>NC_092180.1:29542194-30198444 GCF_043641665.1 Enoplosus armatus | reverse complement strand
CTCCTCCTGGGGGATCCCGAGGCATTCCCTCTGGAAAAAAAAACCCCGTGAAGCCCATCTGCAACATGAGATATGTAATCCCTCCAGCGAGTCCTGGGTCTAGTCCTGGGTCTAGCCCTGTCAGTTGGATGTGTCCGGAAACCCTCCAAAAGGATCCCAGCCACCCCGAGGAGGAAACTCATTTCGGCTGTTTGCATTCGCTATCTCACTCTTTCGTTCACTACCCAAAGCTCAAGGCCGCAAGTGAGGGTTGGAACGTAGACCGACGAGTAAAGTTTTGCCTTCCGGCTCTGCTCGAGAATCGCCGCCTTAACTTAGGATGGAAAAAGCAGTCCATTACAACAATGCAAAGGGCTGCTTGGGCGTGGGATGATGTCGCCACGGGGAATGCAAGATGATCACACCGAGCAGCTACACGACACAAGCGCCGCAGACTGTGAACAACAGCCCCACATTGGCTTTCCTGCTAAAGTCTCCTTGTTATCTAACTTACAAACATGTGACCAAACAAACATTCACTGGGGGAAAAGAGCACCGCTGCTAACGTCAGTCCCGCGTCAAGTCAAGATCCTTTTATCACCACACTGCTAGGCTGGCAATGAAAAAAAACGACTTACCTTTTGTTGACCCGCGTTTTGTACGTCCAAGTCCACGTCCCTCACTGGTTCTGGCTCCGGAGACCCCGGTGTTCCCTCCCCGACCCTCTCCAGCTTGCCGCCGTCGGTGTGGACCTGAGAGGAGGATGATGAGGCTGGGGAGGAGGGAGGGATGGATGGAGTGGAGGAGGAGGAAGCGCCGCGAGGGTGCGCAGGGGAGGAGGACGGAGACGAGGCAGACGGAGGAGGAGCCACGTGGTCGCTGCAGAGACGCAGCGTCTCCTGCCGTAGCGTCTCATTCTCTGAGGCCAGCTCCTGCCGCTCCCGCCGAACGCTGGTCAGCTCCTTGGTGAGGGTGTCCAGCCGCTGCCTCAGCTGGCGAACCTCGTCACGTGCGCGGTTGCGCTCCGCACGAACCTGGGAACACCAGACACACATCAGCCCCCAAGCCTCTCGGTTTCTCTGAAGACAAGTCATGAATATAGTATATATAGTATATATATAATATAGTTTCATTTTTAAAAAAAAAGTAGCTGGCCACTGTAGTCTTTTAGCAAATGTCACTCACAACGGGAGGAAATAGTACATTTGTTGGGGACTACTTTCAGTGGCGGGTGAATTCACATTTGGTGCTCTAGTGAGTATTTGGGGCAGTAGGACGGTGTGTGTGTGGGATTGAGTCAAAATAAACTACAGTGTGTGTGTGTGTGTGTGTGTTCATGGTGATGATGGAACACCCAATGCAACATGTGTTAGTAGACTATATTCACTGTTGTTTGGGTCTTTGGTTAAATATTGAAAAGGTCAACATGCCCAGTGTCATGCTTCAAATCAGTGCACCATGTAGAAAAATATTTTCTTGTTATGTTGCTCCAAATGAGATGATGTAAACATACAGTATATCCTAATGCTCCTAATTAAATGTAAATGAAGATCATTTGTAGGAGGCAGTTAAATGTGGCAACGCTGAGGCTGACACAGCACATGAAAAAAAATCCCTCGTGCGTAAGCTCACTAGCTTTTTTTCCTGAGCTTTCAACCCCCTCACAGTCTCACAGTCTCACAGTCTCGAGCAACACTGTGAGGTGGGGTTAAAAGGAGTATTTTGTCAAGCAAGATGACGATTGCCACTATCAAAGATAGGCAGCAGCAGCAGCAGCAAGACCGTCTGTGTGGACACCACAGGCAGAGCGTAAAACGCACAAATGCTTTAATAAATGTGTGCAAGATTTTGCTGACGGGAAGGATGAAAGTGTGTGTGCACAAAAAGATGAAAACGAGGGTACGTATGAATCAGGTCCCGAGGCGTTACTATAATAATTCACAGCTTTTCAGTGTATGTTTTCTCTCCTAGCTTTCAGTAACCAGCAGCCCACCTTGCTCCACTTCTCTCTCCAGTTGGCGGTGCAGTCCGACCACCACCTCATGGTCTTCTCCATCTGGGCCGCCCTGGCCCGGGCCTCCTCCAGCTCCCTGAGCCTCAGTTCCTCCCTGCTCTCCCAGTCGGCCCCGGCTCCCTCCCCCATGGCCCCCAGGGATCCCAGCCCGAGGCCTCCCAGCCCGGGCGACAGCAGCAGCGGGGGGCTAGAGCTGGGGGTTCCTCCGGTGGGGCTGGGGGTGTGGGTGAGGCTGTCCGGGGAGCAGATCCCCCTGTCGGACCCCAGACCCAGGCTGCACAGCAGGCCGCCCCTGGCCGACTTGCCGCCCTCGGACAGGTGGGGGCTGGGGGTGTGGTTCATGACGGAGGCGGTGGTGTGGAACGAGGACGGTGAGGATGAAGGGGGTAGGGGGGGTCGTGAGCGCGGAGATTCAGGAGAGCATCGTCGTCCTCAGTCAGAGATCAGCCTGGAGACAGAAACACAGCAACAGGGAGAAGTGTAACTATAAGAAGAAAATAAAACTCAACACGTGCACGTACATCTGTTTCCCTCACGTCTCTTGGAAATTTGAGGATAAAACAATTCGAGGAAAAATCCCTCGTCTGCTTCCCGAACCTAATAAATCCAAAGGGAGGCTCGGCAGCTGGTCCACGTGACTGAGACTGAAACTACTGATCAATCAATAACGAAAATAATCATTCGCTGAGCCTAGCAGTAGCCCGACTTCTAAAGCAACAAACGATGATCAACATGAGGCACCATATGCAAAAAGGTTGCGAATAGATAAATTACAAAAAGACAAACACCACTGTATCATCATTCCAACCGGCAAATACATGCCCTTTGCTTTTTAGACCATCAACTTCTGCCTCAAATGAGCATAGATACGTTTTTAAATAGGGGAAATGAAATGGTTTAAAGCTGTTGCAATCGATATTTTCATATCATCACGATATCTGCGTGTGTTGTAAGAAGGGTTGCTTGCAGTGGTGGACCCACAATGAACCGGGTTCCCCAGGAACTCTGCAGTTCCTCTTCGCTCTACGGGGCGTTGCAGGATCTTTCCGCTCATTGTTTTGTTTTTTTTGCGGCCCGCGGTCTTACTGTTTCGGTCCAGTCTCGCGGCAGCAGCAGGCAGCTGTTTCCAGTGAAACACCCTGTACACTCTACCTGCCCTATCTTCCACTCATCTGTGCGCCCATGTGTATGTCGGTCTGAAAATGAGGCGTGGACAGGCGCATTGTTGGCGCGCTGCTATTTTTGAGGCAGCAGAAAGTGATTGCGCCATTGACCAACAAAAACCTGGTCTAAGGTCCGGCGCAGTGTTTTCCAAAATTTACAAATTCACAGAACGGGTAAAGGACTGTTACTGTGTTGCACACAGAGAGATGTAGACATCGCACCATTTCTTGTACATTCAGACATATTGCATGAGAGTAGATTGTCCATTCCGGTGTGTGCGCCGTGCGTAACAGCGCATAGACCCCCGTGTGCGCCCCAGCGGCACCGCACAGTAGAGCACCTGACATTCTCCGTGAGGGGATGGAGGCTGGGAACAGAATAAAGCCCACTGCTGTGAGGGAGAGGAAACGAAGGCTGCGCGCTGAGAGCATAAACGAATCACCCGATATCACTCCCTGTGACAAAACACCCGGAAGCGCTGATGCTCAACTCCTTACATCACCTCATTTAGGCCTGTGTTTCTCTACAGCTACGAAGAAAATGTGTTGTATTGTTTGGAAAAACCTGAGACCTGAGCCCCGGACAGCCCCGGTACAATTTAACCACTGCTTGTCACACTCACGGGGAAGCACAGCGGTGCATTTCCAGGCGTTTAAAGGGAATGGGAGCTGACACGCGTGCTTCATGCTATGCCCAAAACACATCTATAAAACTCGCGCCTTGATTGTGCACTGTTTAACTGGCAAAAGGGGAGAAGGACACGCCCTAAATGCGCCACAGATCGATCAAATAGGGCCCAGAGACTAGCTGTGAACATACAGTGAAGCAGCCGGCAGCGAAACAGCCTGCTTTATTATATCTCTATATTATCATACTCCACCAATGAGTAGATTCATAATTTAACGACGTTCATTTGCGTATTTCTTTTTAATACTTTCTAGCGTTCCAATGATCATTTGGAAGATATTCAGTATAGTATATAGTATGTTTCTTTGGTGCATGTCATGCATGCAACACATTTGTGTTCAGGAATCTGTGGCGAACGTTTGATCTCGTCTCCACTGTTAGTACCAGGTTTTGGGTTGAGAAATCCTGAAGACAAACACCATCTCCGGCTGTGGTGAAGTTGGCCTCAACTCTCTGGGCCAAGAAAAGCTCTACTCCTTCCTGTTACCCCTCCCACTGCTGCCTCCTCCCTCCCCTCCCCTCCAGAGGAGGCAGGGGAAGTTCCGGAGGAGATCTGGAACTGTGGGAACAACCCGAAGGAAAGGAAAGGAAATGAAGCAGGTTTAGTGGTGGTAAGGCTTCTTTGTTAGCTAATGCGGCCTCCACACTACAAACATACTACATGATGTTCAAGAGCACGCGCTGGGTCTGTCTTGAGCAGTGAAAGTGTGCGTTCAGGCACCACCGGAAAACAGACGGGGGTGCATCTAACCCTTGCTTGATGCACACGTTACGCTTCAAAGCAGTAGTCAGAGCTTGAGCGTCCCACAATTCCACCACAGTCCACAGTGGCACATCAGTCCAGCTGTTGATGGTAATGAGTCTACAAGCCGGTTTCAGGACAGACAGTATCAGCAGACATGACGACGTTGGAGATGGTGATATACCTGATTTGGCATGAATAGCCTGTTATTAAACACATACATGACCACGTAGTTACTCTGCCAAACATCCTGTAAAGCGACAAAGCCAAGGGTTCCCTAACCCTAACCCTTCGAATGGTTAGGTGTAGCCAGTACATTCTGAACCACTGTCGCCAAAGTGGTTGCACATGGTGGGAACTGTTGGGTCTCTGTAATAACATTATAAAGAGTCGGTCTAGACCTGCTCTATTTTGTAAAGTGTCATGAGATGACTTTTGTTGTGATTTGGCGCTTTATAAATAAAATTGAATTGAATTGAACTCTGGTGTGTGGTGAGTTCAATTACAAAGCCAGCGTCCGTCTTCCTTCCTGTTTCTGTCCGACTTGAATGCTGGGTACCGTATTTCCTCAAATAAAAGCCGGGTCTCAATTAAGGGTCGGGGGCATGGTCAGCATAAATAAATAAAGGCCGGCCCCATTTGAAGTGCTACGCTAACCGTGAAAGTCAGTTCCACAACACATTCAAAATGTTTCACAACAACAAAAAAAAAAAGCCTTTATGTGCCCCTTTCCTAGATCATATATGAGTCAAGTGCGACACGGCCAAAAAAATCTAAAAGGTAATATTCCGCTATGAAAAAGTAAACACGGAGCTGTAAAAACCCAATACTGTTCGAATGAGGCAGAAACAAAAAAGGAGGAGATCAACAGTCACTCTGACAACAGCATGAATCAAACATTTCTAACTGAGCAGCAAGAGAAACGATGGAGAAATGCCACTCTCCTTCTCTTTTCATCTCCACCCCCAATAAGCTGCATTTCAAAAAAAATCCAAATCTCATTTTCCAGTTCATCTTCCAGTCAAACATCAGGACAGTAGTTGGCAGCCACACACACACAAAAGCAAAACACAGCAGCCTAATCCCAAATCTGGGTCATCTGGGGGGTGGGGGTGAGGGGGGGGGGGGGGGGCATCAGGAGGGGCTGGGAGTTCACCACAAAAAACTGATGGGGTTTGCTTTTCAACTCAATCAAGTCCAAGGTGGCAGGGTCACGGATGGCCAACCAGAAATCAAACACTTGTAGAAATGAAATGAAAAGCACTCCTCTCAAACCACTTCTAGGAACACGCACACACACACACACACACACACACACACACACACACACAATGTTGACACATTGCTTTCAGTCAATGATGAGAAAAAGAATCCTTAATGAGGACACTTTGGCAGGGACAGACTTATTTACAAAGCACTGAACCCAGATTGCTCTCTTTGCCTATTTCTGTCTTGGCATTAAAACAATGATCCACTAGACATTTCTAGACAGAGATGCAAGTAATGCGACTTGACGGCAAACATTTCAACAGCTTTTCATCTTTTACTCTTTGACTGGTAGTTCGACTGCTTTCGCTTCACCACTATCTGCGTGTTGCCATTTTGCAAGGGCACCGCCGCCCAAGACGATTGTGATTGGTTTCAAATGAAAGCAGACAAGCCATAGTGTTTGTCCGACTGCAATCAGTGGTTATAGTTCCAACTAGTTATCAGCACTTCCAGCTAAAATGTCACCGCACGCAGTGACGCAACCTTCAACCTACACCTCAACTCCTTTCAACG
This sequence comes from Enoplosus armatus, assembly GCF_043641665.1. NCBI lineage: Eukaryota > Metazoa > Chordata > Actinopteri > Centrarchiformes > Enoplosidae > Enoplosus > Enoplosus armatus. Next base: position 30,192,076 of record NC_092180.1, on the reverse strand, counting down.
CCTGCACTTCAACACTTTAAACCCTTTCAGCGATTCAACAGAAATTTCAACTGCATTAGAACTTCGACTGCAACTCTGGAACTTGTTGTCACTTTTTAGTCTAACGTTTACAAATCTTCAAAAAGAAAGCACTTTTGGTTGGGAACGCTCACTCAGAGTACGTCAGTTAACTGAGAGCCTTGAATTCTCCCCGTGAAAAGAGGATATTTCGGCCATTTTATTTAATGTTTCCACCACATTCAAAACAAAACACCACCCGAAGGGAAAGGCCTTGATACCATGGAAACAAGATGTCTAACGTAATATATTTTATATGTTCATATGTTCATTGTTAAGCTAACTAGATCACTACGTCTCGTCTGTTATTGCAGTGTTTGAAAATCTATTTTGGTCAGGTCTTTAAATATTTGTGCGACGACACTGACAAAGTTATAGCATATAAATGGCACGGGTGACAAATCAAAGTAAAAAGTGGGGATTCTTATCATCCTTAGTGTACCATAGACACTACAGTGCACTTCCATAGTGGAGCCACAAAGGCAGAACAACCCAAATCCTGTTGTGTGGCATTTTAGTAATTTTTTAATCTGGCGTTAAAGTGTAAATGTCAAGCTTTAGGGAAACTGGTCTGAGAGCGGATGTATAATGAAGAAAACCCTTACCCCAACTCTCAGCATGCTGAAGCTTTGAAAAGAGGTCTGGGGCAAAAAGTATCACACGTTTAGCTTGGTTAACTGAAGTAATACTTTCAAATAACTAACCAAATCGATGATTTAATGAATTATATGCAGATACGCGTCAGCTAGTATGACTGATAATGGCGGATTTAGTGGGCGAACATCTAACAATGCAGCTGTTCGTGCCTTAGTGCTGGCCAGGACAAATTGGTCATGTATGTGGGAACATTTCAGACAACACGCCACCATGACAAGAGTCTTGAATCAGTCTGTGAAATGACGTGGAGACATTTGAAACTTGTGATGACCTCTTTTAACCTCAAGTGCAGAGCGTCGGGTGGGGCAACGGGCAGGATCCGATCAGGGGTGGAACCAAGAGCAGCCACGATCAGCACATGATGTCGGCCCACTGTGCTGGCTCAACTTTTGCACACATTCCTGGTAGAAGAAAAATAAAAATGGCCTTCTTCTACTGTAGAATAGGGTTAGGGTTCAGTATGATTGAACCCTAACCCTAGGGTCTGTTGGATGAGGAGGAGACAAAACTGACAAAACTGAAAAGGACACTGACATGTATCTGACACATTTCTGTCGCCTACCAACTACACTTGCTCCAATTGCTTGAGGTCCTGATCCAGGACTATCAGTCAGTCAGCTGACGATATTGATGTCCACAGTCCATCAGGAAGGTTCTCCTGAAATAGATCATTCTCCCGCCCCGCGGGTCCTCCTGTTGAGCTATGAAAACACACAGTCCATCGACCTGAAAACAGCCAGGAGTTTACTTTGGCCAATTAACGCTTATTATTAGCTGCAGCTAAAGTCACTGGTCTGTAATGGTAAAAGTTACGACCAGAGCGGTGCTAAAAGTCACAAGCTGCTACCTGAATATTTTAAAAGGAGCAATTCAAAATTAAATCCAAAATGGAATAAGCTTGCTGCTACTTTACTAGGTTACCACTGATAAAAAAAAAAACTTTGAAAATCGCAATTGTACGTCTAAACTTTTGGACTGTCTGTCTGGACATGACATAAAATAATCTTTCAAAATATTGTGCATATAGTTCATAAATCACTGAAAGAGAAAGTAAGCGCATATCTCTCTCACACACACACACACACACACACACACACACTGTATGTTGATAAAGGCCATAGAGATTGTAAACTCCCCATATTTAGAAAAATATTGCCTCATCTTGCACCCTTTTGAAAACGGACGTCCCGCGGATCAAGGTCGATCTAAAATTAGCGTTGCGATGTTGTGCACTCGTGATGACGTCATTCTGTACGTTATGGGCAGCGCAAAACGTGAGAGTTGGCTGCTTCTCTGCAGGCTGATAGGAGAGTTCCATCCGTAATATCTTGTGTGAGTGTTAAGAAATATTTGTATATATATTCATGTTTCTACATCTAGAAATCTTTTGGGTCTTTTGGGATATGAAGCATTCGAAGATACTCCAAGAAATAAACATCACAACAGGTAAAAAATACTGACGTAGGGGTTCCGACAGCGTGAGTTCAAGGGGTTCATATATTTTGGATAATTAAACTCTCTGCAAAAAGTACGCATCAAAGCATCACATTGTTTCCATCTCGATTATGGCATATTGGACCAGGCGAGACCGGTCAACGGGGATTAAAAAAAAGCACTATAACGTTGACATTTCTCAACCAATTTAAATGACTTGTTTTTAAATTCAAAAGGTTTATGATCTATGTGGAGTCGACAGGCTGTAATCGCTGCTCGACGCTCAAGAGTGTGCATCAATGTTAGGCTTACATTAACTGAGTGTCCACGTGGTGGAAAATAATTGCCAGAGAGAATTATTAAAAACTCACGTTTGTCAAACATGGCTTTGCCTTATAAAAAACACAGGACCCCTACGGCCTGAAGTCTGTGATTACTTTTAACAAAGGCCTGATAGCATGACGCTCAACGCTTGTGGTTTCAAATAGGTGCCCACTGCCTTCGATAGGAGGGTTAGTCATTTTTGCAGGAACTTCTTAGGAAGACGGGAACCAAAACTGGGTCAGTTCCAAACCTCATATACTTAATAAAAGGTAGAAGTGGTCCCATCAGCATCCCCAGCAGGTGATTAAAACTGCCCAGAGCATCGTGGGTGCCCACCTACCCAGCTTCAGTGACGCCTGCACAGAGCACAAAGGCCACTGGAAGACAAAACCCACCCCCGCCACAGCCCGTTCACCCTGCTGCCGTACCGCCAGACTGCAGAGCAGCTTCTTTCCTTCTTTCCAGAGACTCCTCAATTCATCCTCCGCACTCCACCATAAATAATAGTTCTTTTTTGTTGTGTGTGTGTGGCATGAATTTAATGATAAATAAATGAACCTTGAAGCTTATCAGGGGCAACTAAATGAACTGTACAAACACAGGAGATGGTAATGGAGTGGTTCTATTGACAGGGTTTACCCCCGTGGTCACACACACACACACACACACACCTAATTTACAGCGAGTTCCTCAGCCAGGGAGCTACAGGTGATGGGAGGAGAGTAGAGGGAGAGTGTGTTAGCATGTTTGGGCGTCTAGCTGACAGGACTGAGCACCCATAGATCCATATACATCCAGGTAGGAATGTGTAAAACATTGTGTCATTCAATGTTAGCCGCCTGCACTAACTCGCACTAACTTGCGCCATCCGTTGCAGTATTCTCCGGAAAAACAACCGGGGGGGGGGGGGGGGCAAACTATTCTGTGAAGAAGTAAGAAGTCCAAACGCGGCTGCTCGCTCTGCTGTACGGCTCCTCGGTGCCCAGTTAGACCTGCGCTTCTATTCATGGACACGCTTTGCAAAGAAAGAAGTATTGGGTACCACAAATATACAAGTATATACCCCGTAAACTATTTGATTGTGCTGAATAAAAGGGATGACAACTTTTTAATGACGGGTTCACGCTATTTCGAGTCAGTCGTAAAAACAAGCTGAAAAAGTTGGTGGTTGCTGCAAATCTTCCTCCCGTCTGTGCTGGCACCCGAAGAGATCCCCTCTTGAAGTGATCCCAATGTAGGAGACGGGGGACAAAATCCACAGTCCTCGTTCTGTGCAAAAATGTTTAAAAAAAAATCTAAATAAATGCATATTTCAATGGATCAGTAATTTTTCTAAAACAAATCCGATCCTTTGTCTGCTGAACTCTGTGTTGTCCACCTCAGCCCGATTTGCGTTTAGCCATAAAATGACACACGTTGCCGGCATCAGGTCACGCCAGTCAATAACTGCTGTTAATTCCTTGAGTGACTTGACGAGAAGATGAACGTGTCCGTTGTCTGGTTATAGTGCTCCCTGCAGCCGGTGTCTGCGCTCAGCCGAAGATCCCCCTGTGAGGGAAGGAGCTCCACTCTTGTAACACCGGAGACGCCTTCTCTCAAGCCGATCGCGTCACGTCAGTTTCAGGAGTCACGTCCTCCCAGTTATTCAGAATCTTCAGTATTGGGATCAAGCAGCTCATAAAAAAAATAAGCGGCGTCAGATTGTGTAGTCTGCAGCTGTTATTTCAATGTGTCAGATGCATAGTTAATCGGAATTTCAGGAAAGTAAAGCCTATATTAAATGGCCCAAAGTACTTGATTTCTTACCTCCGTCGCCTCTGTGAGCTCAGATATTTCAGCTGGAGAGAAATCACCAAAGCTTTTACGCTTGCAGTCCAAACAGTATTTTCTTCTCTCTCCTTGTCCTTCCCTGCTACTTCCCTTTTCCCTCTTCCACTGTCCTTCTGTCTCACAGTTTGCCTCTTTCTCCCATTCTTGTCCCAACCTCCATGTGAACCCCGCCCTATGTCATCACAGGGCCCATAAAATGCACCGCCAGCCAGGCGGTCAAGCTGCGGGGTAATAAACCCTTTGACAGAACATCTGCCCTCGCTGGCCATATGCTCTACAGCCCGAAGTCTGACTAATGTTCGACTCCATCTCTCTATACATTCACGTCACAGACAAACCATCAGGCCACACTTGACCCCACCACACACACACACACACCACTATTTATTTCACTTGTCAATGCAAATGTCCGCTTATCTTGTTGAAGGGGTCATGACCAACACAGAAACACACACACACACACACACACACACACACACAACATTTCTGTGTGTGTGTGTGTTTTGCAGTTAGTCACTCTTCTCTCGAAATGAGAACCAGCTCTGGAGAACTCTCTGGCTCAGAGGGCCACTGCCAGCCCACACCGAAATACCTCAACGGCTACTGGATGGGTCGGCGCGAGATATGGACGAACATTCGTGGTCCCCGGAGGATGAATCCCATCGACTTTGGTGATGGCGCCAAACAACACTTTATTCACCACATATTTCAGCTACTGTATCTTGCCTTCACAAAGGGTGGTGTCTGAGGCTCTCTCCAGTTTCCTTATATGCAGGTCAGACTGAATTTCTAAGTGTTTTACTTCCCCCATTGGTCGTCAGCAATCCTGAATTACACCCTCAGGAGCACGCACCCTTCTGCCGTCTTGGTCAAACTTGGTCAGAAAGTTTCACGACACTGTGCTCCCAACTCCCGAATCCTCAACTGTATTGCGTATAACTGTCAAAAGAACACACACACACACACAAAAAAACAAAACAAATGAAAGGGATCTTTCCTAACCTTAAATCTTAAATGTGTATTAACTGAGATATGATGGTACTGATGCTCTGAGCAATTCACCTTTAGGAGCCGCGAGACCTCGACACGGTTCTGACACCGATCTGACCGAGCCGATCAACACACAGTTACCTCTATGGCGCGGGTTTGAGGCAGTCCACGAAATGACTGAACACGTGAATCACAAAGACGTGGTCAGGACAATAAGTCAACGTGTCAGAAGTCTTAACTCTGCCATTCATCCCGGAATCAATTCAGGGAATTCATTCATTCATTCATTCAGGGATTACAAGTGCACGGATGAATCTGACATTTCCTGTGTCGAACTGGAAAACCTTCGCAGGTGAGTAACACAGGACCGACATTCCCTTTGATATAGGCCTCCAGAACGAAGCTTCGAGAGAGCCGTCCCATTTCACTGAAAAAGGGCTGACAGTACGATTCTCCGGCTCTAATGCAAGCCTAATCATTCCAGCTTTGGCTCCAACCTCTTTCCTTTCCAAGTCGGAAGACTTCTTGAAACAGAGCCAGTGGGAGATTTCCAAACATCAAAGCAGAGTTGGAGAACCCCCCACCCCCCAACTATAACAACTTTTCCCAGGAAGAAATCAGTAGGCTTGTACACAGTCTGCTATATGAGACTTAATTACGCAGTCGAAAGGAAAAAGAAAAAGAGATATTTTAGCTGCAACAACGTGATGAAAGATAACCGGCAGGTTTTCAATCATAACTCTCTCCCGCTGTATTTAACCCCATCTCGTCATAAATCCATACATTTTTTTTTTCTACACGGCATATTTCCACTGCTTTAACTTCATTGAGCAGTGACTGCACCATTGATGAGAGTTTCTCGCCCCCCACAGTAGTAATGCTAAAATGGTCATTTTGACACGACAAAGACACAGTTGGAAAACTTAAATGCAGTTTGTTACAGTGCAATAGAATATGTTGCTGGCAAAAAAGGGTTAACTTTTGCAGCAATGCAATGCGGTGTGACCTGGCAATACATGGTGTTGGCCAATCAAATGCAAGTAGACGCACATTCCTGGTAGATTAGTAGTTTAAACACACCTTTTACCTCGTAACGGTCCAGATGGATGATGAAGTGACTGTTGTGGTGAAGTTTTGAAAAATCTTTTCTCATAGCATTATGTACAGCTGAGCAGTGACACTATGTGGCCCACTTTAAACCCCCCCCCCCAATCCAGAAGGTGACGGTAATGCACTTAAAGGCAGTTTGCCAACTGCCTCTAAACAACAAAAGAGAAGAAGAAGAAGAAGAAGAAGTTTAACCCCTGACCTGGGCCTTGTCCTCCATTTCCAAGCCAGACGATAAAAGGTAAACTACGTTCTTCTTCAGGTTGTGTTTCTCCAACAGTTGAATTCATCTCAACTTTTCTTTCCCACTTTGCTGGCAGTGGTAGTAAAGTCTGACCTTTCTAGAGAGGGGACATAAGTTTGCCAACACTCTTTGTCTGAAGCATAGACTGTATGTAAAGATGGACGACAAGACAGCTCCACAAAAGTGAAACCGAAACATCTCGATCGCCCCCTGGTGGCTGGCTGCAGTAAACCCTGCCCCCTCCATGTGAGCAGATGGGACATGGGCCAAACTAAAGACGGTTTCCCAAAGATGGTTTCTGTCATTTCAGGTCGTTCTTATCATGCTGTTTGTTCAAGTGCTCCTTTTTCTGATACGTTTGGTTTCAATGAGTTGTTTGATGCTATAAAAACAGGGTGAGACGCCATGATTGACAGCTGAGACTGACTGTGGTCAGTGCTCACGGTTGGGTCGGGTGGGTGTATGGGCGGGACCTCGTACCGCACATTAGGTTTTCAATAAGGTAATATCCAAGAGTCTACAGCCATTTGAGCTAAATGCTAATGTCAGCACGCTAACAGCATGCTCATTGATGCTCAATGACTGTACGTTGAGCACTGTCACCATCATTGTGCGTGTAGCATTTAGCGTGTTAGCATGCTAACAAGCACAAAGTACAGCTGAGCCTGCTGGAAATGTCATCAGTGTTGCAGGTATTTAGTCATAAACCAAACTGTGTGGGTTTTTTTTTTTTTTTTTACCTATTGGATGTGCTAGAGGAAAACTCAGGGAATCACCAGTCACCAGTTGGCTTCATCCGCTTCTCCGGCATGGCTAGCTGCCCAAAACATTATATGCCGTCCATCCAACCATTGTCGAGATATTTCGGCCTGGGCCGAAGTGGTGGACGGCCGACTGACTGGCCGACATTGCCGTCACTATGACTACAATTTGTAAGAGCTCAATAATCAAAGCAGTTAAGCGCTCAATCCAATCATTTCTAGCTTTTGTTTTTCGGGTTGAGGCATTGGTGTCAATGTGTGACAGCAGCCCAGGAATGGTAACCATACCAAGCAACAACATAATGGAGAGCATGGAGTGTTGTGTTTGGTCAAGTATTATTACGTCTATCAATCACATGAGCTGTTATTTACCCAGGGTGGGGGGGTTACCCTAACCCACAGCAAACAGCAAAGTCGGCCTGCCTTTTGGAAAAGCTGCTCTTCACGACCTTATCGATGGTATCCGGGACCCAAACGTTTAACCCGATTCCAAAGGTTTGAGTTTGTACGACTCATTTTGGTTTGATACAGTTTCGCTGTGTTGAATTGTGATTAAAAAATTCGCTCACATTCTGTGCAAAAATATCAAACAAGAGAACTTCATCTCCCATGGGGCCCCAGGTGTTATTGCAGCGAGAGGCTCCACTGTAGAAAATTATACAGAACATTCCTGAACCATGACTCTCCCACTCTCTCTCTCTCTCTCTCTCTTTCTCTCTCTCACACACACACACACACACACACACACACAGATCATGTGGTTCCACACAGCATACGCCCTACATGCCAATAGAAACGCACGCCAACTCCAACATGCACTGTATTGAGCAGCAAATGCTACAAAGCTAATCTACAAACTCAGAGTCAAAGGCAGCAAACGTGAGCTTCAAGGACAGAGTCAAAACGGAAAAGCTGTCTGACTGCAACTTTTTATACATAAGAGCAGGGGGCAGAGAAAGCAAGAGTGTGTGTGTGTGTGTGTGTGTGTGTGTGTCAGTGTCCAGCTCAGCACAGGCTGGTGGTGCAGTATCACATTGCCATCATTTATTCAGGGGGGAGCGAGGAACAGATGGATGGAGGTGATGTCAGGTGATGGAGCCTACAAGACAAGACAAGACAAAAGAGCTGCACTTGCCCAGGATTGGATGCCATCATCGTAAACATCTGTTTACACTACGTTTAAGATGACAGATCTCAGCTTTGGCTGACCAACAAAAACCCAAAGATGGTCTTCTATGATAATAAATTAAACATGCAAACAATAATAAAACATGCAAATATCAAAATCCTTGCCGATTCTTTTTCTTCTGATTTCTACCAGTCCAGTGTTTGGAGGACAATCGCCTCATTGTCACCTTCATCATCATCATCATCATCATCATCATCATGTAAGGTTATTGACGCATTTTTCAACATGCCTCAGTTGTTGAGAAAGCAGGGCACTTCTGCAGGGCACGATAGCTTCAAAGCTCCACTCCAAAAGGCTGCGCGGGGTTCTGCATAATGCGTGCAATTAGGTAAACAGACGGAGGACGCGGCGCTCTTTCTGTTTCAATGCAGACGCTGCTGAGGTGAAGGCGATGACGAAATTCCGGGGGCAGAGATGGAAAGAGATATCAAGGCAGGGCGGAGAGGAGAAGAAAAAAGATGAAAGACCGAGGAGGAGGTTCCACCTTCGCAATAAAACTTCCCATGTTCCACATTCACTGCCAAAATGGCAAAGGCTTACTGGCAGTCAAACTGTACCTCAGTCTCTGCTTTGCATGCTTAGTGCAGGATTAAAGCAGCACTAATCAATATTTCTATATCAACATTGGGTCAGAATCCTCCACAGGTGTGAAAGTGGGTTGAGATCTGACTGTAAAGTGATTCCGTCACGGTGTTGGCTGGAGGCGAACACGAATCACCTCAGAGCAGCAGGCTCCATGACCTCCCGAGAGCATCGTGTTGCTGTGTAGTTGGGTCAAACAGCTCAAAGACGACTATGGTTGAACGCGATAAGACGAAAGGATTTGGACCGAGGCCACACTTCATATCACGTGAGGTAAAAATAAATTGATGTAGGTATGGATAATGTTACGTGTCTGAAGGTTTGTCACGCCCACCTCATCAGAAATCGGGGGAACTCCGAGGAAAAGGTGATTTTTGACTTTGTTAGCTAGTTGTACGGCCTGAGACAAAACTTGAACTTTTAATTCTGGGACTCCACTAGAGCAGCTTTGCATGAGTCACAGTTGAAAAAAGTCCTTATGTATCTTCTCCTGGCCCTCTCTGCAGCCCCTCAGTCCCCCCCCCCCTGTTTGAAACAAGCCGTTTCAGACAAACTGAACAACCTCCAAACACTTGAAGAGTAGTTCCTGAGCAGAGCGCTCCAATAACTCAGACAGACTGAGCGGGTGGATGAGCGCCCCTGTACTTGGTGGGTGATGCTGGGCCTGGAGCAGATGGCCTGCTGGGGGCATGGCTGAGACTGTATAGTTGTGACATCACAACCTTACGGAAGTCCTGACGGGCCGTTTAAAGGGACAGTGTCTTAATACGGTTTGATTTCTCTGTGGACTGAGCGTTTTGATGCTTTCACAGTATTTATACAGCAACCAGACCTGCTTTATAATCAGACATGGACATCTCACTTTCTACAATATGGGACCTTTAACAGTGCAGGTGTCTGTGGATGAGACAAACAGCCAAACTGTGCCCCGGCTGGGGTTGTAACCACAAGGCCTGGTTGAGGAGCTTTGGGGATCTGGTCTCGTACTGTCTGAGTAGCCTTAGATGACTAGGAATTTGTCTGGCTCTAATCTTTTCACACAAGGAAGCAGAGTTCACAGCCTGTGTGACACAAAGCTCAGTGGGCAGCCTGGCACAGAGGGATAGAGGGGGTTAACAGACCCTGATGGTGATCAAACCACTTTTTAAATGCAAGCAAATCAGCCAAACAAGCTTACACTGCAACACACAGACACATGGGAGCTTATGCAGTGACTTAAAGAACTTCAAAAAGGGTGTGTGAAGGCACTAATCCACCCCCACCCCCCCGCCACACACACACACACACACACACACACACACACACACACACACACACACACACACACACACACGCTGATGTTCAAATGCAAATATTTTCTGAATTCAGTGATTTAGCATTTTTAATTTTAAGCCACACAGAAGGTTTACAGTGGGTTGAGTTTAATATCTCTTAAGGCTGCAAACACATAACGCCTCCTGTCATGTTGAGTGTGTAAAAGACCCAATCATTTACACACTGCTTTAAAACGGTGAATTAAGCGTTCAGGAGGGTGAGACAGAAAGGTCAGGCCTGAGCAGCAGCAGCACCACCACCACCACCACAGGACAACACATCCTGTCTTTCACATCACATCCTCTAAATACGATTCGAGCTGGATTTGAATCCGACCCCCTCCACCTTTAATGCATGCACGAACACTGAAATCGGACTTCGTTCCACCAAAATGCAGTAGTAGTAAAGTGAACGCCTCATGCTGCTTTTAGGTTTTTAGGTTACGATTCAACCGGAGTGACTCCACGGCCCGGACGCGCGCGCTAATGCTTCTCCTTGCTCTTCATTCTTTAACACAATATTACTGTCTGGAAAGCTGTCTCCGTGACCTGTCTAGTTAATACACTGGGAAGCATTTACATTCTATTTGTGGGAGAAAACAGAGCTCACGTGTGAAGAACTCAGGCCACCACTAGGATGCTGATTTAAGCCTTTCTATTTGGCAGCTTCTAGTTCTGGGGAACCTGAATGCAACGCATTAAATATTCTCTGTTATGGCTCGACATGGCTGCAAACTGTGCAGAGAAATGTTTTCCGTGTACATATTTTTTACCAGGGTTTTTACCAATCTGTTCAAGGCTACCTGCCTGTGTGGAATTTATTGAGATCATTTTCGTGTACATAGGCTCTACTTGGGCAGTCCGCCCAGGTAGATTTAAAAAAAAACAAAAAAAAAACAGACGTCCAGACTCAGCCCCATGGAAAAAAATTCTAGTCTAGGGTTAGGGTTAGTGTTACCCAGGTCGTTTTGGCAGTACACCAGTTGTTGTCTATCAGCTGTAGCAACCATAGTAGCGACCGTTTCCTGGATAGTTGGTTAACAATAATTCATATTTAGGGATGCTCCAACTGACAAGACAATTATTTGGTGGTCTAGAGGTTTGGGGAAAACTGTATGCCATGTCTGTCCAGACTAATATCTGTAGTGAAGACTTTGGAAGGAATTGAATACAGTGTATAGTGTATTTTCTGGCTAATATGGAAGCATACTGATGATACATACGTATGATTCCAGTGAATATACATTGTTGAACTGATCAATGAAGGATTATCTCAGATGTGTTGGCTGGACAGGTACGTATGTACTTGATCACTGTGTGAAGATGGATCCTTACAGAGTATAGCTACACAAAGTGTTCCGTTTTCTCCTGGCATTTTTAGATGGGAAGCCTGTTTACTCATTGTGTCAACGTGTGTGTGTGAAATCTATCGTGAGGTCACAATGACCTTTGACCTTTGCGTCAAAAGTGTCACCTATTCAGCCAATGAAAGTGTTGGCATCTATTGCGGCTGCCCAGTCTCGACCACACGTGAATCCGCCCAACCGACACTGGATGTTTTGGGGCTCATATTTGGGAGTGACAGAAATCAATAAAGCTGACAGAGAAGTTATATTCTAAACAAGTGGCTTTTTCATCCCGTTTTGCGTTGTCCGGCAAAAAAAAAAAAAGACCCTGGCTCAGCTGTTGCTGCAGCTATTTTGAGAATCGGTTAATTGTTCAAGACGTTTGTCAAGCTGAAATGCCAAACATTTGACAGTTCCCGCTTCTAAATTGCGAGTATTTGATGCTTTTCCTTCTCTTACATTATAGTAAACTGAAGATCTTGGGAGTTTTGGACTGTCCCGTCAGAAAAAACAGGACACTTGTTGACAATATCGTCTTGAACTCAAGAAAAAATTGTGATTTCAGGTTTTACAGACCGAACGATTGGTTGAGAATATAAATCGCCAGATGAATTGATAATGAAAAGAACTGTTAGTGACAGTCCAAACAGGTAGACAGGCAGGTTAGACAGGGAACAGGTGGGCAGAGGTTCAGGTCCAGGTTGAGGTTGGGGTTGGGGTTGGGGTGACAGAAGCTCGAAATCCAAAACACAAGGCAAGACAGCAGCGTAGCGACTAGGACGAACCGACAAGGAGGGAGTGGAAGAGGAAGTAGACAAAGTTGAGGAGGTGGGCGGGGGGGCGGTCAGGTGATGGTTAAAGAAGGGAAAGTCTGAGGGCACCTGGTGGATGGAAGGAAAATGGCAATGAAGGGGCCTGGGGAGACAGACTGACAGCTGCAGTCTTGAAATGAACATGTGTGTCGATGCACTAAATACTTGCAATACTTTGGGCACGACATCGAATATCAGCTCCAATTACGAGCAAAGAAAACAGAATTAGGTTATAAAAGATCTGTCCCTTTGTGTTCAGACTAGTCAACCAAAACTAGGCCCACAAAACAGGATGGCTGTGCCGCAACCCCCCCCCCCCCCAACTGTCGGTAACTCCTCCCAGCACGGCCATCTGCTGCTCCTATTCTCTGCATCTGGAGGACAGATCACCTACAGCCGACCAGAAGTGGCCAATGACGTCATCTGGTGGTTCCACTCAAACAGGAAGGCTGTGTGTGTTTGTGTGTGTGTGTGTGTGTGTGTGTGTTACAGGCTAACTTATGGCTTCTTCCCAGTTAAGGGAGCCTGGCAGGAGGGTGTGTGTGTACGCGTGTGTGCAAGAATTCAGAGGTCAGTGCTGGCTTGGGCGATGTCAGCCAATTCAAAATGTCTCACACACACACACACACACACCCACACACGCATGCAAAAAAAACACCAAAACATGCACTTGTCATAAGAACATTTACATCTACAATACATAACAAGTACACACAAAATACACACCCTAATATGCAATATCAACGCGAGTAGAAAACACACACACATACACACACTATGGGGGGGTGAAAAGACTTTACCCTGAACTTCCACTGCTTTCACCTGCAGGACTTTGAAGTGAAATGACGTGTCGCCTTTCCTTCTGACGGACAGTATTAGCATTTTCTTTTTTGAAATTCATATTTTATTTATCATATATGGGCAGGATCTGGGGCCTCCCCAGGCTTCAGCTGTGGTCACAGAGGTCTACTACTTTAATGAATGGAATTCATTTATCAACTGGACTATCTTTTTCTGTTTTAGCTGTATTGTCATTGACGTTGTTTTATTTTCTATTATCTATCTATTAAATATATATTTTTTAAAATCCATTCAGGCTTCTCTACGGACGCCTAATGCAGTCACTGCTCTGTATTGGGTTTTTTTTCCCCCCCAGAATCATCAGAATCAGAATCAGAATCAGAATCAGAGGTGCAGCGCTGTCCATAGTGCTGAAACGGAGCGGAGGAGGCAGGCAGACAGACAGACAGAGAGAAAGACAGAGAGACAGACAGACAGACAGACAGACAGTAGGGCTGTGCATCTCTCCCTTATGAGACGATCCCACGCATATCGAGATACATGGGCTACGATACATTTTAATACAGAACGATTTGGTGCAATCCGATGCGATTCTTAACGCTTGTTTAATGTAGGCGTTCTTTTTCCATTAGAAATTAAAACAAGCCTGTTCTATAAAAGCGGTATTGCTTGCCTTCAAATAGATACCGTACATTTCATAAAAGACCAGGGGATCCCGAGTGTTTCCGTCGCTCAAACAGACCGACAACAAATGTGTGCGACAAGCAACATTCAAGATGCGGCTGTGTGTTAGCCGCCTGCATGACACATATCGTCAAACAAGACTCCAAAGACTTAATCAAACAGGTGCGTTCTGATGAAAAACTAAACAACAGGCATCTACGCGGACAGCTACGTATTCTCTTCGTAACTACGACGACAACAACAACAACAACAACAGACGCATTTGGCTGAAAGTCACCAGTTAACAGGGTCCCTCGTTAAACCGATACACCTGCATAGGTTTCACCAGGCGAGTGCTGAGATGTGTCGTGCTGCTCTCGCTACTCTCGTTGACCTTTGACCTTTTTACGAGAGAGGATCAAAGCTTCAATCAACCGATTTGCGTCTTTAGAATCGGGGCCATCGACCTGTTTTAAGAGAGAGAGACAGAGAGAGAGAGACAAAGAGAGAGAGAGGGAGCTGCAGACTAATAAATAAAGAAATAATAACAATAATAATAATAACTAAGAATAAATAAAGCTTGTTTGTGATGTTTAGTTTTAACAGCGAGGATGCACGCACAGGCCAGGCGTACATACACACCATAGACTGCATATGAAGATGGATGGCATGACAGCTCCCCAAAAGTGAAGCCAAAACGTCCTGGTGGATGGCTGCAGTACAGGTCATAAACCCCCGCCCCCTCCATGTGAGCGGGTGGGACACATCAAACACATTTGGCCGATGCATGTTCATCTTTATATACAGTCTATGGTAAGAGTCACAAAAGCTGTACTAATCACACACACACACACGCACATACATACACACGTGGTAGTTTCAATAAATAATCGTCCTCCGTAACCCTTTTCACCCCCCCCCCCCCTACACACACACACACACACACACACACACATGCGCGCGCTGGTTAAAGCATTTGAAAAGCCCATAGTTCGTTTCAGTGACAGGAGACTAAAGGCATTCCTCTGCTTGCTCTAACTCAAACTCTGCTGCCATAATTACCAAGTCCTAAACAAACACAGCTAAACATAGACACACACACACACACACACACTCAAATGGAAACACGCCCCCTCCAAGAATAAAACGCTGCCTACCCTCTCACAGCTCTCTTTACTGCTTCTGTTTGCAGTTTGATAACCCTTTACGCAACCAGTCAAGAGCCTTGGGGTTTCATGATATGTGCATACTGGGTGATTACCAGTAGCTCCACTGCAGCGTGTCTGGGGGTGAACCTGTCGGCTGACTCTGAAGCAGCGCTCCTGGTGTGTGTGAGACAGCTGACATGCGTGGATTCCAAGGCAATGAGGCTTAAACGTCATCATGCAGAGGAGGTGAAGCCTCCTTGAAGGTGTGCTCCTGGGGGAGACCGAAGAGAGTGCAGGGTCTTTGTCAAAGGAACCACCTTGGCCCTGACCTGGGAGGAGTTTATGTTTGCAGTCTCGTGTCTGTTTAGTGCTTGGTGGGACTATCTAAAAATGCACTTTTCTTTCTAGTGAATTACTTGAGTCACTATCAACCTGCGAGTTTGTCAGAGGCCCCGTTCAGACCTGGTATTAGCATGTGTCCTGGGTGGTCCGATCACAAGTGGACAGCTCTAATACCAGGTGTGAATGCACCCAAGGAGGGTGCATTGTGGACGCATTGAGGTGCGATGGCTCAGCCCACATTCGGAGGTGGTCTGGGCTTCGGACGTGTCCATATTCTTTAAGCAGCGCGTATGAGAATGCGCCACATTGAAGGACCACCTACTCAACTAACATACGTACTCACTAGCTCATTAAAGTGGGAAAACAACAAGAAGGCGCCACAACAACAACGGGCAAAATCAATTCCCTCCGATTGCTCTGCCTGTATTGGGTAACTTTACTTGTTAACTGTAGCTGCCGTTAGCTAGTCGACCGCGCGGCGAGCGCTCCTCTGCCCGGACTGTGAGCTCCGAGCACCGGTGGGAAGTGTTTGTGTTTACACCGTTAGCACCAGGAGCTTTGGACCGCCGGGAGGAGGAGGTTTAATAAAGCTTTATTTAAGCTCCGCGGCCAATAGACTGCTAGCTGCACAACTAACTGAGCCAATTAGCTAGCGGCGGCTACAGTTAGGGGTCGCTTTAGCAACAAGTAGCGTTAAAGCTATCTGTCGACCAGGAAACTCCCGAGTAAATCGCGGAGCTGCGGCAGAGCAGTCGGAGGACGTCAGAGGGAAAACCAGAAAACATTTTCCTCCATGAAACATGATCAGATTTCACCAGAATCAGTGAATTAAGTTATAACGTTGTGTTTCTGTACAGTGATCAGTGAGGCCCGGCCCCCAGAAACACTCCGGCAGCATCTAACATTATCGTTTTCAAATTCAGGTTAAAGACAACAACAACAAACAGAAATGATGTTGGTGTTCATTTGCATATAGAGCGGGGAAGTGAGATCCGATCACAAGTGGTCACTGGAGACGCATGTTGATGCCAGGTGTGAACAGACGCGCTCGGAGCTGTGCACTTGTGATCGGATCGCCCAGGACGCATGTTGACACCAGGTCTGGACCCGGAGCCCCCGAGATACTGGCCACAATAAGAGCAACAGCAAAGGTGGAACCGCACTGAATCTCCGATCCAGACAGAAAATAGGAGTGATGACAGCCCTCGGTCTCATTTAGAGAGCGCGGGGCGTCCGTCCGCCACTTCTCAAGACCTTTGAGAGGCCCAACAGTCGCTGAACTGGTGAGGGGGTCGGAGAGGAAGCGAGGTGGAAGAGATTGAGAAGATCGAGGCATAAAAAAGGGCCGAGCAAGGAAACAAGGAGGAGAGAGAGCTAGGTAGAAAGGAGATGCTGAGGGGGGAAAGTAAACAGAGTGAGGGGGACTGGAATGTGTTTGAGCATCCGGAGTGACTGAGGGGACACCGACAGCCCGGCAGCTACATACCAACCAGAACAAACACGACAGCATTCTCACCACAGCGCTCACAGGGTCAAAACCTGGCCTTATAGTAAGGGAAAGACACTTCCTCCGCCTTCTGCAGGCAATGGAATCAACAGTTTGAGCTGCTCCGGTTCGGCCCGAAGTTTCAGCGGGTGGTGCGACAAGGGAGAGAGGATGTTGATATTCCACACAGGAAGGCAGACAAACAAAAGGTCTGCTGGATTGACACGGGATTGATACTTGCTGGAAAGAGGCAGGCCGAACCGTATTTCACACGGGGGGGGGGGGGGGGACACAGCAGCGTTTGACCCCCCGACAAGCGCATGCTAAAAGTCTCTCATCGTTTCAGAACCAATACTATATGAGTTTACTGTTCGTCCTGAGGGGAACATGCAAGTCGGAAACCGATCGTGTGCCAGTGGACCTTATTCCCCGAGCAGGAAACACACAGGTGGTACCAGTAACTCTAATCATGGCTGCATTCCATTTAACTGAGCCACTTGGCCATGACAGCGGGGCCCCCGTTAATGTTACCATTTCCACCTGCGCCTTTCCTGCTACGACGTGTCACAATGTCTGCCGTGAAATAGTTACTTGGCATGTTGAGATTTTACATAAAAAAAAAAAAACGTGATGGGCTTATAGAAGACAACACCCCCCTTTCAGAGGTCTATGGCTTCATCCATCCAATAGTTTTTTTATAGGAAATCACAATTCAACTCATTATGCATACATATCACAAGAACTTCTCCTGTGACAGATGGATGTATGTAATTCTTGCGTGTTTGCATCTTGTATTATTATGCTGATGTACGCTGATGGTTAACATGCTCTGTCCCCATCAAATAAATAAATCAATCAAGATACGTCAAAATATTTGTGGCACAAGAAGAAAAAGGAAGCAGTTTCTCAAACCACAGTGTGTGGAGCCAAGTTACACACACACACACACACACACACACACACACAGATCAGACATGGTGTCTGAACCAGGAGCACATGGCTCTTGTTCTTTCTTTGTTTCCATGACAACCACACACAGAAGTCACCCTTCAGTTCAGCATCTAGCGTGTGTGTGTGTGTGAGATTACAATGGATGGATACTGTTTTCAACATTCGGGGGCCAATAAGGCGGGCTGAACGGAGTCAAAGGGGGGGGGGCAGAAATGAAGAGAGAGCGGTCGCCACACCGACATAGCGGCCGGCTACAGGCAGCGAAGCAGATGGCGCCGTCTGCCGTGTGAAACCCCGGGACACGACATGCAGGGGGAGATGCAGAAATGCCCCCCCCCCCACACACAATAGCCATGAACCTCAGCGCCTTCCCACCAAATAGTCAGATTTAAAAACAATCCGCCTGCGTCCAGTCACGCTTCCGTTTGTTTCCATTATGTGGTTTTCAGTGACTCTTTGAAAGAAAAAAGTGGTCAGAGGCTAATTGAACCAGAGTGGATTTTCTCCGTCTGCGAGCGATCAGATCACCCAGGAAGCCTTCTCTTAGTCACTGCAAACATGTACATTTGCTCTGCAGCAGAGGGAGCAGGCATTTCAACAGAAACTCGCTGCAGTTTAGTTGAGCGACCGTCTTGATCTATGCCAACTCGTCAGGCCAGAGACCACCCAGAATAATGTTTCACCATGTGAAATCAAAACCAAATGCTTTTCTCTCTCTCTCTCTCTCTCTCTCTTCAGATGAGATGTCTTTGGGATCTGATGTTCGGAAGTTGCTTCACTGTTGTATCCATTTGGAGGTCTGACAAGAGCAACTGTTGAAGAAGTTACTGATCTTTTAGACAAGTCAGCCCAAACATCACAAGGCCTAAGGATTTTCTGCCAATATTTGTTCTATGCAATATCAGAAATGGTGTCAGATGCCCGTCACAACTACCTTAAGCCCAAAGTGAGGATTGTTTTGTCCGACCAACAGTCCAAAATCTAAAGGCATCCAATTTACTGTGACATATATGAAGGAGAGAAGAAAATCTCACAAGTGGAGCTGGAGCTAGTATTTGATGACTAACAGGCTGGGTATGACGTTAGCAAGCATTTAATCAAATCCACCAAATGTTTAGCTTTAAAATGAAAAGTTGAAGCCAAAGACGCTACCGTTTTTTGGGGTTTTTTTTTTTTACTGGTAACCTCCTTAATGTTCATATTAAAGTAATGGCTGGAACTTGATCCAAATACTGAAGAATCCCAATGCACAACTACGGAGCTATTATGAGCTTTATAATACTCATATGACATGAACAGAAGTGTGTCTGATACATATATATATATATATACAGTGCTTAACAAATTTATTAGACCACCACCCAGTGTAAGGTGTTTGCCACCGCTGCCCTAAATGAACAGTATTGCTGATGACCAAAATATTTGATGTTTCTGTAATGGTTAATCCACCAGTATGTGCAAGCCAAGCTCTTTAATCAAAATGATATCTTTAATGCTAAAATGTAATTATTGTTGTTATCCATGAATTCTCAAATTTACTGTTTTACAAAAAAAGCAGAAAAAAATAGTAAAGCACGTTATTATTTTTTGATTGAGACGCCAGATTACAGTTATTTACTTGCACTCCTGAACAGAAACATTTGTTTTGTGGTTGCAAAGAATGCAAGCTGTTATCAGGGCCAAAGGAGGTCATACAAAATATTAAGATATTTGGTTAATATATGTGAATAAGGACTCTTTAGTTGTTCCAGTTTGTTATTTGCCTAATAAATAACGATCGTCTGATACATTGTAATATCCACAGGAAATAGTCTGTTCAGGATTTTTATACAAAATTGCTGGTTTTACACAAACTTCCTGCAGGTATTAAATTCACTATTTAGGTTCATTGTACAGTTAATTGTTCTGCGCTGTTATTGCTTTTCATGCAGTGAATATGATGAAATATACATGAGGATATTTAAAAATATATATATTTTTTTTAAAGTAGGCTACTTTTTCTGTGGGTGGGGGCCGTCAATGTATATATACACACAATGGGAAAATAGGGCTCCCTTAAGAAAAAAAAATGGCTGGGAACCGCTGTCTTACAGGAATACAAACTAGTTTTCATTTCACGAAGGAAGTTCAAGAAATCTGACCGGATAAAATAGTCTAGCATTGACTGAAACCAGGAACAAGCTCATCAGAGGGGGGGGGGGGGGGGGGGGGGGGGGGGGAGAGAAAAAAAGTAAAGAAGATTATGAATCCAGCCGGGCAGATTTCAGCTTTTGGTATCCAGCCGCATAGCCTAGCTTGTCCAGAAAAAAGACGGCGACGCTTATATGTTCATCACTTCTGGAGAAGCCCCCCCCCCCCCCCCCCCCACACACCCACCCCTACCCCCCCCTCCTCACTCACTTCGGAAAACACTGCTACAGGCTACGCTCCTCACGGTGCAGGGAGTTAAACATTTCCAACAAAAAAACAAACTGTCAACTTCACAGTGGCCTCAACAGCAGCAACAATGTGTGTGACACAGCAGGAGGCATCATGGGTAAACTCTCCCTCCGCGCAGGACAGTGTTACGGCTGCTCTCGGCTAACTAACACTAATAACTCCGATGTGCCACAGACGGAAGAGCAGAGGACGAGATGATTCTCGTGTCATTTGACACCGGAGTGTCTCGAAGCGGTGGAGTCAAACTATCAGCCCGCTTGTGACAACAAAAGCAGAGCAAGAGCAAAGAGCAAGAGCGTACCGTGAAGGGAGCACCGGCGAGCACTGGCGTCGTCTTCTCCTGGAAGATGGGGTTTTTATTCCCGGGTGAAGCGGCTGAGGTTTCCCCCCCGGGTTTTGCTGCCAGACCCTCCGCCCGGTGGTTGTTCTGTTTCTGTTTTTTTTTTTTTCCTCTCTCTCTCTCTCTCTCTCTCTCTCTCTCCTCGGGTCTGGATCACGGATCACCGGATCTGGATGGGGAAAAACGTCGTCCCCACTGAGGAGAGAGAAAATGGGGCGGGTCTCGAGCGTTTCGACGACCCAGCCCAGACCAATCCGGCTACCGATATGATAACAATCTGCTGCGTCGAGCCAATCGGGTTGCGTCCCCAACACAGAGCCGCGTGCTCATTGGCTGGCCGAGTAGAGACCTCCCAGTTGAAATTACTACAGCACCGGGAGGAGAGCTGGAGGAATGTGATCTCTGGTGTCAGTTCACCTACAGCTGAGGGACGACGAGGCGGCTGAACGCGCTCCATACGTTCACAGCACGTTCAGATGTTGTCATTCAGTTATCTGTAATAATTATCATTCGTTTTAAGTGAAGCGACAAATGTCAACACTGAGACTCACATATTGGATTTGAAAGCAGGCTATGAACATGAAACTTTTCAGATTATTTGCATCGTCTTAATCAAGCAATTAGTATCCATTTATTATCTGTAGCACCTTCTTGCGTGTGATTATTATTCTTTCCAAAGAACATAGTAAAGGCAAAAGTAAGTCTGCGTTAAAAATAGTACATCTATTTGAGTAGTTTAGATGTTCGACACCTCTGTTTTAAGAAAATATAGCCTGCATCACAGGTTTCCGTGTGTGATATTCTGTTTGGCATACTACAAAACCTGTGATTAGGGGCCTCTAACATGTCTGTGGCCAGGGGCCCATTGTCTCGTAATCAGTCAATAATGAAACAGCTCTTAAACTGAAAAGATGTATGTCTTAAAAAAAAAAAAGAAAGCCTCATATCTCAATTATGCAAGAAATATACACTAGACCATCTGGCTTGATAAGTGCTAAACAAAGCAAGCCAAGTCTCATGACATTCTATCAACTTTCACAAGAGTTTGCAGGAAAACACAACACTGGCGCCCTCTGGTGGTTGTTTTTCCCCTCAAACTAGGTCAATGGCATGTCTGCATGGCCCCAGGGAGGCAAAACAAGGCCCTGTGGTGGTTTTTCTCTGCTGAAATATTACGTGGTCATTACAGTTGTTTTTTTTGTTTTTTTTGGCACAAAAGGCGGAGCCTCGAGATCAGATAATGAAGCAGGACACCCTCTCAGGCCCAAGTCAGTTGATAAAATTCCTATGGTGCTGCATATTGCCAAACACATTTTCAATCAAATTAGGCACAATTTAAGCCTGGAACTTTCCAGGCCCCCAGAGATCTGGGGCCCCGGGGCAGTTGGCCTGCCTTGCCAGGTTTTTAATCCAGTCTTAACTTAAGAGGCACCATACTAAAAAAAAACTCACAAACACACCACATTGGTTTGGGCTCATAAATAAAGTAGTGATGGTCTTTCGTGTTCCATATAATTGTACCAATCTTTCATAACACTTTGGGTGGAGGTGCCGTGGAGGTTCTTGATGCACCCCAGCGGGCGTTTTGATTCAGCATTATGTCCTCCAGATTTACATCTTAATGTCTTTGGGTGCATTGTGGGAAATGTAGGGTCCAGAGTGTTTGAAACCAAGACCCAAACTAGGCCTCTGCAATTGTAACAATTACTTCCAAGGCTGCTCGCACGCACGCAACATTTTTCACAGCTTACAACTAAGACAAAGGAAACACCAGTCAAATGCTCTTGTTTAAATGTTGACCATTCCTTATTGTGAGTCCCCCAAACTGTACAGGTGTGCAATACTAAATCCCTACGTTAATGGGATTTTACATTTCTTTCTTTTTGTCACTTAATGTGTAATGTGTATTCTCATTGAATTCCCCTCACAGCTACATGAAGTGAATCTTAAGTGTTGCCCTAGCCCTCATGATTTTGTTACTGCGTAGACCTGCACAGTGCAAGCAAGTGGCGACGACAAGCATAACACTGAGGCCCAAGTAAATGTTTTGGGACCACTGAACTAAAATGCATGTTATCTAATCGTCCGTCATGCCAAGGCAAAAAGAATGAGCAGCATAGGAATTTTGTAGTCACCTCACAACACCAGTTTACTCTCTTTATTCATGCAGGGGCAAACTCTATGACGTCAACATGAAAGGTTGCTGTTACACCAAAAAGATTAAAAAAAATAAATAAAAAAAAAGCAGTATTAATCTGAGTGGATGAAGTGACAGAGACACTGTAGGTAAGTGTTTGTTTTTTTTGTACAGGAGTTGTTGTTGGGACTGAGTATCAAGTGGCTGTTGCCCCCCCACGACGTCCCGGAAAGAGGAGCTCTGAGGTTTTTGCTTTTGGTTTTGACTTTAGGTGCATCAAGCTCGTCAGATTACTACCAGAACTGCGAAGGTGCTACCTTCAAATTAAAAGCCTCACGTTAACGACATGTCCACACGAGAGGGTGACGATGACACATGATAGGTATGGTGCCGTTTGAGTGAATGTGTATATTTGCTGAATTGATATTATACTTAATATCCGCTTAATGAGATAATAAGGGTATACACATCACATACTACAGAATCAAGCAAGATCAAGGCCAATCAATGGTTATTATTAGTCTTTTTATTGTAGTATTAAAAAAAATGGTGTGAAATCAATGGCAAAGAGAAAATCAATAAAAAAAATCTCTCTTGTAGCCTGCTTAACAGGAGAACAGGTACATAATGAGGTGCAAATGGTGCTAATAACAATGGTTCTTTGGAGACGCTGGACAACGGTTATATTTTGAAAAGATTTAACCGGACGTTTTGCTTGTTATCTGACAGTCAGAGCTAGCTTTACAACTGTGTCCTGCTTCCATCCACAGTGAAAACACACAGGTAAACGCTCTAGCTATTTCAGAAACATTTATGTTTTACTGGTATTGTATCGTGCTGATTTGACATACTTTCAGCGCAGTATGTGACCCGCCACTGTCAGCATGAGCGTGTAGCTTTTGCATTCACTATGACACATTTGGTATTTGCCGAAGTAAAGTTCACTTCTCGTGTTAGTCAGCAGGGTTAGCCACCAACTAGCTGTTAGCACAGGATTAGCCCTGCTAACAATAGCAAACCAATGTTAGCTTACGGTAGAAATTTGCTTTACATTGCCGTGGCTACCTGGTGTTAGTTAACCAGCTGCGCTCTTTACTATCCAAGGTAACACCTGGTGTGTATGAATAGACATACTTACACTGCTACTGTTACAGGGATATATGAGTAAATGCTTTCTGTGCAATTAGCTTAGTAACGTTAGCTAACATGACCAGGAACCCTACGCGCCGTTCTGTCCTGAGTCGATGGAACGTCACACAAGACTCCGTTTACAATCTCGAAAGTTTACGGTTACCTTGCTAATCTGCAACACCAAATTGCTGATACTGCGTTTCTTAAAACATTGTAAATTATAGAATGAAGTGCCTTTCAATTCAGCTCAAATATAATACTTCAATTGATGCGCATCTATGTATTTTTTTTAACTTTTGTAAGTTGGTAAACGTTAGCTACTTGTCACTAACGTTAACGTTACCAGAGGTACTCAGAAAACCTCGTCAAGTAGCTAACGTTAACGTTTAAACATCCTATGCTATGCACTACATGAATGAAGGGATATGGGTTATAAGAAAGTTGTTTCGTTTTCTCAAATGAGATTTCCCTGAGGTACTCTTCGTGTTGAGTGAATAACACGTAAGTTAGCAACGCGGCTAACGTTATAGCCGCTAGGTTACTTGTTTTGCGTGCTTGCCAATGCCTGTTAGTCATGCAGGCAACTGCTGCGAAGTTCGCTCTTATATTTCAAGAAGGGGGGGGGGGGGGGGGGGTCACCTATCTGTTAACATCCAAACGGTCCATAACGCATACAATGTTCACTACAATCACAGTCTACCATTCTCGAAAGCAAACACTGTTTGGCAGGCTGAGTTTTTAACCATAGTCATTTCAAAGTTAACATTGTTCCTTTTTGTTAGCTTGGCTACATCATAGAGACCAATTAGCCGACGAGGTAAGCTAGCTAGATTGTGATCAACTTCCGTAAGTTACCTGTCTTTTGCGTCACTCCGCTGTCGTAACCTTGTGTAGCCACAGCGTTAGCTTAGTATGACGTACAATGATCTTCAACCTGTTGGCATCCTTCTATGTGACTGTTGGTGCGAGGCAGCTAAACTAACAGATAGCAGTTCACCTAGAAGGATGGGAAAAGTAAACGTTGGGGGTCTGTAGGCCTGAGAGGACTGACAAAGTTGCTCCCTGCCGCTGTTGTACACACGTGGTTGACTTTTGGTGGCTGGTGTTGATTTAAGGCTTATTGCATTGCTGAGACAGTACCAAGGCGACGAGCTTTCATTTTGTTAACATCGCAACAGCCACAGTTACTGTAAAAGCTAAGCAGATGTTCAGAGAAGCTGCATTTTTCGCACTGTTGGCTGGAATGGGGATCTACTGTATCTCAGGTGCTGTTAGCCTGTAGCACATCAACATTGAACACAGAGGTGTTCATTTATTTGGCCAGCCTTGATGGAAATAGTACACAGTTTGTACTGGCTTCCCAGTGGAAGCCCATTTCTGCCAAGCAACAAAAAAAAAAAGATGAAAAATTAGCAGCGCAGTGTCTCTCTCTCTCCTTCTGACTGTATATGTCACACATACAAATTTGTCATTAATGACGATTGTGTGTTTTTTTTTTTTTACTTTTTTAATTGTAAAAGTGTGGGCCAACTAAAATAAATCGATCATTTCAAAAAGTTTTATTTGAAACTAATCTGAATCAGAAATAACCCCAGAAAATACATGGGCAGTGATGCAAAGTCCGCAGGAGTCCCTCACTCTTGTATTGCCATAGGCATGATACTCTGTGTACTCTCTCATAATTGGACTTACTATTCCACAAGTTGTATTTATGAAGGCAATGTTTTGACTCTCAAAGTGGTCTTAATCTTAAATTACCGACTCCTGACTAGACTGAATCCAGTTTGCAAAATTTGAGACCCGAATCTGATATGACCCCCCCCCCCCCCCCCCCCATTTCATCCATTACCGTTACTGTTAGCTCGCCGTGCTAATGCAACACTGTCTCTTGCGCTCTTTCCACTGGTCCACTGGGCGTTGCAGATCTACGTGGAACACATAAACGGAGAGGATGGGCACAGTCGGGCAGAGAGAGACATTTCTAAATAAATTCGATTAAAAACAGAAGTGAGTTGTAAAATCCCGTCTCATAGGACTATAGACCACTGTGCACTGTTTTGGTGTCTGATAAGCCTCACGAATAGAATATTTAACTGAATTCCGTCAGTACCTGAAGCAGCACACCCACACGATCGCAATCCCCTTGTTTTGTTTTGTCTTTGTCCCTGTACTATATGCAGTCTGAATGTGACTCCCATCACTCATTACGAGATACAAGTATTTGGTCATGCAACAATCTCATTTATTGTTTTCTAACAATTCTGGTTTATTATGACTTTCTAGCTTGTTATCAGGACTAATGGAGACAACGGGAGTTTGTGAGATTGATGTGTCCACCAGAAGAATAGTGGGAGGCAGTGATTCTCCACCCGACCTGGACAGCCCCTGTCAGGTAAACACTATCATTATGTTCTTTGGTGTGTTTTGTGGGTGTTCTGTTATTTGTCATTAATGTTACTGTCAAGCGTCCCATTTGTAATGTTCAGTAAGTTGCAAGTGGCAATGGATTAGAGCCCGACCGCTGCTCCTGTTTTTGGGGCAGAGACCGATTATTAGGGAGTTAAAGAAATTCCGATATCGATATATCGGCTCAGAAAAGTTGTCGGGCCCGGTGGCAAGTATCTTTTAGATGGGGCCCACTGCCCCACACGGGAGATTTGTGTGTTGTTAGGAATAAGTCATTTATTCAACACACATTTAAAAACAAAAGTAAAAAAAAAAAAAAGAGAAAACAAAACAGAGACTACAAAGAATCTGACAATGTACGTCTTGGAATGCTGTGTTTTCAACAACAACAAAAATAATATCAAGTTTTTGCAGCCTTTGGATGCTGGACACATTTCAACAACAACAAGATTCTTTGCATTTAAGCAGTATGTAATGTAGTGACTCTATGTTTACTTCTGCTTAAAGTAGCGTTTATGTTATCAATATTCAGCTGATCTTGTTCTTGTGGCGAGAAGAACCTGGTGGGGGGGGGGGGGGGGGGGGGGCAATTTATATATTGACCCTCCACCATATATATATACAGAATGTACATATAATTATATATTTGAGCTGGAACCAAACTATTTGCATTGCATGCTCTATTCTATAATCTAAATATAATATACGTTCTACACTCTACACTAATGTTATGTGTAGGCAGAATGGGCTAAGATGCTCACACATTAGCTTCCACTCAACTGACAAGGTATGAAAATATGGGACTTGCTTGCTTATTTACTTTCCAGCACTCACGATAGGCCAATATTGGCCGATAAAATCTACAATGGTTACTTTTCTCTAAAAGTAACAATTCATTTTTTAGTAGTAGTGCTGCCAACACAAAAACAATACTTTTTTGTTAGAAAATTTTGTTAAATGTTGTCTAAGCACAAGAGGACGTAAGACTTTTGCCTCCATGAAATAGTGTAAAAGTGCTGAAATCAGGAAGTGTCCTTTCAGTACTTGTAATTCAGCTTCTTCAGCGGAGCGGCTCAGTGAAAACTGGCCGGTTGAAAGAGCCGTGCAGTGAGATGTTACAGCTGCTCTGTAGTCATTCGGATGTGTGTGTGTATGTGTTTAGGAGGAGGTTGCAGAGTTTGGTTTGGGGTTGTGCTGCGCTGAGGAGGAGAGGGGGGAAACTCCAGGCAGAGAGGACAGTCCCAGTGACCTTGGGGAGGCAGAGCTCGACCCTGGAGGAGACCCTAAGACTGCAGAGGACAAGGCTTTTGGTAGGAGCGCTACAGTGTATTTACAAGCACTTACAGACATGCTCCTCATTGCATAGATGTGGTGATCATTTTTTACGTCGGTCTTAATTTGTCAGATCTGTAACAATGTAGTAATGTAGAATAGTTCAGGTCATTGCTGCGTTCTTGAAATGTAGCTGAATGTCATCAGTGTATGGGTGAAGTTAGGTTTACTGTCCATTTTATTTCAATCTATATGGAGTTATAAAAGATATAAACAGTTGAATTAAGAATAAATAAATGATAAAATGATAGTTTTTGTAAAGTGTGTAAAACGGATATCGTCTCACAATGTTATGCTAAATTCCTGCCAGAACGTTAGCTTGCTAGCTAGCTTACGTTTCGCGCATTAGCGCAGGCCATGCATGTTGTACAGGCCATACATTCTGAGCATATCCTTTTAATGGTCCCATCAGTTGTTGATGGGACACTTATTATTGTTATACCGTACCAATAATAACGCTTCGCTTCAGCCGGGACATGGCATGAAAAGGTAACGAAAAAATATTTTGCTAAAAAAAAAAGTGTCAGTAATTGGATCACTATCATAACTAAGTTACCTGGAAAGTTAATTCGCCACACATTCACCCAGCGACCAACTACGGTGCTCATGGGCTTATTCAACTAGCGTCAGCGTCTTGATTACGCTATCTGACTTTAATAACGTAAAGTTACAGTGCTATACAGTGAAAGCATCCCTGTCCATTCAGTTTACCTCATTTTGTTGTGGTTTAATGTTCCAGGGAAGGAGGTTGTTCTTTTGATGCAGGCCCTGAACTCCCTGGCCACCCCTGAGGAGAAACTGGCTGCTCTGTGCAAGAAATACGCAGACCTGGTAAGCTGAATGCGAATGCCTTCATTTGAACTGAGGTCACAAACAGTAGCGGCGTTTCCATCAAGGTATTTTTAATGCACATTCTGGGATGGGATACGGAAGCGCCTTCGCTGAACAACTTCTGACGCAGCGAACATTTAACTCGCGTGACTGATCAGCTGATTCCAAACTAAGACTGCAACAAACCGTTTTTTTCAGAGAATCTGCCATTTATTGTCTCATTCATTATTTTGTCCGTAAAATGTCAGAAAATAGAACGAAATGCAAATGCAGTCAAAAACCTGAAGATGGATAGATTATTATCATTATTGGGGAACCAAAAAATATAAACTGTGGCTATTTTGTTTTTAAGAAAATGAGTTATCATAATCACTTTCTGTTGATGGACTAACCCATTAATGGACTATTGAAAACTTTGTCCAGCTGACTAACAAAATGTGAAGATTTGCCTTTTGCCATGGGAGTTTTCCCTGTGTTTTATCAAGGATGTCAGGCTTTCATTGGTTCCCGTTTTTCAAGTGCAATGTACAGTCAGAAATGACTATAGTGTACTTGTATCTACCCAAGGTGAACCGTAACATGTTGTGTGTGCAGTTGGAGGAGAGCCGCTGCATGCAGAAGCGGCTGAAGGCCCTGCAGAAGAAGCAGTCTCAGATTGTAAAGGAGAAGATCCACCTGCAGGGGGAGCACAGCAAGGCCATCCTGGCCCGCAGCAAGCTGGAGAGCCTCTGTAGGGAGCTGCAGAGACACAACAAGACCCTGAAGGTATCTCAGACCAATACAGTTTAAAGTGTCAGGAAGGCGAACTTGTCTTTTATCCAGGACGCATCCAAATAGTGGTTTACTGCTAACATGAATAATAGGATGCTCCTTCAATTGTTAAATTCTGTCAGCTTTCATTTGGTTCTTCTTGGATAGATTTGCCTTTGCTTGTGACAATGAGGGAGCTTTCTGAAGTTGAAAGCACAGTGCTTCTCTGCTCATACGGCGTCACGCCAGTGTGAACAGCACAGACTTCCCTCTCCCCTCTTTGACAGGAGGAGAACGCCCAGCGGTCCAGGGAGTACGAGGAGCAGCGAAAGGAGGCCATGCTGCACTTCCAGATGACCTTGAGCGACATCGAGGTGCAGATGGAGCAGCATAGCTCCCACAACACCAAGCTGAGGCAGGAGAACATGGAGCTGGCCGAGAAGCTCAAAAAGCTCATCGAGCAGTACGAGCTCCGAGAGGAGGTAAGAAAGAAACCTCAACAGTGTCACAAAAGCACATGTAAAGAGTGCGATTAAAGCAGCAGGTGGCTACCGAAAGCAGCGTGTTCATGTGAGCCTCCACTGCTAAGAGTTTGTTTTCATGTGGGAAGTGAATTGTGGCAGAAAGTCAAATATGCTTTAACATTCAACGTTGTGCTTTTAGTAAACCAGAGGACAGGGATGCATTGCAATACTGGCAAACATATTCTTAAAGATTAGGGGCAGGCTGTGTGTTCGTGTTTCAATAGCTAGTGTTAAGTTGCTGTTTTACTGTTAAACCACTGGATGGCTTCAACTGTGAAGCAGTGGCAGGAAGGGTCAACGCAGTCACTGCAGTTAGTAACGAAGCTGGTGTTTATTAAAATGCCACTAAAACATTGCGAGGTAAGAAAACTTTGGACGAAGCGTCGTCGGTTGTGATCCCAGTTGCAGCCTAATGGAAATCTGATGTGTCCCCCTGGCAGCACATAGACAAGGTGTTCAAGCACAAGGAGCTGCAGCAGCAGCTGATGGACGCCAAGCTGCAGAGAATCACCGAGATGATGAAAGAAGTGGAGGAGAAGCAGCAGCGAGAGAGAGACTTTGTGAGTATACAAAGCGCCTGTCGTACTTGTCAGCAGTCGCGAGTAGCCAGTTAGTTGAGCAGTAATAAAACCTGTGAGAGCTGGAGATGTGACTGTGCTGTAATGCCGCAGCTGCTGAAGGACGCCACGGAGTCCAGACGCAAGTGTGAGCTGATGAAGGAGCAGGAAACGCAGCTCAAACAACAGGTAAGCAAACACACACACACACACACACACACAGGTCCTTGGTGGATCAGAAACATGGTCTTGGGCACTACAGGTAGTGCCGAAGCCTTGTGTTTACCTTTCACGTACATCAACCCAGCTGAAAGGTTTGAAAATGACTCCTCACCTGCTCTCGATCTCTCAGCTCTCCCTGTACATGGACAAGTTTGAGGAGTTTCAGAGCACTCTGGCTAAAAGCAACGAGGTCTTCACCACTTTCAGACAAGAGATGGAGAAGGTGAGGCGACCGACTCCCCGTTGGCTACTTTCATACTGGTCCCCCCCCCCCCCCCGCTGCCTGTTAACTGTCTGCGTTCACCTCCAGATGACCAAGAAGATCAAGAAGCTGGAGAAGGAAACGACACAGTGGAGGACCAAGTGGGAGAGTAACAACCAGGCGCTGCTGCAGATGGCCGAGGAGGTGACTGTTATGAGCCACACGCTTCTCTTTGCTTTTGGTTGCTTTGGTAGAAAAGGGGGGGGCGGGGGGCTTATTTGCTTTCTGTCTGAGAGTGAAATGAGAAGCTTGATGTTAATCTGTGTGTTAGCCACGGAGCTGGAGTCCGGACGTGGTTAGCCTAGCTTAGCATAAAGACTGGAAGCAAGGGGGGCGGGGGGGGGACGGCTAGCCGGGCTCCGTCCAAAGTTTTAAGAAATACTTCTACCAACACCTCTGAAGCCCACTGATGAACATGTTGCCGAATCTTAATTTGTTAATTTGTTAGGGCCAGTTATGTGTCAGAACACACATCTTACCTCATTGTCAGAAAGAGAGCAAATCAGCATATTTCCCAAAATATGAAACTATTCCTTTAATGCAGAAAAATCCTTTTGAAGTCATATTTACAGCTCATTATTTTCAGTTCTCACGCAGAAAGAAAAGCTGCGTTTATGTATTTTCTTTAGATCTTTGTGAACATGCAATTCATAGCACAAACTGTGCTTCCTATATTCTACTTTCTACCTCATTTCCATCTGACAGCTGTTGTTAAATGGTTCCTGTGCAGGTTAACGGTCAGCTAATAACACGATGCAATACTATATTTAATGACGTATATAACGTAGCACCTTTAATGTTGTAGCAAGGTGACATGCAGCTGTTTCATCAGTAAGGACTGAGTAACAATGCTTCAGTACTATGATAATATAGTACTGTACTGCGTAATGAGCGCTTTTACTTTTGATACTCTGATCTGATGTGATTGAAAGCTCTGACCATATAATGTGAAAAATGATGAAAGGTTGTGTTGTGTTGTAGAAAACTCTGCGCGACGGACACTTCAAGGCCCTGCAGGGGAAGCTGGAGCTGCTGGAGAGGCTGTGCAGAGCCCTGCAGAAGGAGAGGAACGACCTCAACAACCGTCTCAGCCACCTCCAGGAGCCGGGAGACCAAGGGACCACAGCGCCTCCTGAAGCCCAGCCACGGGAGCCTTCAGCTGGGGAGGAGGAGGAGGAAGAGGAGGGCGAGGAAGAGGAGGGGGAGGAGGAGGAGGGGGAGGGGGAGGCGGAGGCGCGATGTGACGGTCTGGAGACAGAGGGCATCCACCAAGCTCCCAGACCGCCTGAAATGGACCCCGCACCGGCTGCTACTGACAAAACCACTACTGCTACGACGACAACCAGCCAGCCTGCAGAAACGCCAACCACAGAGCAGGACTGAATGAGCCTTCACCACCTGTGCGTAGGTGAGAAGGGCGCGATGGAGGGCTCCACACACCTCCAGCCTAGTTCCATAACTAGCCAGAAAAATATCTTTATTGGAGATAGATTCCTTTTTCTTTTTTTTTTTATTCTAGACTTACCTCTCCGGGTCTCTACATGGCAACTGAACCCATGTCTTTTTTGTGCGATAGTTTAAGAAGAATAAAATGATTGTATCAAGGATTGTATTCTAAAATTTGCCCACGTTTACATTGGTTGTAATAACTGGCTTTGTGGCAAGCACTTCGTACTCCCTTTTCTACCATAACTGTATTTTCATAGGGAATTTCCATGCAGTCAAATTGGCCTTTTTATTTCTCTCTAACGTGGTCTCTCCCTGTAGTGTCATATGTTTCATTGGAAACTCTAGTTTGATTAAATTCAAAAGTGGTTGTATCACACGCACATTGTCATAGGTCACTTTTTATTAACGTAGCCTTACAGTCAGAAATGGGATCTGAAAAGCCGAAAGAGGAAGCGGGACAAAGCGTAGAGCGAGTGCAAAGTTGGGCTTATTTGACGTCCGTAAACTGGCCAGTTCGCTAAATGCCAGTTAGCAAGCAAGCTAGTAGGGGGTGTCGTCAGCAAACTGGGCTATTACTGTCCGCGTCGCTAATGCAGAGAGAAAGCTAAGCAAGCTGGGCTGAAAAGATCATCGCGAACAAAAACCGTCTGAGAGGAAACGTGTGTGGAAGCATTTTGTATTGAACAACAAAGATGGGAAAACTTGAGTGAGACAAGACCTTGTAAAGACGCGAATGAACCCCGTTCCTTCTGCAACGTAGTAGTTTTTTTTTGGGGGGGGTGACAGCTACTACTAGCTAGCTTAGTTGCTAACCGTTTACTCAAGAGACCCATCAACTCCAGCCAACTGCATCTGTTTTGTGGAGCAGTTTATCGTTTGGCGGGGCAGGGTTATATCATATGGTTTGGTGCGACGCATAGCTGTTTTGGTTCTCAGTTCCCTCAAAGGTTCATCAAAGCTGAATTCTAAATGCTCATCTGCCCGGGCCCTGTGTTTGACCTAACCTAGCTTAAATAGCCACCTTGTACAGGCTGTTGGTAACTTCAGAGTTGATCTCCCCCCTCAGCTGAACGACAGTGTTTGGGAGGTAAATTATAGCTCCACCAGTTCCCCCACGAGATAGGCCTTTAGAATCAGGATTTCCCCTCAGTCTGCCTGTTAAACAGGTGTCTGAAAAGGGCTAAAGTTGAACCTCCGGTTGGTGGCCGCGACCACTGACGGCACGCTTCTTACTGTAGCTTCAAGAGTCTGGATTATTGACCCAGGTCTCGTACATGCGGCGAGTCTGAAGAATGAAATTCTCAATTTATAATTCAAATGATTAGGGATTAGTATTAGGGCCACTGTGGTGGTGGTGGAGGAGGATTTGGAAATATATTTGAAATGTTTTGGGGGGGGGGGGGGGGGGGGGGGGGGGGGGGAGGGGCCGTAATGTTTTGAGAATAAAGCTGGAACAAAAAGTTGTATTTCAAGAATGAGTTGCAATTTCACAGGAAAAAGCGATGATGTCGAGATGAGAATGTCATAATACAAGAAGAAGAAAAAAAGCTACGTTTATCGTAAATTATATTTTGATAACAAAAACTGATATGATTAGATTTCAGAAATTAGATGACGTGTATTTGCAATATTTTGACTACTCTTAAAATATCACTTCTTTTTTTTTTTTTTATGTAGGCCTTTAAACTGTCTATCTGGGCACGAGGGGTTAACAGGAAGCGATGCAGAGGGCAAAATGACGTAAAGGGCTGGAAGCTGAGCGACTGTGCGAAGTGGTGTCACTTGATTCAAATCCGTTTTTCTTTTTATGAACCGTGTAGGTTTGAGTTCTGAAACGCCTTCGTCCCACTGGCTAATTATTGTACGTCAGTGATGTTTGAGAAATTATTTTTAGGGTCATCAGGCCGTCAGATTGTCATGTTCGAAACGTTGTACTGGGAGAACATTTCTAATTTATTGATTTCCATCAGTGATGCATATCAACAGGAGCCTAGTGTGTGTCGAGTCCTGGTGTGGAGATCTATCGTGAGCAGGGTCAAATTCAGGTTCTGGACCTCGTTTCGCATCGTGGGATTGTTCTACTCGTGAAATCAAATCAAATTCCATTCACACACTCTTTCAACAGCACCTTTTGTCCTCGCTCCACTTCCCCAGGCCCGACACCTTGAATACAGCACTTCATCACCTGCTAACCCCCTATACCTGCGTCATCGGCATCCTTATTTGGAATCCCAGTCTTTTATTTGTGGGTGTAATTACAAGACTGATCCAAGATCAGCAGCTTTTATTTGTCTGAGAGATTATAACACGAGAGATGTGCTTGTGGGAGTCAGAGCGCAGAGAAGGACCAGGTCCCTGTTGTCCCCCCAGCTCACCAGGCGTCAGCGCTTCAGCAGCTGGACTTTCTGAACTCGGTTCACCGTGAAGTCAGTGGGAAGCGTAGCGGTGGTGCTGACGAGTAATGTTCCTGTACAAATATTTACACAAACCTGCCTGTTGGTTGACCCGTCTTTGACCTTTGTCCTCTTGAGACGCTTGCCTTGCAGTCCCTTTTGTCCCATTTTTATCTGCGGCTTCTTACATTTTTCCTCCTTTCATTTTACATCACACTGAGGGGATTTAAAAAATAAAAAAAATTGATGTGAACACGTGCTGCAGGGTTAGGTGGTGTGGGTTTTGTGTGTGTGGGGGGGGGGGGGGGGGTTCGGTAGAGGACAGGTCTAGTTGAGGGAAGACTTTTTCAGCATCTATTTCCTGTTTCTTTGGCGTTGCCCCAGATTGACTCTCAGGTAATGTCAGAATCTACCTCTGCAGGTGAGACTAACTGTGAAAGAAGAGGCACGAGTCACCACAGCTTTGGAGAGCTTTATTTAAAAAAAGAAAAAAAAAAATGATGAGCCCACAACCCCCTCTTTGATTGTACAATGTTCTTATAGCCCTGTCTTGCTTTTCAATAAACATTTTGTAGAATTTGCAATAACCAGATTTTTTTTTCTCTTCCTCTTAGTGATTATTGGGTCTCGTGTCGTTTGTATTGTGCAGCAAAGTTCACATGAATGAGATACTTGCTTTATTTTTTTTGAAAAGTTATAAAAGTTTTATTGCAATTTGTGGTGCAGCAAACAAAACATAGCGATTTCACATTACGTAAGAACACACAGGAAGAGAGGGGAAACAAAAAAAAAAAAGAAAGAGGCGTTCCCCTCAAATGCACTGATCTGGTCCCCACACCTTTCACTCAAGCCAAATACTGAAGAGTTTATGTACCTTAGGGACAGGAGGCAAACACAGCAGGGAATGTTTCTTCAAGGGACAGCCAAGTGTCAGCTAACTGCTTTTTTTTTCTCTAATAAATCAGACGGGAAATAAAAAAAAAAGGTATGAAAGAACGCTTCCCTTGACACATCACACAGTTCGGACGGATGAGATCAGGTTTCCCAAAAGCATTTCAGTGCTCAGATAATCTTCTTACTGTCTGGGTTTCCTTGAATACTTTCGTCTTGAGGGAAGGGAATCTAGTGGTGTTCTGGCTTCTCACAGTGTCCAATGACCTCCACGGTTTTCCTTGATGAGCCCTTTGAAATGAACTGGTCTTATTAACTTTGTGCACGTGAAGGTTTCCTGCTCGCTCAGAGTCCTCCAATCCCTCTCCCCAAAACACTGGCGATCCCGCCACCTGAGCAGGTAGAACACTGCATTATCTTATTCCAAGTGCTTAAGTGCTTTTGGGTACCTGGGCCGAGGTGTAAGCAGGATGAACCTGAATCCAACTGTCTGTTAGCAGGGGCGGTGGGGGGTGTTGACGCCGTCTCTGACTCTCCACATAGTTCATTCGTGTGGAGAGCAGACTTTTCATTTCGCACTCGAGATAAGCCAGAGAGGGGGAAACGGGGCCGGGCCGGGCTGGGTCTTGAGCTCAGGGCGAGGAGGAGGGGTCGTGCCTGGAGAGAGACTCGGTCGAGGGGAGGCCCAGCTAGGTTATGATCCCTGAGCCTCCAGCTCTGATGCAGGGGTGTTGTCCGGCTCCTCATCATTGTAGATATTCTCCGCCTGGGAGAAGAACAGGGGGGGAGGGGGAGGGGGCGTTAATGTACATCCTCAGTCTTTGGCTGAACGGCAGCAGCTCAACATGCAAACAGCTCACACTGGAGAGTACCCTCAGCGATAGAGACAGGCCTTTATTTATTATTTATAAGAATATATATATATATATATATATAGCTCTAATCTAACAATGCATTGTATTTCATTATATATAAGATTATCATATGATTTGTTGGTGATGGGTGAAGAGAAGACGGGTCTGCATAACAGACAGACTTTTCTGACGCGCAGCCAGGCTGTGGCAGGCCAGCAACGGACACTCGGAGTCTCGAAAGGTGGCAGCTGCAGGTTACCGGTAAGCTACGCTGTGTTGTCTTTAAGTGTTTTGGGGGGGGGGGGTTTTCTTCGGACGCATGCAAGTAGGCGGGGGTGGAGAGAGAAAAAAAAAGGAATCCTTGGAGAATTCGCCGATCCTGTTTTCTATTTGGACAACTGGAACATCTCTCATTTGTGTGTGTGTGTGTCTGTATTCACCATCTGCCAGACTTGCATGATGTTGTCCTCGGACACTGAGCAGATGACCCAGGGTTCATTGGGGTTCCAGGAGAAGTCCGAGATCTTGGCTGTGTGGCCACCGTGGATGAACTGATGGTGGTAAACAGGCAAGCAGGACTTAATTGACTAGTAACATTTGAGAGGCTGTTTCACCTTGTTCTGTAGTTACGTCATTGACCACCCAGTCGATGTGATTGTATTATTAAAGTGAGTAGAAGTGAAAACTGGCATTTCAGAGTATTGAGAGGATCTCCAAATGATGAGTGAACCGTGAAGGTGACTCTGAATAAAATGACTTACCAGCAGCTCTGGTGGGCCGTCCTCGGCATCTTCAGCCGACTGCTCCTCCCCGATTTTACTAGAAAACAAACAAACAAACAAGCACCAACAAAAAAAAAAAAAAAGTCATTGAGTAACATTTACCACATTGTGTGACCGTTTTTTAAAAATGTTTAAAGTTATTAACGGTCTTCATGAACACTACACCCGCACATTGGTATGAACTTGATTACGCGTCGTCACAGTATTATCAGGTAAAATGCTTTCCTCTAAATCTTAACTTGCCACAAATCGAGGGTTGGGTATCACGGTTCCGAGTTGGAACCGATTCCAAATTTCCAAGAACCGTGGATTATCGGGTCCTACTTTTTGCATATTTCACTCGCGCTCTCGAGTGAACGGCAGTGAGCTTTTTAACAGTCCATAAAGGTTGACGTGGACCTCCACTGTGAAGAAGCCTTTACTTCAACGCGGCCTGAATCTGAAGGAGTGCACCGTGTTCGATGTGCTGCGGTCGCCCCCCCCAGTGATGAGACAACATGTTGGTTATTAAACCATCATCTGAAAGCAACAATGTAATCTCCCGACATGCTATACAAAGGTCGTAGTGTGTGTATTCCTTACAGATGAGTGATGTACAACAAAAAAAAAACAGTTTTCACCTTCTAACAGCAGAACTAAATACTGT
This sequence comes from Enoplosus armatus, assembly GCF_043641665.1. NCBI lineage: Eukaryota > Metazoa > Chordata > Actinopteri > Centrarchiformes > Enoplosidae > Enoplosus > Enoplosus armatus. The sequence goes on along the minus strand of NC_092180.1, from coordinate 30,154,093 downwards.
GTCGCCTGAACATATTTTGCTCAAAACTTGAACTACACTGCTTCACATAAAAAAAAAAGGGTGTGGTGCACGGTTTTACCTGAGATCCCAGACATTGAGACGGCGGTCGGTGCCGCTGGAGGCCAGGATGGTCTCGTTGTGAGGGGACCATTGTACCTGATCAACGGGACAGTTGGTTACAGGCATGTCAATGTAGTGACAGTACTATAGCAGCGTTAATGTTTGAATGAAAGTACTACTGCTCTGCCTGCAGAGCTCAGAGACAGGCTTGTGTCAAGATACAGATCTGGGGAAAGCCACACACAAAAAAAAATGGCTTTTTAATGGAATGGAGTTCTGCCTTTTGCATGCATATGTAGACAAAGTATTTTCTATTCTATGAACGTTAAACCTTCAGCTTTTGCCAGGAGGCCAAATATTATAGTTAAGAGGGCCAGATTTTAGGTTTTGGATCTCTTAAGTGATTCCATTGACAGTATTATTGAATCTTTTTTTTTTTTTAACTGCAGACTGACATTCATACAGAGCTGGACTGGACAAATAATAAAAAAAAAAAAAAACACATGGAAGCAATTGAAGTTCTTACCTGGAAAATTTCATCTTTGTGGGACTCAAAGGAGTGGAGCTTCAGTTTGAGGTTCCTTAGATCCCACAGTGCAACAGTCTGAGAGAAACAAAACAAACTTTGCATTAAAGTATTTACACCAATTTTGTTCAAAGAGTTCAGGGTGTATTTTTGCCTCTTCTTCTCTACCTTATCAGCAGAACCGCTAGCGAGAATGAACTCGCTGTAGGGGTTGAAGCTCAGACAGTTGACCTCAGCGGTGTGAGCATCTACCGAGTGGCTGGCTTTAGATGTGTTGTTGGACCGGGTGTCCCATCTGGTGGAGGGGCAGGGGACAGGGACATCATTTATTTGGTTAGAAATAAAAAAACAGCCAACAGTTCACACATTCGTACCAACCACCTACATCATGAGTTTCTGGTCGTCAGCCACGGAGCCGAACAGGGATTCGTGGAGCAAATGCCAGGAAACATCTTCCACCACTGCGGTGTGGCCGGTGAAGATGGTCTTGGCATCCACAATCTTCCCTTCCTTTGGGCCGGCCCCGATGTCCCATAGACAGATGGTCTGGAGAAATAAAAATAAAATGGGGAGCACAATAAATGTTTTATCCTCTTGCTACAATGATCAGTAATAAACTACATCGCTGAGCATACCAACAATTTGTCATCATAACTTCTTTTTCCGACAAAGCCCTCAGTGGTTTGAGGCCCGCAGCAATGAACGGTCAGTGGAAAATCAAACCGATGCACCCCCACAGCCTGATCAGATAAAAGATGTCTTTTAAAAAAGGTGCACCCCCGGTTTCTCTTTCTGCTTTTGTTCCCACGGCACTCCCCGTGCTTTAGGGGGCGAGTTCCTGAACCTACAATTCGGCAGAGAGAGCTGGACCGACAGCCAACCTGTCTTGAAGGACACCGACGCTCTGGAGAGCCAGTCGGCAGGGTGGAACTGGTCTGGTCCACTTGCTCCGGTTTGTCCACCTCCTACTGTGGGTGGGGCTCTTTTATCGATTTAATGATACATTGTTGATCGTTTAAAAGTCATCGCGCATAAGTGTGAAAGAATAGCTAAATTAGCGCCACTGTTTGCAAACAGAACATAAAAATGACCCCCCCCCACATTAAGTGATCCATTTCAACTTCTCTGCTGGCTTCCTAACTGGTTTTCATGGGCTCTCGATTGTAGCACTGGACATTAAAAACTGTCCTGCTCCACAGTGGGGCCCTACAGCTTTAACCATCACGTTGAAACATTTTCAACTGCAGTAACATGTAAAGGGAGTCCTGTTCATCACATCCACTAGCGTCTTTAATAATTGGGTATAATCACACTGTCTTTTAAATTCACTCGGCGTTCATTCTGAAATCTTTGCACCCTTCTTTCAGGCACATTCTCCGATCAGCACTGGATGGCCAGTAAATGACGGCCCTGTTGGCTTTTAGTTCCTGTCACTTACATGGTCATCGGAGGCACTGAGGAGGTTGCCGCTGAGGTTGGGATTCCAGGAAAGGCCATACCCTTCTTTCTGGTGGCCTTTCAGCCTCAAGTCAGGACTACACTCCCCACTGGGATCTAAAACACACAAACACGCACTGCATTCACCTTCATGATGTACCATTCACTAGAGCGTGAGCACTCTGATGCATGTAGTCTTAAGTGTAAAAGCACAGCAGTGATCCAACCTGGCTTAGTTGGGTGCTTATTGTAGTCGAAGACCAGCACATCAGAGGTGGGAGTCTTGGTGGCAATGATGCAGTGATTCTGGGGCATGTAGCGGGCTCGGTTAACCTCTCCCTCGTGGTTTATCTTGATCTCGATCTCGATCTTCCCACTGACTGAACCGAATCCACCAAACTCTGACAAGAGAATACAATCAGACTGCAGTACACCCAAGGTAGGAAATGGACACCAGACACGTAACAACTTTCTTGTGTATGCTAGATTGAGGTTTACCTTAAAAGTTGTTCAGTGGCCATACTAACATGCTAACACTACCTCTAGCAACACACCAAAGGAGCAGTGAGCCTACAGCACACCGACACACCGCTGGGCACCCATCAACATACCTGCTGGAAGACAGAATAACACAGATTCAGCATGAGGATTGAATGGAACATCTTGACTCATTGACTCTCTCGCCATATAAAATGACTGAGTGAATCAATGTTTCAACCGGTTTCTGACAAAGACTGTGTGTCTATCAACGCTTGCATGGCTTTGTCACTTTCAAGAGTTCAATAATTGGGTGTCTTAGTGTGGACACAATGCAAATGTCAGCCTTTATTTAGGTTCAAGCTTGCGTAAAACCAATCTGAAGGTACTCTGTTGATTGTGTTTGCAAGATCTACACTTCTGCTAACAGAGAGCACTGACAGATATTGAGCTGCTGGTAATGTGCCATAAAATGAAAAGACTGCAAGCTGATAAACAATGCAGCTTTCTACTACAAAAAGCTTCTGCAAATATTTTATGGAGGTAGGAAACACGTTAGGCCTTACAGATGCACAGTTTGTATTTTGGGGAGAATCAATGAATGTAAACAAATATTACACTGTCCACTTTGTTTGTGCGTTTCTATGTGTACACCTACTCCCCCCGACCATACAAACACCCTCTTTAAAGCAGCAACAAGCAATGTCAAAAGTATTCTACGGCAGCACTCCTGGTGTATTTACCTCCTTTCTCGCTGTCGTAGTGTGAGGCGTCAAACTGGGCATCATCATTTGGTACCTGGACGCTGGCAATCACAAGGTGATTCTGCTCATCTGATGTATGGGTCCCCAAAACCAGCCTGTGAACGGTGTAGTCCTTCCCCTCAGGCCTGCAGAGTTCCCACAACATGGACATCATTTTAATCTATACTTGGTGGCAAAAATAGCTTTGGCCTTTCAGTTTGACATTAGAGCACGGCTTTTGGTATGGAAACAAGGTGGGAAGGCTGCTGATAATAAATGGAAAATAGTAACACAGTAACCTTTTAATGAATCTCTTAGTGTATTCATATTTGGTAATATCAGTCACACTTGTGACTTGAGACAACAGACAGGGATGTCCTTTTGAATTTCATTGCAGTCGTAGCCGTCTTTAATACTAGCAACTGGCAAAAAGATATAGCCAGAAGCATCCATAACTGATAAAAGCTACGCATGATATCTGGGCCAATCACTTCCAATGATAATTGGCACCAAGTTTTTATCCAATCGACAACTTACAAATGCATTTTTGCTTTAGTGATTCTGAGACACCAAAAATGCGTTTTATATTTCTTCTTGCAGATTTGAAAGCATAACATAAATAATACACTATTAAAAAATGAATTTCCATAAACCTACACTGAAGAATAAAAAAATACAAGATGAATGAGAATATCTAACAAAATAAATGTATAAACCACAATAATAACTTTGGTCACAAACCCAAATTGGAGAATGCACAACAGGTTTAAACTTGCTTTAGGTGCCACACACAGTGAAGTCCACTCGAGGTGAAAATCCTCCAACTTGACTGAATGTTTTTTTTTAATTTTCAAGATGAATCACTGTAACAAGACAGTCTGCCCCCTCTCAGCTGCAGAGACTTGCTTATGCCACACCCAGCAAGTCAGTCAGTCAGAATACACATCTGGCAGCGCCTCGCCTCCACCCTGCTGCTCCTGAGCCATGAGGGAGAATCAGCGATTGAACATGCCTGACATTTGCAACATCTCACAGATCCGATCACTGTGGGCGATTACATTTCAGCATTCAGCAGTATATGAAATCTGTGTATGGCCACTACCTGAGTAGGTTTATCTGTTCTCTTTTGAATTTAGTAACCACAAATCAAATCAAAAGTTCAGTTTAAGTTCCTGTTAAGTTGTTATGCTCAGCCACTGTCTCGTGTGCACTTTTCTACAGTGGCTGAAAGAGCTCAACACTGCAACTTAAAATAACAATGATTCAGAATTTGCTTGTGTTTTGTCTGGTAGCTCGTGTTTTTTGCGCTCACTTGCTTAATTGGGTCACACAGTATCAGGGCTTGTTGAACCCACAAACAGACTGCGTCTTGAAATGGGAGACCCTGTGACTGTTAACTCACTGTCCCTCCAACATCCTTGCAAAAGGATGAAAGACCATCCCAGCGAGGGTAGGGGGCTGTGCCGCATGAACCTTTTGTCACCTCTTCAGATGACTCATTGTCAAATAAATGTCCATACAGCCAATCACACAGCACTTGTTTATTTTGTCAGACAATGTCATGATAATAACAAAATAATGATGTGATCAGCAGCAACTTGGGAATGCTGATGTCTTGTTCTTGTTCAGCTTGTTCTGTTGTCTGACAACAGAAAAATATATAGACATGTGACACGTACACTGTCACACGTATCATGCTTATTTCAGCTCTAGATTTTTATTATGGGACTGCACTAGAGTAGTCCTGAGCAGAGCGCTCCAATAACTCAGACAGACTGAGCGGGTGGATGAGCGTCCCTGTACTTGGTGGGTGATGCTGTTCCTAGATCAGATGACCTGCTGGGGGCGTGGCTGAGTATGGTGACTGTATAGTTGTGACATCACAACCTTACGGAAGTCCCGACGGCTCGTTTTAAAGGCACAGTGTCTGAATACGGACTGTGCGCATTTCTCTGTGGACTGAGTGTTTTGATACTTTCACAGTATTTATACAGCAACTACAGCTGCTTTATAATCCAACAAGACATGGACATCTCACTTTCTACAATATGGGACCTTTAAAACGAGGCATAGGTTATCAGAGAGCAGGAGGGGATTGGGCTGAGTCTGTCCCACACCTGACCAGATGTTGGCTTGGATGCACAATTTTGTTGTATGCGGACCCAAGAGAGGACCATGAGAAATAGATGTAAAGAGATGTAAAGAGAGAAGCAGAACAGAAGAGCTGCACGTGACTGTCTGGTTGTGGAGGAGGAAACAAGTTGACAAGGACACATGTTGACATTGTTGCTGGGGTTTAAGCCGTGTTTTATGTGCAGCAAGATGGAGACAATGTAAATACCTGCTGACATCTGGAAGCCACTGGACAGTAAGGCTGGGCCACTCCAGCGCATGAGTCATCACCAGGTCGTACAGGAAAGGTGTGTTTTTCTTCCAAATCTTGTACTCCTCATTGATGACCCTTTCTTCCACTGCATCATCATACACTTTGACAGAACAGCATAGCGTAAGTTTCTGGTATACGGGCAAATATTGGAAGCTGCTGTATATTTTTATTAGAACACATGTAGGCATTTAATCGGGGAAAGTTGATTAAGCACACTTAAATACGGTTACATAGTAACTATAACCGGTCTGGTAATGCCGGCCAATGCACTCGAGTAATTGGGAATCGTTAACAAACAAGTCCGCCTTGCGTTGGTTAACGTTAAACCAACAAACTGTTCAATAATCGTAGATGTCAGGGTATTCTGTATAACTAACTATCCTTCCTGAAATCAGAACTGATGCAATGATCTCTTCCGCGCATTAGTTACGGCATATTTTGGCGAAGCAGGCTGAGGCAGCGTAACAACAAGCAAACAATGACTCAAGTTGAAATAAGTGCTGTTTGACGCATTGAATGTACACTGAACTTATAGAGTGGAGGTTTGACACGCAGTTCTTTTAAAAAACACACTTGCAACCGAGAAACAGCACACAGACTGGTTGAAACCAATAAGCCTCCTGATAGTACTTTACTAAGCTAGCGTGTCATGCTAGCGCCCACGGCAGAGTTGAACGGCTGCGGAGCTCACACAAAGCCACACACGAGGAAAACAGGCCACCGCTTAGTACGCTAGGTAGTTTCTAGCAAACCTACCCTCTTTATCAGCCATTATCCAAACTCTGCGCTGTGTCACGATGCTCGAAAGCAAAGTAACTAGGTATACGCTGGTTTCGTTTATGCCGCTCTTCCCCTAGCTCTCACTGCTCGGGTTGTATCACTCCTTCCTTTTCAGCGCCGAATTACTCGATGCCGATTGCGCATGCGTTAGTGCGCGCATACCGACGAGGGCCAACAGTGCGCGCGGACTGCGCATTGAGGGGGGCGCAGACAAACTGGGGCCCTGCTCCAACACTGAGCCTTTCCACCACCTCTAACATGGAGAATATAATTCTGGCTATGCACATACGCCTTTGTTATACGGCTTTAGACAAAGATAACACATACGCAGTATATAAATGTTTATATCTAATGTTTACGTTCAGGGAAAATAGTACTGTTGTGCGGTGAGAAGTCTAGAAAGACATCAGGCAGCATGTTAATGTTAGCATATGAACTGGTAGCACGTTTAGTAATGCTAATGTTTTGTAAGGGTCTAAGAATGGAAGAGTGTCTCACCCATGCAAACCTGTTGTTTTATGGTGCGTAATGAGCATTACAAGCCTCGCCATGCATTCCAATTAGTTTATTTTGTAAAAGTCTCATCCATAAACAGCAAAAAACAGTTTACAGTAAATTACAAACCTTGAAAATGCAAAACATGTTCCAAATACAAGCATAACAAAGATTTGAAGCAAATTAAAAAAAAACAAAAAAAACATGAGTTTACATACAGAAGGTGTGTTCACCAGCTATCATTAAAAAATAAATAGGTCTATATCTCATGGCAATAAGAGTGGAAGCAAAGTAACAGCAACTGGCTAAGAGTTGAAAGACAGAGCAGTCTGGTGTCATCTTTGATCAAAATAAGTAAACTCTCACAGGGACAATGATAGGTGGCGATTGGCAATTTCAAAATGCATTATCACACTTAAATGTTTCAGCTGAAAACCGTGTTCACAGCCCCCCCCCCCCCCCCCTTTCCTTAACGTGGTTCATTGTACTGTCCAGGTTCCTCTAAGTCCATCGCACACTAACGGATATCTTCATTTACATACTAAGAACCAACAGACGCTTCCATGTAAGAATGATCTGGAGTACAACGGTAGAGCATGCCACTATAAAAAGCTTTGAAATATACAGTGATCTATTTCACAGATACACAGAAGAACGAGGTATCACTTTCCATAAAAAGATGAGCTGTTGCCTAGAGCAGTCCAAGTAGAATAGTGGTCCTATATTCTACAACAAAAGTAAAATATACAGATATAGTTAGTATGGAGTTACAATGTGTAACCCAGTTGTGCACAACACTTCATACATTTATCTATGTATTTCCATTCATCTTTTTCTGGTTACATAAAAGAGTAACATATAGGGTGATGGATAATGTCCGACAGTTACTGAATATTCCATAAGTCCCTCCCACAATTATCCTTGTAAAAAAGCAATTTCAAGCTACGACTAGAGTGATCAGTACACTGCAATACCCAACATATATCATAGATGGTACGAGAGTATATATATATATATGGAGTTCTTATCAAATGCATTTGTACACAGTGACAGGTGATCATCAGTGATACAATACAGATAGGTATGCACGGGCCAGTATAAATACTGATTGATGAATATCTACACTATGTGTGATTATGAAGTACTGGGAAGAACACGAGCCACCTGACATGATGGTGTTACATCATGTCACATACCGAGTAGAGATGCACCAATACTGTATTTCGTTGTGACACAGATTTCACAAACTACTAAAGAGGCAGTAATCTTTTTTTTTTTTTTACTGTTCCATAGCACATACGCGTAAAACATATGTACTGTCGGGAGTACCAGGGTTGTGGATAAATACCAGTGACCTTGTAGCTGAAAAAGTGATTTGAATTTTAGAAGGACATTAGGTTAAAATGCCCGAAACAGGCCTATGATTAAGACTAGCAGGTTCACAGTTCACTCGTGACCGTTTCACATCCTGTTTGTGAGTTTTGGAGCTTTCATTAGCCATAAAAAAAGTAAGTGGCTAATTATTGTCTTAGAAATTTAACTGCAGCAGGTTTGTCCCGAAGTCTTATGTTAACTTAAAGCCTTTCCACTCTGATACTCGTGCTGTTTTCCATTACATCTTCACTTACTTATATACCATTTCCTTAGGTTGTTTTTTTTTTAATAGCAGATGTTTAAATGAACAAACAGCTTGTGCTGCTGTCTTGACCAGGACTCTCTGGAAGAAGAGATCTAGTCAAGTTCAAGTTTACATTAAAAAGGTAGAGCTAGCCCCAGAGCTGCCGTACCGAGAGTGCAATTCTCTCTGTCAGCTCAGTACTTAGATGCTTACCGAAAGAAAACACATGGTAGTCAGATTGTGACTTGGCTGCAGGGATGTACTGAGTGTACCGACATGTGCGACCAAAACAGGCAAACGTTTGGAAAAACAGGTGACACTTGCTGCTATGTTTGCTAGTGAAACAACAGATTTCGTTCTACTTTAGCACTTATCAAAAGGGGGAAAGGGAGCCACCCACCAATTGCTTCACAAATAAATGTCACAAATGTTATGAAAATGGGTATACCTTACAATTTCAAACCGTTTCATTCTGATTGGGCTATTAGTCTGAGCCTAGTAGAAAAAACAGGGTCCATATAAACACAGCTAATGTTATCACAACTCCTAATGGTCGCCAATAGAGCATGATAAATGTCAAGTACTTAATGCCCCTTTAAATATCCTATACTTTGTTTATTTAACAATATAAACTTACAAGCATTCAGAGTCTCTGGGTAAAAGTGATTAAAAATCTTAAATCAGTCTATTTTAGAGAGTTCAAGACGACTCTTGGCTTTGATTTCTGACACGGCCCTTGGCATCAAGTTGAAGCGCTGAAAAAACAGTGTGACATAATGCCCAGTTATACCCTGGCATCCACATGACGACTGGTACCAGTATAAGTATGGGTGCATCTTTCATACGAACGCGTACTGGAGGTCCGACACAGAAGTGGAGGTGACGATGGCAGCCAGTAGATGGTGCTGATGAGAAATCATGGAGATTCACCTTTCCAACATCACAGCTACAAAGAATGATTTCCATGTCATGCTTTCTTCACTTAATGTTCTTCTATGAGCAGCTGGTTCTGGGGGACACAGTAATAAAGAGTCACATTATTATTAGCATTGTCATGCTTAGCATTCTGTTTTTGTGGCCACTTGAATGAATGAATGTAAGTCCAATATTCTCTCTCTCCTTTTAGCTCCGTTTTGGTCTCCACCTCCTGACTTGAGGCCTCACGAGGGAGCAGGCAGGCTTGTGGATTTCTTGGCAAAAGTGGTGATAGAGTCAAATCCTTTACATACGTTTCGGTGTTGTACACAGTGGAGATGCCACTGCAGTAATGGAAGCTTGTTCACTGTTGCCTACGAGGTGGATTAGTTTATATTTTGACAATATTGGTGACAGTAACATGTGCTCTACTAGTCGCCGGGTTGTTTTTTCAAGTGCAGCCAAAATGGTCTAATTACAGCCTCTTGTGGCCGCTGGCTTCTGTTTTTATGTAAAATAATTACATAAAACCACAAAAGATGTGGGAGAGCACAAAACCAATTCTATTGCTACTTAGTCTGCAAGTCAACCTTTGAGAGCGTACAGGCACGGATTTGTAAGAGCAGAATTAGATTTGTTCACAAGGGAGGACAGAATCGTGATTATTTGAGGATGCGAGGGGAAATTGGAAAAGACCAGATGGAGACGCAGAGCGGTGCTTATTTCTAGCGTGGTTTTCTGAACCAGCTGTAGGGTTTTCTTATTTCGTCTTTTTGCGTTTTTGTGAATGCCTTCTAAACAAAGACAATTACTAAAACCACTATAATGGTGATAATTATAACCACTACATTTATGAATGAGGCTCACTGTCACTTCTGAGCGGAACGGTGCCCTCAGAAATATAATGAGTCTGATATCGGGTGGTTGTGATCACTGTAATCTGATCTGACTCCATGTGGGATTCAAAAAACTAGTGATTCAGACACATGTCGCCAAGTGCTTGCTCATGGTAATAATATTATAAAATAGAGTACGGACTAGGCCTGCTCCATCCTGTTGCAGCTTGCTAATCAAAAAGGGTTTGCAAGCGTCCTCTTGCGATCTCAAGTGCTCAGAAGCTAAAGCAGCTGGGGCCAACTGAGAGAGCAGACTCAGAAACCAGTGTGTGCATGATCGGGATTGCACGCAAATGTGCTCTGATTTTATGAGTCTTATTTGCCTGCCACCTTTCAGCATTCAAGATTTACTGCAAAGTAACCCTCAAAAAACTGCTTTGCAATTTTTTTTTTTTTTTTACAAAAAGGTAGGAAATGCTAAATCCTTTCAGATCAGAAAAATCAGAGAGTCACTCACTGTGAGATCTGAAGCAAGGGATTATGGAACTTTTAAACTTCCTGTTTATGAATCCCACCTTACTGTCAGTGGTATTTTGGATGATGTCGCTGTCGGGGTCTCCTCCCTCTGAGCCGCTCTTCTGGTCGTCATCTTTCCCGTCCTTCTCCATGTCATCCTCTCCAGACGAGATCCTCGACAACTTGGAGGATTTCTGCCACAGACACACAGATCAGGATGTGGGAACATGGGCTGAGTGTCAATATTCGTTTTTCACAAAAGAATGTCAGTAGCACCGCATGCTTTGCAAAGGATACACCAACACAGGAGAGGACAACAACCACTCACACTACAAAGTAGTCTTAGACGGCTTTACTGCGCATAGTGCCCCTGTGCCAAGTAATGTTTTTCCTCATCATTTGATACATGATGAACTTCGAACTTCGCTCAGTCACAGACAGACTTTTATATCTAAAGGGCTGCGCCCCCCCCCCCCCCCCTCCTGAGGTCCAGCCAAAAAATACAAGCGTCAGTCATCAATTGTTTATGAGAGGCTAAATGCTTCAAGAGCTCCATTTTTAAATTCAATCATTTCAGCATTGGTCAGCTTGCGTGTGTGTGTGTGCAGGGGGGGGGGGGGGGGTTGATGAACCAAATGAACCCCCAGCACCCCATAAACACACATTTAATCTTTTCTTGGCTGAGGAGATTCCAGTTCCCTCATGTTCCTCTTGTACATACACACACACAGTGTTTCAATGATGTGACAGGACACACACACACACACACACACACACATCCGCAAAACTACTCCCCAACAGCACCACATTCCTTCGGATGCACCACATGTGCTGCGCCTAGTGGAGCCCAGTTGCTAGGCAACAGTGGTTGCTAAGTGAGGAGCAGGATGTGTGTGTGTGACTTTTTCAACCTGCTTCCATTTACAGCAGCAATGGCTTATGCACTGATACAGTAACACACTGTGGCAGTGCCCGTCTCTCTGCAGCACTCCATCCCTTCAAACCAGGAAGCCTTTTTTTTTTTTTTTTTCCCAAAATAAAGGCAAGGTCAAACAGGAGGAGAGCAGCGTCATGAATACAGTAAGGAAGAGAGTTTGTTCGAGAAACATGTTTGTGGAGAAACGCCACACGGTGAAGCTCTAGTGTCATTTTGAGCAGTGAAAAAAAACTGAAGAAATCTTGCCCTACTTTAAAAAATCCTTCACTGGGATTCTCAAACCTCTTTACTGCCAATATTGTGTCCGTGAACAGCTAGGTGTCCCACTGAAATTCTGAAGCGCTGCTCACAGGTTTTACATGTCCCCCTGGAAATATGCATCAGGTATACAGTGCTTAACAAATTGTCATAAAAAACGAGAAAACACAAATATTTTAGAAATCTGTCAAAAACTTGTTTCAAACTAAAAATAACAAACTGAAACAACTAAATAGTCCTTATTCACATATATTAACCAAAAATCTTAATATTTTATATGACCTCCTTCGGCCCTGATAACAGCTTGCATTCTTTGCAACCACTAAAAGAAATGTTTCTTTTCAGGAATGCAAGTAAATAACTGTAATTTGGCATCTCAATCGAAAAATAATAATGTGCTTTACTATTTTTTTCTGCTTTTTTTGTAAAACAGTAAATTTGAGAATTCATGGATAATAACAATAATTCTATTTTAGCATTAAAGATATCATTTTGATTAAAGAGCTTGGCTTGCACATACTGGTGGATTGACCGTTACAGAGACATCAAATATTTTGGTCATCAGCAATACTGTTCATTTAGGGCAGCGGGGGCAAACACCTTACACTGGGTGGTGGTCTAATACATTTGTTAAACACTGTTTATTTATATATATATATATATATATATATATGTTGGAGGATAAAGCTGCCGTTACTTTACATTTTTCTTACTGTTAACAAATCCCATGAAAAGACAAAAACCGACAATGCATTAATTCATCGCTCTGTGTTTTCCGATTTCCCTGAAACAGCTGGCCACTTCATTACTCAAACCGGAGGAAACGGTGCCTTTGATGGGGACCTTTTTCTAGTGGTAGGTTAATCCAGTCCCGCCTCTGTTTCTATTTCCAGGAACGACCGAGTCAAAACAAACGACATTGTGTGTCTTCACGGATAGATTTGTTTCTTCCCTGTACCACAAAATCATACATCTAAATTCCTAAAATCTAGCCATCTAAACTGATGGCTGAAACATTTTCAGGCTGGTTGTCATTGTCACAACATGTTCGGTGCTCCTGTGTTAGTACGTTCCCCATCTTAAGCAAAAGTACCTTGGAGGTGGCTGTCCTTTTCCGTTTGGATCCCGTCTTGTCTCCTTTCAGCTTCTCCTTGTCATCCTCCTCCTCTACAGAGTCGCCCTCCTCGCCCTCACTGCTGCCATCGGCAGTGTTTCCCCCCTCTTCTGTTTCTGATGAACTCTGTTGCTGGATGGCCTGTACACAAAATATGTTTTTTGGCAAAATCAAATCAGAGTTTATAAATGTGAGATGGCAACTTAAGACGACTGAATCGATCTTTCTCACAGCCCTTTGCGTCTTGCAGTTTTGGCGAGGCAACAGTGTGGCTTTGTTGAGCATCAAGCCTTCCTGGCATCTCTGCCCACCACGTTTATTTTCTACCTCTGTCTTCTCTCGGACTCAGAGGCACAACAGACTGCCAACTGACCTGATAGCCTGTGAACTTGACTCCGGGGTTGTTCTCGATCTCCCACAGGCCCTCGTTGAAGCCTTTCCTCTTGTTGGACTTGCCAAATTTGTCTTTATACTCCTTGTAGGGCAGAAGATCCTTCGGGCCCAAGAAAGCACTAAAGAAGGGGGAAAGAGACATTTATTACTACTACGACTACTACTACTATTACTACCAAAACAGTCTGGAAAACCCCATGTGTGAGTACAATTCAGCAGTAAACACAAAACAACTGGAAGTTTACATATTCCAGTTTTCAAACGTAATGATATAAATAACAAAGTTAAAACCCTAGCTTAACCCCCACTTATTTAAAAGAAGTGTTTGCCTATGCGTAGGCTTTGGATGTCAAACCTCAACAATGGTTTAGTGCTGACAGAAAAGCGTCTGCAGCATTTAGTATCAAAACTTGTCAAGCACTGGTGCTAGTTTGCTTATTATTTGCTTCTTTGACTTTAAAATGTTTCATCTAACACTGATGTATTGAGGAGTTGATCACATTTTGTTGAATGGGGGGGGGGGGGGTGAAGGCCATGAGATGTGTGAGAATGCCAGTGAGCTCTGAGTCAAAGTGATTATTATTCCAAGGTCAGGAATGAACTTTCATGCTCGAACCTGGCAAAACATTTCCAAACAATACCCAGCTAGTTCCAATATGGTGTGACTGAATCACACCCCCATTACTGCTGCTCTCCTCTTAAATTAGGTGTAAGTGGAATGCTGCACATCCTGGAGAAAAAGAAAAAAAAAAGGTGGGGGGGGGGGGGTGCCTACGTTTCATGGGTCCCAAAGAAGAAGATGGGGTACTTGTTGGCAGGCGGTTTGACAGCCCCTTCTGGAAGCTCATCGATCTGACGGGACAGGGAGACAGAAACCGTTACAGGACACAATGCCAGTACTTCAGACACAGACAGATCTTCCGACGTCTACCGCGTCCCCTTAAACCACGTGTAGGCTACTGTTGTGGCCCCTGAACTAAAAAAGAAAAGTGAGTCGGTTCGACCCCTCAGTGCAATTTGGTAGAGAGAGAGAGAGAGAGAGAGATAGAGAGAGAGAGAGAGAGAGAGATGCTCACTGTGACTTGTTGGGGAGAGGCGACAAATGGAGCCTGCCTGGCCGCCCCCCCAACTACGCTGTGGAAGTCCACAGTTAAGTCATGACACGACGGCCCCGTGTGCGCCACTTGAATTGGGGAGGCCGTCCTCTGGCTACGGTGTACAATACACGACAGAAACCGGTGGAAATGAGACGGGAGCGTCGGTGGTAGTTTGGGAGACGGAGGCGCTGCGGGTTACCTGAGGTCAACTGGGTGACGGCTACATGCTAACATTTACCGGAAATCCCTCGTTGGGACTAATTAGCGGAATGTATTAGCATGAAATATTGCGTTACAACTCAAGGAAGAGTTGCATGGAGCAGAGAGCGTGTTAAGAACATGGAGCCTGTTATGCCCCCCCTCCTCCTCCCTCCACACACACACACACGCACCTAATTTTAAAATGTCTACATTTTGACTCAACCCTGGCGGAAAACAAAGGCTTTTCATGTAGACGTTCTGGCCGTCTGTAACAGAGATAACGCAGACCAAACGCGGCTGAGGAGACAGCCCCAAGCCGAGCTCGGGGGGTAAGGGGGGGGTGGGGGCACCGTAGCATCCCTCCTGTTCGCCCAGCCGAGCGGCGGCTGCATGGTGCTCCCAAACCCGGCTGCATCCCACACTCACCCTCGCCGGCCAGTGCGGGTATCCCTTCATCTTAGCGAAAACCAAATCTCCTGCCGTGTATTCCCGCGGCCGTGGTCGAGCCATGTCGCTGGATGGAAAACGGAGCTCTGAGGTGACTTTATAATCCTTCGCAGTCTTCCCCGGGGCCCTCAGCGCAGGGCTAAATTATCGACCATCAATGTTTTTATATCAAGACTGCAGTTTACACGGAAATAAATAATTAAAAAAACGCGGAAAACGGGGCCTGGAAGAGGGCTCTCCTCTTACGCACAGACACAGGTGTAAACGTAATCGAGAATGGCCTAAGTTGGAGTAGGGTACCTGTAAGAAGCGCAAAGTCTCTCAGAATGGGAAAGATCAAACTTCCGGCCTTCGAAATAAAAGCAGCGCTGACGCACATGCGTTTAAATATTCATTCCGCTCAAAATAAAATATAGCAATCCAAGAATGAATGCGACGAATACTAAAAACACAGAATGTAACGTGCGATGTAACACGTGCACAAATAAACGCGCATTCCAGCTCCTAATCAGACATGTAACTCCATGTCTGATTAAATGTCATCCCACAGCTCAATGACCGTTGGCAGCCACTTGGTGGAAGCATCTCCCAAGTGATGTTCGCCAGCTGAGGCACCTGATCCTTTCCTCAGCTCCAGCTATACTTTACTTGACCTACGTACTGGTATTAATATCAGAAACCCATTCCATTGCATGATGGTTTAAGCTGATTGATTTCACACCAGTTATCTGCACTATGAGTGTGTGGCCGGTTGAGTTTAGGTCCTCAAAGGACAGGTTAACAACTTTTCAACTTTAAACAATAGTAAGGGGCCCATACGCCCTCTGCCCTCTGAGTCCATTTGTGCTCGCTGTAATCATTCCTCCTGTTCTTACTGCCTGGGAAGGAATTCCTCCCCCTCACCCGTGCCCACCCACCTATGCCATGTTGCATCCCCCTCCATCTGACAAAATTAATTTTCTAATAAAAAGAAAAAATATGTGTGTTTTGCATTTGAGATTTTGGACCTGCCGCTGCCAATTGGCTAGCGGCAGGTCTGGTGTGACTGTCGGCCACAACTTCAGCCAGGTGATCTTTGAAGCGACAGGCCTACAGCAATACCTGGGCTGTCTTGTTTCAGAAGAAGAGTCGCCCTTTTGTGTTCTCGTGGCACCAGAACACAGTGTTCTGCTAACGCCACGGGACGTTCAACAGCGCATGTGTTCTCTCACAGTGACTGGATTGGAAACGTGCAGCTCCAAAGGAACTACATTTAACCTGTGGCACGGCTGTTCTAGCAGGGCGGCAAGGCACGCGGGGGGGAATAGGGCCCAAGCGCAGACCGCTGAGGCATAGGCCGATGCAGTACAGGTCGTTTATTAACAAGACCAGGGGGCCAGAGGCTTGTGGGATGGTGAGGCAGACAAAGGCCAGAACCAGAGAAGGCAGTCCAAACAGGCAGAAAAAAGACCCTACCCTGTGATGCGCTCTGACTGCAAAAGCTTCATATAAGCTTCAGCTATACTTTTATTTGTACACAAAACCCCATTACTTACATTGAAAGCATGTTAGGAGGACATCTCATGGCATGTATGGACAGGAGGAATGATTACAAACCTGTGAGTAGGTGAATATTGTTTTCAAGACAGACTTGAAAAGTGTCTGTGTTATCATTATTGAGCCATATCAGATTCTGGTGTCATTTGAGGGGGCAAATTTATTTATTTATTAATTTATTGTGTGAAGCACTACGAATGTTGAAATTGACTATACAATAAAGAGTGATATATATTATATATATATGATTGAGTGATATATATATTATATACACACAAACACACTCATGTCTGTCTATCTATACAAAGAATATTCTTCTCTCTCTCTCTCTCTCTCTCTCTCTAGAAATATATATATATACTCTATATATGATTGATCATCCATTTCTCACTCCTCTAAACGCAATACACAATGCAGTCAATTTCCAGCCCATAGCTAAGCAATTAACAAATCGTCAGTATATAAGGTACAGGTACTCCTCTTGGTTGTGGCTGCAGACAGACGCTGCTACAAACACTGCTACAAACTGACTTTGAAGGGGAATGAGACCTCCCGCATGACTGCTGCCTCAGCCGCGGCTCCTTGGAGGCCTTGATGCGGTGTCTGCCACCCGAGAAAAGACAGGCCTGGGGACACCACGTGGCGCGCTGATAACCGCTTACTGGCCGGCACGCTGACTAACATCAGAGCGCGATGTCCCGGGCCTTCCAAGTTCCCAGAGCCACGGTCTGCAGGCTGGTCCGCAAGGGTGTTGGAAAGATTGCCGCTCTTTCGGCGTGAGGTGGGTAAACTGGGGGAGGTTGGGCAGTGCTTCCAGCAGTCAGCCAACAGCCCCGTCTTTTTGAGGTGTGTGGGTGCCATCTGCGGGTGCCATTTAAGTGTCAAGACCCCTTCCGGACACAGTGGCCAGGACTACATCAAGCTCTTTCCCTTCCATACAACTGCGGGCAGATTGTGGTGGCAAGGGGCCGGTTCCTCCACACCTTCCTGAGATACCTTGTGTCTGTGTATGACATCTGAAGAACAGTAGCATAAACTAAAAGGCTGTATACCCTCCTACAGGGTATTCCATAGTGTGGAATGGTGGCTACCCTTGCATTGCCCACAACATAGTAAGAGTGGGCCTTTGGTATGATGAAGGTGCCTGCTATTTAAGGCCCTGGAGGTGGACAACACAACTAAATACACTTTAGTTCTTCTTCTCAAGCTCTTCCCGGTGATGCCTGTTGAAGCGATCCTCCTCCTTTGGTGCCTCGTCCTCTAAAAAACTGCAGGACCTGGGCAGCGCCTTCTGTTCTTTAGGGGGACCAGCACCAGGTGGACGGCTCCTTTTTATTAGGCCAGTGTAGGAGTCGCTGGGATTAACAGTGCCAGTAATCTTCTCTTTTGGCTGCACACATCTGTGGCCGTTTATCCACGCAACAAGTCAACATTTTACCGTGAACAGTTTGAGGATAAAAGTCCCATAGCCAAACAACTCGTGCTTAACCGATCACAATCGTCTTGGGCCCAGGATGCAGTGACAGTGCACTTGCAACTGGGGGGGGACTAGTTTTGGTAGAGATGTGGGGAGGTCGAGCTCTGGCATTAAAATGGTTAAATCCCTGCTAAAGAAAACAGCACGTAAAATAGCAACTAAAACAACGTATGTAGACGTGATACAACTTTTACAGTTAAAAAAGACTAACTTGGTGTTCTTTTGTAAATCTGGACATTCACCCTCTGGACTACCACAGGAGCTCCTGATGCACCTGCTGCTGGATCCTTTGACAAGTCTGTGAAAATCAAAAGATGCTCCTTTTTCTGCACGGCAATAGTATACAGTCAATAGGTCAACCTTTTTTATTCCTCACTCTGGCCTCAAGTAACTCCAGATCAACTTTCGAGGTCCCTAGCAGCCATACTGGTACAGATGGCCCCAGTGTTGCAGGGCAGGACTACCCCCATATCACTTGCCAGTAATCCCCCAACCCAGCCAAAGCCTGTGGCCTGTGCCACCCCTCTCTCCCAGCACTCCTGCACCACCTGCTTTGTTGGGTGATTTTCCCCATGTCCTTGCAGGCCCAGCCAGTAGTCGGCCAGTAGCTGCCTGCGGTGTGACCTCAACAGCATCTCCCCAGTTTCCACCTGCGGTGCACACACTGGCAACGTCCGCACAGCCCCTTCACATACTCCAAGCGCTTCAGCTTGAACTCGGACAGCACTGATTGATGCTGACCCACATGCCACACTGCCATATTCCAACCTGATCAGAGAAACATAAACTGATGTTGTGTGTGTGTTCCCCACTCTAATCCTGCTAAGCACCTTCTTACATTTAAGGACTTTTTGCATTTTTCCGTGACTTTTTTTTTTTTTTTTTAATGTGATCCCTCCCTGTTAATCTGGAATCAAAGTGAAACCCCCAGGAATCAAAAATAAAAATAAAATAGGGTTTATCACACGCCCTTGGGGAGTTCCACTCTCCACCACACTTTTACTGGACATTTCTAGTCCTACTTTAACTAGGATGCTTCTGCCATTCAGAATCCCCATATCCAGCTCAATATATTTCCTCCTATTCCCTTAGAATTCAACTTGATTAGAAGATCTTCTTTCCGTAACATGTCATACGCCTTCTTTACATCAAAGAGTACGGCAACTACAGACTTATTCTTAACTTGTGCTCTCCTTATTTCATCCTCCAGACACAACACTGGGTAACACTTTGGTAAGTAGCATATTTTTTTTCCATCTAAAAGGTGCATTAGTCTTTTATTTACTAGGCAATACATTGACTTACACATATCTGGTGTCAAGGCTATAGGTCTATAGTTTTGCATCTTAACCTGCTGCTTTCTGACCACCTCCTTCCACCCTTCTTCCCACACTTTATTTATTATACAGCACCAATAGCGTCTGGAGTCCCTCTTCACTCAAATGTCTTAACATCATACAACATATTTTTTCATCCTTCCCTGGGGGCTCTTGAGTTGCACAGCTTGTCCTCTGTGTTATCTTTATTTATCTATCCTCTGTGAGACCTCAACATCTTCTGCTCCTTCATCTGTGGGAGCTGCGAATCCTACCAAACGTCTTTACCATTGATTCAGCTTTCTTTTTTTATTGGAGACGTCACTTTGATCTCCCCCATATCCCCCTACAGGTGCAGTCAGTGGCACGGCGCGACTTTTCCACCTAGCGGACAGCATGCCGAGATTTACTCTCGGAAGGCCATACGTATGTGTGTCTGTGTGAAAATCACCCAATCTGGCAACATTTCTTCCAGTTGTTTTCTGGTGCCGTGTCACTCAATCGGGGGCCACCAGGGAAAGCCGAACACACCACACACATACCGCCGTCGGGCCCTTCGGCACACAGACAAAGACTGTAGGCAGCGCTTTTTTATTAGTCATCGAACGTTTTGTTATAATGTACGATTTATGTGAGAGTAACAACTTACATTTATACACACACACGCAACACAACAAAAATGACTTTTCATTAAAATATTCCAGTTCCTTCCAGTTGTGTTGTGGTATTTCCTTCAATATGCTCTTTTTGTCCGTCTTATCGTCCTGCTCACTATTGAGCCCGAGCTTGTTGAGCTCAATCACTTTTCATTTCTTTTCATTACTCTGAAATGCTGAATGTTTTCCGATTCTTCGCCACCTCTTTGCCCCACCGCGGCGCCGCTCTCCTCTCTGAACGTCCTTCACTTTTATGCATGACAGTTGGCGCTGCTCTTCTAATACCTTCTGTCATTTCATTTTCAAAGGTTGTCTGTCTTTGGTCTCCTCCGGAATCCGTCTTACACAGCTATCACTTTCGCCCGTAGATTTCTCCCAATTAGCCTTTTCACACACCCATTTGTGTTTCCTTTGACCGGGATTGAATTTAGCATTTATCTTGCAAAGTGATGGTCACTTCCTGTGGTACCCTCTGCATACATATCTCAGCCACACTTTAGGGCAATCCTATTAGAAACAAGTGTAAGGTCCAACGAAGGCTCTTTCCTGTTCAAACATCTAAACGCACCAAACCTCCATTTGGTGCCTCCTCTACAACCTGTCCATTGTTGTCTGACTTTTCACTTCCCCATAAAGCGTTATGTGCATTAAAGTGCCCACACCACGCAACATTAGTTCTGTTCAATTTCCTCTAGTGTACTTAACTCTAATTGTTTGCATGGATTGTAATAGTTTATCACCACTAACTCCTTCCTCTCGAACCATATTCCCGTTTCTCTCCTATTCCTAACACTCTATATGGTAAAGACTCTCCGCCGCCTCCCGCTCCCTGTTGCCCCCCACCTTCTGTTACTGCTTTACAAAAGCATCGTTCAATCGGTAATACTCTACAGCGCCTTCTGTTTTTCTCATCATTCTGTCTTTCTCCGACAAGAACAAGCTGCCCTGTCGTGGCGCTCACCACATGACCCTGGACACCCCCTACACCCACTTTTCAGTCTACTCCCATCCGGCTGCAGACACAGGACAACTAAGATTGAAAAAGGTACGTTTTAGCCAGAACAGTATGGTGGTGCAGAAATGTAGGCCAATAGCCACTTAAGTCATTCCTGTCAATGAAACTGTTACATGAATCAAATACTGAAGCTACGAGTGGAATAACCAGAAGGACTGTGTCAGAGCTTTTAACTGCAGCAAGCGAACACCATGCTCACGTTTTGTTTTGTTTTTTTTGTTTTTTTTTGCAGACCTCATGCTCTTTGTCCCCTGGAAATGCTTGAGAGGGATGCCGTACAGATGCACCAGCTCCCCTGGTTTGGTAAAAATTCAGTTGAACTATGCAATATTATTAAAACCGTTGAATGTCTCTGTGTCTCTGTTCAATTATTTCCAGAGATATGCACCCCAATAAAAGACTGGCTGTAACGCTCATTACAGCACCACTGAACAAATGCAACTTGGTCATCCTTACAGCCTCACCACTACTACGGCGAAAATGCCAAGTTTGGCCTGAAGATGGTGTCACAGGAAACTTCAGGGGATCGCCGAAACCACCTGGTTGTCAGTCGTTGATGCCTTTTTAAATATAGTTTCCCTGTGATGCACTATATTGGAGCAAAATACCTTAAAATGAGTCCCTTTCTTTTACTGGCAGTCGGCAGTCAACATTGATCCAAATCCAAACAGATGACAAACATAAAACTGGCCATAACAATGCTGGCCATTCGACATGCAGTCAAAGCTATGGATGAATTTACCAAAGGCCCTGTCATGTTTGGCTTTCTTCTGCTGCAGTCTCGTCTTCTTCCTTTTTCACGTCAGAAGGATCAGAAGAATCTGAGAGAAGCACGCGTGCGTAGCTCCAGGAGAGTCGAGCATCTCCGGCATGCAAAACCAAGGCGATCGATTCACGAGAACGGAGAATCAATTCTCTGGGGGGGAAAAAAAATAGCTCAAATACTTGGGAGAATGGAGATGGACGGTCAAGAAAACGGAATGAGAAGAAACAACACACGATTCCCCAATCTACCTGAAGAGGGGGAGAGGCAAACAGTTCAACTGATTATTGAGTCAATCTGGTATCGGTGCGATTAGGAGTGAAAATAGGTCCAGCGGATCCGGGACGGTGCCACAGGGTTGGTGTCAAGGAGAAGAAGGCCAAACATGACACGACATGACCACACGTGATAATCTTGAAGTCATGGAACCACCAATAATATAAACGATGATTCTGCTAGACGCTACTGCCGGCTACAGTCCCTGCCATACACGATGGTAATATAAAAACCAAAAAACGTGCTTCTTTGATCGTACACTGATCTTTATCCTTCTTCTATTTCTGCTCTGCCTTCCTACATTTGTCTCTTTTTTTTTTTAATTCCTCATGTCTCCATTCAACCATGGCGAAGAAGAAGATTTTGGTGAGGCCCTGGTATTCATTGGCACTAACAAATGTGTTTGAGGCAGTGGAGGACGAGGGACAGAGAATGAATTTTTTGGGGGGGGGGCGGGGAGCAAATTCAGTGTCAGAGACAGCAAAATCAACCAAATCCACGTCTTCCACACAGGAACCATACGAGAGTACAAGGGCAAGTGTGTGTCGCTTGACATTTTAAGGTAAGATTTAAAGAACCTGAGAGTTTGATAAAATTAGAGGTAAACATGGAGTGTCTCCAGCCCCCGCTCACTTCCCCCAGGAACATGTTCTTTCCTTCAACTCTCCAGACCTCGTTCATCCACACACCTGTTCCCATTTCCCTCATCAGCACTGCAGTCACCTGCTCACCTGCACCTCATTCCCTGCTCACTCACCGCTGTATGTTATGGTTCTGTGTGTTTCATGTCTATGCTGAAGCTACTACTGCAGCCCCCCCCCCCCTCAGCATGTAATGAAGGCCCTGAGCCCAAAGGGAGAGGGGTTTAAAGATGTGTCACAGGGGCCGGGTCTACCTGTTTTATGGGCTGGTCACACACAAAAAAAGACAATTGTGTCGGCTCTAGAGGCACGTCAGCCCACCGGGCTGCCAGATGGCCAGTCCAAGCCCTGGCTAGGACAGCCGCCAAGACAGTGGGAGGGACGTCACGCATACAATTGAGGAAACACTTTGCAGCTGGTTGTTTTCTGGTTCATTTGTTAACGAATGTATTTATTTAAGGTTTTTGGACGGCCCTGGATCTGAATTGTCTCCAGAAAGTTTCTCATTTACTTTGGCCTTTTCATCTGGAGGTCCCTCCTGCACAGGGCCATCGTTTGATGTGGGGGTCTCACCACTGTCCTCCATTCTCCCTTCCCGCATAATCCAGGAACTCCGTAATATGTTGCTGATCGTGATCCGCTGCTCCACAACAGGGTGCAGAATGCTTCGGATAAGGTCTTTTGCCTCAGACGAAACAGACGGAATGCTTGGGAAGTTGATGTTATGCTGCGTTTGAATTTCCACCATCTTCCTGATGCTGGTGGCTTCATAGGGCACTGATGCATAGAACATCATATACAGCACAACACCCATACTCCACACATCAGACACTTTGGGGTCGTACGGAAAACTTCTCAAAATCTCAGGTGCTGCATAGGACGAGGTGCCGCAGTAGGTTTCGCTCAGTACTGTCCGCCCGTCCGCGTAAGTCAGCCTCTTGCTGAACCCAAAGTCACAAACTTTAAGGTTGTAATGAGTGTCCAGCAGCAGGTTCTCACATTTAAGGTCTCTGTGGGCCACGTCTCTGTTGTGAAGATACTGCACCGCCTTGCACAGCTGCGTGAAAAGCCTGCAGCTTGAATGTTCAGGTAAGCCCCCCTTGACATTGATGTGCTTCAAGAGGTCTCCCTTCACGCAGAGCTCCATCACCACATAGACCTAGAGGTGCAAAAGCGTAACGTAAAATTCACGATTCATGTAAAGTTGGTCTGAAGTGTCTATGAAAAAAGTTCTGAGTGATTTATCCAACGAATGTATTTGTTTCCGTGCCTACTTTATATGTTTTGTCCAGTTCTTGTTTTATTTTCTCTGCCTCACTTTACTTGATGATAATTCATTTTCACTTTGTACTAATAACTTTTTTTTCTTTGTGAATAATTTGAAAGTTTGTTAAAATAGAAAGGAACCTTAAAAATGCAATTATCCTTAATATTGAAGTGAGGGAATAAATGGTAGGTAGGCGAACAACCTCGACCGTCTTTGGCACAGTAACCCTAACCCTAACTATCATGATTAAGAAAATATATCAAAACTCTTTATTACCTTGCTTGTTTTCTTGTACTCGAAGACGTCAAGAGTCTTGACAATGTTGGGGTGGTTCAAAGACCTGATGATCTCCGTTTCCCGAGACAGAAACTTTTCCAGGTAACTAGAACTGACCTTTTTTTGGTTTATAACCTTTATGGCGACCCTTCTCTTCAGCCGGGTCGAGTACGCACTCACAACCTTGCCATACATGCCCTCCCCCAGGTTGCTCCTGAATATATAACCGCGGCTCTCCATGGATGTACCGTTAGTGAACTCTCTCCAGAACCTGATGTGGTTCTTTGGTCAGATTGGCACACTTCATAGAGTCTTAGCGTTATGACATCGTTTTCTAGAAACGATGATTCTAAGAACTCTCCAACAGAACTGCGCGCAAACTGTAGGTAACGTAAATGATGCGTTTTCCCCCACAAAGCAACAGTGCAACTTTTGAAATATCTTCACTGAACTCAGGTCTTTCAGGTAATGTGCTACACACAGTTCACCATCCCGCAGACTAAACATGTTTGACATGTTGTGGAATTGATATTGATTACATCTCTGCGTCTGCCTTTGTGATGCTTATTGCAATTTATGAACCTTAATAACGCTTGTTGACCCTCCCTGGTGTCCATAGCCCTTTCTATCTAATGTTGGTCATTTTAAATGTCTGATTTTTGGGTTAATTGTAATGCGGCTACGCCGAGGAAGGTGGTTGCATCAGTCGTATGCACAGGCTGCAAATTCTATAGAAAAGGAATTGATTGTTGGTTTGGTGGTACAGTATGAACACAGGGACAGCAGGGATTGTGATGTCGTTCTGCTATTATATACATTTACAAAGTAAGTGTAAGGTGGGAAAATTCACGGCGAGTTTCCCCGTAAGATTACAGCGCAGCAGTTCAAATAGCAGCGATCCGTCTTCCTGAAAAGAACATTGAATTTTGTTGCTATGTGTTTTGTGAATTTTCATGTGCGGGTCACACAAACTGTTGCGAAGTGTGTCTGAGCAGGGAGAACATCACAGTAGGTTAATGTGGATAAAAGGCTACGACCTGATGTAAATGACAGGATTTGAAAAGAGTGGGTTTGTCTTCAGAAGAATCAGAATCAGAATCAGAAACTGTTTATTGCCAAGTAACATACATTACAAGGAATTTGCCGTGGTCTGAAGGTGCTATTGTTTTGACAACAAATAAGTAGAATATAAAAGGTAAAATAAGAATAAAAATAAGATAAGATAAATAACAACAGTGCAGTGACCAGAATAAAGTAAAGTGTCCAGATAAAGTGTCCAGTAGGGGGTGGGTGCGTTAATGTAACGCAGGGGGGACAGGGGTGATGTACGTTAATATAATGTATAACTTGTGTTTGTGTTCGGGGGGGGGGGGGGCAGTTTCTTCCCCTCTGACTGCAGAGGGGAAGAAACAGTTTTTTGTGGCGGGAGGTTTTGGTCCTGATGGAGCTGATGTTCAGCTCCCACCGGAGGTCCTGGCTGATGATGGAGCCCAGGAAACGGAAGGACTCCACAGTGTCCACTGGAGAGTCACACAGGGTGATGGGGGCGGGTGGGGCTGCGCTCTTCCTGAAGTCTACAGCCATCTCCACTGTCTTTGAAGCGTTAAGCTCCAGGTTAAAACAACGCGCTCCAACAGACCGAGGCAGCCATCCGCGGCGCCATCTTGAAGAACATTTTTGCTTTTTGCTTTTTTTTGTTGCGGTATTTTCTGTCTAGACAGCTGTACGTCATTTTGATGATCGTATATAGACAGCTTCGAGAACACAACACCTTTGTTTCACTTATTCCCAAAACAAGGCACGCAAACAGGAAACACTTAGACAGTAGTGGAAAGGGGACAAACTGCTTTTCATTTTTATGTCTTTTTGAAGCCATCGGCAGTTACGTTGAAAATGTTGTTGAGTTACATGTTTGTGCTTTATTCATTTTCATTAATTAGTCAACTGATGTATCTATCGGTTTATCAGTATTTTCATTTGACTTGTTTCTGAATCCTTTTTTTTGTAGGTGTGAGAGGACTGTGTTTCATAAAGTCTTCCAGCAGATGGCAACAAGAAACAGCCATCTACCTCACATGTGAACGTGTGTGTAATTTATGCAATGTGTGATTAGAGTAATTACTAAAATACTAAAAGAATGTCTGTATATCGTGTGTGCGTGTCATGTGTGTGAGTATTCAGGAAGAAAAGCGAACTAACTGACGTCCACACAGACGTCTTTGTAGCCATTTCACACCATGCTGTGCTGCAGCAGCTCCAGGTGGAGTTCGAACTGCGGGTGGCAGCAAAGACAAGGACAAGTGCAAGACTGCGCGCCCTGCGCTGGCTCACATGCTTCTCATCCGTCTCCTGCAGATGTTTGTGGAGCGCTGAGCCGGTGTGTCGCGCACCACCATTTCAACATCAGGAAAGCCATTAGCCCAAAACGATTACCTGCCTTCTATCTATCTACCAGCTATTTGTCTGTGAATACGCCCACGCATTCCTTTATCCACCATCTCTCAGCTGCTAACACCTTGACAACAGGTGGTCGGATGAAAAGAGAGGCATTTCTAAGGTGCTGTCATCTTGCTGGATGGAACTTTTCATCTGATAGCATTAGCCTGGGCCGCCGGTATTAAATCATGTCCTTGAAGTTCTGTTAAATTCACAAATGCTCTAAAACTTTGTGTTTTTCCTCTCACACTGTGACTGCTGTTCATTGGTGCACAAAACCCTGATAAATCCGGCGTCTATGGCTGCCAGTAGTGCACTGTCAACTCCCATGATCCTAAATAGCCACAGTCATAACAATGCCTGCGACCAGCCACAGCATTTCACAGCCATAAAGCCCCCCTGGCACGCTCAATTTATCATACATTTCGCACTTTCACACTGTTCACAGAAAGACCTTCGTGCGGCATTAGTGTTAGTTTGTGAAGAGGCCCTCTGACACCCAGCCTGATGCACCTTCCACGGCTCGCCTTCATGCCCAACCTGAAGGGAGAGGCGCGAGGAGAGGACCCCGGCACACAAATGTGGGCAATTTGGTTTGCGGCTGACACCCGGCGCTCTGAATAAATGATCTAAATGCTCGCCAGAGATTGTTTTGCCACTGCCGCCCCTCAGCGATGACACAAGGGGTGGGTGGGTGGATGGAGAGGGGGGGGGGGGGCAACACACCCCCTGTGGCCTTGTGATGGCCAGCCAGGATGAATATGAGGAAATGAGGCAGACATCCAGTAAATAATAGTTGCCATTGTGCCCCTCGGCAAGCGGTGGGGCCGCGGGTGGGCTGGAGGGGTGGGGGGGAGTGGGGAGGGGGGGTGCTCCGCATGATATGCCAGGGCCTGACATGGCACCCAGACCCAGAGCTGTCACCCCTGCGGAAACATCACCCTCGCCTCCACAATTTGTGCACTTAACACTTCAGTTGGCACATGACAGGTGCTTATTTCCCCGTACTGGCTTCTCCCCCCTCGTAGTGATGCCTCGGAGCCCAGGGCACACACGGCATCTGGTATGGATGTCTGTCCACGGTGCTGCCCGTAGTAAGAGTGTGTGTGACTACGCCAGTGATACTTTTCACATCCGCTCACACTGGATTTACAGCCCACTGAGCATGGCTTCAGTGTGCTTACGTGTGTGTGTGTGTGTGTGTGTGTGTGTGTGTGTGTTCTGGTGTATATATACGCGCGAGGGACATAAGAGTCATGTGTCCAGGCCGGACTGGGATAATAAGTCACAACCGACCATGAATACTGTAACTGTCGGGTTGAAATATCAGCGGCATGTTTGTTTGGGTTTTTATTACGACACACTGAAACTACCTCAAAGAGTTCGTCGACTGCGCCTCCATACAGACTGCAGGAGTAAATATTCATAAATGTACTTTTAGTTTCTTTGTTTTTTTCACATTTCCTCGCAGCTCTGACTGGACTTGATAAACTGAGTGAGTACGGAGCCCCGGGAAGGAGAGTCATCTGAACGTTTTGTGGAAGTACTCGCACGCCGCACACAAAGCAACCCCCGGCATGTAAGTTAGTGTTGCATCCATTATGTACCAATGTGTCACAGTCACAGCCATTACGACCAAACCACAGCCACGATTTCACCAGTTATCCATCCAGCTGCCATCATTCAGACCGAGGGCGGGGCACTGTGGACATAACGCGGTATCATTGCTTGATCTCGGCCGTCCTAATGAGCGTTTGTGTTTTGCAGCAGTTACACAAGACACGTCTCAAATAAATAAAAGAAATAACCCCCCCGCCACCCCTTTTCTTGGAAGGTCACATAAGTATGAGCAAATAAAGTATTCACACAGCAGGTGTCCTTTTTGCATAATCAAAATGATTCAATTTAGCAGGGTATTTACGAGAGGTCGCGGGTTCATATCCCGGGGCGAGCCCCCATTTCCTTAAGTCCCACCCTTTGGCGGCTCCCATGCGACTGTCAAAAACTCCACCACCACTGACCCAGCGAACCACAGTGTGACCACAGTGCCACGCCTTTAAAACAACATTACATGAAGACATACACAAGCAAATCCCAGTCCCCACACCAGAAGTCTCTTCTCTGATGCTGGTCAGGATCTTTTAAGTACTTCCAGCCCATTAGGCATTCACGACGTACAACTCCTGGGCAAGACTACGGATGCAAATGAGGCCAGCCACAATGAATCTGATCTTCAAATCCCCCGACACCGGGCTGCTGTCATCCAGCTTCAGTGACGAAAATACGTAAGTTGGTAATTACCCCTCAGAATGACACACAGTGCTTTGTGGCAACATCGTTTGTCGGTGCCCTCCGAAAGGAAACACTGTTGAAAAAACAGATGTTCTGACGCCGCCATGGTTTAAAAAAACAACCTGGTTCGGGTTAAATGAACTACGACCGCGGTCATGGCTAAATGGTGTTCAAGTCCAACGTTTTGAGTCACGATGCTCCTGGCCGCTAAAGTTTGTCCTTTGGACTACTGGGCATTTGCTTGCTTTGCTTCGTATGTATGCTTTTACAATGCCATCTAATAATAAAGACATTTTGGTACTCACAGTGTGTACATGTGGGGGCGCATATTTGTGTTATTTATAGCTCTTAGTGAGAACACACCACTGGTCCTACATTTTCATACTAAACCTTGTTTTTTTTTCTCTGACTAGTTAAGTGAGGCATAATAATCATGGGACTCAGAGCTAAGAATGGAAGCAGCAGGGTATGCAGTCGCCTCCCCGGCAGCCATCGAATTAAACCCGCATGTTGAGAATGTGATGGATTTCAAAGCTAATACACTGTGTAAAAAAAAAAAAAAAAAAAATCACTACCTCTCCCCTATTGTGAGCTATATAGAGCTCGCAGGTTTCCCATTGAGCCTGCATCACCGCTTCGCTTTCATTGATTAGTTACCTCTACGACCCGAAGATGCATCAACATGGAGGTCTGTCAGTGTCGTGACAGGCCAGCTTCAGCCAGCTGGGGTAGGTAAAGCGGAGCTGGGTGGCGCACCATTCACATGATTATGTTGTTGTGATTATATACAGTGGGGTTGGTGTTACTGAAGTATCCGAGACTACACCTTCCTTGAAGCGGCTGTAAGCTGTTTGGCCTTGAAAGTACCCACTCTCCCCAGTGTTATAAATAATTGAATGTCCTGTTGAGACTGTCTCTTACCTTGGCGCCCTAAACGACTTTCCTGGATATTGTAATCACACTTGTCATGCTCAAGCCCTTTACTTTCTTGTAGTCAAAGTCACGGTTTCATCCTCCACTCTCAAATCCCCTGGCTGCGGTTGACAACTCAAAAAACAGAAGTGGGACTACTCTTTTTGTCCTTGTCAATCACGAGGAGTCTTCCTCTCTTCCTGCAGGCCGCAGTCGAGACTTAGGGGAGCAATTGTCAGGTGGCATTACTGTCCCACTAACGCTGCTAAAAGTCAGCTTTTTTTACATTACAAAAAAAAAAAAATGTGTTGATGCATTATTTAACACAGAGATCAGGCGCAATTTCTAGAAGGAGCTTGAGTTCTAAAATGGGCGGTTGCTGCCAAGACTCCTGGGTGATGGCGAGGCGGCTGTGAGGCGCTGTGACGGGACTGCTTCCGTCACCCTCTCTTTCCTCCCTCGCATACCACACGATGCCCAAGGAAAAACCTTCCGCTGACCACGTTCAAACCCCGAACTGTGATCCTTTACGGCGCTTTACAGCTAAGGTCTCACCGCTGGCGACCGAGCTGCCACGCAAGGTGCTGGTCTCCATCGGGATCGATCAACCTGCTCTACCCTGCTCACCGTGGCGCCGGCGCTAACCACTGTCCCTTCGTCACCTGCGGTCAGGTTGCGATGGTATCAGCCTTTGCAGTGTGATACTGCATATTATTACGCCATTCTGGCATTAAAAAAAAATTGCTGTATTGCTGTCATGAAGCTGGTTATTCTGTTTGTGACACTCAGCCTCAAGCCCATTGGTTCATACTGAAGACATAAATCTTCATTAATAAAATAAGTTGGCTGTATTTTGGCTGCAGTCGGGCTGTATTTGTAGTTTTTTAATCAAACGTTACTCAAACAGGAGGAAATAGCGCATTTGTTGGGGACTATTTTCCACCACGGATGAATGCACTTTTGGTGCTCTAGCAGGTCAGTCACCGTATATACAATGACATCATACTAAATGCTGCGCAATGGTTTTTCACATCCATCTGAATGGCTGGGCCAATTTAAACACAATCATTAACAACAATAACAACAACTTACGCCCATTTTTAGAGCGTTTTACTCTCAGCGACTGCTACTAGCGCATCATGTAAAGGCCCATTTCAGACGCCAATATCATTAAATTAAGATTATGCGTATCATCATCCAAACTTCAGATCAACAGATCTACAGGCAGATTTATTTCTATACCATATGTGCAGCACTAAAAAAGGTAAAACTTTCACTGTAGTCAGTCAGTCAGTTATCTGGCTGGACTGAACACAGCTCTCTTTCATCGGGGCTCCGCCTGGCAAGATGATCCGGGATTCCTCTTTGGTTGACTCTTGAAAAAGTCATGTGACATGCATGTCAACAACCGTCACTTCCAAAAACAAAACTTAACAGACATTTTGAAAATAATCACCTCAACAGAACCAAAACGAAAGTTCCTCCTTCCTGCCACAAACACTGGTATTCATGTTCTAGCCTTTTTAATGCACTTTTTCGAGTTGCACCAAAAAGCTGCAGAAGCTGTGTCAGCTGTGGTACTTCATGCCCGCTTGGACCACTGACTTATGCAGGGGTGACATGAATGTATGTGCACACACCATTTCATCACGTTTGAGCGGGCTTCGGTTGCATGCAGATAAAAAGTGTCGGAATGCGAAATGCAATCTCGGAACCCATCGGCTGTTGTCTGACGACGACGACGACGACCTTGCTTTTCATCAATCTCTTAACCCTAGAGATTCACCTAGGGTAAAATTGTCTGCATTCAAATCTCAGACGATAGCCGATGGGTACTGGGATTGCTAATCGGACTGTAAACAATGAAAAGGCACCCTGATAGATTTGCAGAAATGAATAGATGACCGTTATGTTTTTGGAGAAGTAAGCGCTGTAAATGAATGTGTCCTTCAAGGGAAAAGATGGGGCAGAGCACACTGTGGCCCCACCAGACGTCATTGAACTGGTGGTGAAAGTCCGGAATGGGCTACCGGCGGGCGTACAGTATTGTGACCTCTGGCAGCTGCAACAATACAGCTGCGGTAAATCTGATGAACTGGTAGATTTTGAACTGAGCTGAACTGATGCGATCATTAATAAATGTCTCACTTTGCTTGAAAGCAACGCGTTGCTACGTTTATTCTGTCAGTCCCGGCGTTAAAAGTGTAAACTGTCCTTAATTAATCTTAAGCCTTAGCTTGATGTACAGCTACTCCTAATTGTAACCTACCACTAACCTTCAAGTCCGGACCTAAATCAACCACCTGTGAAAAGACGACCGGCCCCCTTTGTCCTCACGATAAAAGCGGTTTGCAGGATTAGAATAAAATGGTAACACGCACATTCAGTGTGTGTCGGCATTAATAAACCATGGCGGACGCAGGCTTGCTGGCGTAGCCTTTTAGTAGCCCCTCCGTGGTTGTAGAGAGCACAGAGTGTTGTGGGTCCTGACAGGTTGGGAGGAGGAGCAGCCAGCTGTGAGCGATAGCCAGGTGGTCCCAGTCCCAAACCCTCCCACCACATCAGCCCACCGCTGGCACTGATTGGCATTAATTGGCAGGTAGTGGATGTGGGGGTCAAGGTGGGACAGAGGGTGGGGGGTGGGGTGGGGGGTTGGAAGGGAGGGAGAAGAAACAGAGAAAGCAAGTGAAAGAGAGACAAACTGAAGGGACGCATGTTCAGCCTGCATCAGCTGGACGCAATGTGGGTAGTTTTTTTTTTACTTTTTTACAAAAATAAAAGTCTATGGGGCTGTAATGTTAAGCTCACACCAGTAAACCAACTGACCTGCTACCACCACCTACTTCTGTCCTCGCAGAAATTTGAAATATGCAGACTTGGCCTACTCGAGGCCCAAGGTCTTTCCCAGCCCACGATGTTATTGTTATTACCAGAATGTGACTTTAGTTTAGAAGGTGTGCATGTTTTCTTGCATGCATGCATTGCAACAACACCACTGAAAACGTTCACTTAGGCCGTTGACATCATTAGCTTAAGAAATGACTACTAGCATACGCAATATGATGCCGGTTCAAATGTTTAGTGCCAGTTGCTGCTGTAATATTGATAAAAACGAATCCAGACGTTGATGTTCCCTATGATCTCAGTCACGTTTGAATTGTCCGCAGGTTGTTCTTCACCCGGCACCAAGTTGTTGTTCATACCGCACCAAACACATTACCACCACTAGTACCACCTGTATCGGTCGAACACTGGGGGGTAAGCATAAACATCCACTGCCTTCTCCAGGTGTTGAGTATTGATCAGTTCCAACAAAAAATAAAAAAAATCAAGTAAATTGCATTATGTATGATGGTTATGACTGGCCTACATGAGCGGGGGGGGGGGGGGGGTGTTCCAGCCTCAGCAGAGTCCAGTAGAGAGCAGGAGCTGCTTCGATGTGACTTGAGCAGACAGTGGGTCACGCTGCCATCAGCCTCCTGCTGACCATCCACTGCTGCGTTGAACAGGAATCAATACTGACACCCAGCATCACAAGTTTATGAAGCAGATGCACTTGCCTCTTAAATTCGCCGCGGCTTTTAAGGCAGCTCACCGCGGGCCTGGTCTCAAGATAAACATAACCCTCATGACTCCCCGTAATTGTTTGCTGAACAGTTCAGACAAACCGGCTGAATGAACGGAGGCTCTCAATAGTGTCTCCTTGTCACTCCAGTGACAGTTACTTTGCTGGTACTGAAAAACATGTTTTTTTCTCTCTCTCTTTCTCGAGAAAACCCTTTTATCCTCGTGTTTTTGACCATTTCTTTTTCGCCTGAACCTGGGTGACTCAATCTTTTCTTCCCTCTGGGCTAAATTGATGGCAGTGCAGGAGTTAATTGTTCAGGCATGTGTTTGGCTTCCTGATGGAGAGTGTATGTGGATCAGGGTAGGGTCAGGGTTCACAATGACATGTATTTTCTGAGCATTGGAAATTGAGAAGAGGCCATGGGAGAGTGCTGAACATGGGGGTGAATTGGAGTTCCACCAAGGCACTTAAACCTGTCTCTATACAGCAACCAACAAAAGAGAAAAATCATCTTACACATCGGAGATGATAGCATATCCAATGAGAGCCGCTGCTTCATAGAAACTTTGTGAGAGATGGCACTTTTTAAAATCTCGGACACACAAAGAGCCTGTATTGGTCTGCATGAAAGAACTGACTGACATACAGTAAAATAACCACAGAACAGTTGGCTTTCAACAGTGAACTCTGAGGAAACTTCAGAAACTTTCATTTATAATTTCAGACAGCCACAGCTCAAAGAATTCGATCACAGCCATTTCTTTTTGTATACGGTCTATTTAAGGACACATTAAAATCAAAGGCAGTTTGAGTCAAAGTGTAGAGAGGCTCTAACTGTTTTATAGACCAAATACCATGGAATTCAAGTTATCTCTACCTCACAGTCGAAGGAAAACGCATTTTCAATCAAGTTATTGTGGATAACGTGAAAATAAAGTACATGGCGGACTCTAAAGTGATTAATCCTAATCCTTTATTGTCAACAAATCCCATGAAAAGACAATAGTTTGATTTTATTCCTCTGAGCCATAGAGCTCCATTAAACTTCAGTGCCATGAAGAATGGCCACTGTAGTTTGAGTCAATCTGCACCGCCTTGCTGCTGGAAATACTCACTAGTGTACAATACGAGAAAATGAAGAAATTACCTTCCAATACGCAGCATAAAGGAAATGAAGCAAACTCGAGCAGATGCCGCATGCTAATGCCGAGCAAAACCTTCAATGAGTGTGTCCACGCTGAAAAAGTGACACAATGAACTACATCAAAACAGCCAGTGAGTAGACAGAAACAACGACGGCGACAGGAGGTGTGGTTGACCCCGTCGCTAGGTGTCTTTTAAAAGGTGAGACTGGTTGATTAAACGAAAATAAGGAAATAAAAAAGCGCACTCTCAGTCAAAATCTGATCTAATCTGTAGCCTTTCAGTCATTCAGTGTTTGGAGAATTGTTTCTCCTGCCTCTTCTGTCTTTCCGCCATTTCCTCCTCTGCTTAAGGAACTCTGAACCCTCTTAAAAGTCCTCCTCCCTACTCCCTAACAGTTGTTCACCTTAGGAGCTCTCTAAAGGGCTAAGATGCTTTGCGAATAACTTTTATCTTAGAAATTCTTAAAAAAAACGTCATAATTCTAAGGAGTTTTGTAGAATTCCGTCACACCAAGGAGCCACTCTTTGTTCTAAAAAGCTTTAAGAATACGGGCCCAGGAGGACTTTGGGACACAGCTTTGTGTTGGAAAATGTTAAAATTGAGTTTGAACATTGTGAAAGTTCCCTTTCGTAACTACTAGCATGTTCATTTGGTCTTAGTCTTTCCGTATTTTCTAGCAAGTCTGTATCGGCAGTGCATTTCTTTGCTGGATTTGTGTCTCAGGTTTTGTAAAGATTTACGTCTTAGGTAGTGAGAGAGGGACTGTTATGACGGTTTTGGTGTTTTAATGGGATTTGTTGGCAATGAAGGAAAACACTGAAAAACACCAGCGTTACCTGGAAGTGGTTTAATATGAAAATGCAGATGCAGTAAACACAACTGGTGGTATAAAAGCCGAGCGTTTCTCTTGTTTCAAACTGCATTTCGAACCCCTGTTCAGAGGGACTCACTGCGTTTGCTGCATGTCGCAGAGAGGAAAACAAAGGCATGAAATATTAAACCACACTTACTTTGACTGTAGTCCAACAGCGTCTTGCAAGTGTAAAGCCTCTATTTGTGTGTGCGAGTGTGTGAGCCAAGAATGAACGCTTGGGTGAGCGGGCAGGATGAAAGGAGCCCAGGAGCCAGCTGGTAAGGCACACAGCTATGCGGTGGTTACTGCGGGGGCAATGCTCAGCCCTCCTCATCAGACCCCCGGCTAGCTGCAGGATAGCCCACATCAACGGGCACAAGTCCAGCATCTCGTGGCATTATTTCAGCCAGCTTAAGCCATCTTAAGACACCAAATTGCACTGTAGCCGGACAATGATCTGGGGTTATTTGTCTCAGCGGCTGTAGTTTGTTTCCTTTAACTTAGTTCACCGTCAGTGTGGGGTGAGCGGAGTCAGGAAATCGCGGGGGTATTTAACAAGGCTTGTGTAATTGATTGTGGCAGATCCTGCCAGCAAACAGCAGGTCCACGGCCCCTTTCACTGAGCCCAGCAGAGGGCCTGCATTGATGTGGATAAGGGAATTATCTCTACTCTGGTGAATCGGACTGGAGGACACTGGAAATTCAATTAAACCAATCTATGTTCTCAATATTCAGAGCCTGTGTCCTGACCGTAAGGCTGGATTTTGACGTCTACAGCAGCCTGACTGGGTCAAAGGTGGCTAAAAGGTGCCGTTTCAAGAAGGGAGGAAAAGCTGAATCTTTTCCAGAGGAAAAAAAAAACAACTTTTGGTTTGTTGGGAGTTAATGTGTTATTTTGAGTCAGATGTAAAGCCTCGCGTCATTAGGACATATTATCATCTTGTTCAGCACTTCAAACAGTAGTGACCTAAGGGCCAGCACTGTGACTCACCCTTGGGGGTGGGGGGGGGGGGGGGGGTAGTAGTTGATATATGTTTTACACAGTCAAACCATGTATTGTCTCGTGGGAGATTTGTAAAGCATGAACGACTCGGCGCTGACACCGAGATAACCACGAGACAATCAGGTGGAGCCTGGCCACTTTGTGCAGCCATGGAGAACAGTGCAGATGTTCGTGACTGTCTGAGGCCGCTGTGGTTTTCATGTTCAGAGGGTAGTCAGCGGGGGGAGAAGATCCGTCTGGATACATCTACATTTTTGCACAGATCTGTGGATTTGTCTAACACATTTTTCCCATTTTAGGTGGTTCTTATCACGCTGATGTTTGTTCAAGTGTCGTCATTTTATCTGACAAGTTTGTGCACGCGATTGGGTCGGGCGGGTGTACAGGCGGGACCTCGATAAGACCGAGACTCCGAGGCTTCAAATGACGTCACCAGCGCAGGGTGGCAGCGTCGGCCATATTTACATACAGCCCATGGTATGTATGGGAGGTGGGCATGAATATGCAAATGTTATTGACAGAAACCTTGAGACTACGTTTTCAGGGGCTTGAAGTATTAAAAACATTTCCATAGGCATTTCCATTTCTATCTTAGCCATTGCATTCGTATTTCAAAATGCTCAGTGTGACACGCTGATCAACTGCACATGAGCTCGTTATGATGACACTTACAGTTATTTTGAGTTATATAGTGCATTAAAGTCCACGGATGGTCCCATTGTATGTATATCACAGTACCTGCATACAGCACAAACTCTATTCAAATTTGAAAGGGGCCAGTATTGCACATTGATTAACTGTTGACTATGAATCTGGAGGCCCATTCAGTTCCAATGCATCACAACACAACACCCGCAGACAATCAAAATGCCACATGATCCCCGATCAGTCGGGAATAAGCTCATTATAATGACATATACAGTTTAGGAGTTGTTATGATATACGTAATGATGATTATGACGAACTAAAGTCTACAGAGGCCCATTCGGTCCCATGCATTTATAACATATAACATGTGTGAAAAAAAAAAAGTGGTCGGTATTGCACACTGACTAACTGTTGTTAAGTGTTCAGTTTTTGAGACGCATATGAGTCAATGAGTTTTCCAATGAGTAGAGTCATCCAAAAATCACATAAACACACAGTTTCTTCAGGAAATGCTTCGCTTGTTTTAATTGTGCGGTCTGCTTTTACACACACACACACACACACACACACAGTAGATGGACGTGCAATATTGGACTGAGGAAGTATCACATGTCTGGGTGATAAATGTCACCCCAGAGGTGTCTGGCAGAGGCACACTTGGTAATATTTAATTGACGCGTAGAGTGCACGTCTCCACAACTGCGGGGCGATAACGTAATAATGTCTGACTGGCGCTCCCCTCTGCTCCTATGTGTTGTGTTACACTCTGTCTAGTACTAACTGCATATTAATTCTTATGTTTCACCTTTCAGATCGAATCGCTTTACAGAACCTGCGCTGCCTACATGCCCACTGCCGGTAAATGGCTGATAAGCAGTAAAAGAATATGTGGGTTAACAGCCGAATGAAGACAGGTTGTACATGTGTCTGAGACAGAGCTGCTTTGGAGGCCCGAAGCGATCTCTCCGGGTTGAGTGGAACCAAAGAGCCACATGCCCCAATTGTTTACTATGAAGTGATCTGTACGTTTAGAAAGTATTAGGACAGTAGTAATGAAACGATGACTATGATGTTTAAGTGGCAATAGGCAAGTATTTAGCTTTAACTCGCCATCTCCTGGGAAAATGAAGGTTTGATTTAGGAAGGAAGTGCGTCAATAAAACTAACAAAACCTGCCTTCTAGGGGTGGATGGTATAAACAGTATAGAAATGCCGTGCTGACCGGTGGAGCCCTTAGTTGTTTTTAAGATTCGTCGCAGGATTCGATGTCATCAGCCTGCGCCAGCGAAACATCCGGAAAAACGTGAGAGCCCTTAAAGGTCCCATATTACGAAAGTGAGGTGTCCATGTCTTGTTTGATTCTAAAGCAGCATCTGGGTGCTGTATAAATACTGTGAAAGGATCAAAACGCTCAGTCCACGGAGAAATGAAACACAGCCCGTGTATTCAGACACTGTGCCTTTAAACGAGCCGTCGGGACTTCCTGTAAGGTTGTGATGTCACAGCTATAAAGCGCTGCACACAACGAAGAGGAGTTGGTAAAAAAAAAAAAGGGCCGGTGCAACTCCCATGATGGCCCTGTTCATGCTTGGTATTAACATGTGTCTCGGGTGATCCGATTACAGGTGGACAGCTCCAAGCACGGCGGGGGCACACCTGGTAGTTAACGCGCATCTAAACGCGCAGGCTAACGTACAAGTTAGCAAATAGAAAAGAGGGAACCTCACATAGGCTTATAGATCTAAAAAAAAAAAAAAATTGATATATATCAACAATTCGTTATTTTGTTTCATTGATTTGTTCTCGGGGAAGGTTAACGGGATAGCTCGTTTTTTTTGGGGGGGGGGGGGGGGGGGAGGGTTTGTAAAGTAATACAAGGCAGAATGACACGACGATCTCCGCGCCACGGGTGCTCCATGCCGTCAGTGACTGAATGTCACGATCAGCCCCTCTAAGCTGAGGCACTTCCTCAATGCCAATCTGCCCTGAAAGAAATAATAAAAAGTTAGTTAGATAGTTGGTGGTGGTTAGTTCATAGAGACACCTAAAACTGCTGGATGCTGCTGTTTTGCAATTTGCACATTGCAATATATTTATTTTTATTATTTATTTATATTTATTTTTACTTCACTTTACTTTACTTTTTCAGTACTTTACTTTTATATATATATATATATATATATATATATATATATACACACATATACAGTATGTTGTACTTGTTATTTTTAGGCTCAGCAAAGTTTTGAAGTCAGCTGTTGCTGTTTTTTTTTTTGCTTTTGTTAATACTAAAATAAAGCCCTGCTGTTTTGTTAGGGGTGTGTGTGTTTGAATAACAATTGAAAATGTCAATAGCTGTCCTTTATTTTGAATTTCTATGCTTAAGTTTTTATAGGTGTTTCTATCTGCTTTGTGTAGCAGAGTGGTTCTACAAGCGAGTCAGTGCATTCACTGGGGGGGGGGGGGGGCGTTTCAGAGAGTTACAAGGGTCTGTAAATGCAATGAAAACAATTGGCTACAGCAATTTATTGATATTAGAAAATGTAATTTTTACTTTGGAATACTTCAGTACAAAAGGATGTATTGAATCATTTCAGTGATATATGTGTACACATACAAATCACAAGTCAAAACAGCGCTAAATTTGGCTGGATTATAAAAAGGTTATAAGTGGTAAAACGAAGAGCCGCTCGGGAGCCGAAAGAGCCGGCTCTTCCTGGTGAGCTGAACCAAACGATCCGGCTCACTAGAAAGAACCGGATATTTCCATCACTAACAAGCGCGTCATAAACCAACAGAAGCAACGATCAGAGCTTTTAAGACCCAGCTTGTAATTTTCGATGATTCAAAGCTTCCGGCCCTCTCACATTACGCAACAGGAGCGTGAGGAAGACGGCTGCTACACAGTGACAACATAACAAACTGACAATACAGTGTTGTGAAACCTTATTCACTGTGCGTCCTGCCGCCCAAACATGAATTTAAGCTGACGTAGACAGACAGATAGAAAGGATGGATGGAGAGAGGAAAACAAATGATGTATAATGTGACGCAGAGAGCTATGTTTTGTTTGGGGTTTTTTTGGGGCAAAAAATTAGATTGATTTGATTTTTCTCTCTGAATATAACCACACTCCCCCCCCCCCGGCTCCCTAACCTATTTATTATATATATATTTTTTATTTTTTTTATTTTCATGACCAGCAAGGAGCTCACACGACGCCACCATTCAACACAAACAGTAAGGCCCAATAAAACTAACCTACTGCACTGCCTGAGAAAACTCACAGGCCTCAGTCTCTCTATCACACACACACACACACACAACACAACACAAACCACCATCCCCCCTCACGTTTGTGGGTAATGGATTTTTATCAGGGCAACAGTATCAGGGCTGATTTTGACGAGTCCCTAGGCTGCTCTACAATTCCTTTTGAAATCCCTTTCTTTAGTAGTCTTGTTCAAGTAGCCTGAGGCCATGGCCCTCCGAGATCACAATGTTATTAATACAAACATGTCAAAC
Organism: Enoplosus armatus; assembly: GCF_043641665.1. Lineage (NCBI taxonomy): Eukaryota > Metazoa > Chordata > Actinopteri > Centrarchiformes > Enoplosidae > Enoplosus > Enoplosus armatus. The sequence goes on along the minus strand of NC_092180.1, from coordinate 30,113,251 downwards.
CGCATGCTGAAATTCAAAACAGAGGTGCCAAAATGTCAAGGTGTCAAACTCCTGAAATATAAATTATGCTTTAATATTCCTAAGCACTACACAAAATATGCTTCAGTGCATAAAAAGCGTGATGCGCGCGAGTGTTTAATATTTCAGTGTAATGTCACCAATTGCAACAGCCGAGGGGATTCGCTGACGGCCGCGGCCCTGGCTGTGATGTGAAATTTCGAGACCGGGATTAATGACTGGACTTGGTATGCCACCCTGCCATCCCCTCACGCTGCTCCAGCAAGTAATCCCCCCCCGTAGGAAACTCAAGGACATCTGCTGAGAGAACAAAACTGTGGCTAATTATCTCCTAACATCCCCCATTTCTTCATTTTCTGCCGTGCACGCTTGCTGCCGTTTGGGGACATTTGATTGTGTGATCGAAAATGACAGATGACTGGATCTATTTAGAAAATGAATGCCCTCCCTAGAGTTTCGCTGCAGTTACGAATGCGTGGAGGTGTATTTCGCCGGGTCTAGCTTTTTGCCAGTTTTGCTATGAGATGGGGCCGACCAATAAACCAAAACAAATTGCCAGAAGTGACATTACGAATCTCATGTGCAGTCTCAAGTGCAGACCGTAACTGTAATCACTGTCAGTCAGTGCGTGCTTATGTCAGAGGTCGGGTATGTGTGTGTGTGTGTGTTGTGTAACATTAGACTATTTACTTTATTTGCTTGATCGCAATGCATTCTAATGTCCTTTATTAGTATTAGTATCTATTACTTATGAAACTTTTTTTGTATGATTTGTGTTTCTGCTTGCACTTCTAATCTAATCTCCTAAAAATATTAATAATAAAAACAGTATTTTTTTTCCCTATTTCCTGTTTCCATTTGTATTCGATGGATCTTGACGTTTTTGATTGAAATTTTATATTTTTAATGAACTGCGGGACAGGGGTCTCAAACTGGAAAGAGCACCCCGCCGATTTAGCGTCGGAAACGCAGCTTGAGCCTCCGCACCACAGACTGTATATAAAAGATGGCCGACGCGTCTCCACTTCCTGCCACTGTACAAACAAAATTGCAGCTTTTTCTTGCCGTGTTGGACCTTTAAGCAGTGTTGCTACGTTCTGAGGTCTTAGCCACTTAGCTTAGGGAGTGCGGCGTTATAAGTCATAAATGTAACAATCAATCGCGGTATTGATCAGAGACACACTACTTTGTGAAAGCCTTTGCCTTTCGAATGCATGCAACTGGATAAAACGAGAGGTGTCCTATTTAGCAGTTGTCCTATTTAACATCAACGAGGACCACTAATGAGCTTAGCTTTCTTAATGACACTCTCTCTTTCCTCTGACATCTGTCCCTCGCGCACACGAACACCTAATCGCTTTAATGACCTCTGAGGACGATACAATATCAATATTTACAGCCCTCTGTTTTCACTGGCTGGCCGCTACCAGTTGGCATCACCAGTTAACGACCAGTTTAAACGCCTCCGCCGCTCACATCCTTCCCTCGGAAAGGTGCCTGTCACTTTCAATGACCATTAACGTCTGACGTGGAAGGCATCTGTGACAGGAGAGGGTGGGAACCATCCGGAAAGGCAAAGTTACCTGATGTGTTTTGTCACCTCTTCCGGTTGCCTGAGCAGGCATTTGCCCTGGTGCGCTTGCTTCGGGGCCTGGGAGTGTCGGACTGCATCTGCCGGGGCTGCTCTCCGCCTGCCAGCCTCCTCTTCATGACATCTGAAACTAGCCAGACCAGCGCAGGTTTACACATGAAATGCTCGGGCCACTCAGCCCTGTGAGAGCAAACTGTCAGTCAGCCAGCGCAGGACCTCGAAGCGCTGACCTGCTCGCTGAACTGAGCTGCGCTGCACACCTCTCCCGCGCTGGGAGTGGGAGCAGGAGTGTGTGGTGTACAGTCGTATGTCGTCTTTTACCCTTCCTCTTCTCTGTGTTTGGAAACGCAGTTCTATTTCTCCTCGTGGCTTCTCGGGGGGGGGGGTGAGAAAGAAGGGGGCAACGCAGCAAGTTCATTTGAGTTCTTACTGCAGACGTTTTAGTCTTTTCAGAGCCAGTTAACCCAAATTACAAAAAAAAAAAAATATATATATATATATATATATATATTCTCTCACTGTGGTTTTATCTATCTTGTGCTGCTCACAGCATTGAAAGACTTTCTTTCAAAAGTTCCGCGACAACATCTCTTTCCAGAAAAGGCGTATATAACCCACAGAGCCAAAACCACACCAAAGTCCCGTGGAAAACCCGGGCAAGTCAAACCAAAATCATCTGCATTACCGCTAGAGGTAAGGAAGAAACAGCGGCTTTTGGTTGACTCTTTTTGGGGTAAACGCCTGAGGGGTTCTTCTGTTAAACTAGCGCTTCAATATAACACTTAAGAGACTCCAATAATCCTCTGATTTGTTCAAGTGTCAAAACAGTGTGTCTCTTAAAACGTACATTCTTTTAAATTCCGCTGACTTTGAACCTGCTTTTTGTCGTCTACTCTCCTCATCCTTTGGTGAAAAGAATAGTTCAACATTTCGGGACGAAGACGCTTCTACTCGTGTGTATACCTAGCCCCCCCCCCCCCCCGGCCCCAACCCTTACAATCCTCCGGAGCCCTGACAAACTTATCTCCAACACATACCGCTCTGTCAGGGGGTCAGCTGCTGAGCGGAGGGAGAGAAGGGAGGGTCGGGGGTGAGGGGGGTGTTGGGGGGGAGTAGGTGCATTGCGTCCCTTCATACCCCTGTGCCCCCTCGCGCTCTACCTGGAGGGGACGGAGGGAAGCTCGGAGAAAAGAGTGAAGAGACCTCCAACAGAAGGAGGGGTGAGTGCTGTTTCAGAGACGAGCCCCTAATTACGTGAGTGTGTGTGTGTGTGTGTGTGTTGGGGGGGTGTCAGATCTGGCCTGCTGCTTTGCAAAGGGGAATGGCAAGGCCTATAATCCAGTTAGAGGTAAAGGGGGTGTCGACGGTCGGGTGGGTGTTTAGCCCCTAGCCCAACAGCAGGCCAGCTCACAGGTCATTGAACCCCCCTCTTATACTCCTCCTCCCTCCTTGCTCCCCCCCTCCACCCACCACTCCCCCTCAGCTGCCTCTACTCCTTCTCTGCTTCTCGTTGGGGAAGATTCACCAAGGAGGGAATATCAGAGGTCAAAAGACAACAGTCTGGGAGACATACAGTATCCGCGCCCCCCCCCCTTTGTTTTGGTATTTTTACATCTTAAAGTAAAAGTAAAGGACTGATGGGAAGTGTTTGATCCTGTGGAGTTAAGTCCATCGCCATGGACGCTGGTGGGGGCCCAGGCTAAGCTCTTCAGAGACATACCTACAGGGGGGCTGCGCTGTAGATAGCGAAGATGTGGCGGAATTTTGAAATGCGTGGGGAGGTGGGGGGGGGGGGGGGTTTGCAAACACATGCATACTCTACCAAAGCCCAGTCCTCCCATCTTGTTTAAGGCTTACAAAATTGTTGTGAAATTGTGGGGAGATTTTCAAAATTATCCCCAAACGCACTGATGCACTTCAAAAGTGACATCAAAATACTGGGATTCAACACATATATCTTTCAAAGTTGGTAATATTTGATATAAGTGCCTTTAGCATTCATGTAAACAACACAGATGTGACCAAAGCGGCGTGATGCCGGTCTTTGATCCCGGCGTCTCCGCTTTGATCTGGCTCACACAGTAAAACATGTATTTTCCGAGGGGGGGGGGGGATACAGGCAGGCACCGCGGTGAAATGGCCCTGGCAGCATTAGCCAAACATTGGCTTAGGCTGTGGATGCAAACCCGCCAACACGCAACCCCGACAAATTAACTAAACATACTTACCAGTCTCACATGTTTAGGGCAGCGTGCCCCCCCTGAGCCTTGAAAAATTGTGAGCTGCTGCTCTTCTAATAATGCATTAACAGAAAACCTCCCCTGCACCGCATTTGGAGATTAATGTAGGGAAGGTTGACACGGGTTATGCTGATAGCATATTTGTACAAGTAGAGACCGGAAAGAGCTTACAGAAAATGAGAGCCACTGAGCTAATACATCTGACCTCCAGGACACCTCCGCCGACAAGCGCCGGGTTTTCTACCGCCAGCGCGGTCGCAAATGATTTGCGCTAATTGGCTTTGAAGGCAATTACTGCGCAGAGAAGACACAGAGGAGGAATGCTGGGGAGAAAGTGGTGCAGGATGAAATGCATATTGATGGTTAGCATCAAAAGCAGGCCTCTTTGAAGTGCTGCTGCGGTGTCAGCGTGTGATGGCAGAGTTGATAGAAAGAAAAAAAAAAACTGGACAGGAGACAAGTTCTTCTCAAGCACGCGGCTGCTGGCTGCTCGGAGAGGTCAGCTTCCCCCACGGCAGCGTGCGTGTGAGTCGCGGTCAATTTATTTTATTTTATTTTCATTTAAATGTGTTATTTTTTTTAAAACAAAAAACAAAACAAAATGCGCACTCAAGACCGTTCTCGAGTATCCCCCAATGTTTGCGGTGGCTTGAGCAAAAAAAAGCAAAAAAAAAAAAAAAAAAGGCAATGATGTGTTTTCCGCTAACAGTATTTACCGCTGCCGTTCTTTTGCCTTTTTTTTTTTTTTTTTTTTACCAGTGTTGCGTTCTGTTCTGTCCCAGCAGCCACCGGCCCTCAGTGTCTGTCACTCTGACTCAGCGGCCAAGCTTTGCTGCAGCCGGTAATTTCTCTCCCCTCTCTCAACCCTGGGGGTGGGGGTGGGGGGCAACAACAGGCCCATGAACCCAATGAGAGCAGGGTTGTGCAGTGAGAGAGAAATGGTGCGCATGTGTGTCCGTGTCCGTGTCAGAGAGCCTGCTTTGGCCCTCTGGAGCTGTGAACGTGCCTCACCTCTGGGCGGAATATGGGTCTCAGTTTGACAGCTGACACTATAATTCCCTATCGTGACCCCCCCCCCCCCCCCCCCCCCCCCCCCGATAGGGAGGGTCAGCGCAATATCACCATCACACTGGCCGCCATGGGCCAGCCTGGGGAGAGGCAGGGGGGTTTGTGCCGCTCTCTCGCCCTCGCAGACACAATGTGAATCCAATTACCCGCTTTGTCTCTGGCCAGAGTGCAATCCAAGATGCATGGTGGGGAGACCCTGGGTGAGGAAGAATAACACTGCCGTCATTGCAATTTCACAACCCGTCCTAAACTGTTTTTCTATCTTCCGTGCGAACACGTGGAGAGGCGATTCGATTCTGGTCGTGTTGGTCTGAGCTTTTTAACAGTTGTGCATGCGCCGTTTTCTTTTTCAACTGTAAAACGTGCCGCGCGCTACATGCCCTGGTCGTAATTCTTTAATTTAACCGATGAACTGATTGTGAACGCATATTCGTGAAGTGCAACTGAGGGGATCCGTCTAGCTCCTTAATGAGAAGACAATTGACCCTTCCCAGACCCCACAGGGTTAGGGTAAGGGAGTCAGGAAGTACTTGAGAGACAAACTAACGCATAGTAGGTTTGGATCATTTCGTGTGATCTGCTGACAATAAGAAGAACGCAGGGGGAACGACTTCCTTATTCTTTAATACTGCAGCCCATCTGCCTAGTGTTACAGACACACCCAATCGCCTCAACAGAAAAGCATGACTCCCGCCTTTACACTCATCGTACACACGGCACAGTATGTATTTTAGATATATTAAAAAATCAGTTACCGACAACGGTGCAGGCAAAGTATCAAATGGAAGCTACTGAATGTGCACAAACTGTGCGCCACAAAAAAAAAAAAAGAAAAAAAAAAGCGACTTCAGGTCCATTTATCGACTTATTTTCGTCTCACAACCAAACGCGCTCTCGGAGGCGCATCTTTGACAAGTGCTCTGAACATGCTGTGCCTTACAGCAAAGTAAATATCACAGGCTCATGTTTTCTGCAGCCGCCTCTCTCTCTCTCTCTCTCTCTCTCTCTGACCCAACTTATTGATTTCCCCCCTTTTGAAAAATGCATTTGGAAAAAAAAGGCCCTGAGCTATCTGACACCGCTGAAGGCCCTTGACACGCACTGGCTAGTCTCGGGGGGCCCCTTGGGTATTTCATGGGACCCCAAGCAGCTCTGGCAAGAGGAGAGGTCAGGGGTCATCCTGTCGGGCCATGTCCTGCAGGTCCCCCTCCCCTGATACTGACATCCAAATAAATCTCCCCAAAAGCCCCCTCATCCCGACGATGCAACATGAAAGAGGGCACAGCCATTACCGCCGGTTACCACAGCAGACAAGCACCACCTCTGTTTATATTTCACTCCTCTCGTCTCCTCTTCCTTCCTCCAGCTCTTGTCCTTATCAGCCCATCCCTCCTCCGCCCGATTCACTCCTCTGATTCTCGACTGTCTTCCCTTCCTGCGCCTGGAGAAACTGGCCTTGGACGGCCAGTCCGCTTTGACAGAAGAAATGCGAGCACAATGGAGCTCTGTGGCTTCCCGGGCGCCTCTATCTAATCGCAACACTTGCAGCAGCTCAAGGCTTTCCACTCATTGCCTCTGAATTTGCCAAAGTTGCGCTGGAGATTCTAACTGTGTCGCTGTTTGTCAAGAAAACAAACACGTGCGTGGGTTTCTGAGATCTTTTTTTTTACGCAGTGGTTCCGCATATTTACTTTGTTTACAGTATTTGAATCCGCTGTTACTGCTTCTGTCACATCGTGTAGAGCACGCGGAGGTCGTTTCCCTCTCCCAACGCTTATAGACAGTGCTTATCGACTGACTCTGTCCCAACACGATAACAATTTGACATCCAGTACGGCGGTGACGAGGCCCAGCGTCCCTTCAGCTTCTGCAAATTAGTAGCTTGTTCACTCAGAACAGTGACGGAACCGACCTGCCCCTGTCTTTGTGATCACAACAAAAAGTCATCTCGTGACACTTTACAAATAGAGCAGGTCTAGACGGTGGCATCTCTGAACAGGAGGACCAAACAGTCCTGTAGGGCTGCTGCGACTTCATCCGTCCACACTTTGCAGGGGACTTATTACTTCTTTGTTTTCTGTCATGTACATAGTGTTACAACGTCAGATTTTCATATTAAACGCTACCAAAGTTGCCAAATGATGATTAAAATGTATGTAAAAGTAGTCCCTGTGAGCCAAAAGCTCAGACTACAGTTAGGAGCAGTTAGCGGGTTACTTTCCGAAGCTTTCCGTCCATCAGGAAAAAATCACAGTAAGTCACCGAGAGTCGAGGCAGAGCAGCCGGAGGAAAAAACAGAAAACATTTTCTCCATAAAATGATGGAGCTTCACCAAAATCAGCGAATGAAGTTGCGTGTTTTTGTACGGTAATCAAGTGAGGCCCGGTCCCCACCAAAGAAACACTCATCGCATCACGCAGCATCTATCGTTTCTCCAACCTACTTCTCGTCTCATTTGTGGTCTGATAAACAGGAAGTTCATCACATTCAGTGCCCCACATCTCTGTTTCCCAAGCTAAGTCACTGTTGCTGTCATGCCGTCGAGCACTCCACCTGAGACTGCTGCTAATTTCCCAATCCCTACCGACGGTCAGCGTTGGTTTCTTGTGACCGTGATGACAAAGGTTTCTGACCCTGACCAAGTTCTTTTTGTGCTTCAGCCTAACTGAACCTCAGCCATGGTGTTGTCGCATCATAAACTGTCATTTTTTTTTTAAACAGTGATTTGTAACGATTTTGGAAGGCACAGACAAAACGATGTCCTGCTGACAGTGGCATCCGATCCGATGCTCTATGCGTTGTTATCGTCGAGGGCAGTCACAAACGACGTGCTTTGTCATCTGATTTGGACGACTTCTTGTTCCCTCCCTTCAGCCACGTTCCCATTTCCCCAGGCCGCTGCACTTCTGTGTGGCCTTGCGGTCATTGCCATTCACCATTCGTTCCACCGGACACCCCAGACTGTCTCACCTGTACCAGTGACCTGATTCTTCAATCGCCCTGTCAGTACATGCACCAGCAGCCCCTTTTGTTGCAGTGTTGCTTCGTGCCTTTGACTTTCCAGCCTCTTCTACCTGAGCCTGAACCCGGACCCGAATCCGCCTGCCTGCCTGTGCTTCTTAGCTGCCACGTTCTTGTTAAACCTGTTGATTCAATCATCATTAAAGTCACTGAACTGTCCCGCCTGCCGGGTCGACTTCATTCAGGTGCTTTTCCTTGCTGCCTCGTACACGGTCCATGGCAGTGAGTGATGTTGGACAGTTTGATGGACACTGGTTACGTTCATTAATGTGTACATTTACCAGTTATATGAGGTGGAATTGTCTCTGCGAGTCAAGAAAATGTGAGTTCTGCTTGTGGTGACATTGGATTTTGGTCTATTGAGACTGCTCCCTATATGACTATGAGCCTACAGTGTTAAGTCGTATGTCTGCTGCAACATTCCATCATGTACAGTACGACCAGTCCGCAATAAACAAAACCTATACAACAAAATAAATGGCAAGGTACGTTGCTGATGGATGTTTTTTTTTTAGACTTAAAGGCTGTAACAATGAATTCCTATACAACAAGAATTTGTTTCAATAATACATCCTTGTGTAAATGAGATGTTTTATATATAAAAAGCTGTCAGGCTACATGCAACATGAAATATTTAAAAGTCTTGCATTGTATGTTGTTGTTGTTGTTGTTGTTGTTGTGCAACACCTCTGTGACCTTTAAACATCCACACCACCAGCACCGTCATGCCTTGGCGATTGCAAACTGGCAGCTGGAGTGAGAGGAGGTTTGTTGTGTGAAGCCTATGTATTGACTGGGCTGTCTACAGGTGGCGGATTGACATATTTGACTGACTTTACTTGGGAGGGTGAGCAACTGGACTGGACCTTGGATCTGTCCAAAGTCATTAAGTTGTTTTGTACGTGATTGTGTAAGAATTTGCATCTATTGACATTTGTGGTTGGAGGAGCATGACAGGACAGGGCAGTGATTGCCTCAATATATCAATAAAGCAAGCCAAACCACACATACTGTAACACGATCGTAGATGTATGGAAGTCCGTGGATGCCAACATCAAAATTAAATATTTCAATCAACTTCTCTATTTGTGTTGCGTGATGTGTGACTGAAAATTTAAATAGAAAAGTGGAAATTTGTCAGTGCAATACAAAAATATTCATACGCAACAGTGCAATATATATATATATATATATATATATATATATATATATATATACATACATATGCATTGTTTTTTTCACTTAAATATTGTAAATGTGTATATTTTGTATTTTTGTTATTTCTTATTTTTGTACATACTCTCATTTCTAAATTTATGCTACTTTCTACTCTTGAATGGGAGCACCGGTACTGTATAACCCCCCCCCCCCCCCGGGATCAATAAGGTATTTCTGATTCTGATTCTGAAATCCAGTTTTGAATTAGCATTAATTACAGTCAAAAGGAAATTTTCATTAAAAAACTCCATTAAAAAAGTTCCCAGGTAAATAAAAAAGTTTCCTCCTTTCTTCAGTCTGTTGATAAACTAAATGCAGCATCACCATAGACCGTAGTCACTGTGGTCCTGGACCGAGGAACAGTTTTTGTCTGTGAAGACTTTCATTGTGTCAGATCAGGCGATTAAAGAGTCATGAATTCTTCCGTGACTTGGCAAAGAGGCACGACAAGACTACACATTGGTCCATGACCAATCATAGCTTGAGGTCTCAAACGACCAGAGGAAGCGTTATCGAAAAACTTGCACCGGCATCAAAGGTCATCCCCCAGATTTTTAGGCACTGATGTGATCTCCGTTGTGTTCCGGCTACTGAAAGTTTTGTGCCGTAAAAGTACAAAATTCTGAAATGCAATTTTAAAGGTTGTCATGAATCAATTGCACAAATGAAAATGAACATTTGAATTGGACTGAAGTATTTCATTTTAACATCGGCAGCCACAGACATCCACGGACGTATCCGCAGGACGGAGCCACAAGGTCTGCCAAGTGAGAAAGTTGAGCAAAGCACTACCGCTGTGCAAAACTGTACAGCAGTTACCATTGTTAGTAAAAAAAAAAAAAGGAAAGTTACAGCCTTCCTTTCTTGCTTTTATTCAAAAGTGACATGGGGCTCCCCCAGCAGGCTACATTCGGTTGTGCATGGAGTTACATATACAACGTGCGGTAAAGTCTTGCCATATTCCGTGCAGCTGACAGTGAGCTGCAGTTCCAGTGGGTCCGGGTAGGCCAAAAAAGCACACGGTGGTTCGAAGAGAGGTCAAGCTGCTGAGTCTAGTTGCGGAATACTTTTCTCAATCAAAGGGGAGGCAGAGAAAACACGGTTGGTTTCCGCTCGCAACTCCGTACGCTAGAAACCAGCACTCACACTGCTCAGCCACATGTGTTGCTCTTAGCTGCTACACAAACACAAGCTGCAGAGCCCGTCCCTGTCTGAGCCCATAAGTCACATTTTAGTCCTGACCTGAGGGTGCCGAGAGTGATGGCTTCAGGAAAGGGGGACTTCCTCTGAGGGCGAAAAGAAGCAGAGGGGTGGTGGTGAGGTATTAGCGGGGCAGGAAGCGTAGTGTGTGGTAGTGCTAAGAGGATGGCCTGTTCAACGCTCGTCTCTCTTAGCGGCCACGTTGTGCCATGTGTTGCTGGATCAGAAAGGGGACCTGGGGGAGAAGAGAGAGAGCGGCAAACTCAGGGGAATATGGAGACGCACAGGAGAGAAGGCTAATTTATGCCCCGGTATGCCAAAAAAAAAAAATTGCCGCAAAGGACCCATCGCATTCCTCTTATGGTTGTCATGTGTGCATCGGTCAGAGTTCAGAGAATACACAGCTGAGGAGAGAGGCTGCGGCCGAAAACGCGAGGTGGGAGAGGTTGGAAAGGGGCCACTCCAGAACCGCAGTATATTATACTATATATATAGTGTAGTATGTGAAAATGGTAAATGGTCTCACTTATATAGCAGTTCCCAAAGCGCTTTACAGATCAGGTCTCGTTCACCCATTCACACACCGATGGCGACCAAGCTGCCACGCAAGGTGCTGGTCTCCATCGGGAGCAACTCAGTGTTCAGTGTCTTGCTCAAGGACACTTCTATATGACGGGGGGGGGGGGCAGCAATCTGTGAGATTCCTCGTTCATTCGGAGGCACTCGTGGTTACCATGCAGCTTAATACTATGGTGAAGATTTGATGTACAGTGCAGCCAAACAAACTCAGGTTGTTTTAATAATGAGGACGCCAAGGCTATAAAAAATCACAGCCTTCATCTGATTTCATGCTGCACACACGCAGGACAGCAGGACACAGTATAAGGACAAGTTATGCTCTTTCATTCCTCCCGTCTGATCCACTGACAAAAACATGTCAAAATGGCCGTTGCCTTGTCGGTAGACGCAGCCTTGATGAACAATCGCGGCCGGCGCTGACCTCGATGACAAAAGCATTGCATTTGCTGTGACTGTACTTTAAACGAGAAGCAGCAGCTGCAGGACATGTTGGGTTAGCATCAGCAATAAGTTCATCCACTAAATGTCAATTAGGTCAAATTACAAACAGCAACGACGGGTCGCATGTTGCATCGTTTCCTCTCAGTCCCCCGAGTGTGTGAACCACGAAAACGACTCTATAGAGAGGTAGTGACAGAATGTAAATACATTGAATGGCTATTGCAGAAAACAATGCTGAACATACTGTAAGTAGTGTCAAAAATTGCGAGTGCGATTTCATGAAAGTCTTATGGATTCTAACTTAGAATTGTATGATATATGTTTGCGGTATTAAAGACCAATGCACCCCCCCCAAAATGCAATGGATGTGAAGATGCCACTCTTTCGACATGCTGTCGCTGCTTGCCGTGTGACCACGGCAACCACAGGAAGTACACAGAGGCAGATGCTTCAGGAGGTAAGGGGTTCCTTGAATTATATACAGAACGGATCAAAACAAGAGGAACGGCTCCGGAGTGGGCCAATAAACAACCTTGATGATACTAGTTAGCAGAGCTTGCTATATTAATTCGTGTCATGTTGCTAACCGTTTCCTCTATTTTAAGCAACAACCAAGCCAGTCGCGGCTCACAGGTTCGGTTCCATCATGCCTGTACCGACACCAAAACATAAAACCTGCGCTCACTGGCTGCATCTGGCAACCCGCGCCATAGCTAGAGATCCTGCACAGAAGAGCTAAAAACCCACTAAAACCACACGTTGTCACTTGTAACTTGTGAACTTTAGATGTGTTGGTAGGCATTTGTTTTTACTCTGGACGTAGCCAGGCTAGCTGTTTTCCTCCTGTCGCTAGTCCAGCTGTGCTGAACTACACTAATAACGTCCCGACTCCGACTCTGCATTGAAAGGAATAGTTGGACATTTTGGGAAATTCCTCTGTGCTTTTTTTTTTTTTGCGGAGAGTTGGATTGATACCCCTCTCGTGTTTGTTAAGTGTAAAGCTAGAGCCGGGAGGTGTTAATTAGCCTAGCTTAGCAGGAAGACCAGGGAGCAGGAGGGAGCAGCTAGCCTGGCTGACCTGTATTTGGCAACCAACAGAGATGCTACGCAGAGGTACTGCAGATAGAGTATATAACTCCCCCTAAAACCACAAATTAACGTTTTCACAATTGTACATGGATTAAACAAACAAGATGCAACTTCCTCCGCTTCCAGTCCTCACAGTAAGCTAGGTTAATTGCCCCCCCCCCCGCTAACCACTACATACTCAACGCACAGACACAAGATTTGTATCGACATTATTATTTAACTCTTGTCTAAAGAAAGAAAACAAGCGTATTTCGCCAAACGTCTTTGCCACTTGCCACTCATAGGTCTGAATAAAAAAAAGTATGAATTCCAAAGAAAAGTATAACACAATGAACACAAACAAATGTGAAGACTTCTCCACCTCCCCCATAAAAGAATTGTGTAAATGATGTGTTAAGTTTCACCATGTATTTCATGTTTTTAAGGTTAAATATCACTAAAAAAACATGGTAGGGAAATGAATGCATTTCGCCTTGAGTGCACAAAGGTTGTCGTTTTCATGATCGGGCGCTGAACACATTTTACAACAATTTTAGGACACCGGTAGTTTGTCTTTCCCCAGACAGAGCGATCCAGCGTGAAACCTAAGATATTGCTCCAGATAAATAATGAAGACGGATTCTTGACAATTATTGCGCTAACACCCTCTGAATGTCAAGTGACTCTCGAGTCCTGAACCAAAAGGTCTTCGTCAAAGGCTAAAGCCTGATGGTTTTGACAAGCTCTCCGCCCAAGTCTAAACATCTTCCTCGTGCCTGCTTTGCTCTGGTCCTTTACCCCAGACAGCCCCCACCAAAACGCCACTCCACGTTCTTCTGTTGTGTGTCTTTGTCTCTCTCGTCCTCTCTTGATAACCACCAGCATTGTGCAGGTTTTCTGATCCATACCCACGGGAGAGTGTTGGTTATATGTGTTGGGGAGGGGGGGTGGGGGGTGGTGAGTTAGACAGGTGAGATGAAACTAGGAGCAGGATGGAAGGGCTGGTGGAGGGTAGTGAGTGAGTTGCAGGTAAGAGTGAAGAGAAATGGCAGTAAGAGATGATGGGGGAGGTGTGGGGGATAAAAGGAGCGCTGTGCATGTGCTCCGTGTCATCTGACTTTCAGGCTGGCTTGCTGATCTCCTCTGATGTACAGTACATGACATGGGCCTGGAAGCCCAGCCCCTAATCAAGACAACAGCGGCCGCAGTGCCCCCCCCACCCCCCCACCTTCCCTTGATACAGGCAGGGCCCACGGGAAGGAGGCAACAAACCAGCAGCTGTTTTCGCCTCCTCTCCTCCAGTCAGGTGGAATGAGGGGATTGGAGAGGACTGGAAGTGGAACAGAAGGGTATCTGAGTAAAGCCGGAGATATTTGCATGCCTCCCAACGCTTCAGAGCCTCCAATTAGCATCGGAGGCCCCGCTGCCGGCTGTGGGACCTAACCGCGGCTGGGCCAGTGGTGGCATTCCTGGGCCTGAGGAGGATTAACACACCCCTTCTCTGGACGGGGATGTGCGAGTGCCGTGACCCGACCATGACCCCGCACCCAATGCCCATGAGGTCAACTTTGCTCCTTAACGTCCAGGCGATAGCTGCAATTATTCATTTGTAAGTGTTTCTTGACATTTACTGCAAATTTACCGAACATCTTGAATTGACACTTCACCGCACGAAAGCGATGCAACATTTACGGAAGACAAACATCAACAAACGTGGAAATCAAATCCACTAAAGCTGCATGAAGGGGCGGGAGACTTCCGAAAACAAGCCCTTGACCTGTTGACATGTTAGCAAACAGCCAGCTACGTAGACGTCAATCAGGCAACATTAGCATTCATTTGAATTCATCGTGACAAACGCACAGGGAATTGTATTTTAGCCGACCTTAATGTTTTAGTTTTACTGTTTTTGTGTCCTGGTTTCCAGCAGCAGTGGGCGGCTGTGCACTTCTTGTCCAGCACTAAATGCAAGACCAGGCAGACAATGTCAATAGCCGTGCTTCCATAAAGGTATCACAGGAAAGCTGTGCGGAAACGGCAAAACTCAACAAAATGCTGGCTGATCAGCTGGCGACTTCTGCTCAGCAACCCGAAGCGTAGCCTACACCGCCGACTTCTGATCGAAACTGCGCTTTGCGACGAGCTTAGTTAATCCCCCCCCCAAAACCGATTGATGGAAATTTTTGTTTTTATTTCAGCTTGACAATTCAATGGAAACTCCATTTTATTTAATACAGCTTTAACGTTTCGCTTCCCATAATGGTCACCAGCTACGTACTGTGAGCTGGTTTACCTGCCTGCATATTTACTGCTACATGAATGACGGTCGATTGAGGGAAGATGCGGACGTAGGAAATGCAGCTCAGTAAGAGGGCAGCGGCTGTTTTCAGTATTTTGTCAATATTTCTTATCCGTAAGTGTGTCTAATTCCTCATCCACTAGTCTGTTGTATGTGTGCGAGCACGACCATTGTCTGTCTGTCTTGTATGGAGCTGTCGAGCAAGAATACGTCGAAGTAAAATAAATAAGGCAATTCAATCCTCACGTTCCGCCTCTGTCCAGGGGCAAGGCCCTGGAGGAAAGCAATAAGCAACCAGCGGACTCAAGTATTGGTACAAAGAATGGGGTTGAAGGGACTCAAGTTCCCAGAATCACTGCTGCGGGAGCCGACGCGGGGAAGAAATGAGTGTCTACAGCTGAACAATCAATACTGTCACTGCAGAATGGCACTGGCTTGAAGATCTAAGAGCGCCTCGGAAAAAGGGGGACGCTTTCGAGTGGCGCGTGGCGCAGCACATTTTTCGTTTTTTTTGTTCATGTTTAAGCGTGAACACGTCTATTTACACACGCGCTCGCGCACTGTATGCTTTTGTCAAGTCTGTGAAGTGCTGTATTTCTGAGAGGCAACAAGCAACAAATTACAACACGCACCGACACATGAAAGACGTCCCTGAGGCCTGGCCTGAACCTGACGCACATCCCGAACGTGTACGGAGAGAAGAGGGTTTTTCAGCTGTGAAAACACAAGCGCTATTAGTGATGTGGTCCTGACAGATCAACAGATTTCAATACGGTTTCTCAGAGGCCTGTGTTTTAATCTTTTACTGTGTCTGTCTATCATTGTCAATACCTTGTGCAATCCCTTGGTATAATTATTGTCAACAAATGAGACCACGGTGGTGATAAATGAACCAGGCCAACGGTACTGGTATCACCAGTGTTTCTCATTAAACCTACATTTCCCATAAACCCCCCCACTGCTTCATGTCCCTCCACCTGGCTTTGACCGGAAGATGGCGCTGGATGAAAGGTCAGGGGACCAAAGTTAACACACTTCATCTTCTTGGGACCATGATTGTCTGCACCGAATGTCATAGCAATCCCTCCAATAGTTGATCATGATACTGAGGAACAATAATAATAATGATAAACTCATTAGAATTCATCCTCAAAGGACCTTGAATGTGTGTAAAAAAGAATTGCTTTTCAAGAAAGCCGTGAAAGTTTTTGATTTCATCACTGTAACATTCTGGAAAAAATATAATTGATTGAGCTTTGACAATTAATAAAAAAAAAAAAAAAAAATTATTTTGTTCCTTTAAATTAATTCATCAAGCAGAGGGGCTGACAGTGGCTTCGGCTTCCGGGGGCCACCACTAGAGGGGACTGTGAGGTGCCACGTGGGCTCACCACATATGGACACACTGTGGCGGCAGTAAAGGGAAGTACTGTATATATTGCAATGGCTTACCACCAGCAATAAGGGAGTGCCCTACATATTCCACTTTTAAGACCCATCTCAAGCAATGGCTTAAGGCCAACCAGACCTGTGATCACCTTGAACGTGACACGTTGCGCAACGTACTTTGTGCTCGCTCATGGCGGGAACTGTTGGTCTCCGTAAATGATATAATGGGTACGGTCCAGACCCGCTCCATGAAAAGTGGAGAGATAACTTGTTATGATTTGGCACCATAGAAATAAAATTGAATTGAATGGTTCTGCTTGTGTATTGTATATTGTAATTAGCATTCTTGCTAATTCCTGCGTGTTTACATTTTGCATTATCATACTAATGTTCATTAATGTGCTCTGTCCCTGTCAAATAAACAATACCAATATCAACAACATTCATATGATGTGATGTAAAGTGATTGTGGAACAAAGGCTTTTGTTGATTTGTTGATTTTCTTTTCTTGTATTACATTAAATCTTGTACCTGCATACTCTTTAAAAATGTTTTGTGATTGTCATATATTGACTGTACATGGACGGATGAACCTTTTTGGGGGCCCCAGGGCAAGGATTTGGTGTTGGGCCCCTACTACACCCCAGCTTTTCTGTATGCCAGTTAGTTTGTGGTAGTTTTATTCAGGAAAATCATTGGTTTCTGGCACAGCTCAGCCAATTACTGCGAAGCGCGACAACAATATCCCAAAAAAAAAAACCCCAGAAAAGACAATTCTTTCTGTGACTGAACTTTTGTCTGTCCTAGATTGCAGAACAGTCCAGCCCCTCTGGGGGAGAGATCAGCACACTCTCTTGAGTGTTCTACCTTGTTGATTCTCAAAGGCATTTCACTGATGCTTCCTCGCCCTGATTTGCGACTTTTGCTTATGATTGTTGCATTTAGTTGAAGCTGTTTATGTGAACACACCAATCCAATGACATGTCAGTCAAAATTCCACAAGAAAAAAAAAGGCAATGATGCACAGGATTAATGAGACCAGGTAATAGACAGGCACGACTGAGTTATAAGGGACCCGTCTGACGTGTGTGGAGGTGGGTGTGGTTGCTTTGTGGCAGCCTGGCGTTGTTTGCACGTGATTTAACGAAAGGTAAAGACGGTGGGCGGCCGTGTGCAAGGGCGCTGCGCTCTGGCTGCAGATTGATCAACTTCCCAGCGTCCTGCCGCCTTCGGATGGCTGCCGAGATTTCATTAATGAATTTTTAATTGTGCTTTTCATACGGCGTAAAGCAGCTGTGGATAACAGACACCATAAGAACCATAGCTGTTGCTTTGAGGTGATTTTAGGCCAGAAACAGGCACGGAGACGTCTGTTCCCAGTGTCTGAGCCTTCAGGCATTAACCTTAAAAACGCCACTCCCTTTTGGTTTGAGCAGGAGGCGCTAGTGTAAAAACACACGCAGGTTACCACAGTGAGGTTGTGAGTATGTTGCTGAGCACCAATAACATTTTTTTAAAAAAAGCATTCGCTTATAAGCAAGGGAAATGTATTTACAGTCTGGATTAAACACAGGGAATCATTCTTGAGGTAAAACAGTCAATAAATGATGTGAAATCAATCTTAAAATGGATAAAGTACCATAATAATGAAACCGTCACTTTAACTTACAGCCTGCCACTATAAGAGATGCATCTCAAACAACTTGGTACATTGCTCACAATGACATTGCTAACATGCTGATTTTGATGAGGGATAACGGTTACCGTGTTAACCATCTGTTTTTGCATTTACATTTGCTAATTAGCACTTACATCTGGAGCTGATGGGAAGGGTCCTTGGTTTTGCAGATATTTTGGTTTTGAACCAAACGTGTGGGGCGGATTAAACTCTTAACTTCTTGGAGGAGTTAAGCAAAACCACAGATGTCAAATAAGGGGTGGCACTAGAGGCGCACCAAAAGTCAGAGCGCTTCACCCGAAGGGAACATGAGTCTCCATACAACAACGCAGTTTACCAAACGACTGACATTGCCATCTATAGCGCCACGCTGCACGCACAGCTGAAAACAAGGGAGACTTGGTGGACACGGCACAACATGTGGATGAAAGAGAGGACCAAGAATCGTATGAAGAGGCCGGAAGAGAGGAAGACTTTTTGTCACGGAGGGATGCTTTGTTGTGTTGATAAGATACCCATCCTTGTGACAGCGCTGCCATTTCTGACAACACAGATTTCCTTGTTTTGAAGCTAGTTTCTGTCATTCCCCCCCCCCCCCCCCCCTCATGTGACGATGAATGCGGCGTCTGGCCCAGTGTCACCTCACCTAGTGAAGGCGGAGCCTGAGCTGTCACTTTGCCAATCACCTGAGTCGTTAGATGAGCTGCAGGTGCTGCACACCGGAGCTGCCTCTGCAAAGCTGTGGCTGGCTTTTACTCGCTGTCAGGTCAGCTTGGATCCTCTTTGAATGCGTTGTCACAAAACTGCTCTGCCCGAAACCAGCTGGGGAAGCGCCGTGGAGTCAACATCCTCAATGAGGAATGTCATCGGTGAGTCATGCACTGAATTCCAGCCAAAACAAATGTATAAAATATATTTTTTTTAAAATATGTAGGGCTCAGTAATTTCCTAAAAATGGTTTGTTTGTTGGGGACTATATTCAGTGGTGCATTAATGCAAATGAATGAGTGTTTCTGTCCATTGTGTCAAGGAATAATGGCAAATAATGCACATTACTGCCCATAAAGAGCACAGTGGCTGATATTATTTAGTCAGTGATTAATTATGAGATACCTAAAGTCACTAAAAACATTGTTTTTGACAAGCGATTAGCCAATCTGTGCCGCAGGCTAGACCCAAGCTCTTGTCAAGCTCTTGTCAAGCTCTTGTCAAGCGTCAAGATTCAGGTGGGATACGTTGGTCTCAAGCGATTGGTGAGGGGAAATCCAATCACCCCCCCCCCATTTTATTAAACACACATTTAAGGACATGTCCTTTACATACGGGTGGGGGGGGGGGGGGGGGGGGTGGCAGCAAGTCCAGCAATTTAGTACTGGACTTCCATAAAGTTGGGGGGGGGGGGACTTTTGAGAGAAAGGTTAAAAAAAAACAATTAAATTAAGTAAACTGACAAACTGGGTGGAGCGCACCTTTTAAGATCGACAGAAGTGTTGGAGTGTTCTTCTGAAAGACAGGACCAGGGTAAAAACGCAGGGGCCCACCTTTGGGCCCCCTTGTCATTTCAGTGTGCAATTGTGCATTTCAGCGGGGCATACAAATAATACGCATTGTGAGTTTTGCAGATGCGTCCAAGATGAACATTTTGCGGCATAATAATAATAAAAAGAAAAAGAAACCTGGGTTGGCTGAGGAGTACTTGAAGGCAGCAGCAGAGCTACATCACTTTTGCTAGCCTTAAACTATCACTGTTGTTGTAGTCAAAGCTGCAGACCAGCACAGCCAGAGCGTAGGAGAGCAGAGAGTGAATATTTCAGCATGGTTGGAGGCACTGGTGGTGTCAGTGTGAGTGGTGGGATGAAGGTGCCTGTGTGTGTTTGGGGGGGTGGGGTTGGCTAGGGGGTATGGGGGGGGGGGGGGTAGCAGATAGCAGAGCACATCTGGTGGTGAGGCAGGGAGGAGGCGGCGGTGGCGGCAGCGGTGGTGGTGGTGGGAGGTGGGTGGGGGCCCAGGGTGCAGCCCGTGGCAGCTCCCCTTCCCGTACCAGCCTCTGGAAGGGAGCTGCCTGTCTGTCGCACCCTGATTTATGCAGGGCTAATGTCAGAGGAAAGCAATGTGGAAACTGTGGCATAAACACCAAATACCGGCAGAGTTTAGAGATTATGATTCAGTGTCTGGGAGGACCGCTCCTCCAACACAGCTATGCCTGCTGCCCCTCTCCCTTTGCCTCATACACATACGTGCACACACACTGACACACACACACACACACACACTAACATTCTCCAGTTCTTGGGGCTTATCTCAACAGTGACCTACGGCCTGCATTTTTTTCAGGGCAATTTCTTACTGGCTCCCTTCCCTTTTTTCCCCGCCTCTTGTGCTATCAGCTCTCGTTCTGCTCTTTGAATTTAAGGTCGCGTACGTCGCGCAAATCCAGGCTGTTGTTACAACCTCAACGTGTACTCGCTTGGCCATCCGAAATGTGCGAGAAACACCACGCGGAGCTTCTTATTGATGCGTCCGTTTCTTTTTGTGTGCTCCGGCGAGTGAATGTGTGTGAACCTACGAGCTCCACAGCTGCCTTTTGTGTGTATGTGTTTGCTGCTTATTGTGCAAGGCTGCACTGAGGCCCTGAGTACAGCAAGCCAGGCAACGAGTTCTCCCAGCATCTGAAACATTAATGCAGAAACCCGATTAGCCATGCCATCACAGGCCTCCTGCTCCTCGCCTATTGATTTTCCTTCCGTTCTCCCTCCCCCTTCAAAAAGCCGGGAGGGGAGTCTCTTAAGAGCCAGAGCACCTCTCCTCCTCTCCCAGGCCTCCTCTGGCCCGGGCCTTCTCACCGATCCAGCCCTCCTGATTTCTACTGAGACTTCGGAGGGGCTATAGACTTCTGACGATAACCCAAGGTGCTGTAGGGGAGGGCTGTGGGGGAGGAGGATAGAGTTGGGGGGGAGTGGGGGGGTGGTGGGCGCTCCAGTCAGTCAGTCTGTGAGCTGTAGTGATCGCGGAGGCCTGAATCGGCCTGATCAGTATGCCGGGGTGGAGAAGTGTACACTCCGGAGAGAGAAGCAGTGTAATCAGAGATGAAAGTTGTTCAGGGTCTGGTCAGCTTGACTCTCCCTCTCCCCTCTGGTTTCACTGACCTGGAGCGCTTTCACTGAAGGGGGAGATGAACATCTCTGATGGCTTAGCCTAGAGACATGGTCTATCC
This sequence comes from Enoplosus armatus, assembly GCF_043641665.1. Lineage (NCBI taxonomy): Eukaryota > Metazoa > Chordata > Actinopteri > Centrarchiformes > Enoplosidae > Enoplosus > Enoplosus armatus. The sequence goes on along the minus strand of NC_092180.1, from coordinate 30,092,227 downwards.
ATACGGTTGTCTAGCTCCACACTGTCGATCAGGGAACTTGGCCGAAGTTCCCTGGCAAATAAGGTGCGTTCGAGAATGTAAACTAGAACGCCTGGAACTTTTTTTTTTTTTTTTTTTTGGGGGGGGGGAGTAACTACAGGGTAAAACTTCACTTTATTCCAGCTGAAAATACATAGTTTTGGCCAGGCCTGAGGAAAAGACATCAGGGCTTTTGTGGCTCAATTGATCCGAGTGAAATGTGTCGCCTGTTGATCAGAGGCCTGACGTCACATCTGGGCTGGCAGTGTGATCGCTGGTGTTTTCTGGAAAAGTGGAGCGGGTTCATGGCCTTTGTTATCCATTTTCTAAAACGAATGAGCGTCTACCACGGCGCTTGATAACAGGATTGAAGTCCTTTTGCGATTTTAACGATTAGCATTTAAAAAAAAAACCACAACTCCCACATTTTATAATCATCGTTAACGGTTTACCCTTATCAATGACAGTCTTCAGCTGTGATTTCTGCTGTATAAAACACGTCTGTAGCTTTTGGCCCTGTTTGTATGTATTCTTATAGCTCGCCGCTCAACTGCTGGTGAAGTTCAATGGGGAAATGGCGTTCAATAATGGCCGCTAATAACAGAAATATTAAAACTGCGCCCAATCAACATTTTTTTTTTTTAAATTAACAGTAGAGCAAATGTCTCATAGTGATGGACCCCCGCAGAGAATCATCACCAACTCTGCAGTTCCCCTCAGTGCTATGGCGGTATGTTTTTCTTTTTTTTAGCCTCTTTCAGCTCATTGTTTTGGTTTTCTAGATTGGTTCACTCTTTATCAGTGTGGTTTCCAGCACCAGGCAGCAGACAGACCCGGCTAGTGACTAACTGGTGAACATGGTGGAGGATTTGGAGATAAAAGGAGACACACGACTCCTAAATGAACGCTAACGTTGCTCTGAGTCTGCTGGATGTGTCAAAAGTCAAATGTTTGCTAGCACATTAGCCATATTGACTTTATATGTCAAATATGTGTGTGATATGTGATGTGATCAGCCTGTTGTGGAATGATCAAACCCCCCCCACCCCCCCCCCCCCCACCCCAACAGCTGATTAGTGCTGCTTTAAATAAAGATATTACATCGTGTTTTTTTTAAGTTTATGATTACTGTCTAGACTAGAGATGCTGCAGGGCTGGATTTTTAGTAACTTGCATTTTAAATTTTTTCTTACATAAGAACTTACTTGGAAGTTCTGGTTTCCCCTCTACATGACACTCTCACCTGTTTTGATAAAAAAAAAAAAAGCGTTGAGACGCAACTTTCCTGCAACTTAAAATCAATACTTGGCCATACTGTGGCAAGGGACATCAGTGCCTTTTGGAGATATATTGAAATCACTCTGTGTTCAGAATAATTTGGTGCTGTTGAAGATGATCGCACCCGGTGGTTGCAAAATATCCTCTTGGCGTTTTGATTGTGTACTTACCCAGATGAAATCATGTAGGAGTTACCGCCTCTGCTTAAGGTTCTCTCAACCAGCCCGATGCTTGGCCTCACTTCCCCTTTGTGCTTCCAAACTGCACCGCTGCGTCTTTAGAAAAAGAAAAAAAAAAAGAAGGGATGAATCAAAAGTGGAGATGACCCAAAACTGACTGGTGTCAGCGTACCTTAAATGGCATCAGGAGAGTATTTCGACTCATTTCGAGCATTTCTTTCCCTGCGAAGAACAGGGCTGCCACAAGAAGAGCCTCCTGAATCTGAATTTGTGCTCCATAGGTGTGAATGTGACCATGACTGGACCAGATAACTGGGGAGGGGGGGGGGGGGGGTTGCTATTGTCTCATGATAAACAGGCTGTGTGTAGGCGTGTTAAAGTAGTTCTTCCTTGCTTCGTGAGCGTGCTACACACGCTGCAGAGAGCTCTACATGACTAGAACAGGAGCGACCTCCACTCCTATATTTCTGGCGTGGAGCTGATGCTGAAAACAATCGGACTGATCAAGAGCCTGATAGGAAATGAGAGTGTTTGGGAGAAATGTTTCTGTGCGTGTGTGTGTGTGTGTGTGTGTGGGTGTGTGTATGTGTGAGAGAGAGAGAGCAGGGCAGCCAGGGAAAACCTGCGCTAAAACATCATTGCTCAAGGCATAATCGCTGTTAAATAGGTTGTTGACATACACAGTCGGCTGTGTGCAAACATCTCATTTGGCCAATTATCCCCTTCGCTGAGGTGGTGTGGCTCGACTAGGAGCGTAAGTGAGGATTCGGCAGAGACGGAGGGAGGGGGGGGGGGGTGACTCTCTCCTGTGCGGCGTTAATGGAGCCACCAGATGTGCTTTAAAGGAAAAGGAGCAGGAGCGCTGGGTGGCCTGCCACATGTCCAACCTGGGAATGTGTATGAGTGTGTGTGTGTGTGTGTGTGGGTGTGTATGAGCATGTGTAAGTATGTCTTTGTCCATGACCATGTCTAATGTCTGTACAGGTGTACAGGGTGGCTCTAATGTTTAGTGGACCACCCCAGGGTACTACTCACCACGACCAGCTCCTCCCCCCTCATACCCCCTTAGCCACCCCGCTACTAACACCTACACACACACTGGCAGAGAGGGCAACAGCTTCCATCGTACTTGGAAAATGATCCAATGATTGATGACGCTTGGCAGAGCACGGTGACTCACCGCAAATGTTGCCGTTATCAGTGTTTGCATTCCATCTGTTTCTAGGAGCGATAACTAAATAAAAGCGGGATGTCGTGAGTGTTTCTTCCTCTAGAGAAGGCAGAAGTCCACAGCAGGCCAGAATGGATATGTCTATGAGATCTGAGTGCTTTCTTTGATTGTCTGATAGTGTGTGTGATTCCCCAGTAGTGATAGATAGCTGTAGAAAAGCCCCCCCCCCCCCCTCCTCCCCACCAACCCACCCCCAGGCTGAAGGCCCCTCCTGCTCTAATCAATGACATGTTAAGCTGGCAGGCTTTTGAAGTGAGGGGTTCCAGAGGGGTGCTGAGGGGGTGAAGGGTAGGGGTGTGTGTGTGTGTGTGTGTGTGTGAGTGGAGGAGGGGAGGAGGGGGGGGGGCAGAGGAGTTGAGGGGTATTGATGATGTGCGGCGATGGGACACAAGGGAGAAAAGGGAGGGAGGGAGGGAGGGATGAAGGGAGTCCAGAGGCAAGCTTTAGGTGAGGTGGTGGTGGTGGTGGTGGGGGTGGGGTGGGGGGGGGGGTTGACAAGCAGCAAAAGCCAGTCTGGAACTCATCACATGAACTGGAGTGACTGGACGGCTGGCTGCTGATGGCTCACCCTGATGGTTCCCAACAGGTCACGCTTAGACCCCCATCCCTCTGTCTACCTGTTTTCTCTTTTTGCCTTGTATTGTATCTACAACACACCAACAAGGGACTGGAGGAAACGTGGCGCATGGATTGTGTTCACTAGCCTCATTTATTTCCAGGTAGTGCTTCACGACACTGTACCGGGTGTGGATGGTCCCGACCGGACCGCATTACTAAACCACTTTGGTTAAGGTTAGGAAGAGCTTGTGGTTTTCATTAAATACTGAGATTAAGTTAAGTTTGGGCACAAAACCAACTTGGTTACGATTAGGGAAATATCGTGGTTTGGGTTAAAATGCACACTTGGTTAAGGTCAGGGTGCGATCATTGTTAAAGGAACCAACGCTGACTGTCGGTAGGGAAAACGGGATTTGACCAGCGAGCGCCTGTGTTAAAGTCTGGCGTTTTGTTGATGGACCCCGTCCTCGTCCCCTCTACATTAACGTCACGTGATGCCCTCCTTCTCTCCCTGATGGACAAAAGTCGCGATAACTGAGGCTGCCAGAGGGCTTCGTCGCTTGAACATAAATGTACATGATTTTGGTGCACTTGCTTCATTATTTTTAAATATTCTGCCAAGATCACAATCATGCCCTCGCCTTAACCGAGTGATTGGAATTGCCCAAGGAAAGCCATAAAAAGGCCAGATTTTTGGAGGTAAAACACGACACGAAGGTGGGTGCACCGAAAGTGTTGGTAATATTCCCTCATTGCGCAGCAAAACTCTATTATACTATTAAAAAAACCTCTAAAATACTATTTATCAGCATGCATTTATAATAACACATTGTAACGTCGTTGGTCTATGTGCCCTGTCAAAAATGCAAATGTAATAATTAAAGGCAACCTAGATGAAGGTACCAACATCACCTCAGATGAGCGGATATCGTTGCGAACCAGACGAGTCTGTGAGCTCGCGTTTCATTGGCTCTGGCAGACGAGTCTGACCCTCCCAAACCAATCGAGGTCAGCCAGCACGCAACCGGCCAATCACACTGACTCTGTACAAACGAGGGCTTCTACAGAAGGTTCCCGAAATGTCCGACTATCCCGTCGACTCATTCCCCATGACATGTCCCAAGAGGTCGAGTCTGTTCATATGTGTCGGTGGTAAATTTCACTGAGCGCTGGAACTTGGTTTCATGAATGTGCGACCCTAAAAAATCAAGTGAAAGATTTTTCTTTTCAAACCCTGCTGTTGAAAATCTGAATGTGTGTGTGTGTGTGTGTGTGTGTATTGAATGTATGCGCAGCAGAGGTGTGATGAAAACGAAAGACGTCCATTTTGCTGGTGAAAAATGGACGTCCTCCCCCCCCCCCCCATATCTCAGCACTTGGAAACAGACAGACGGGTATGTCACAGAGGAGCACGTTATAGGATATTATGTGTGCTTTTTGTAACTCGGCAAAGCTTTAGTTTGAAGTGCGAGTCTGTACTTTTTGCGTGCGCGCGCGCTATCTTGTGTGCATGTGCTCATTTGTGGGTGTGTTGAGGTTGTGCCTGTGTGTATTTGTGGATACTATACGTGTTTTTTAGTGCGCAAATGTGTGTGACTATGGGATCTGTGTGTGGTATTGTGTTCGTGTGAATGCACCTCTGTATGAATATGTACTTTTTGCTCTTGTGCGTGGACTTGCGTGTGTGTGTGTGTGTGTGTGTGTGTGTGTGTGCGTGTGTGTGCTGCTGAGCCCTGAGAACTTGGCAGCGTGTCAGCGGTGTGCTCCAGCAGTGAGGGGGAGCTGCTGTGTTTCTCTACACAGTGCTGGATCCCCTTTCAGCCTGACACAATCCCACAATCCCACAGCTCTGAGCTCTCAGCTGCAGCCTCCGCAAGCACCAGCGCTAACCCACCGCGCTCTCATACCCGCCCAGATCACTGTTTCAGGATCTGGCTGCTGTCAGCGTCTGCAGTGGTTGCTCCAGCACGCTCAACTGTACGGTCGTTTCGGGTGGAAAGGAGCCTATGTACTGTAGAGTGTGTCTGTTGTTACAGCAACAGCATATTGCTATTATGACTAAAGCGTCAATACAAATTTTCTCACTTACGGATTCCAGATGTGTGTCTGAGGACATTTGGCCACTGACTGTCAGGCCAACCACATGCAGCAATAATTTGCAGTGTTTGTACACACACACACAGCTTTACTGCGAGGTCAACGCTGGCAGCTTTTTCCTAGATATCTCGGGCGCCGCTAACATTGCAGGTCGACATTTCAGCCTCGTCTCAGTCATCATCAGTAAACCGCTTCATCACCGTCAAACGTCATTTTAGCATGAGCAAAACGGCTTCCCGGGTGAAAGTGCACCTGAGGTGGTGGAGCGCGCACTCGTTGGCTCCTGAAAGACGACCCAGGCACGCGGGGAAGAGAAGTCATGAATTAATGTGATTATTTGGAAATCTTCTTTATTCCTCCCCCAAAACATGCACATTCACACAGTCATTGTTTTCGTTTCTTCCCGTCAGCATCGTGTCTCAGTCACTGAACAAAAGGATGCAGACGAACATGTTCATTCATGTAATCTTTTTTTTTTTGGGGGGGGGGGGGGGTTGCAGTTTCAGTATCTCTTGAAGCACTGAAAGGGTTAAAAATGAAAGAGCTGTTGACTATTGAAACAAACTTTGAATCTGCCATGACTGTTTTTCCGTGAAACTTCCTGCCTTCCTTTTTTTTTTTTTTCTCCTCGATTCGTTCATTTTTGACACACGAGAGAAGGTGGGCCGAGTGAGCTCTCCCATCAGTGTTAGTGTGCGCCATCATCATCAGCAGCAGCAGCAGCTCTCCCAGACGGACCCTCACAAGATGGGTATTGATTGATTCTTCTCAGAGTGGTGGTGATAATATGACAAACAGCAGTCATTTCCCACTGAAACATCACTTTGGCCCACTAGCGAAGCCTTTATCACAAGAGCATCTGAGGCTTCCTGGAAGTGCTCTTTCCGGCACTGGGGACCCGTCAGACCAATGAGCCAGTGGATCGAATGACACCGTGGCAAATGCCTTAATGACTCCGCGTCGTGGCACCAGGAAGTGACCGTCCACCAATGTCTTGGTCGGTTACAGCGGAAAAGTGTCCCGCGCGGCTGCGGTTTCTGTTTTCAGTTTCACAGAAAGGTAAAGGGATGAACTGTAAGACTCCGACGCATTCGAAAACGGAACAGGTGTGTAGTTGAGATCAACATGAAGGCCGAGTTCGAAGGCGGTTGCGGTTCGAGGACTGGTACTCGTGTAATAGCGGAGTAATGACTACCAAGCACTCGTGGGTTGGAACGTCAACATGTTGCAAGATGGTCTCGAGTTACATGAGCAATCGCTTAACAGCAAGCCGCGGACAAACAACCACACAAATGCAGTGCAAATATACTAAAGTTGAGTTATAATATGTTAGTACATTATGTGGCTCAAATATATACAAATACAGCCTATAAAAAGGATGAAACTCTAAAGGACCTCAAACGTATCTTTACACATCTGTGGCACTTCCCTAGTGCGATCTCTTGTTATTCATTGGCCGACATATATGCCGGATAAGCTAAGACCGGCCAATAACGCCAGCCCTACCGGGTTCTAATGACCCCCCCCCCCCCCCCCCCCCCCCCCCCCCCCCGGCGTCACATATAAATAGGCTCAATAAAGCCTGGACTTCGCTGTCGGTCTGTTTGCTGGTGTTTTGGTACATTTTTTAAGGCGACTGTTACGAGCCGTTCCATAGGTTTTTAAAGGTGGCGGTTGCCGGTGCTGCATTGGCTTGTGTTTTCAACACGACCACCGTACGCTTACGTCACTCTAGGTTCCTCTGGGAGAGTACCTACTCTGAACTAGGAGCTTGAAGAGTCCCTCAAAACAGTGGTCTAGGAACTACGATCATTTCCAGTTTCTTGCAGTGCGAACACAACAACAAAAACGGCGACGTCCTCCAACTGTTCTGAGAACTGTGAAGAAGTTCCTCCAGCCCGAAAACGCATGTTGTTTCACATGAGGCCGCGGCTAACGATCATTTTTTTTTTTTTATTATGGATTCATTGTTGAGGATATAGAATTGTGGAAAAATTACAATCACTAATTTCCAAGAAACCAGTGTGACATCTTCAATGTGTTTTTTTCAATAAGCTGGAACCATATCTTATCAAGATAGTTAACAATTTCCAACTACGGGATTAATAAATTACATACAATACTAACTACCCACTTCTGTTATGTCATTTCCTGTGTATCAGCAGAACCGGAAAAAAAAAACCCCAGGAAAAACAGACACACTGGGCATTTGAACAACCGACATTTAGTTGTAATTAAATGCTGCCAAATAGTTTTTGTAAGAAATTGTCCTGTTTTTGCCTGTTGCCTTGTCTTTAGTGAACTTATTCAAACAGCCGACAAGTCAAAGCAAATGAGGCATTTAGAAATATGTCAAACCATCATATCATATCCCAGCTCATATAATATAATAGTGTTCAGGGAGCCACCCTGCTGCAGACAGTGCCACATCAGCATTGTGTGTGTGTGTGTGTGTGTGTGTGTGTGTGTCTGCATGTGTGTGCTTGCGTCTCTAATCTATGTGTGTTCATCTGTGTGCGTTTCTATGTGCTCCAAATGTTGATTGATGTATCTCTGGCTTTGTCAGCCCTTTGGCATAGGTGGAACAGGTGTGACTCTGCCACAGAGCGTGGCTCAGACAAGCCATATCACGGCACAATGAGGTCATTGTGCAACACAAACATTCCTGCACAGGGCCCTCGGACTTTTACAGGCTGGAGGTAGCCATCTGTGTGTGTGTGTGTGTGTGTGTGTGTGTGTGTGTGTGTGTGTGTGTGTGCGCGCGTGTGCGCTTGAGGGTGTGTTGCTCCAGGTGAGGGGGATTTGGATGAAATTTGCTGTATGAAAGAGATGTGTGCTCACCAGCTGCGTGTCCCTGCACACTCTGGAAACACCTCCAAGGCTCAGACAAAGACACACACACACACACACACACACACACTTACACAAAGACACACAGATAGACCAAGTGACGATTCTCCAGTGTTGCAAAATCAGCGTCTTGTGTGTGTGTGTGTGTGCCAGTGGGCGTCGGGTTAAGTGTGGCTGGCTGGGTTTTTTTCCGACCTTGTCACTCTTGTGTCTCTGATACAGTTAAGGTTGCGTTGGTTCGCGTGGGTCCCAGGGTCCATTAGGACAATGCGGACGTTGCTATGGAGATGAAGTCATCTGGTCCGGCGGTCAGGCGGCTCATTCAGTGGCATCTGTGTTTGTTTGGACCCTGGCTGACACTTCAGCCTCTGTGTCCTAACACTGAGACACAGCACATAAACTCACTCCTTATCCCCCCCCCCCCTCTCTCTGCCTGTCTGCATTTTTTTCCTGCTTTCATCCTGGACCTTGGTGAGGTGAGGTGGATGTTCAATGTGTGTGTGTGTGTGTGTGTGTGTGTGTGTGTGTCTCTGAGTGGTGTGTAGTGCTATCCCCAGGGTTGGGTGTCTGGACTGGGTCCCTTCTAGCTGCTTTACAGTTTAACCAGCCTTGACTTGCTGTGTGGTGACATGTCTGCACTACACTGACTGGGAGGATCTGCCTCCCTTTGTGTGTGTGTGTGTGTGTGTGTGTGTGTGTGTGTGTATGGATCAGAGTGGGTGTAAGGCTGGAGGCTGACTGCTGGGCTATGCTTGAAAGACTTCTGGCATGTGCTGGTGCCTGCATTTTTCACCCTTGACTGGAAGCATATGCTGTAGCACAATCGAGACAGTGTTAGACGAGCTTGGCGTGAGGGACCCAGGCGGCTTCCTCCACATCTGGCAGCGCTTGGCCCTCCTTCCAGGTGAGTCATGTCCCCCGGGAGGGTGGCTCTGCTGCAGCCCTCGGCCCCTCAGCGCCCGGGCATCTGGAAGTGTCTGGATCCGTCTCGCAGTCACATCTATCTCCACATGCTTTTCCAATTTCATCACCCCCACCGCCACCTCCGCCGCCCCCAGCCACTCACTGACCCCTGCTGTGCCCCGATTGCCCCCCACCTCCACCCTCCAGGTGACTCCACGGTTTAGCAAGACAGATGACCAAAAAGGACACCACCACTGATAAATTGTAAACCAATAATTCTTGTTTATTGCAAAGTGAGTCCTATATTCTTCGATTTTGACCGTTATTTCTATTGGTTATCATAATAATACTGTAGTCACTGATCTGGGAACATCACTAAAAAGACATGGCAAAAAAACACAAGCAGATGATCAAATTTATATGGACGAGAATACTGAAGTAGATAATAAAAAGGCTCTTAAAACATACCGTTACTGTGTTTCTTCTCAAAAATGACTTGTCACAACTGAAAGAAAATGATGGCCAAACGCACAACAGTAATCGTTTTGAACGCAGCGGTGAGCTTGTGTAAGCATCGCTTTTATGTCGTGGTCCTACCTTTTTGTCAATACGGAGATCAGAGATTTCTTTAAGAGTCTTTATGACCATTTATTCCATGAAAGTAGAATAAACCAGCCATGCATGAAGAGGTGTGTGTGTGTACACACTTATTCATGCATGGCTGGCTTATTTACCTTTGTGTATGCATGCAAAGAGGAGGGAAAGAAGAGGTGGTGGTGGGTGGGTGGGTGGGGGGGGGGCAGCTTCCCCCTTGACCCTTAAACAGGAATGCCGCAAGCAGCCTGGGTAATTATGTCCCTTAGCCTGATGGCTGTTGGGGAGACCCAGCTGTGTGTGTGTTAGTCTGGGGAGGGCGGGGGTTTGGCTGATAGAAGTTGAATGTGTCAGAGCGGATTGATCATGACACAAACAGATGTATGTTGGTGGAAAACATATCGGCGTCCGCGTGGAGCGGGTCTATCCTGATCATTAAAGAGATGAAAATAAACATCTTGCTCTCATTAACGGCGGCCTGTCCCAGCGGACTTGTCAGTCGCGCAAGCTGACACGCCTCGCCGAGGCCGTACACATGCGCGTACAGATTTTGCTTTTACATAAATGTGTTCCTGTTTAGAAACTGGTGAGCCATGCTGCAGCTGTAATCCGCGAGTGTGTGTCAGCCTGGTGGGCCGCCCCATTTTTTTTTCCTTTTTTTTTTTTTTTTTTCTTTCTCGGTGTCTAAATGGAGATCTAGATTGAATAATAGAAAATGTGTTGGGTTTTTACTCATGGTAAAGAAACTTCTCTCATTGCCACCATATTCTCCCCAAACAGCGTCTCTCTCTCTCTCTCTTTATCTATTGCACTCTCTCTTTCTCAAACACCCGCGCGCGCACACACACACACACACACACACACACACACACACACACACACACACACACACTCACTCACTCATAGCCTCACTCTCTCAGAGGCTATTTAGAAAGGAATGCTCCCGGAGTCTCACATTTCACGAAAGAAGCAGAAAAAGAGGGAGAGAGTGAGCGACATAGAAATAGAGGAAAAAGGGAAAAAAAGATCAAGTGGAGGCACATTTTGGTCTATGAGGTTGTTGCGTGCATGTGTGTGTGTGTGTGTGTGTGTGTGTTTGTGTGAATGTGTGTGACATTTTAGCTTTGTTTTAAAAATTTAACTCCCATAGTGCATAGTGCTGCTGAATGTCATTATAGGACAAGCATCTGGAGGACTAATGAAGTCAGCCCTTTGATTCACTGAGTGTCACACACTGGGGTGAGACTTGATTGGCAGAGGGTATGCCACACTGTGTTTGTGTGCGTGTGTGTGTGTGTGTGTGTGTGTGCCAGAGAGACACCCTTTCTTCTTCATTGTCTTGGCCGTCTCGGAGGCGACCCGGTTTCTGGGCCCTGTGAGAGAGTGTCAGTGTCAAATAGAGAGACTGGCCGTGTAGTAAACAATCCAGCACACTCCTGGGACTGCCACTGTCTCTTTCTCTGCTCATGTAGAGGGGCCTGAAACACATTTGCACTGACTTTTTAAGTGTGAAATAAATAAAGTCAAAATTGGCCGCGTCGAGTCCTGCGAATGCCCCCCCCCTGAAACAGGTCTGGTATACTGATAAGTTTGTCTGAAGCCTTCAGTTCTGCAACGCCAGCCTTCCTAATGAGGCACCTCTCCTCTCTTATGTCGAAATTATAGCCTCAGAGAAGATTTTCTGTGCACGTGCCATGTGAGCATCGATCAGCCCAGACTTGTAAAACAGCTGCCACAATCCAATTTTCTACCTTGCTGTATTCATTTCAAATTTGCGCTCGCTGATGCCATCTTGGGTCAAGCTCGGTTGGAAGAAAAACAAGCACCTGTGGATCAAAGCTGCACACTCACTCAGTCAAACATCATCATCTTGTCTGTTGGGAGTTTCTGTAGATTTTTGTTTTATTTGCTTGTCCGTGGCTGAACCCACTATCCGACTGAAGTAGTCGGCAGACTAATGTCTAACTGACAAGTGGCCCTGTGAATAATGGATGTCTATGGATGGATGGGTCAAAAAAAAAAACATGTCATTGTCATCATTTTCATTGCAGTGAGCAACACAAACAAAACTTCCCTCAACTCCGGTGTGTATGACGGTGGATACGTCAATGGCTAAACTGAACATTTTTTCCCCTACCTCAATTCTTAATTCAATACTCACCTTTGTACCAACCCGTCTTTTTTACGAGGCCCCAAGAGTGCAACGGAAGTGACGAACGGCGTTGTCAGCTCGTCGTGCCAGCCCTGACACAGGCCACCATAGCTAGCTTAGGGGCCCTCAGGTGCTGCTGGGCTCGGTGTCAAGACTCAGCTGCTACAAGTCCCAACACAGCCCTGACACAGCCATGCCACAACACAGGCCCTAAGGCGATCTGTCTCTCCCTCTCTGTGCTTCCACATGCACACAGACTTCTAAAGCTTTGACTTGAATCATCATCCCCCCGGCAGCACGGTAGACAAGAGATGGATTATGGAGAGGAGAAACGAAACACGCTTAAAGTGCAAATTCAGCAACTCTTGACTCCAACATATTTCATCGAAAGTATCTGAACCGGCTCTAAAGTGGATGTATGATGTTTAATTGAAAGAAAATAGTGCGTATTTAATCTAATTTATTCGACTCGGTCTATCCCTCCAAACCGCAAGCTGTTTCAGTGGCAGGTTCTCATATTCACAAGCTCCCTCCCGTCATTGGCTGAGAGCTTCACACTGACTAAAATTACACAACTACACAACTGACAGTAGCGTACCCCCTTGCAAGACTACGGGCTTCCATGGAAAGTAATGAAAACATTGTACGTTTCATATGCGCAACGATACCATACATACGCAAGCCACAACAAAGTACAGTTAAAGAAAAGTAGTTGCATTTATACTGTAGTGGCTTATTGCATGTAAAGGACTTTTAATCTTTATTATCTTTCGTACAGTATTAGTCAAGAAACATGTCCGGGAGATCCTGCAGAACCTGCTGCATGTTGAAATATAGCCATCGAAATGCCATTGAATCAACAATAAGAAAAATAAGACCAAGAGTAAGCCACGCTAGCAGCTCTGCGAGGTTGTACAGCCACTCACAACCGCTTATCGAATGTGGGGCGGGTTTAAGTGCCCGTAAACAAACAAGATGGCTGCCGCCGATTGAATCCGCTAAAGCGTCCGTATTAAAGAATTTGGACAGTAGCTCACCTTACTTACAAATGGTTGAGTGCCGGCTTCTAAGTCACGGCATCCAAACATCTGCGTATTATGTTGAACCGGAGGCCTTATGAATTGGATGTTGGAAGTAGCTACCTAGCTTAGCAGCCGCCGCTATGTCACACTCTGATTGGTTGTAGCGTCCAGAGGCATTTTGGTCTGCCTCACTGATGGCGCCCCTTGCAAATCCAAAATGAACTGAGAGGATGCCAGGCCAAATGTTAGCATGCTAGCATGCTCGCCATGACAATGTGGCCTCCGCCAATGTTTATCAGAATGCTAACATTTGCTAATTAGCACTAAATACAAAGTACAGTTGAGGCTGATGGTAATGCCATTCATTTTGTAGGTCTTTGGTCATAAATCAAAGTATTGGACACCTTTTTAGTAGATAAGTGAGAAATCTTACCTGCTTGTGGCACCACGGAAAAAAAGTCAGGGGGTCATCGAAGTCATGTTTTAAAAATGTATCCTCTGAGGACCATGAATGTCTGTATCAAATCTAATGTTAATCCTTTTTTTTTTTTATAAGATATTTCACTGAAAACCAAAAATGTCAACCTCATGCTCAGAGGATAACCGACATCAGTAGGCTTCATCCTCTGGGGACCATGACTGTCTGTACAAAATGTCATGGCAGTTGAGATATTTCAGTCTGAACCAAAGTGGTGGACTGACTGACATTGCCAGCCATTTTTTTTGTTGTTGTTGTTGTTGCTTGTTCTGTATCTTAGAAACAAGTTTTTACAAGTGCAAGCGAATGTGTTTCCTGGCTAGCATCTGCTTTTGGCGAAAAGAGGGCGATGTTCTCTGTTGTAGGTCAGAGCGAGAGGCAGCAGATCAAAGATGAACAGAGGCAGGGGGGTTAGATGTAGTGGTGTGTTTGTTTGGACCAGAGTTTGAGGAAAAGTGGAAAGTCCAGTGGTGGTTAATTGGTGTGTTTAGGTCTGAGGTCATGAGGGTGGCAACAGGAACACACCGCTCAGCCCTGAGCGGCAGATGGATATACAACCACCACAGAGATGCAGCTCAATCTAATCACAACTAAACACTATGAAGACACGCACAGACCCCCTCTTCTTCTTTTCCTCTCTGACTCTCTCCTCTTCCTCGGGCCCCCCCCCCCCCCCCTCTCTCCGAGCGCTCGCTGCGCCTAAAGCCCAGGGGAGGTCACAGTGTGTCACAGCAGCAAGGGCCTCCAGATGAACCTGTTGGTAAGCCCCCCCCCCCGCCACCCGCACCTCTCAGCACCACCTCCTACCTCTGAAAATACCCTGGAGGCTTGCATGACCTCAGGGGTTCAAGATCAAGCGGGAACAGAGATGATCATGAGGCTTTTTTTTTTATTTCTTCCCTCAAAAACATGTATTTTGAAACTTTTAATTCTGCATCGATAAGCCAGCTCAGTTGAACGCAAAGCGGCCCCTGACGTCCAGCTGGTCCGCTGCCTACTCATGACTGCGCTTTTTTTTTTTTTTATCTTTGTCTTGTATTTTGTATGTGTCAAACTAGGGCTGTTCCGCCGAAAGAGTTTGTCAGGCTGATTTGTAATAATACAAATCCCTTCTATGGTCCATCAGCATCCTCCACCTTTGTTATGAGAGATACAATGTTATTTGTGCTTCCTGTACTACAGTCTGTTGGAGGGCCTTAGGCCATGTCCGTACAAGGATAGCGGGATTCCTGACAGCGCCTCATCATCTGGCTGTTTAGACAGAAAGGATATTATGATGTACCTCCAGCAGCTCCCGAATACACTGTGAATACGCTGTATTATACATAATACATTGTTCTCTAGCAAAAGAAGCAACTGTTACTCTCTCTCTCTCTCTCTCTCTCTCTCTCGCTGTCTCTCAGCAACAATAAAGACACTGGAGGGTTTATGCTTCTGTGGTGGTACGATTCAAAAATAGACATCTGCAATGTATTTTCAGATACTACGCCAACGTTGCAGGACTGTACACCTAACTCATGTCAGCCTTGTTTTTTTAGTCGTCTGTCTCGCACGCGTCTGACTAAACGCATATATTTTTTTAAAACCAGTACACCGGCCTTGTGCTTTACGTGCAAAACTGTTTTGCCTGTTTCCAGACCTCTGAGTTGCTACCCACATCTCCGATTTGCTCATGTGGTTCGAGTGGGCCTGGTGTTAACAAACGGTTGGCCAATCAGAGCTTCGCAGGCGGGATTAAGAATGGCTCCTGTCCTCGAAAAAACACCACGTATACGCTGGGATTGTTCTGCTTAAAGCTAGCCTGAGGACAAAATGAGATTCGCAGTCACTGTTTCTCACCAAAATGCGTTGCGTGTGTGTATCCTCGAGGCCTGATTTTTTTTTGAAACATTTCTTGGCGCGTTACTGCCCCCGGTTGTCGATGGAATACTTGCACCGCCCCTTTAAACAGCATCATATATTTTTTACTTTATTGTTCACTTAAATACTGTAAATGTGTATATTTTTTATTTTCTATTTCTTAATTTTATATTTTGTACATACTTTTAGTTCTAAATTATGCTACTTTTTACTCTTGAATGGGAGCACTGGTACTGTACAATTCCCCCCCGGGTATCAATAAAGTATTTCTGATTCTGATTCTGATCATGCTGCAAAAAAAAAAAAAAAAATGACACCAAACAAGAACCAGCCTTTCACGAAGGTCTAACCTGTGTGCATGTGGCTGAAGTCACTCAACCTTCGCACCCCCCCCCCCTCCCCTTCCTGTGACGCCCATGCCCCCAGTTTGAACGGCAAAAGCTTACGCCGCTCACCGATTTAAATTATTCCCTTTGTGCGTCGCTTTGTGACAGGCTCTCTAACCAGCTGCCTGCTACAATGCGTGTGTGAGTGTGCGCCTGCTAATTTAGTTTTCACTGAGATCACATGGCTGTCAGAAGTGGGGACAGAGATGAGCTGCAACGGTTCCCCATCAAAAGCCCTGATCCTTCCTCTTTAAAGGGGCAGCGCCAGTGGTCAGGGCTGGATGTGCCATATGTACAGTACTTTTGATGTCACCACCAACCCACAGAACCACAGGGCACAGCAACAATACCTCATGGATTTTAAATGTGTCCAAACTCATATCTGGTTTAACACCATGTACAGGCATCCACAGAGGTATTTAGCAGCCTTTTTTCCATTTTGGACCCTCCATGTTTCTCTTCCTTCAACTCCAACGACTCGAGTTTGCACATCAAAGTTCAAGCAAATCCATTACAATTTTGGTCAGAAATGTTCTTATAAATTTATATAAATGCAGGTGGGACCAGACCCTTACTGTACGTTTATTTTTAGGGAGAATGGGTGCATTGTGGTGGACCATGCCTGTTGAGTTAGATGCTGCTGAGAAGTATGCTGCCCTCAAGTTGTCCCATGGCCAACGTTTTGGAGCAGATCTGACATGGACCAGAGGAAAACTTGACATGCAGAAATGTACTGAACAAAAAAAGAGAGACCCGATCCTGCGAACTACCGAACTCTTAAGATTTGTACGCAAAATCAAATTGTGAGCTACAATTTGACATTTTTCATTCAGCTCCCACGTCAGCGGTGTTGTACAGAGGCTGCACAGTTGCCATGAGCTTTCTCAGGAAGTTATTTCGCTACTGTGGATGGGGATATGAGTGTGTTCGTCAGGGTGTGTGAGCTCACAGGTCAAGCAGGGATGAAGCTTCGAGTCACGGCACTTGCACACTCCCCCTGCTCTCAGCCTGACTCATTTCCCGCTCATTGTACCTGGTTCCGTCATCTGCCTACACGACCAGCTGATGTTGAAAGAGCATTGCAACGAGGCTGACTAGTGCTGACAGTACCTGTGAAGCTGCTCAGAGGCTGTCGATGCCGGAAAGGTCAGAGGTCAGGCTCAGCTACGCAGCAGCAGGCCCGGAGCTGGTTGTGTCTTTGCTCAGGGGCAAAGGAGCCTCGCGCCATGGAGCTTCATAGTTGCCCAAAAACAATGAAATGACCCGTGTGCAAAATAGCACTTTCATTGTTAGTGCTCTAGCATGCTACATTAACGAGCGCAAGCTACTTCCTGTCGCTAACTGAGCCCGAGAGAATCCCACTGAAGCGTCATCAAATATTGGCCTCAGTGACTCGCACTAGAATTCACACTGACGTATAGTTTTTCCCCGTCAACGAGTGGCACCGGCAGGATGCTTTCACTTGTGTGCAGCCACAATATTGCAAAGACTTGGCTGCTAAGCTGTCACCTATTACTGCGGCTTGCGCTGTTCAACGCGCGAGCTAGCAGAGAAGAATAATCTGTCCGCTGCACTCAAGAGGCTGAATATTATGAGAGGATGGATGTTAATGGGAGCACTTGATTTGATGATACAGTAGGCTGTCTAAAGGGACTGCAATATTTAAAAAGTAATTGCTCTGATCAAGCCTTACCGTTGTGTCGTTGTTATTATTAGCAGAGCTGTCGTGTTTTGCTTAAATATTCACAATTAAATGTGCCATCGTGGTTTTATCGGCATTGTATATTTTCTTAGCACTTCATTCCTATTAGACAGTTACGTATAAATCGCTGTCTTGATCAGCTGAGGAACAGAAATGATTCCCACTTGATTCCTGTATGAACTGTTCAGTCTCATACAGGATGCAAGCTGCTATTCAGAAGTTGACTCAGCAACTTTTTTTTTTAGATCTAGACAGGTCAGGTAGTGTTTGTCGCAATGGCCAAACAACAACATGGTACTGTTAACTGTTAAAAGTTTTGGTTT
Organism: Enoplosus armatus; assembly: GCF_043641665.1. NCBI lineage: Eukaryota > Metazoa > Chordata > Actinopteri > Centrarchiformes > Enoplosidae > Enoplosus > Enoplosus armatus. The sequence goes on along the minus strand of NC_092180.1, from coordinate 30,074,596 downwards.
AAAGCATTAGGTACTTGATTTCCAAATATGGAAGGATGGAGTTCCATTTGTACAAAGACGTCAGATCTGAGAAGAAGCTGGTGAGAAGTTTACCCTGAAATCTGTATTGGAGTTTACACACTTAGATCTATGTGGAGTGTAGCCCAGCCGCTAGTCCATACAGTAACTTTAGCTTGTTGACAACATTGGTTCACTGGAACAGTTCGGGAAGGATTCGCTCAAGCAGGTACTTCCCCCCCAGCTTCGCTCCAACCAAAACACCGTCCGGTGACAAATGAATATGTCCCTATAATTGCCTCTACTACTGTCCCAACTTCAAGCTGTGCGTGGGGGGGGGGGGGCTAATGCTGCAACACTTCAAATGTGCTCAAATAGCTTGTAAAGACCCAGCTTAATGCAAATGTTAGTGCTTATAGTACAGCTCCTAGTTGTGCCTCATCATCATGGGAAATACACATTCCGTCGTTGCAACTGTTCCCACTACAACAAGAAGCTTGGTCATCCTATCCTTTCTTCTCATCTGAGGTGACTCAACTCCTGGGCACATTTTTCTTTTGGTTGTTTGCCCTCCGTTGAACCCGGTCCGTGATGAATATGATGGCTTAGTGTTAACTTTTAGCGGCAGTGGTAAAAAAAGGTGAATGATGAGAACCGAGAGGGAGATTTTTGCTGTTTCGTTCGTGCATGTGTGGCTTTTTTTTTTTTCCTGGAAGAGCCACAGGTTGGGTCTTGCATAACGGGACCCTGAGACCTTGTAGCCCGCTATCCTTTTATTCCTGGCTCCTGGGCCGGCGAGTATGTCTCTGTGTCCCCCCGTCCCCCCTGCTGAGAGATTCCAGAGGCTCCTCTCTTGGCCTCTCAGGGCTCCTGGGTCACTCGTTTGTCATCATGACCTTTGACCTCTGTAGGCCAGCGTGCCGGGAGGAATGTCGGAGATGTTTACCTTGGCTGAGACTGATGGTGTCCAGGTGGCTCTTTCTTTTTTTTTTCCCTTACGTTTTTTTTTTTTTTCAATCTTGTGTTTTCAGGCATCTTAAGGGCCCCGCCACTCTGCTGAAGCCAGCCGGCCGGCCGGCCAGCCTGGTGACTAATGCAGAGGTAGAGTGAGAGTGTAGAGAGTATGGAGAGTATAGCCCATCATGCTGTTGGTGCTCTGATACGTTTCCTGTTAGTACCAGTGCCAACCAACACAAGTGTTCCACCTGGATCTTTAGTTTCAGCTTTGGCACGTTTTGTGGACGGACTCTTTACATTTGTGTCAGAGAGTATCTGGATTGTTTTGACTGGAAAGTAAGAGAGTCCGAGAGAGAGAGAGAGAGAGAGAGAAAGCTATTGATTGGCCCTGTCTGGGTCCGGTCAGAGAACACACTCATCCAAAGCTCCACTTCCCAGAGTTTGTTAGCCATCAGACAGCCAGCCGAGCGGCGTGGCTAGACAGAGAGGGCATTCAGTAATAGGTAATGGACCCCCCACTTCCAGCTCCCTCCGCCCTCCACTTCAACATGGTGCCATCTATCACTCTCGTACCGGACCTTCCCAGTGGCTCCTTGCTGGGTCCTCATCTACTGGAAACTCTTGGAAAGTTTCCTGCCGCTCCCCTGCCCCGCCCCCAGCCCCCCTCCCCAGCCCCCTCAGCCCCTCTAAAGAGCCCATTAAACAGTGTTGTAATGCAAACAGTAAGTCCAAAGAGAGCGAGGGCCAGGTGTCGGGTGCGGAGGGGATGAGCGTCTAATGCAGCCATTACGAGTGGCGGGGAGGGTGGGTGGATTATCATAAAAGCATCTCCCCTCCCTCTAATGTGGACATGTCTGATCAATACCAGACTCCTGGGAGGGGCTGGAGGGATGGACGGATGGGGGGGGAGGGGGGACGGGGAGCAGCTTTATTAATCTATCTACCGGCTGAACGTTTCGTCGCCACACCACGGGATGGCAGCCACGGGCGGAGGGACAAATGTGGCATTCGTCTACCAAACACGCACAGTCAGAGAGAATAGATTTTTTTTTGTTGTTGTTAGTGAAGCGAGAAAATGAATTTAAAGGCAGACATAAAGATATCTTACGGGTTTATTGAAGCATTATTTAACAAGCATTTTAGTCATTTGTTGCCTAAAATACAGTCCACCGGTTTTTTTTTAAGCAATCATCTGATCTAGGGTAAGATTTAGATGGTTGACAAGCACATTATTCATTGCTACTGAAAGCCTATAAACACGAAAAAGGTCAGCGTCCCGCGTCAGCCGCTCTAGATGATGCTATGTTACCACTGCTTACCTTTTTACGGATGCCAGCGCAGTGGCTGGACGTGGACGTTTTTCGCAGCTTGTTCACGTCCTTTTTCGAATTTTCAGTGGGACTGCAGGTGAATTCAGCCCATAAATTGGTTTCACTTTTCTTTCCAAGAACCAGTAACGTCAGCTGGCAACAACAACACTGCTGGCAGACACATAACATTACATTACCGCTTAATGGTGCAGTGAAATCGGCTTCTGACGGGGAGATGTTCATCAATTCATTGACGACTCGATGATGCCTTATTGAGCGCCATTTGAAATTAAGCTTTGCCTGTCATTACTCTCCACTGAAGGAGATACATTTCTTCCGAAGAATGCTGCTTGTCTCAGCATTGATGTAGACTGTGTGTGTGTGTGTGTGTGTTTGTTCCTGCTAATGCCTTTACCTGCAGGTGTGTCCAACGTGTCCTTTGGAGGGATGTCTTCACACCATTCCAGTGGCAGTTTGAGTAGACAGTCAGCTGGTTTCCATTAGCTATTCCTCATATGGGCCGGACGTCTTTCCAGAGCCCCCCCCCCCCCCCCCACACACACACACACAGTTCCGTTCTAGACTCAAAAACTGAGATGAGCCATGTCAGAGAGCGTCCTCAACACAGATGACATGGGATTCTCACCACTGGGTGGAAAGTAACATTTAATGGTGGCTCATTTGTTTAATGGCCTCATTGAAAGTAAGTTTGACAGATAGATGGCGGTTGCAGTTGATGTGGGACTGCGGTATGGTCTGTGGTTTCCAGCACTGTCAGTAGTCGTACAACAATAGATTAGAAGTCTGTCCTATTGAACTTCCCACAGATGATCAATCCCAGATTAAGTTTAAAGGAGGCCTGTCTGCAGCGCTGTGCTCATTCTCACTGCCACTGCTATAACTGTGTTAACTGATATATTGTATAGGGCTTTTATCTTCTTTCCAAAAAAAACTGCTAGCTGTCGGAGACCCGAGCCAGCTGTTGGCCTGTTGAACGGGATAAAATAATTGAATCACACAGCTTTTCTACATTTTTCAAATGTTATTGGACCGAATAGATCGGAACAGGTGACAATAGAAAAGTGTCTTTTCAGGGGTTTGTACGCTCACCGTTGATTGCACTAATGATTGCATATGGGGCGGTGTGTATCATACAAGTTGCGGTACCTCGTGTGGCTACTACGCCAAAAAATCGCTTCTCAGCCCAGCTCTGTTCCTGGGGGCTTGCACCGGACACATTGACTATCAAGTGATTTCTGGGAAGTGAAGTGCAGAATCACCACAGCAATGAGTGCTAGCACCAAAGACAGAAGCGAATAATGATCTTGCATTTTACAATGAATCATTAACTCCTTCAAAGCCGACATCCACAATCTCAGCTTTGCATGTTCCACATAGAGGTGTTAAGTAATAGTAGTGGTAATGATAATAAGACTAATAATAATTGCGGCAGCGGGTGTTGAGCGGGAACACGGGGGCAGTAGGTGGCTTGCCGATCCACCGATCCAGACTCTACAGCTTCGGAGGCAGGAACACCTGCAGAAAGCAGCAGAAGGAGAGAGGCGAGAGACGAGAAAGTACACTTTATCTTTAGATAATGTGTTTCGGAGGTGTTCTGGGCCAAGTACAATAACTTCAGCACAATAGCTTGAGGTTTAGCTAACTGAATCATCGGGCTTGATTGATAGATATAATTGGGTATCATCTGCATGACAATGAAAGTTGATGGAGTGTTTCCTAATAACATTGCTTAAAGGAAGCATATATAAGGTGAATAGTATCGGTCCAAGCACAGAAAACCACGTGGAACTCTGGCAGTATTTTAAACTGCCGACCACAGCCTTCTAGCAGTACGTACTGGTTTGGCCAAAATGTAGCGTGTCATATATGCAGTATGCCAACGAAAGTAAAATCTGCAGTATGTCAAAAACACCTGGATGTCGTACTTGTTCTGAAAAAAATCTCCAGTATGCATCGGTACCGGGTACCTCGCCTATTGTGTCCCACAATGCACAGCGCTGGCGGCGGTTAGCCATTAACATTACGTAAACTTTGACTTATGTCACCTCGGCAGTCCACCAAAATCTGTTTCTGAGCAAATCTGAGGCGGGAAATAAGCGACTCAGTTACTGAATCATCACTCATACTAGATCTACAAGGCCTAATTAAGAAGTATGTTCCGACTTGCGTAAGGCAGGGGCACTATGCGTGGGCGGAGGATTCATCGTTAACGTGTACAAACTGAGATCGATCTGATAAATACGACTTAAACCTGTTAGTTCCCTTAATGCCAATTAAACGTTCCGGTTTCTGTAATAGGATATGATGGTCAATGGTGTCGAATGCAGCACTGAGGTCTAACAAAACAGAAGCACAGAGGCAAGTCCAAAGGGAGGGTTAGATATAGGTCCATAGTTGGCTAAAAACCCTCTGGATCAAGAGTGGGCTTTTTAAGAAGTGGTTTAATTACAGCTACTTTAAAGGACTGTGGTACGTAGTCACACGAGCGGACTGTGTTGGAAGGTAAGTCGGTTTCTTTGTTTTATTATCTTCTTTTTTAGAGGGACAGTTCGCTATCAACAAGATGATCAATTTGTGAGGGACTAAAGTTAGCACGGGAGTCATCTGTTATATTGAGACATTCAACGTACTGTCAATTCACAGATAGACATCCGGTTTGCCTAATGGCGTGTAGTCCGGTGGTAGGAATTCACAAGTTATAAAATAACGGCCCGACAAGAAAGGATTGTTCAATTTCAATGCCAAAGAGAGAAGAATGTACTCATAGTAAGCACTAATATTCCGCGGTCTTCTTTTAACATTTGAAGAGCACTCAGTGGCCAGCTCTGCCTTCACTAATGCTGTTTTATATAAAACCAATCTCTATGAAAGCCCCGCGCCTCCCACACACATGAGCAGTCCTGACCTCCCCTCATGCTGCATGGTGAAAGCGCTCTACTCACTTTCTTCTTGTCACATCGCTTTCCATCTCCTTCACACATAATCACACACACACTGTCGCTTGACCGCATCACATACCGCGTGCGTCCACAGTAAACAAACGAGTCCTATAGCGCCCTATAACACAAGTGCGATTTCCAGGCTGCCAAAAAGCCCCGTCACGCGCCCCAAATCTTTCACCCCTCTCCTCTTGTTTTATAGTCGCTATCTGGGTCTCTCTCCGCTCTCGGCGTGATTTACAGTGACCCAGTGAAAGTGTCTGCATTGAATAATAGCACGGAATGACAGGTGAACCTCGGGCCATTTGGCGTGGTGTCTGGAGTCTGGTACGGACAGTTTGCAGGGCACGGGGAGGTAATAGCTCCCCTTTTGGCCTTTTTTTTACTGTCAACTAAAGTGAGGAAAGGCAGGCCAACACTTGGATGACATATGTGCCATGTACACACACACACACACACACACACAAAACACAACTTCCCCTTAAGATAATGGCCGGTACAACTTAAACAATGCTAACCAAGGGCCGGACAATTACAGCTTTTCTTGTAATAATACAAACCTGACGTCAGCTAGTATGGGTGTTTAAAAAGTCACAGTAATATTGTATTGTGAACTGTACAAATTACAAACACGTCTAATCAATTAATTGATTGACAAAGTATTCATCAGCAGTGCTTTTGTTCATCTTATTAGCGTTTAGGCGAACAAAAATGCTCTATGTTAAATTTTAGACCGCCACCTCGGGCCATTTTTCGCTTTTTCCGACAGTTAATAGATCAAGCGATTTTATTTGTTAATCAAGGAAACAACAGTGAAATTAAGAATGTAAAGAACTCTGCCGTGATTGCGTTCGTATGAACAGCATTTCGGCCACGAAACGGGAGGGTAAAACAGCCAAATGAAAGCCGTGAAACTCTTTCAGGTGACCCAATCAGCCAAATCTGCATCATCAAGCCAATATCTGCATCATCAAGCCAATAGTGACTGCGAGTGCAAGCGTGTACGCGGGCAGTACTTTGCTCGGCTTCATCACACGAAGAAAACGTAAGGGAGTGTGTAATGCTCTCCCAACACCGCTCATCTGCTCAAGTACTCAAGCCCCTCTGGTTCTCCCCTGCAGGAAGGCTAATGACAGACATGTAAGTAGGCAGCGTGACCTGTTCTGCTGCACATGGAGTTTATTTGCTGTGGTTTTAGCTGCAGCTTCTACGCTCGGCCCCGGGGCGCAAATACGTCTGCGCTGCTGCTCCAGCCCAGGGAGCACCAATCTGACAAGCAGCGCAGGCCTAATCCAGGCCAGGTCTGGGGCTGTGTTTGGTATGCATCCCCCAGGTATGGAATAAATACAAGGCCGGTAAGCAGATCTGCTTGCCTGGACGGCCGCAGGGGAGTGGAGGGCTTTCCAACCTTGCGTTACATGCCTTGACGGGATGTCTCTTATCCATATATGTAACCTCATAACATTTTGGGCTTTTCACAAATAAGAAGAGCTTTGATCTCCTGTGGAAAGTATTGCAGTTTTAATGTCCAACTTCAAGGGCCATTAGCTGCGTTTTCACCAGTTAGTGCGGCGGCTCGGCAAATTTCTGAATGTCAAGTCAGGGGGGTGTTGCTCGCCTAGAGGTTAGAGAGAAGCCGGGGTTACGATTGGAGGGTTGTCAGGTTGAGTTCCTCGCCGGGAGAATGTGGGTGGGGAGAGTGAATGAGTAATACTCTTCCCTCCCTGCGGCGCTTCAATGGAGTTACCTTTGAGCAAGGCACTGGAGCCCCCAGAGCTTCAGTGCGTAAAAGTAGAAAAATGAGATTATACAAGAAGCTGTTAAAGGCGGCGGCGGCGGCGCAGTGAATTCTGGGAAAAGCAGAGTGCTCCATTGGTACTCTCTGGGTGAATTAAGGTTTTCAAAGTCTGTTTAGCAATTTCTATTTACTGAACCTTTTAAAGTGTGTCTCAACCTGGTGCCCCCCTTCCCTCCCTTCCCTCCCTTCCCCCCTTAAACTGCCACAGGTAGAGCAGACACAGGTGTACCTGTTTAAACTTGCTGCGTAATTTGTGGATTAGCAGATGCCTCTAATGGCGAAAATCGTCAGAGCTTCCCCTCTGACGCCGAGGGGGAAGACGGAAGAAGGACCGGGAAGAAAAAAAAACCCCAAAAAAACTCTGAAAGCTCCTCTCTATTGTGTTCCTGCGTTCCCAGTTTCGACCTTGTAAACGGCCTCCGCGTCAACACCCAACAGACAAATAATAAGCGCGAACCATTAATTCATTAAGAACCACTGGATCGAAATGTCTCAAGCAAAGGCGCCAACCATCTCCTCGTTCAGCTTCTCGATTTGTGAGGATTCGCCCGCTATTTGTCTTTGTCCACGCTTGGGCATGTGGAAACCTACAATGGGCACCCCCCCCAAACTATTTTCTAGACCAAGTTATAGACCAAACAGAAACTAACTGGCAGGCTAATCCGAGTTGGCGTTCCTTAATAATAAGGAAGTGCAACGTGTTCATGGTAATTAACCCCAAATTTAATGGATACGCTGTAGCGCTAAATTGTGAATGCCCTATGAGGGTTTTTTTTTTTTTTGACACTTTACTTTGAGAAGTAGCAACAAAATCAAAGGAGCTGAGGGTTTTCTCAAATGTTATCCGAGTTGTCTGATCGTGTTAGTAGGTAAAAAAAAAAAAAAAAACTCCTTCCCTGGAGAAATGAGTCCAAAATGGCAGACTTTTCCCACTCTGAAACCATCTCAACGCCATTACAAACCTGGCCAGACATTCAATGCCGGTTAGCTTTCAACAGATTTCATCGTGTTGAGGTTTTGACACCCTGCTCTGGGTACACGTGTTCCTAAAGGTAACGCAACGATTTAGCTTCTTTTTTTTTTTTTTTTTTTTTTTTTGTCGTGTGTGTGAAGTCCCCCTCCTCCCGAGGAACACTCAACGCAGACGCTGACACATTCCTGACGGCACAAGGCATAACTTGTTATGGAGGCTGTTCACAGGGCTGTGTTAAGGTGAATCCAGACACACACACACACACACACACACACACACACACTGGGCTGTGTGCACCGAGAGGGGCAGCGTTGATTTAGGGCATTACTCAGACACACAGAGAGAGAGAGAGAGAGAGGGGGAAAGAGGGAGAGTCTCCCCTGGCTGCATTAGGAGAGCCTCCAGCCTTTGTGATTCCTTTTGATCAAATCTCTGTGAAAGATGAGTGTCATGCCCTCTTCCAGCCAGCTGTGAGGGGACTGCCCTGTGACTCTGAGGGGGTAGGTGTGTGTGTGTGTGTGTGTGTGCGTGAAAGAGTATGCACACCTCTATGTGCATGCAAGTGTGTGTGTGTGTGTGTGTGTGTGTGTGTGTGCGCAGGCTAGGGAGGGAGCAGGCAGCTCCTGAGGTGAGAATGCCGAGTGGGAGGATCTCATTCCAATCCCCTGTGCCCAGTTTCAACACACACACACACACACACTCAAACACACACGCTGAACATCTTGAGTAGTTTAGAGCCAGTCCACGGCAACATTAGAGGAGAGAAAGCAAGAGGAGGAGTGTGTGCGTGAGCGCGTCTGTGAGTGTGTGTGTGCGCGTGTGTGTGTGTGTACATCTGTGCAGTGAGAGTAAAAATCACAGTGACTACTTCTTCCCCTTTTTTTCTTTTTTTTTTTTCCTCTCTCTCGGTGTGGAGTGGCTCAGTGTGTGCGAGGAGACGGAGGAGCAGAGTACATGTGTGTCTGTGTTGTTGAAGGAGATGCTGCCGGGTGTGATGGCTCTTTTGCGTTAGTGCTTAGCGCGGACGGGAGAGTTGGAGCCAGTTGTTTTGTGGGACTCGCGGGGAATGGCAAACTCCACGGTATCCTTGGAAACATCAGACTAAATGACAATGGCTGAGGTAAGAGAGACGGCTTTCACTGCTATTCTCTGTCTGCTCTGCTCACACACACACACACACACCGCCGGCACACACACACACAGTCCGGATATATTTAACAAAGACAAACTGGAAGGAGTTTATGTAGATCGGAGTGACAGACGGGAGGGGTGGGGTGGTAGGGGTAGGGGTAGCGCAGACTTTCATTTTGAGGTGCGCAGATCAGGAGGATGTTTTATATTTTGCGATCACACAGATGCGCATTTGCTACTTTATGTGTGACACACAAGACATGAAGCAGAAACATGCGGGTACAGACTTTAGTTGAGCTGCGATCCCAGATTCCAGTCCTGCATTCATCTCTGCTTTCCTTTTAGGATTTGTTGTTGCAAGTTGTCCCACAGTGATCTGTGGATTCGGGCATCGTTGGAAATGTTTGGATTCTAGCGCCAAAACTCTGTTTGTTTGTTTGTTTTTTTGATGCCTTCCTTTTGAGAAATATACTTTTACTTTTGAACAAAAAGAAGCCAGGTTCTCAAATGTGAAATGCCCCTGCAAGAACTTTGTCTGAATAAAACAGCCGTAATTGAAATGTTTAAATTAGAAAAGTATCTGATTTGTGAGTGAGTGAGCAGGTTCCACATCTGACCAGTTATTCGATGCCAGCTTCTGGTAATTGCTGACATTTCCTGTAACTTTGAGCCGCTCTCAAACACACATCGGTGACTGATGGAGAAAGCAAAAGTCAGCGTGGACAGAGATTGTCCTGACATGCCTTCCAAGAATCCAGAGACCAACGCTCCATAAACAAGAACAGTAACCTCACCATAGACAAGTCTGGCTTCCCGCTCGTAGCACGTGATTCTCTTCTATTCACCGTTTGCCTTCTTTTGATTCATCCTAAAAATGTGTTTTATTGCATTATGCTCAGTTATATTCCATCATGGACGCCACCGCACTTCCACCTCTGTCCTAAAGACACGTGAGTGGACAAAAGTGTCATTGAAACCGTTAGGAGGCGAGGGACTCCAGTCCTTACCTGGACCTGTTCTCCATCCACCGGTCCCTCCGTCTGCGTTTGAGCTTGGGAAACAGAGATCGGCCTGGCCTCCCGTAGCCGCCTGTAGCCTCCTGGGCTGCTGGCCACAGCCTATTGGAATGTAATTTAAGAGCAGCCTAATGTTTTGCTGCAGCCATAATGTAGCAATTAGCTGAGCTGCCTGTGTGGTGGTGGTGTCGGTAGCAGCAGAAGAAACACTCTCCGCTTGCCTGTGTGTGTACAGTGTGTGTGTGTGTGTGTGTGTGTGTGTGTGTAAACAGTTGGAGGAGAAACAGTTGTGGTTTTTTATTCCCTGTTAGACGACTGCGTGTCGCAGCAGAGCGGAGCATCCGGAGAGTTTAACTTCCACAACAATATGTGAAGAAAAAGAGCGTGAGTGAACGCAGCCCCTGTGGAACAGACGCGGAAGTGGAAGTAGCAAACCATGTTTCAGAGAATTGAAAAAGACAATTGCAATTAGTTCCTCACTCAGTCTGAGAGACACTTATTTTCCCAGACTTAAAAAAAAAAAAAATGTTTTTTAATGTAATTGATCAACTTTGATATAATTCCTGTTTTGAGCCTCACAAAAGCCAGAATGTTAATGAATCCGAAAAATGCCCTGACACATCTGATGGGTCGCTGTGATTATCAAATATTCCATCAGTGGTTTAAGGTATGTCGAATAGAACGTCAGCTCTTATTTATTCATTCTAAGATTCTTTTTTTTTTTGGGGGGGGGGGGGGGGGTGGCATCTTGCCTATATTATAGTGGCAGCTGAAGGGAGACAGGAAAGGCAGGAGAGGTTTGGAATCGAACCCGGGCCGCTGCGGTAAGGATTCGGCTCTACCAGGTGAGCAACTGAGGCCCCCCCCCCCCATCAACCCTTATTGTACAAATATAAAAAGACTGTCATCATAAAAACAAAAGAATGATTTCAAATGCATTCACTGAATGATGATGGAGTGTGTGTATGCGTGTGTGTATGTGTGTGTGTGTGGAGGGGGGGGGGGGGGCAGAAGTAGTGTGTAGAACGGCCCTCTGTGGCTTTCCTTTAATACACTCAAGTCCCATCGCTTTCTTCCTGCTGCTGTCTCGTTCTTTCCGTCTTTTGTTTCTTCTTTCTACCTCCGTCTCTTTCTGGGGGTGTCTCTCTGTTCTTTCTTCAGTGCTGCAGGGCCCCAGGGCACAGCACAACACACACACACACACACACACACATGCAGAGGGCCCCTGCTCGTCTTTACAGAGTTGCACTTCACTTTGTGTGTGTTTATGTGTGTGTGTGTGTGTGTGTGTGTGTGTGTGTGTCGGCAGCGGTGGCAACTGTAGCCTGCCAACCTCGTCAGCTTCATTAGGTTCATGATGGTCCATCCGTGAGAGGAATTGGAGGGTGTGTGTGTGTGTGTGTGTGCGTGTGTGTGTGTGTCTGCTCCAGCCTTTTACCCCCTTCAGCGTCTCCTCGAGCTGTGATCCGCCCCTCCTGGCCCCAACCTACCCCCTAAACAACCCCAAACTCCACACACACACACACACACACACAGAGCAGCCACCCCTTGGGTCTGCTCTGCGCTGCCACCAAAAGGCTTGTGAGGATTTGTCAGCCAGATGTGACAAGATTGTCAAGAGGCAGGCGAGGAGGAGGAGAGGCAGATCTGATATTAATCAGAGCGTAGCTGGGAGCCAAACTCTCTCAGACTCAGTGTACTAACATGTTCCCCTCGTTTACTCCCTCTCCGAGCCAAACATTCACCTCCGAGGTCCTAACTGGGGGGGGGGGGGGGGGAGCCACATACACCAGGAAGCCGACCAAACTTTGCCCCCCACCCCACCCTACACCCCCTCACACCCCCACCAGCTCATTGTCTTTAAGATTTTCTTGTCCACTTTCTCATGGATATTCAGGTAACGATTTGCTACCTTTTTTTTTTGCAGTGTGTTTATGTTTGTGTGTGTGTGTGTGTGTGTGTGTGTGTGTGATGAGTACGAAATAATATGTTTTTTTTTTCCACGCTGTCTTTGGGGCTGTATGGACTCTTAATAGGCTCGAACACAGCCTGCCTCTACTTGCACTCGCGCAGGCTTTTTTTTTCCTGGTGTTTGTCTTCTCCTTCTCGTTAAAGCAGCGCTCATGCTTGTAGTGTTTTGTGTTTTGTTTTTTTTTCCCTCGTTTAAGTGTGTTTTAAAAGCTATTTCTCACATGGAGTTTTACTTTTAAAAGGAAGCTGCCGAAGGAAACAATCCAGGCTGGATTGCTTTGTGTGTGTAAAAAAAAAAAAAAAAAAAGAAAAGTTACATATTTTATGTGAAACTTGATGTGATCATTTTGGAGGATATCACAAGTGAGCGGTTTTTATCTGGCGCAGTGTGTTAAAGTGCTTCCTCCTTTCTTGGTGGAGTGACATTAAATCATGCGCCGGGGCACGGGCGGATCACGTTGCCTGCTGAGCCGGCTCATGTATCGCAACCTCACTTTAACTAACACTTGCCATCAATTAACATTTTACTACCTCGCTGTCACACACACACACACACACACACAGAAGTCGGTCCAAGGCGTGATTTATTCATGAGGCTGTGTTCTTTGCTCGTACCGCACACACACACACACTCACACTCTCTCCCTCTCACACACACACACACACACATGCACACACGCTCAGGAAGAGCCAGCGATCAGCGGAGGTGCCAGGTGTAGTCGGTGTAGCTACAAGTTGCGGTGCTGAGGTGGTTTTTATCAGTGAGAGTCGGCATTGTCAGGGTGTCTGAGTGGTACCAGGAACTCCGTCCTCCCACTAAATTCCTGAGTGTGTTCTGACTGGGATAAGATATTTATTTCCTCAGCGTGTGTGTGTGTGTGTGTGTGTGCATGAATGTTTTCCGCTTTTCGCTGTGCTGCAGTTTTTTTTTTCTCGTTTTTGTAGAATTTGGCCATTAATTTTTTTAAAGATATGTTTTAATTGTGATCTGTGTTGGATTTTTTGCTCAAATGTTCACTGGTTGTTTTTTAAAATCCCGTCCAATCAGTTTGCTCTCAGTGTTCAGCTCTGTCATATGTCATGTCCTTTTTAAATGAGTTAAAGTTGGCTTTATAAATATTTCCTGCAAATTAAAAAAAAAAACAGTTCCATTTTCTGTTGATCATTTTTTGATATATAAATATATATATATGTATATATATTTTTTTTTACAGTTTTCAATTTATGTTTTGTCAATAAAAAGCAAAAAGAGAGGAAATGTCCATAACTTCCCAGAGCCCAAGGTGACTTTTTGAAATAGTTTTCTTTTTTTGTTTTGAAATCTAATATGTTTTCAGTGATTAACTGTTGACTTTCTAATAAGCACCCTTTATAAAGGGTTTATAAATTAGAACTAATTGCTCTGTTCATACTTGTGTACAATGTATTGACGTTTTATCGATGAATTATAAACCATTAATCGAATTGCCAGGTTGGGAAGTTTTTTGTTGTTGTTGATGGTCTTGTAATTGATGGTATGAAGCGCCTGTAAATGGTTTATTAATCATGAATACATGCATTAGCATTAGCACACAACTTATTGTCCCTTAATTAAAGGTGCCTCAGTGGAAAGTTGGATCCACATGTACACAATGGCATATGAAAAGTGACATTCCGGAAGCAACTGATGTCCTCAACCACATGATAGTAATGGCGTGCAAAAAGAAACTCTTGAAAAGAAAAAATAATTAATGATAATACTAATAATAATCCTAACTCTCTCTTAACGTTTGCTCTGTTTTTTTGTTTTTTTTTTGCCCTCACGAGGTGTCAAAATCGTTTCTGGCAGAGCTTCCCAGCCTGTGGGCGCTCTGTGGAAAATTGCTTGTTTTCAAGAAAGATATATTTTCTTTTGAACCTTCCATGAATAAAATCTGTGTCACGCAGTTCAGTGATCGTTTATATATTTCCCACCAGGAACACCCTCGCTTCCTTTTCTTTTCCCCTGTGCCATAATTGTCTTGTTAACTGATTAATGGCTGACGGTAAAATCTGATCCGCTCTCGCTCGGCCGTCAGTCTGCCTCTTCCTCAGAGCTGCTTGATACCCCTGTTGTGATTCACTCTTTGGCACCAGCGCCGCTTGTTTCCCCACCCAGTGTCAGTTAGTGTCTGGCTGCTGCTAATTGATTAGTTTTCCACCACATTAGGCCAACAAGTCCCCGTCCATCCATCCCCGAACTGTCTCTGTCCAAGCAGCTGTTTGCTTCTGCCGGGTCTCTAAAGCACCATGGACTATTCCGGACATATGGCAGGGTTTTATTTTAAGAGCCAGAAAGGACTATTTCATTTTATTTCTTTTGTGTGTGTGTGTGTGTGTGTGTGTGTGTGTGGCTGTGGCCCAGCGGTGGGATGAGGACGATGTTCCAGACAAACATAGCTTTGTTTTTGATTATTATTTTATACATCACATCCATGCAGTCCGTTCCTAAATGGCCGCCACGTAGACTGCAGCTCTTGAAGCTGTGAGTGTCTTTTGTGGGTTTGAATTTATTCTGATTCTACCGTAAAAAGGTGTGGAAAGGTGTTTCACACACACACACACACACACACACACACACACGCAGGCACATCAGAGCGTGTGCTATCGCTCAGGATCGTGTTTTTTTTTGTCTGTTGTTGCTGCCTCTCTCGCCACCTTACGCTTCTCTCTTTTCTTAACCTCACCTCCCGTCCTCTTCGACCGCCCTTCGTGGCCTCCGTCCGTCCGTCCGTCCGTCCGTCCCACGCAGCCTGACCTCTGAGTGCGGAGATGCCTGCGACAGATAGGCAGACACTGGGGGCACTGGTGGCGGGAATCAAGTCACACACAAGGAGCTTTCGCGTTAAAGAAAAAAGAAAATGAAAAGGATTTGCAAAAAGTCAGTGCTGCCAGTGCTATAAGAATGCATAGAGACACTATGGAGAGACCAAGACTGTATAGGTTCATAGAATCATGAGCAGAAACTGTTTTTTTTTTTCCCCAGACATTTATTTAATAGCATCTATCATATTTTTTTGTTTTTTGCCTTAATCTTAACTTGAATCCACTTACTTGCTTACTCCAGGGCTTTCTACTGCTAGTCTCATAGTCTTCATCAGCAGGTGGAGTCTGCTCAAGCTGTCATGGAGTTAGCTGAGTGAAAAGTGACAACATCCGGTATAGTCATAAACAAGTCAATTATTATGAGCTGATTAATAATTAAGCAATCTAAATTCATTTCTGTTTTTTTTTATTTTTTTCACGAGCATAACTAACAAAACCACAGTTTTTTGAAGAACCCCTGACTTTACTGTCTGCCCCCACCTCCCCCACCCCACCCCACCTCTGAAAACAAATTCACACCATTTGCCATTTATTCAACAACTTGTACGGCCGACGCTGCTAATAATTGGAGGTGTGTGTGTGTGTGTGTGTGTGTGTGTGTAGGGGGCGGTGGGGTTGGTGTGTGGCTGCACTGTTGATACATCATTGATACAAAGAAGACGACATTGTGTTAGCTTGGGCTTCATTTTGTGCAATTAGTCCTCTTGTCATCGACTCCATTGATGCGTGTGAACAGCCATGGCTTTGTTGTGAGAACAGTGAAGGGAAAGAGATGGGTGGTGGGGGGGGGGGGGGGGTCACTAAGAGCTACTGTTGTGTTGGCCTGCCCTGGGTTGCTATATTTCCTCCTCTTCTTCTTCTTCTTCTTCTTCTTCTTCTCAGGAACTAATGAAATGAATCGCTAATTAAGATAAACGACCTCGAGCGCACTGCATTGGAATGTGTGTGTGTGTGTGTGTGTGTGTGTGTGTGTTACAGGCTGGTGAGCGAGCAGGGGCACCTGATTAAGATGTATATTAAGGGGAGCAGCAGGAGGTGTGTGTGCGCCCACAGTGGGATGGGATTAGCCTAATTGGGCTGTGTTGGTTCTTGGTGCTCTGTAATGATGGGATTATGTCGCTGAGAGATGAGCACAGGGTTTTTTTGTTTTTTTTTTTACACCTCACCACTGTCCGGAGGAGGCTGAGGTGGCCGAGCCAGAGATAAAACCCGACGGGGGGGGGGTGTCATGGGACTGAAGGCCGGAGCTACCACGCTGTGTTCCAAGGCCAGGTAGCTGCCTGCCGCCTCAAATGGCGTCCGTTTATTCGTCCTAATAATGAGAGGTTATTGTAAGGTGAAATGATGTGATCCCAGATCTCAAGGACAAGCCCAGCCTGGAGCGCAGAACCAAGCGACTGACTAAATGAGGAGGAGGAGGAGGAGGAGGAGGAGGCGGCGGTGGGCCCCTACCCATCCTCCCACCCACACTTTTCCTCCTCCTGCGCTCGTGGAGAGGGAGCGAGCTCCAGCGAGGAGCTAAGCATGCCGCTCATGTATACTAAAACCCCACTGATCATGCATTATAGATGCAGAGGGAGAGAGGTGGCGGAGCGCAGCCACTCTGAGGTTTTCCAGCATGTAGCACTAACAACACTGGCTTTGATCATGAATCTGAAGATGCTTTTCCCTCAGTTCCTGGTGTGTAAATGATTTTTTTTTATTTATTTATTTTTTTTTTAGTTTTAATTTATTTATTTATTTTTTGGTCCAAGGCGGAGAGAGAGAGAGGGGGGAAGCAGAGTCATTTTTAGTATATCAGAGCACCGGAGTCCTCTCCGCAGGGTCGCTGCCAAGTCAGCAGCTACTCACAAAACTTGACTCATTACTGCCATTCACTCCTCACTTTGAGTCCCTGTGTCAGTCCACTTCCTCTGCTTTTCTACATGTTTGTCCTGAAAAGATAAAAACCCATTAGCAGATGAGCTAATGGACAGGGTCCTCTGACCTGTGTGTGTGTGTGTGTGTGCCTGAGGCATTGATTGGTTGAGATGGTTTTGGCGGTCCAGTTATGTCCAGGACTTTTTGTTACTGTAGAGAAGACCTGCCCTGACACACACACACACACACACACACACACCTGTGCTAATGCTGCTCCAACAAGGCAAAGCAGGCAATGAGTGACGCACAAAGGGAGAGCAAAATTACTTAAGGCAATCATGTTTGTTCTTTTGGTGTCTTTGGGCAACTTGACGGTTGTACATTTTTCATGCAAGACGAGCAGAGCCACGGCCACACACTCTTTGTCCTCGACTGCTGTCACAGACGGATAAGGTGACGGGGAATATTTCCTGCTTTTATGGTGCATACCTGGACATAAAGAAACGTGAAAATATTAAACCTCTGCAATTATACAAAATATATATATATATAAAAAAAACACATCTCTGATGTCAGGAATTTAGAAATGTAACGGAACTTCGACCTTTTACACTCGCCAGTTCCACCAGCGGCTCAGATTCCACTCAAAATCGCAAGGTTTACAGCAATACCCCAAAAATATGTCTGGCTGAATTTTGTTACAAACAAAATGATACAAGACATCAGCAACAGTTTCATTTCATGAAATAGTGCCGTTTGAATAATTCAGTCGATATAAGCATCAGCTGCATCAAAAAAAAAAAAAAAAAAGAAAAACGCGTAGAAACATACCAAACACATTGAATTTTTATTTCAAGAAAACATAGGGGGAAGTCAGAGTGATGACCAAGTACTGAGGTGGTCGGCGATTCAACTGCGTGATACAGTGGCACAGTGGAGAATTCCTTTTCTTGTGTGCTCATTAAAAAGACAAACTGTGTTTCTTTTTTGTGTGTGTTTAACAGGCTATCTGCTGCACTTTGGTGAACTGTAACTGTGACAGCTTCAAGCCTGGGAAACTGAAGAGGAGGCAGTGTGAAAACTGCAAACATGGCTGGGTAGCACACGGTAAGAGTTTCCACTGGTAATGCAAAGACACTCTGAGCTGAGGCTCTTTTCAGTGATGACATGAAAAGCGTATAGTGTGGATGGGGGACAACATGTCATGTGTTCTCATTATCAACTACTTTCCCCACTTACCACTAATATTATCTAGTCGCGCAGCACGATGGAGCAGCGCAGCCGCTCAATGGGAGAATTTGCCACTTCTGAGCTGAATGTCCACGCCTGTGTTATTGTTGACCACAGCAAAGTGTTTACACCTGTGCGTGATGATCTGAGATCTGGCGGTCTCATTTCATTTCATACTTTTTGGTAAAGCTGAATTTGTACACGTCGTTTCCCAGAACTGTGAGCGCCACGAAAAAAAAGTGCATTCGCCTCCGTTATAGTGTGGTGGAGACAGAAATCTCAGACGCATCTCAAAACACAAGACAAATAAAACAGTCTGCATGCATAGATACCACCGGAAATTAGATTTAAATTAGAAGCGAGCCTTTAAGTAGCACCATGTAACATTTTAGACCACTATTCTATTACTGTCACAAAAATTCTGATACTTTAGCTTACCTACTTGTATAATACTGCACAAACTGTAATACTTAGCCACCGTAAATAAAGAAGACCCTCATTTGGAATAATACTATGTCACACTCTGGTATTGTCACTGCTGGTGTGAAGCAGTTTAGAGTTTTCCCTGACAATGAGGTCTCCGACATGCGTGTAATTTTCCCACTCGTTTGATGCAGGTGCCCCTTCATGATGTTTCTGAAATGATCTACTGGTTACGAACAGATGTGATTCTGCAACTAATGCGGAGTGGATCTGTGGAGCCATTAGCATTTTATGATAATAATGACGCTATGGTGTGTTTCATTCTTCAATTGTGTTCTCTTATTCATTATTTATTGCTCACACAGTATTCTAATAATTTTAATGTATTCTTGTACAAATCACAACCGTTTTATATACACACAAAGGACACATCTTCTACGTGACAATAGGGATGTATACATTTTGGTTTTGTCCCGTATTTGATTTATTTTCAATTCTTTTGTTCTCTATTTTGATTGCATTTATGAATTGGATGTCGTTCCTCTTTGCTCTGTCCTTTCTTCATTGTCAGTCCAGGGACCCGCGGCGTTTCCTAAACTCTAACCCTGTCAAATCTGATGTGTGTGTGTGTTCTAGCTCTGAGTAAGCTGAAGGTGCACCACATGTACCAGAGCAGCCAGGTGGAGATTGTGCACTCCAACGTGGTGTTCGACATCTGCAGCCTGATGCTGTACGGCACCCAAGCCATCCCCATCCGCCTCAAGATTCTCCTGGACCGCCTTTTCTCTGTCCTCAAGCAGGAGGAGGTCATCCAGATCCTCAATGCACTTGACTGGACACTGCAGGACTACATACGGGGATACGTGCTCCAGGTGAGCAGCGAGGGGAAAGACTATTTTCTTTGTGCGTTTAGGGCTCCATGTTGTAATGATTATACCTCAGTCATGCCTCAAGCTGTTCCCCCACCGTCTCCAGTTTGTTTTTATGCTAAGCTAGCTTAACACATTCTCACTCCAGCTCTGTACTGGTTGGGAAAGCTTCTAAAAACAGTCCGGGACCCTAAAAGCAAGAGTATATGAAGGGAGACACAGAAGGAATTCCTGAGGAAGACGAGGGAGGAGGAGGGGTCAGGAAAGCATGTCTGGGGACAAGAAAGAGTGGGGATGTGATGTAGCGACCAGTGCCATGAACTGTCGTGGGTATCGGCCTGCTTGTTGCTGTGGTGCCGCCAGCTCGGGAAAGGTCTCCAAACTGTGCCGGGTAGATTTGTAAATATTGTCTCTTGCTTCAGATTTCCTCTCAAGCCGGAGCCAAGCCGGCCTCAGCCTCGGCTGCAGGCGCTGTGTCAGGGCGAGCTCTCACTTCGATTAGTACATCATCAAGTATTCAAGTTGGAGCTGCGTTTAATTCATGTTAGCTCATCTAATGGCGAACGTAGAGTCAGAATCCTCGACAGGCGCCCAATGAATGCTCTGTGATGAAATATTAATCGCGGTTACGGCATGAAGCTGCTCCTCGCTTTCAAAGACGCCCAAATTCACATGTGATTACTGCTGGGCTAGGGGAGTGAGGACCCGCTTGATCAATGTGAGCCGCCTTCTGATCGCCCCTCCTTTACATGTGCGTCTATATATATTTGTGTGTGTGTGTGTGTATGTGTGGTATGTTTATACACGTATTTGCCTTTGGGAGTGTGTTTGTGGGTGTACTAGCATGTCTGCTAGTATGCGTGTGTGGATGCTCTCAGCACGACGTGTATGTGTCTGTCTGTCTGTCTGCTTCTGTTGATGAGAGAATCCACATGATTCAAATGAAGAGAAATTACCTGCAAGATGAAACATTGTGCGTTCGCGCAATGAAGGATCTCAGGGTTCTGCGCTGCCCGCTTGCATTAACGCTCCATAAGACCCCTTTATTTAGCTGCCCTGCCAGTCTGCTTTATAGGGTGTGTCGTCTAACCCACTCTGTGAATATGTATGAGCAACCCAACAGACACTTATAATGCTAATGATGAAATTGCTCTCCCCCCTTTCTCTTTTCTCCTTCTCAATCTGTTCCGTACCCTTGCCCTCTCCCCTTTCCTGTACCATGTTGCTGGTCCCTTTCTGCCTGCCCTGTCTGCAGGACATAGCGGGGAAGGTGCTGGACCGGTGGGCCATCATGACGTTCGAGGAGGAGATTGCCACACTGCAGCAGTTCCTGCGTTTTGGCGAGACCAAGTCCATAGTGGAGCTGATGGCTCTGCAGGACAAGGAGGGCCAGGCGGTTTTGGTTCCCAGTACCCGCACCAATTCAGATATCCGCACTTTCATTGAGCGCAACACCCCGCGCACTTCTGCCAACCTCTCTTCATCCAAAGTTGAAAAGTTGAGCGGTAACAGCATGCACCACTTTGAGAACTTCATCAACAGTATGGCCTTCATGCTGCCGTTCCAGCTGTTAGGCTCTGTTCCTGCACCATTCCTGGGCTCGCCAACAGGGACACTGCAGCAGCAGCAACACCAGCAACACCAGCAGCCATGCCGTGGATCACTGGAGCAGCTTAATCAGAGACGGGATGATCAAGGGCGGGACTGTCTAGGTAGGGACAACCTCCTCCCTCTGTCACACCCTCCAGAGAGCAGCCTGCTAGGTTCCAGCTCTGTCTCATTCACTGCTGATCTAGACCGAAGTGGAGACAAGCCAATGGACAACCTCTCCACCACCACGAAGATCGAAGCAGAGGACTTCTCCACTAGTGATAACTACTCGGATGGACCCTCTACTCCGTGCACGCCCTCCATGAGCTCTGATGTAACACAGATGTCACCCGACGGCAAGCTGCGCTCCCTGGACAGGAACGGGAGCGGCAGTGGGGTGTCGGGAGGCAGTGGGGGAGGAGGCTCCCTGAAGAAGGGTCGCGTATTTTGCAACGCATGTGAGAAGACATTCTACGACAAAGGCACACTGAAAATCCACTACAATGCAGTGCACCTGAAGATAAAGCACAAGTGTACCATTGAGGGCTGCAACATGGTGTTCAGTTCGCTGCGCAGTCGCAATCGCCATAGTGCCAACCCGAACCCGCGGCTACACATGCCCATGAACCGCAATAACCGGGACAAAGACCTGCGCGGAAGCTTGTCTGCTGATGAGGGCTCTCAAGGAGAGAAGAGGCCTGAATATGGAACCCCCATCCCCGTCTGCTCTGCGGAGAGCCATAAGTCAGTGCCCAGCTACATGGTGAGCCATGTGGACACTGGCTCTAAACTCCACAGCAGCTCGTTCCCCAGCATGGGCCAGAGTGGCATCCTCTTCCCCAACTTAAAAACAGTACAACCGGTCCTACCTTTTTACCGCAGCCTTGTGACCCCAGCAGAGCTTGCCAACACCCCAGGAACACTACCCTCCCTTCCTCTGTTGTCCTCCTCTGTACCAATCAAACCCATCACAGCCCCTGAACCCTACATGACAGACCCTATACCAAAGAAAAAGTCTCGGAAGTCAAGCATGCCAATAAAGATAGAGAAGGAGACGGTGGAGCGAGATGAGCAGATGGATAAGGGAAGCAGCTCTGAGGAAGAGGCTCCTTTGCGGGGCAGGGACAAGGAAGAGTGTGACGCTAGTCGAGCAGAGGGGCGTACATGCGCAAGACAAGCTGGGGAGGAGAAGGAGGCGAGAGAGGCTTACACTGACGAAGAGAAGGAAAGGGAGGGCGCCAAGCATCTGTTGGACCAAACTTTAGATAGAGATATGACAGAGATGGAGGACAAAGATGATGGGCCAAGGCAAGCTGAAACAGGGGTGATCACCTGTGCGTCCTCCCCCTTTGAAAACAGACTGATGGAGAATCACTGTGACAACAACTTACTCTGTCAGGAACCCAATGGCAATGACGAAAGGGAGGACAGGGAGCACGCAAGCTCGCTGCACGCAGCTGACAAGATTTCAGAGCTCAGATGGGACGAGGGGGAGCACAGGCTGACTAATGGGGGCGCTCCCCAGCTCATAGACCGTGAGAGGGAGGGATCTGACGGCTGTGTAGACGACTACGGTGACTCAGGTTTGTCTCACCTCGACCCCGACGCTGACCTGCCACACTACTGTGAGATCTGCAGTAAAACCTTTAAGAATCCATACAGCGTCAAGATGCACTACCAAAATGTCCACTTGAAGGAGATGCACATGTGCACAGTGGACGGCTGCAATGCTGCCTTCCCCTCACGCAGGAGCCGAGACAGGTGAGAGGCAGCCATGTTTTGTTATTGTAGTACATTTTATTGTTTCCGAAGAGGCAAGAGTTCCCTGTATATCGGTAATGTAGCATCAGATCATTGGTTCTCAACCATGTGCCACTAAAACATGCAAATGTGCTGGCAGAGAGGATGGATTGGTAACAGCAGACTCATGGGCCCAAGCTAATATTCTACTTGCCGCATTCATGTGGCTACGAGAATCTGTGTGGTGGGAATTTTTGTCATTTGGCCATTGTCTGCACAGGATCTGCGCAGACAGCATGGCAATAAAAAAGTATATTTTTGTGGTACGTTAAGGTATATTGGACAAAAGACATTCCCTGTGCATACGAGACATTTAGTTTAATTTTAATGCTGATTTTTTTGTTTATCTACAGGCACAGTGCAAATTTGAACCTACACCACAAGCTGCTGACCAAAGACTCATTCAGCCCGGCCAACGCCCTCTACTCACCCTCATCCTACTGTAGAGACAGAGATTCTGTTGGCCTGGACTACTGCCAAGACCAGCGGGACAGAGATCTGTCCCATCGAGACCCAATTAGCCAGACCTCCGTCATCTTCCGAGGAAACAACCGCATGGGCCTGGTCTTCCCTATGAGCAAAATGGCTACTGCATCATACAGCGCCGAGGCATCTCCCTTAGGAGGGATGGAGGGATTAGAAGTAGGAACAGAAGGTGGTGGAAGTGGAGAGGACGGGGCAGTCCTGGACCTGAGCACCTCCTCCTCTGCTCCACCTCGTGGCAACGGCAGCGCTCGATCTTCCTGGGACTCAGATGGAGCCGGTAGTGAGGAAGGGGAAGGGATTGAAGAGGATGAGGAGGCGCTCCCCATGGAGGACAGTGATGAAAGCTGCGATGGGATCGGCGTGCGGAGGCCCGGGGGCGAGGAGTTGGCACTTGGGGGAGAGAGGACCATTGGGGGAGGACAAGTCGGGATTCAGGGAGGTGGGGGTGGATCCCCAATAACCTGCCACGTCTGCCAAAAGGTCTACAGCAACAAGGGCACATTCAGAGCCCATTACAAGACTGTCCATCTGCGACTACTTCATAAGTGTAAAGTCCCTGGCTGCGATATATCCTTCTCCTCGGTGCGAAGCAGGAACAGGCACAGCCAGAACCCAAACCTTCACAGGAACCTAGCCGTTAGCTCGGGTGCCGCGATGGACCAGGAGTAGGGATTTGAGCTCATATGCTACCATGACTAAAATTCCCTTTGTTCTAATTGTCTTTTTGTTGTTGTTGATGTTTTTCTTTTCATTTTTTGGGGCACCTAGAGAAGGCTCACCAATTAGCACTTTTAAATTCCACACCACGGTCCATTCTCCTGTCGTGTTTTTCGTTAAAAAAAAAAAAAAAGAAACAGAGAGAAGAAAAGACAGTGCAGTCAGGAGTTCATTTGTTGTGCGCAAATGCAATTGCTTTTTCGAAACAAATGGCTTTTCCTTGAATACAAAATGGATAAAGCGGCGCATGCATCTGTCCATGTTTACACATCAACCTATAAAGTTCTCGGTAAATTCAATTCCAGCATTGAGAAATGCAACCTTAATGAGTCTCAATCTTTTGTTGTAACACAGTACTGATTTCCTTCTATTGGTTTGCCTTACAGCCCAGTTTAGACCTTCAAAAATCCATTTGTGCGAACTGAATTTTCCCACGCGATGAGCCATGAAACTGTATCATACGAGTGATTTTTTTTTTTTTTTTTTCCTGGTGATTTTGTTGTGTGATGTATGTCCACATCTTCCCCCCCGTGAAGCTGTGCATAATGTGTTGATACAAAAGCAGTAGTGAAGTAAACCTCTACATGTGTCATTTCATTCATTTGGATAATTGTCATCAAAAAAAGAGTCTTTGTTGAAAAGCTATAGTGTTGTGAGCTTGACCAATAAGTTATTGTATGGTGTTATATGATATGTCTTTACTGTTCTGGTTGTTGCATACTGCTAATGTTGACCAAAGATTTTTTCAGTCCACAGGTGTGTGTGTATAGAAACCTCTTCGTACTTTGTGAGGGGTATGCAGTATTAAAAGGGCCCGTCCAGTCTTCTCTGATCTACTTTGTGATTAACAGCAGTATTCAGGTCGTGGGCTCTGTTGTAAAATAAAATAAAATTCGCCCCAAAACAAAACCCCAGCGACGTTTGACTGATCGGGGTGAAACAAAATATCTTGATTTTGGTGGTGTCGAGGAATCCGCTCATGGGACTAGACTTGATTAAAGGCGTCGCTCTTGTATTGTTTGTGTGGTTGCTTGCAGTATCCCGACTGACTGGACAAACGGCAGGACGATATGCTGTGTCTGGAGGCTAGAAGCATGTACTGTGAATGAGTCAAACACTGAGAAATAATAATTAAAAAAAATAAAAATAAAAATGCGATTTATAATAACGGCCCCACATGTGAGCACACCCTAAAAAAAAAAAAAAAAAAGAGCTGGTAAACAAAATGTTTATTGAACTGTATATTCTGTGAATAGAGTAATTTGTTATCTGAAAGAAACCAAAAAAAAAAATATACTGTATAAAATAGGTTAATTCCACCACTAACATGTACTACATGTTTTTCTTTTCTTTTCTTTCTTTTTTTTTTTCCCCAAAAATGAATGAACAAGAGCATTGTGTTGTACATGTCTGATTATTTCACCATGGTTTACTGTTCTGGTTTTGCTCTGTATTCTGCATATATATTATTTTTTTTTCATTCTGTATTTAAATCCAATGGGCCAGATTTAAGATGTTTGTTGTTTGGATTTGCTAAAAAAGAAAAGAAAAAAAAAAAGGAGCAAAAACCAACATATGTTGATAGATGGTTCATGTTTCCTTTGATTTAATGTTACAATATTCATTCCAATTAAATAAAAAGCCATATGTTTGCAAGTCTCCATTCCATTCAATTTTCGATCCATTAAAAAAAAAAAAAAAGTCGGCACAATCATTGCTTTTCATCACTGTGAATGACATTTATTGCTCTGTGTAATATTAGCGGAGCTCCAGCACGAATTTGCACATAGCGCCTTCCAGGAGTGTAGGAGAACAAATAGAAGCCAATTTAAGCAACACATTCTGGTCTAACGGACAAGATTATAACATATACATCTATATATATATATATATATATATATAGATGTATATTTCTATTTATATATATATATATACACTGTGTGTTTGGAACATGTACACCAACACAAACAAAGGACGTAAAGAGGAGGATTTACAAGTATTCTTGTTGCCTTACTCATCTCCGCAGCAGTATCATCCGATCCAGGCTGACTCCCTGGAGGCCTTGTAATACTCAGCGTTAGGCGGAGCAACACTGATGAGCCTCTAACAGACAAATAAAGTAATGGGAGTGCTGGTGAGGATAACGTAGGGCTTCACTGCAGACGATATCCCCCTTAACGTGTCATTCAAAATGTCATTTTTCTTTTTTTTCTTTTTCTTTTTAAAGAATGAGCTCACAAATTACACAACACCATATCTTCTCACTCACCTCTTGCGGGCATAGTTTCGGTTTTATTTGTCCAGACGCTCTCTTAGATTTCTGAAACGGAGGGGGAAGGGGGGAACCAACAGAAAAACAGTGTCTCTGTTGCTGCGGATAATCCACAGGCCACACTTGAGGTGAATTTTCATTGGAACTACTTTCCACTGAGGAGAAAGTCCCTGTGAAAACGGGTTGCAGTTTACATAGAGGGTAAGAAAATATGCCTTTAGTAATTTGGCTTAACAGGCACTTTATAATTAATGAGAAAATCTGTCTAATGAGTTGGTTCGTGGGTAAATCAGCTTGTTTGAAGGAAACTCAATCATGTACCCAAAGTCAAACTGCATTAAAAACACACAAACAAACTAGTCTCATTTTGCAGTATTTCACCGGATTCAAGAAAAAAAACCCAAGGCTTTTAGAACTTACACTAAGAAGAGACACTAACTTGCTCTCAGAGGTTATCTCGCCGTCGGGCCTCTTTGACAGGCCGAGGAGGGGTGTGGTCTGCAGGGCGACTGGGTTCGGGTCAGCTCCGGCTCGACCCCTTCACTGCTACGCCGCCCCAGACAAGCAAACAAAATGGACACAGAATACAGCCAGAGACACAGAGCAGACGTGCAGACACACAGGTGCAGCAACAGTAACGCCTACATGCACACAGAACACAGAGGCAGTGTTCTAAGGGATATTTTGTTGGAATTTTGACGAACAGCATTCTGATTATATTTTGATTCTTGTGATCGGGTGTGATAAAAAAAATAAAAAAAATGGAAGAACCCACGGAGACGGTAGTCACATTCCGCAGTGATTAAAATTTGCATCGCTGCAAAATGGCATACACTACACTACCCAAAAAAAAAGAGAAAAAAAAGAAAAGCTTTCACAGTTATTGAAGAGGTGAATTAATCGCTGTAATACTGCTATGCAAAGTTAAAGGGCATGGATGGAAATGGACCGGGGACAGTGGAAGTATCGCTGGGCCCACATCGAAAAAGCGAGGAGGACAAATCTGTTATGCAACATGCCAAAGTATTGCACTATTACAGAGGGCTGAAAGCCTTGCATAACTCAACAATTCAACCCACCCATCACATTTACTGTACATTAGTGAGCCTGCAGAGCTGTTCCTCATCACTTAGGAACTGAAAAACCCAGTTCTGACAAGTGGCCCCCATCCTTTTTCTCTGGCACGTTGCAGAAATCTAGTACCACTCAGAGAGGGCACAATGGGTTATTTCAGTCCCTCCTGTGCGCTTGCATGTAGGCGACAATATTCAGCAGAGAAGCGGGTTGATCTGTAGAGGTGGAGCACTTGCTCAGCTTCCTCCACAGAAGCTGTATCTGTATCTGGAACAACTTGCATCTTTAGGGCTATTTTTAAGAAGCAGTGGAGCACTTTCGGAGGCCGTTGGGCTGCAAATATGGAACAGATTGAGGAAAGCAAGGAGCCTCGCCTGCAACAGTTTGCTGAAATACACCTGCAAGCATCAAGGACAGATTAGATTTTGGATCTATTCAGACTGAATGCAAAGAGTTTGAGGTGACCTGGCCGTATATCAAGTTCACAGGAACCCCCCCCCCCCATACAAGTCAGACAAACGCACAATCCAAATGTCGGAAACAAACCCCCAGGTTAGCCAAACGGAGTGGCCATAGAGAGAAAAAATATATATATATTGAGGGCCCACACCCTCGAAATACAATTCGTTCCCACGTTTTGGTTCATTCGTGGTTAATAAAAACCATTAACTCATAGTCCTTGAGAATCGACGTTTCCCGGTGACTCAACACTAAACAAGGCTGGCTCTCTGTGTACACACTCATCTCGTGCGCACAAATTAATCGAAACATGGGAACCAAATTTTTTTTTTTCTTCTCGCTTTCTAAGGCCACGCTGGGGCTCCGTAGGAGCCGAACTGTAACACGAACTGTAACACGATTACCCAACGTCCGTCATCGCACTTTGCAGACCAACTTGGTGCACTTAAGGTTTTGAGAAAAAAAAAAAACAGAATATGGAAAATGGAATCAAGAATCAAGAAAAACCTGAAACAGGCTAAAATTATTATTATTACTTGTTTTAAGCAAATGGGACTTTTTAAGCCGAAACGACTTCAAGCTAATATCGCTGGACTGACAAACAATCGCATATGTACGCATCCAGCTGTTCAGTGAGTCCTAGTCTCTGCGACATGCCCAGAAAATATAAGTAAACCAAATAAATCTCTCAGCTTTTTCGTGAGAATACATCAGCTGGCTGCTTTCTGGAGAGTTAGATTTGCTGCGAGCCAGCACCTGGGAAGCAACGGGTACGTGCACGCTACTGTGAGAATCCCAAACAGTGAAACTGAGCCCTCTGAACAACACTGCTGCTTATCCCCCCACATGTTCCAGAGAGAGGGGTCTTTCTGGGGCACTGACACCGGATCCCACCTCTCGGTCCTGGGATGGGGATCAGGGCCGGCAGGGGGTGGATGGGTGGGGGGGGGGTTGGAGGGTAAGGCAGAAAAGGGTGGAGAGAATGGATTGTCCATGGGTGCTTGGGAAGCTGAGGAATATGAGGGGGTATTACCGCCCCGGCACAGCGGCCAGATGGACAGCAGATGACTTTTGTTCTTCCAAATACTCTGCAGGCTGAGGGAGGAAGAAGAGGAAGAGGAGTAAAAGCAGAGGGAAGAAGGAGGGGAGGGGGCAAGAGGAGAGAGGAGAAGATTTGGGTGTCCCAACATGTCCTGCTGTGAAAAAAATCACTATATCCTCCACGTAGTTGTTACAGCCACCGTTATTTAAGCTGTGAAGTTTTATGCAATCAAGAAAAAGACGCTGTAAAAAGTTTATTTGAAAGGTACAACAACATTGTACTGATAACCCCCCCCCCCCAGAGGCAGCTACATATCCTACAGACTTCAAATCAAACGTGGACTCGTCCAACAGCACCACAGCGGGCATGCCAGCACAGGAACCGGCTCCTGGCCTGTCCCCAGCTGCTGGAAACCAGATCTCCACCCGCTCTAATGCCTGCCGCTCTGCAGGCCTCTGCTGCCCCATGGTGGCGTAGAAAACCTGTCGCAGGCTTTCGCTGAGATTTTCACTCAGCAGTCCCTTCCACCACCTCGGAGGATGGCCGCTGGATGAAATGTCGATGCTGATGGGAGGTCATTTGGATAAAACCCTACCAAGCTTATCGTGAGCCACCTGAATCCTGGTTTTAGATGAGTAGTGAAGGAGGTTTGCACCACGAGGGGGCAGCACTGCAGTTTGATTGATTCAGCACATAGTTTGCTTCAATGTGTAACTGTATTTTGGCCTGTAAAGACCATTGAGTTGTTACCCATCACATGTGGATTACATCTAACAGCAATGTTTCATTGGTTAAAAGTTATAAACAATTAACAGAACCTAACACATAATAACAATAAGATTCTTTTTTCCACAATGTTTGGGGAAAATGCTCAGTGGAAGCTAGTGGCACTACTGTGACACCTAGTGGCAGCTAGCGGCACTCTGTGGCACCCTTTTACTAAATTACTAGTTGATTCAGTTCATTAAATTACTATAAAACCTTGCATGCATGAAGAATAGCCAGCCAACCTGACCAGAGCCGACAACTCGAGCGCCACTGTGACGTTGATAAGTAGCCTGTTGCAGATAACGCGTCAGGTCTTTACGGCACTACGTTTGTCATGCGTGGGTAAAATGTTGAGGCTACGGAAACTGCCAGCCCTTTACTCAAACAGCCCTCTGGAGGCTACTACTGCAACTAAGGCATTCAGTCATAAGTGGCGTGAGCATTACTACAGCCAAACTCGGGTTTATTGGCAAGTTGAAAGTTAGTGTCAAAGTCACACTAGCAGTTAGATTAGATTAAAAGACTATGAAATGACAGCCGTGTTATATATAATATTTGAAGAGTCATTCACAACAGTGTACCTTGTTAAGGGTGGCAGAACATTTGCATGGTTAGGCCAGGGAGGTGGTGGAGGTGGTGTGGAACCCCTCGGAACCCAGAGCGCTCTTCAACCCTTGAACCCTTCTTTCATAAGTTTGACTTTTTATCTCATGAGTTTGACCTACCAACCTCAACATTTTGAACCTTTTCTTTCAGGATAAACTTTTCTTTTCTCCCTTCACTGTTTTTAGAGTTGCAAGAAAATGAGAGCCAATCTTCTCATTTCAATTATCACAAAATTGAAGCTGAAAATGTTAAAGCAGGAAAAAAAAAAAAATGTATTGCATGAAAGCAAACAATTATGTGTGTAGCACTCGCAGCACACACAGGTGTTTAATAACATAACAATACCAGGACCATGAAGCAGCTAAATGGAATTCAGCCATCGTTCTTTTTTTTTCTTCTTTTTTTTTTTTTTTAATTTTCCTAGTGTCACAAAATGCCCTCTGTGAAAAAGGGTCTTTAAAAACACTAATTTCCTACATCAAGAGTAACATGATGGTAACACTAGATGGTAGCAGTGTGTTTCATGACTTTTGGGGATTCCCTTTTGCCCTGAATAAGGGTTTCAAAAACTGCCCCCCAGAGAACCCTTGAAAGGCTCCTCGAGAAGGTTCCAGAGAAGCCCACGCAAAGTAAGAATGAGTTCAATTTCCCGAGATGTAGGTCAGTTGCAGTTTGCACATGGACAGTTTTGTTCTTGCCACTGAATTGTGCTCCTTCCTCCACTATATTTATATAAGATTTTACATACTAAACAGAAAATTATTAGACCTACATGCTTTTACTTCCCTCCAGACATGCTTTAATACTCTACTTTGACTAATGATTTGACTTTTTTGGGGTGGCATGTTTTGTCTTTATTTGATAGTTGACAGTGTAGAGATACATACATTACATTAAAGTAGAGAGAGGGAGATATGACATGCGGTGAAGGTCCATGGCTGAAAATGCACCGATGTAATTGTAGCTCGGCTATACGGGATGCGTCTGAGGGGTTTTTGACAAAAAAAAAAAAAAAATCCCTAAACTTCACAAATTCATAAATAGGCCTGCCTATTTCACTCAATGAAAAATCTAGAATCTATGAATATGTAAATATTTATTTATTTTGAAGGTTTCATGACTCCTCACTGAAAAGTAGACTGCAATTATTTTTGTTAAGAATATTTTTTAAGCTGCAGAGGCCGTTTAATCGTTTTTTTTTTTGTTTTGTTATTTTTTGCCACTAGTTGGTGGTCGAGATATTTCCGACGCCAATGAAATCACCACTTCTCTCCGCCGCTGTTTCCTCCGCACGAGCAGCTGTCAGCCAATGGGGTTTGAAATGTGGCGACATCTCTGAGATTCAGGAAACCCTCTCCTCCTCCGCCAGTCAAAGAATCAAGCTAGACCGCGTACATCTCACTTCCTATTATTTTTACTTTCAAAGTAAAGTGACCAACTTCTCAGCCGGGTGAAAATGACAGCTAGGCCTTTGTAAAATGAATGTGTATTCTGCATGAAATAAAGAATTAATTCTATATAGGCCTTTCCTATACAATTCTTTGATTCTTTAGCCTCCATTCAGTTTGTGTGAGAAAGAGGACTAAGAGGATATTTAACA
Organism: Enoplosus armatus; assembly: GCF_043641665.1. Classification (NCBI taxonomy): domain Eukaryota; kingdom Metazoa; phylum Chordata; class Actinopteri; order Centrarchiformes; family Enoplosidae; genus Enoplosus; species Enoplosus armatus. Next base: position 30,042,843 of record NC_092180.1, on the reverse strand, counting down.
TACCCAGTCAATGCACACTACACGAATGAAAAGACTGGTCGTAAAATCACTGGCCACTAAAACCACTGCATTAAGAACACTGAGGAACCTTAAGTTGTGACATTAACATTTCTCGATACAAGCGATACGGCGTCCAGTTTCAGCGTTCAGCGTTGCTACTTTTATTTTTAAGACAATAATATAGGTATTTCCGGTTCTGCCGACCCTCAATGTCAGAGCTTCACTCAGCTAAGGTCTCGCTGCAATCTTGAACGGCGGTGACTGATGAGTGCGGTGTAGTGGAGTCGCCTGGCTCTCTCTTTAACGTAGAACACCCCCCCCCCCCCCCCCAGTTGTATTTAGTGTTTTACGGAACATTTTTCTCTCGAGGAGAAGCGCAACGCGTTCGTCGAAGAATGTCTGTGGCCGGGCTGAAGAAACAGTTCCACAAAGCCAGTCAGGTATGGAGACGCCTGTTATTGCTCGTTCATAACAACAGTGTTGTTGATGTAGACCATGTTTCCAGCTAACGGTAAACGGAATCGGGCTTCAGGTGATTAGAAAACATCAACACCAACTTTAAATACTTACATTTAACTGTAGTGGACTGTGACGCCCATTCAGACACGGTTTCTAGGCGTTTGAAGCCATCTCTGCAACGTTACTTTTTTTTTTTATCCAGGTAAGTTCGTTTCGTACGGAGACAACGTCGCACCAAATTCCGTTGAAAAATCCCAAAATGAAATGTTTTCTCGCATATAGTGTCGTCGTTTGACTAAATCCAGGAACCTTTACGAAACAGTGAAATCCCATGGATACTTCGGCGTTGTTAATAACGTATAAGTTATTCATCTAGCGACACACCACTTTAATAACATATCAAATGTTGAACCTAGTTGCTGCTCCCAAGCTAGTATCAGTGGGAGAAACTGGTAATATAACGTCAGGAGAAGCTAGCTATAAAAAGAGGGAACATACTAATGGATATATTTGTTGATTGAATGTGACAAAATATCCTAATATCTTTTACCCAGCGACGTTATGAAACTCAGCATCTATCATTTTATGTCACAGTTCGGCGAACCTCCATTGGAGACACAGCCGATTCTGAATCTACATTTGAGACCTTGAAGTAAACCACACGTAAGCCTCGTTCTACAAGAGGAAATAGTATTACAGAAGCTATTAAGAGTCACTTTAGCCAGTGTGCATAGCTCATTGTGGTCAGTCCAGATGTCACGATAAATGTCTTACTTTCCAAGGGTCTGCTTTGCCCACCTTCTTGAGGAATCCACCTCAGCCACACAAGAAGCAAAAGGAGCAAAAGAAGCGGAGCTGTCTTTTTAGACAAGCAATGTGCTTTCAACTTGTCAAGCACCAGGCATTCTTCCAATAACACGCTCACACACAGGGGTTGTACACATTGTTTCATCTGGGCATGCCCCCACCACTCTGAACTGCACTGCAACGTTATGGACGCTGTAAAATTCTATTCGGGCCGGATTGGCCTGGTTATTCCCACAGCCTCCTGCCACGGAAATACACCACAGTGGGTGGCTGTGAGTAACTGTGAACCAGGCCTAACGTTTAGATAACATGCCGTTGGAAGCAAATGGTCCGGCCCGGTGGTATCGTCTTGAATGGCTCTCAATGAACCAGAAATGTCCTGAGCTTGGCTTAAACCTTTCCAGAACCTTTACCAGTAAAGTAAGCAAGCAAGCAAGCCAACACCAGGTTTCCAGGTGGAAACGGATTGGGTTATCATGCGCGAGATTTTTCCTCACCGGCTTGTTGTCCATCTGGGTTTCAGGTTGGGTTTTGTGCCCTCTCCTGTTGTGTCTCGGTTGTGTTATTTGCAAGTAAAACTGTTCTCTTTCTCCCTCTGACTGTGCAAGTACGTTTGACATGTGACATTCCAAGCGGATGCGCAATGCTCATTGGGAACAGAGCGCAGTCAATGGGTTGCATTAGCTTGGCGTGCTAACAACCAGTACTGGATGAAGCAAAAAATATACCAGGTGAGCTATTAGGGCTCTGATGCTGGATTTTTTGAGGTCAGTGCTGATATTGATATTTGTGAGTTTGACACTGAGAGACTAATAATGATACTAGTCTGGTTTAAAGATGTGGGTACGGGTCTCGCCTTTCAGGTTCAAGCAGGACACAGCCCACAAGAGCAGCTGCCTATGTAAATCACCTCATCAACTTGTGCAATGAATGCTTACTTTCGATTTATGCTGAACAAGGACCTGGGTTCCACCATGAGCACGCGCCCTACTGAAGTTATACTCAGAATCCCTGACATGATCACGCTGGTAGCTGACCCTGACCCACAACCCCGTGTGTGGGGGCGGGAAGAGAAGAGTTTCACTCAAGTGTTTCATTCCTATTCAAGCTGCAGTGCCAGAGCGTTACGTTGAACTGTCACTCGCTTGCAGCCATGAGAAATGCTTTCAGGTGGATGCTTTTATCGACAGTCTGTTTTCTTGGTCGGCTTCCAGTTCAATGCCTTCCTGTTGTACATGAATGGGACTTTTTTCCAAAGGCCTTATTGTGTAACATACCAACTCCTGTATTTATTACCTAGAATAGTCACTTTTAAGTCGCTCTGTAACATGATAGTGAGTCACCAAAGGATTTCAGCTTCCTATCTGTGACTGTAGACATGAAGAGACTGTAATCATAACACAGCATATAAAGCTCAGTTATAAAAGAGACAATTGTTAAGGAGCACTGTCGATCCTTAGCTTTTATTGATTTGACAGTGAACCTTTTAGGATGGTATTATGGTTAATGCGTTGTCACTTATAAATCTAAATATTGCTGATTTTTTAAATTACTCTAATGTATCTATTAGGTTGCCTGAGAGACACAATCCAGGGCCAAAAATGCCGGGCTTTTTTGGTATGAGCACATGGTCGCAAAGAGCAAACCTTAGTCGAGTGTGTGAGGATTTTCATAAACTCAGTGCGTTCTCTCACCTGGACTGTGATGGTTGGACAGAATGTGGACGCTTTAGCAACTTTGGATAATCCTAGGGCTGAAGGATTCATTTTTTTTTATATTGAAATCATTTGAGAAAGTGCAATTTTAAAATCGCAAAAGTTTTTTAATTGCAGGTCGTTTACTGATTGCAGTTTAATTTGCAATTGTAATATTGGTCGGATGTTTTTCTGAAGTTCACTTGCCTCAGGTTATAACTGTCATGATGCCTCGTGTGTCATTGAAAGTCCCACAACAAATACCATCGGTTATCTAACTAGATAGAGAGTGCTGACGTTGGTGATGACCTTAGACCAGCATCTGGGTGAATCATAGATCAGGCCTCGCGGTAGAGATTTACTGTCTTAACTCAGGGTATCACTATCTCGTCCCCTCACAGCAGAGTGAAATTCTGCAGGGGAACATAATGTAATTATTCATATGACTGCTAGTGTTAGTTATTGCCGTATGCACGAGCTAAATGTCAGCCCTGCCACTTCCGCTTAGTGGCTTTGTGTCATTGTTGTGGTTGGACATTGACCTAGACATGCAGTTACTCTTTCGCAGCCTGTTTCAAGACATAACGTGGAGTTCAGGTCTCTAACATAGGGATGTTACGCACTCTTCACTTCCTTTTATTCATTGCACACATGAAATTTCTTTCTTTTTTTTTCTCCCTGGTACCTGTTTGATGTCGCTGTTGTATCTCTGAGTCATGCAGCGACGAGTGGTCAGAGCCAAGGTTTTGTAAAACAAAAGAGAGCTTTTCTAACGTTTACGTCAAACACAGTGGTTTCCTGCTACTGGAAACACGGTGAGAAAATATCAGAAAATCAACAGCCAGGCTTATCGCCCCCTGCAAAGCAAGAACATATCGGTTTTTAGAACTAGGCGTATGTCATGCAAACCAGAAAATATAGTTTGGTATTTCACCTGCTTCCTGAAGTGGGAAATGAGAACAGATGGGCAAATCTCTCTCAACCAGCAGAAGATAACTGGGAAGGGAAACACTGCCACTTCCTGTTTATTTCAACCATATCTGAGTCGTTTTCCACTGTTATTGGAAAAGGGGCTAGCGGAATGTAGTGGAATATAATCTCTGGCCGTTTTAGACACATCAACATGCGCGTGAGTGCGTATACCGCGACAATTTGCTGCGTTGTATGAAGCAGAAAACTGCAGCATTGTATTCACTATTTATTCATCTGTTGGTTGTTTTTTTGGCTTCACCAAACAATCTTTTCATTTTTAAAATATCAGAAAATAAGATGACATTTTCACACGTCTTGTTTTGTGCAGCCAACGGTCCCGAAAACCTAAAGATATTTAGTTTACAATGATAGAAAACACAGGGAAGCAGCAAATCCCCACACATGAGTCGCTGGAACCAGAGAATGCTAATTCTAATGATGAACAAAAGTAGAAGAACTGTTGTAGAAAATGATCTGGATTTTGATTAAAAAAAAAAAAATCATCCTAAATAAGTAAACGAACAGTAATATGAATTGAACGTGACTGTGTGTAAGGACGTGAGTCTCTGGTGGGGACACATGCAGAGGACATAGGTATAATCAGTCCAGCCTCTATCTGTGACTTGATAACAGCACTGTTTTGTTGTTTTGGATCTACCGCTCAATGTGCTGTGCAAAGTCCACAGTACAGGTGGAAACCATTATTACAGAAACGGGAGGCGGTGTCATAAAAACCCGCCATTATCCAATTTCTGTCTTCCACTGCGTGATTTTCCAATTTATGAGAGTGGGATACACTTGTAAGCCTGAAACAAAAGTGCCCACTTCGCCATTGAATGATTCACTACAAAGACGGCGTCACTTTTTATGTGTGCCGGCAGCTTCTGATAAATCTGCGATGAAACCGGTGGTCTCTGAAGGTTGAGTGTAGGTAGCTGTTCGAGTTGGGATTTTAAGCGCAAGGTCTTGAAAGATGGATTCGTCTTGTGGTGCTATGGTTCAACATCTGTTTATACATTTAAAAACTGCTTTATTATGATATTGATAGCTGTAGAGCGACCGGAAAGGCAGGAGAGAGTCGGGTTGGAGTCGAACCTGGATTTAAAGTGAGCTACCAGGGCACTTCATTAAGTAGACTTTTTAATAGTTTAGTTGATAGTGGCAAAAACAAAATGTTGTGGTCCTTGATAGTCGCGAGGCTACTTAAAATGAATTTGCAGTGTGCCTGTTGCAGTCTGCGTGGCGCTCCGAACAAGCTCTATTACTTTGCTTTTACACAATGTGTACATGTAGACAAGTGGCCTGCTATTGGATCACTACATTGGTCCACAGTGGCCACGACAGTGTCGGAGAGTAATGGCAGAGCTGTACGTGGACTGATCATCAACATATGAGTCAGCAAGAGTTATGAGCGTCAACATATTTGAAAGGATGCTGGATTGTGGAGATTTGATTTGACCTAGGCTCCTCACAGTGGCCCTCAATTGGGTTGATTTATTTGGAAAGGGCAAGAATTGGTCTTCTGATCCGACCATTTTGTGAGGAGGACCGAATAAAATTTCTTTCATAATGGCAGAATGCGATTTTTGTGAGTAGAATGAATTCACAAATTCCTGAATAAAACTCAGCGATCATGAAGGTTTGTCTTCTTCTATATTCCATTTTCTTCCACTTATTCCGGGGCGGGGTCTCGGTGGCAGCAGGCTAAGCAAGGCAGTCCAGACGTCCCTCTCCCCAGCAACGTTTTCCAGCTCCTCCTGGGGGACCCCGAGGCATTACCAGGCCAGATGAGATATGTAATCCCTCCAGCGTGTTCTGGGTCTTACCCCGGGGTCTCCTACCAGTTGGACGTGCCTGAGAGACCTCCAAAGGAAGGTGCCCGGGAGGCATCCTGATCAGATGCCAGATTCACCTCAACTGGCTCCTTTTGACACGAAGGAGCATCGGCTCTACTCCGAGCTCCCTCACCCTATCTCTACGGTCTGATCCCAGCCACCCCGAGGAGGAAACCCATTCCGGCCGCCTGTATCCGCAATCTCATTCTTTCGGTCACTACCCAAAGCTCATGACCACAGGTGAGGGTTGGGACGCAGACCGAGTGGTAAATCAAAGCTTTGCCTTTCCGGCTCAGCTCCCTCTTCACCACGACAGTCCGATTCAGCCCCCACATTGCTGCTGACCCGAAGGACCCCGAGATACTTGAACTCCTCCGCTTGAGGCAGTAACTCCCTCTTCTATATTTCAAGACTAAAACAATTCCGCAGTTACTCGGCACTCGGTTTTTCTTACGAAAAGGGACAGACGTAGCTGTGTAAAGAACAAAATAAATGCCTGAGAAAGACGTTCAAACGTTGTCTACTTCCACACCGACCACACCTGGCCAATCACTGGAACAGTCTCGAGGCTCGAGCTGCCACCTGTCTTCACCACAGGTCAGGGTGCAGAACTTGAGTGCTATCACGTGCACGCCTGCAACAACATCACTTATCTTTTCTCTGCAGTGGCAACATGTTATCACAATAACCTATGCACGCCTGCAGCCTGCTACAGAAACAAAATGCCACTAGATAGAGATACAGGCACGCCTCTGTGAAAAGAATCCATCCATCTTTAATCGGGTGATGGAGGGACTGAGCCACAGTCGCCTGGTGGTCTGGCAGGCAGCCTTCCAGCTCATTAACATTTCAGCAGCTCATCATCATTGTCACGCTGACGCGGGTCAGCCAATTTATGTTGTGGTGGTACAAAATGAGAGCCTTCCGGCGGAACAGCAGTTGAAACATGATATACAGAAACAGGGCGTCCCCCCTGGAGGATGTCCCAAAGAGTGACACATGATACCAGTAGCTTCTCCTTTCCACTGAGAAAATACCTTGTTGCTATTATTGTGTTATCATAGTATTTCGAGACAATTGAATTTCCGTGATTGAAGTCGTGCATTTAGGAGAAAAACTCACAAACGTACGAGGAAAAAAACATGAATATTCTCTGAGATCATAAAGTCACACATCTACGGAAAAAAAACAACCCACATCGCTTCACTTCGTGTGTCACTTCCTGGGAGACTACAACTCACAATCCGCTGGCTGTTTGTTTCCCATTACTCAACAGACACCCACTGAACATACAGCTAGCTAAGTCTTGCCTCATTTGTGGTCTGAGAAATCGTAAATTCATCCAATTCATCTATTTTCTAAGGTACTATAGCTACCAAGCTGTCTGAGTCTTTTTGCAGTTGCAGCAGGAGACAGTGGAGTCATGTTGTATATCTTGTTTTCTATTTCACACGAATAAGGTGTGCCAAAGCAAGTGGGCTCCACCTGTTGTTTCAGTGTGTTAGATACAGCACATATTTATGGATATCTTCAATCAGAATCAGAAACTATTTATTGCCAAGTAACCTACATTACAAGGAATTTGCCGTGGTCTGATGGTGCTACATTTTTTTTAACATATAACATATAATCTGACAGACAAAACAAGCATGTAAAAATACAAAGGTAAAAGAATAAGATAAGATAAGTAACAAACAGTGCAAACAGTGATCAGGCCACCACTCAAAATGTGTGTCTCTGCCCTCGTGGTCAACAAAAGCTGATTACAGATCTTAGTTGAATCTTACTAGTTACGAACCGGGCTTTGGATATTGGAAGTGCTAGAATTCCCCAGAAATGTCTTGAAAGGTTGAAAAACATTGTTAAGTTAATCGTATGAGGCAATACATCAACCGCAATGAGCCTATTGCAGATGTATGGGTACGAGCGCATATAGCGGCGGATAAATAACAAGAGATGTCAGTACAGAAATGTCAAAGACGTGTTTGGGGTCAGTAGTGTCGCTTTTACACAGTTTGTCCATCAGGGAGCACTGACAGGTTTATTTTTATACTGTAAAATGTGCCACTCAGTACGTTTCTTGGCCACAATTACTTAAAAAAAAAAATTTAAGGGATCTCTTAAAAAAAATGTTTGTTTATGTAATAAAAAAAAAGCAGTCAGTCAGTCAGGCCGCAGACAGCGTTGGCAATATATCAATGGTGCAACGAGGCCGCCATTCTTCTTTCACAGTGGCAGTTTTTCCCAGTTTAACTCTCACAATGAACAACAAGAGAAACCTGTGAACATGAAATATGAGTGGTAGCACGCTCTCTAGTTTACCAGCTGTCATTGCGATTTCATGTGGCCTGACTGAAGGAATAATGATTACATTAGCTCTGGCCAGAGCTCGTCAGCTAACGACACTAATGATGCTAACGGACAAGTGTGTCCCTCCCCTGGACAGGCCCCCAGTGAGGCAATTACCTGGAATGGCAAGGTTTAAGCCAGGCATGACGAAGGAGGATTAATCCAATCACGTCGTGCCATCCTGTCTGAGGTTTTTCTTTTTGTTTTTTTTTCTTTGAGAAAACATTCATTTAATTTTCTTGTAAATCTTGTGGTTGTCTGCTTTCAGTAAGACAACCTTGTTAACTCACTTACGGTTTCTCAGGAGGTGATCCTGCTGCAACGGCTGACAGCGGCCTTGATTTCCTGACACAGAGCAGCGGTGTTTGGTTTCGTAGGTTGGTGGTTAGATACATCTGCCTGACTTAAAAGGGAAACAAACATTATTCCAACGTCTGCTAGACTGCCTCTTCCTTCCTGTACACCGAAACTTGAAGAAAGTTCCACGGCTCGACAGCCCTAAGTGCCCCTCCACACACACGCTGACAGTGCTGTTGGGTAGATAGGCTGAGTGTATACAGTGAATGCTGAATGAAAGCTTCTTTTCACAATGTTACCTAGCCAAGGACAGCCTCGAGCTTTTTCAATTTACAGACCTGTCAGACGGACACCCGCGAGACACTACAGGTTTTTTTGAATTTTAACTGCATACACCTTGTGACGGTATCTCAGTGAGGGTTTATTGCTCTCATTGGATAGACACGCACAGTGAAGACCTCTGTAATAGAATGTTTTCTATTTACTCAAAAGGAATGGAATTTATAGCGGCATTGGTATGTATGCACGCCTTGTGTAATCTTAGCGTGTCCCAGGTGACGTCTCTGCTACTTTAAGGAATTTCCCCACGAACAAATGATAGTTTGAACTCCACCAGTCCATGATGTGAAAGGTGCGGCTGCCAGCGACGAACCCCAATAGGCTTACCTTCCAACTCTGTGACGTATTTTTGTAGGCCAACCCAGAGGTTCGCGCGACCAAAAGCCAATGGGATTGTTCCGTGGGATTTTGGATTATTGCAGAAAATAAGCTCTGCGGGAAAACAAAAGTTTATGATACTCACACGTTTTGTTCAGCGAGATAATCTTCACTACTGAACACCACTTTTAGGATTTTTGAAGCGTAAATGGAATCGCCAGAAGTAAAAAGCTAACGTTAGGCTATAAAGGAACGACAGCGCGATCGCATCACTTCAACGTCACGAAGCTTCACTTTAAGAGAATATAAGATAGATATAGATATACAGACAGATAGATATAGAGTATAAACACAACGAGGCTGTAAAGGAGGACTAGTGAGTAGACGACTTTCCGTGTTCGGCGTGAAGACGTTTAATGTCTCGTCTCATTTAGCCGCTTGTTAGCAACCGCTTTTTTTTAAAGACACGTAAAAAGCTTCAAAATTCAGGAGTGGGGGGTATCTACCAAACAATCTAACCAAAACGTTGAAATTTCAGGCATCTAACCAAAAACCCATCCAAAAAAACCCATTGAAGACTTCGAGTCATTCCTGTAGCAGTCTATAGACTATAGGTAATATCACCCCCCTCAGTGTTTTTTTTGACTGTATGTCCGTGTTCGTAGGCCACACAATAGGACGCTACTCCAGATAGTAGCACACTACAGAAGTTAACAGCACGTCTCCTAGCAACAGCAGTTATGCAGACCTACTGTAATGGCATTTCAAAATATTGTTAAACTTGTTTGCTTGTACGTGATCTCAGCAGGAAATCATTGGGTGGCTCCAGTTCCCAACTCATTGCCGTCACTGAACTAACAGACTCCTGCTCAAAACAGCAAGAAAGTCACAGCTCAGTCCTATAGCAGCTACTTGTTGTTACACAGTTTTGACCACACACACCTCTGTCCAGAGTTAGGTGCTGTTCTGCCCCCCCCCCCCCCCCCCCTTTGCCTCTGCAATGCAGCTCCTTTGGGAGACACAGTAAAACAATAAGGTGCTTGCTAACACACACAAACCCTCAACAGCAGAATTCCTGTGTACGTGCGTGGAGGCCAGTGATTCACCTCCTCGAGAGATTCCGCATTGATTGGAAGGGAAACTGCTGTGTGGTTTGAATTCATGTCACATTCCCTCCCCATCAATAGCATATCTTAGCTGAGGGGGAAGTGTGATCTGTGACACACTAGTCTCGCATAGCCAGACTCCACACTTCGGAGACAGGTCTGGCTTAACCCATTGTCGTCCTGGAATGGGGGGGGGGGGGGGGGGGCACTCCAGACTTGGAGGAGCTCACTGGACCCACTAAGACCACCGACAATTGTGTAGGCTGCTTGTTCGGAGGTTGTTGATGTTGTTATTTCACGTTGCAACCACAGACTGTATAAAAAAGATGGTCTCCTCTTCCTCCCACTGTACAGAAATGAAGCCAAACTCTCCTGCATGCGGCCGCTGCCATCTTGCGCTGGTGACGACATTTGGAGCCAGAGTCTGCGCAGTGGTGATCGGGGGGGGGGGGGGGGGGGGGGGGTGGAGGTCCCGCCCATACACCCGCCTGACCCAATCACAAGCACACCACAGCCAATCTCAGCTGTCAATCATGACGTTTCACCCCGTTTTTTATAGCATCAAATAACTAATTAAAACCGAACTTGTCCGAAAAATGAACTCTTTAACAAACACCCGCGTGATAAGAACTACCTAAAATGACAGAAACCATCTTTGGAAAAAATTTATTTGATGTGTACTTTTTTTGTGTGTATTTTTTCGTTTGGCACATGGCCCATCCGCTAACATGGAGTGGGCGGGGTTTGCGACCTATACTGCAGCCAGCCACCAGGGGGCGATCAAGATGTTTTAGCAGTCTATGGTTGCGACAGGGACGGAAATAGTCGCTGCAGATTTATCCCTGCAGCCTACATGCGGTGAGCCAGACCAGCGACACGCTGACAGGCAGAGCATCTCTTTTTACTTTCTTATGACCTCCTGCATTGTTTTCCTCCGTCCGTACCCTGCAGGTGCACCGTCCAGCCAGCCTGGAATGCCTCATAACTTGTCCAGACTAATTTCCCGCAAGATCCACCACCACTGCGAGGCTGAGAGAAAAGGCTGTACTGAACATTATCTCTGCATTGCATTAATTAGTGTGAACTAACATTAACACCCTGCAAAGTCTGAATAATTGAATTGAACCTTGCTGTCTTTAAATCCAAACTTTCTTATTAACCCTGAAATCTAAAGTCAAATCTCTTCCAAGAGGTTCAGACGATTCACTTTTTCCAGTGCGTGTCAAATTGTTTAATGAGTTTTCAATGAAAAAATGACTATCTCAGTCTCAAATTATATATATTAAAGGTCCCATATTGTAGAAAGTGAGATGTCCACGTCTTGTCTGATTATAAAGCAGCTCTAGGTGCTGTATAAATACTGTGAAAGGATCAAAACGCTCAGTCCACAGAGAAATGAAACACAGCCCCGTGTTCAGACACTGTGCCTTTAAACGAGCCGTCGGGACTTCCGTAAGGTTATGATGTCACAACTATACAGTCGCCGCACTCAGCCAGGTCATTTGATCCAGGAACAGCACCACCCACCAAGTACAGGGGCGCTTATCCACCCACTCAGTCTGTTATCCAAGTTATTGGAGAGATTGTTCAGTTTGTCTAAAAGGGCTTGTTTCAGACAGAGGGGGGGGGGGGGGGGGGGGGGGGGGGGCTGAGGGGCTGAGGGGCTGCAGAAAGGGCCAGGAGAAGATACATAAGGACTATTGTCAACTGTGAATCATGCAATACATTTTGGAAATCAGCATAATATGGGACCTTTAAAGTTTAGGACCTGATGATAAATTAAGTTTCTTCTTAATAAGGACAGTTTTCATTAATACTTGACTTTCACGCTCCAGCCAACCTATGTGTATATACAAGCCTCTAATCCGCAGCCATCTGCTTTTACTGGAACAGTCCTCTAATGAAGCTGCTGTATACTGTCAGCAATAATAGTTGACTGACTCATTTCTCACTAGTAGGTCTAATTTAGGATCTGATTCGCGTATTAAACAGCGTCATCACAATAATCATCCAACTTTCATGAAATACTACAATTAGTGCTGAAATGCAGCTATATTGAGACAGAGCCGCTAATGTTGTGATGAATGGTAATTATTCTTGGAACATACCAAGCCACAAAAAGCCCTACAGAAAGGATGGGAACCGTTCCATACTAGTGTGCACTCTTGTCACAGAGTTTGGCTGCTGGGTCATCATTGTGTTTGTTTAGACTAAGCGGCGTGAGCGAAAAGACAAAGATGTTCTCTCCACAGAGGAAGGAAGACGCAGAGCGCCCCCCCCCCCCCCAGGCCCGCCTGTAAAGGCCTGTGTTCAGAGTGCAGGAAGACGGAACACACAGATCTCGTCAACACAGTCGCACAATCAAAGAAATGACTGCAACTGAACGTGCAGCGCTGGCGGCTTTTTTTTTTGTTGTTGATCCGCTTGACTTAAAAGAGAGAAAAAAAAACTAACATCCTGACTCGCTCGCTGGAGAGTCCCTTCATGCCGAAGCCCCCGTCGACTGGAACGGTTTTACTTTCAGAGTGACAGTTGAGCCCTTGTAGTCACTCTCAGTTCGCTGCTCAGGATAACTGCAGCTCTAATGTGTAGATTAGATGGCTTCAGTGTGGATTAAAAGCGCTTGTCATTTGCTGCCCCAGCTGTCACCTGCTGCTGCAGCTTGGACTAATGCATCTGGCCCTGGAGCACGCCACTGACCCAGCGAGCACGTCTGCCACCCCTCCCTTTTAATGTAACGCCACGCAACTCAAACCTCATCTTAATATGAGTTCATGTGGAGTGGTGTTTGTGTCACTTGATGAATGTCAGTCCTATAGTCGCTCTGTTTCTGGTGTCCTCCACCTCCTGCTCCACTCTGTTCACCAGCTCGTCTCTAACTGAGTCTGTCTGCTGCCTGCTGCTGAGAAGACAGCGTACAGTGGCTTTTTAGAGCTTTTACTCTGAAAACCGCTGCCTGCTGTAGCTGAAATCAAGAGCAGTGAGAGTGAAGTTGAGGCCGGACAGATGCAGATTCAGCTGATGACTCTCTGTAGGTTCATCACTTTGAGTGACCCCTTTCACATTTGATATATTGCTGTTATAAAAGAAATGCTTATTTGCTCTCCACCAAATTCAATTCAGTTCAATTGTATTTATCTTATTTTTATTTTTATTCTTATTCTTATTTTAGCTTTTATATTCTACTTATTTGTTATCAAAACATTAGCACCTTCAGACCACAGCAAATTCCTTGTAATGTATGTTACTTGGCAATAAACAGTTTCTGATTTCTGTTTCTGATATAGCGCTGAATCACAACAAAAGTCATTTAATGACACTTAACAGATAGAGCAGGTCAAGACCGTAATCTTTGTAATGTTATTACAGAGACCCAACAGTTCCCAGACCCAGCTCTGTGCTATACACACTGGCTCGAGTGACACACAAAGTGTGTTTCTTGTTTTCAAGTGTTCCTTTAGGTGGAAAACGTGACAGTTTTTGCAGTAAGCCCGTAAAGATGTACAGAGTGGTACCAGAGTGGTACCTCCCCCTCCCACTCCTCCACTGTCCTAGAAAGTCTCTGGCAGCCAGATTGGGCTCATTTCTCCACTCTGAGTCTGCTAATTTTACTCAGGCTCTGACCCACTTGGTGCCTACAACTCTTCTACTGCTGGCAGCACTTGTACTGGAGCTTTGGACACACACACACACACACACACACACACACATTCACGCCCCCTGTACCGGGACCGGGGCAGTAGGGCTCACACAGTGATGGTGCAATTGATCAAAGTGGCGAGTTTATTGTGAAACTATAAAGTCACAATGCAGCAGTTAGTGTTGATTTACGATCAGCTGGTGCAACAGACTGCTGCTCTCTTGCTGCTGGATCCCTGGACTCGGCCCAGTATGACCACATTTGAATACACATAACACATTTCTAAAAAGCGTCAGTGTTTTAATGTTTGTCTTGACACACCGCTGTACAGTAAAATACAGCATAAATGATGGTTTAAATACAAATATAGAACAATATTTATTGATAGAATAATAAGACTGAGAATGTTCAGTATTATTTAACAGTCCTTGGTACCACAGTGCAACTAGGTTTTCTCTCAAAAAGTAGTTTGAGACCTGGACCTGATGTTGCGGAACTCATATATATATATATACATATATATTATTATTATTATTGTATATATTGGGATCTCCTAATTTGTGTCTTTGTGTCTGAAATACAGCATGGCATCCTTGACATGCACTTTTAATTTAGAAAAATGAAAGTTGTGTCAAACAACGAAGAAAAGCCTCCGTCGTACTGTACATTGTGTGCTGATCTAGTCTGACTAGAGGTCTCAACTTACAAAGAGAAGAGAAAGAAATGAAGCCCCTTTTCACACCAGCCACCTCAGGTGCACTCTTTGACGTCTTGTGCCATTCGAGACACAAACCGCATCAATCCTGTTCCAATTAAGTTGGGTTAAGGTCCCCTTTGAATTTTGAATCTTAGTTATTACGCTGTCCGCCAGTATCTAGACTGAAGTCTTTGGGGATCTGCACTTCTTCAGTTATATTCATCCTAATATTCAGTGTATGATGCCAGATGTCCCTGTTGACTCCGCCACACAGCTCACGATGACTCATGAAGCCCCCTTTCTATTCTGGATCGATCGCCAGGTTCTCCCACTTCGTAGCTCCCTGTTAAATGTTGTGCTGTTTGCGGAGCTGCTAATTGGGCTACTTTTAGCTGGGGCTGTGTCTGTGCTGGAGCGCCCGTCATCGCCGTCTCGCTCTATATCTAACCTGCAGCTCGTTTACTAAACCGCTCCTAAAGAAAAGGAGGACCCTATAGTTTTGTTTCATGTGAGGGGAGTGAGCTTGCTGCCACGCTGGAGGGGGTCATAGGGTTTTTGACACGCTTCTGTCGGGGTGAACTTCATGAATTGTTCGTGAAACCTTGCCAGTCAAGAATGTGTTGTTGTTTCATCGATGATTCCCATCGCAAGTGTCATGCGCCTTAAAGGGTCTCTACCTACACACTTAGTCTGGTGTTGATAAGTAGAAGACTGAAAAAGCATTCGGAGAAAAAAAGAATTGTGCAGATTAGCCCACGGCATGACATGAAAGTGGCTTCATCAGAAAGTGAATTGCAACACACCGCCATTACAAAAAACTCAGCGACTGCAGTCAGACGTTTTCTTCCCAACTGGCCAACTGCCCTAAATCCTTTTAGTATTAGTCCACCACTTGTGCACACAGAATTCTAATCCGTGTTTAAAGCTGCCAGGGAATGGTGTCAAAGTCCCGTTCCTCTGTCTGACACACATTTTAAAATCATGCAGCGTCAATAGCGCTGCTGCTGCTGCTGCTGTTGAGCCACAAGGGTTAAGGGTGGAAGTGCTCATATGGTATAATACCAGTTTATTCATGGCAAAAGCAGTCATTAATCGCTGTTGTTCCTGATTCCTTGATTGAAGTCAGTAGTCATTGTTGAGGTTGGGCTTAGTTTAATTTATTTAATTCAAGTCTGGGTACTTTTTTTTAAAGTTTATATTGTAAATCAATAGTCACGTCAGCCGTCAGTCAGTCAATAGTCAGCCCATAATGAGCATTGCAACAGGTTTTGCACGTCTGTAATCATTCTGCTGTTCGTTCTGGCCCCGAAGTGATCGATTTCTGTAACCTTGGCAGATGTCCACTCGAGTGGATTCACACTGGTGGTGCCTCATGTTAATGTCACGTAAACTGTGGAATGTAGTATGATTTTTGTCCCCCATCGCTCGCATTGAAAGTGTATGAAGAAGGAATCTTTTAATGAGCAGCAGCATGATTACAGCGAGGAAATGCTCATGTTCATATGAGCACCTGACCACTGTTTTAAAGGTTTCATGTCATGCTCATTTCCAGCTCTATATTTTTATTCTGGGACTCCACTAGAGCAGCTTTGCATGATTCACAGTTGAAAGCATTCCTTATGTATCTTCTCCTGGCCCTTCCCCTCAGTGCACCCTCTGTCTGAAACAAGCCGTTTTAGACAAACTTGGAATTTTACATCCAAACAATAGTTTAGATACCGGGTTAAACTGTGGCGTTGCTTTTACACTCGTCTGGTACACTGAAGGGTTGGCCTGCTGCTGCTGCTGTGTGTGTGTGTGTGTGTGTGTGTGTGTGTGTGTGTGTGTGCGGCCAGCAAAAACTATAAAAATAAAACCCAGTTTGTGAAAAAAAAAAAAGAATGATTTAGCTTTAAGTTACAAAGTGGCATCACTTTGGTGTCCTGTCCAGTTGTGTACAGCACAGTGTGTATGTTACATTCTGCCCCTTTGTTTCTCCACACTGCTCTCTCTCTGTGCAGCTACTCAGTGAAAAGATCAGTGGGGCAGAGGGGACCAAGCTGGATGAGGACTTCATGGAGATGGAGCGGGTGAGTCCAGTACAGGCGTCTGCCCGGCAGTGAACATGCTCCTTATGATGGATGGATGTAATGGTGTCACATTCGGTGACGCTGGGCTGATCTCATATAGCGCAGGCGGGAGATAAGAGCTCCCTAACGGAAAGTCCTTTCCAGCTAATTATATACTTTAACAAACCAAGTGATGGAAATAGAGGGTTGGGTTGCTTGTCCAGACGAACTGCAGCCACAAAAGTCACGTGATCTGCAATTCAGTCAGGATGTGGTTAGCCTAGCTTAGCGTAAAGACTGGGAGCATGGGGAAAAGGCTAGCTAGCTGTCTACCAACACCTTTAAAGCTCAGGAAGTGACTGTATGTTTCACATATCCTTTAGAAGGAGACAGTATTCACACATAATCTGCAATCTTTTTAATATATTTTTTTTAACATTCTTGTCTTGCTCTGAAAAGAAAATTGAGGTGACCAACAAGTCAGTGTTTGACCTCTTGTCCAAAACAACCGAATACCTCCAGCCTAACCCAGGTAATAAAAGATGTATCATATGTTATTTGCTGTCATTTTATCTACTGCTACAATAATGTCTCGCTAAGTGAATCCCGCGTGCGGCATACTAACTGTTTTCCTCCGCAGCCTCTCGAGCCAAACTGAACATGCTGAACACAGTGTCTAAGATCCGGGGGCAGGTGAAGACCACTGGCTACCCCCAGAGCGAAGGCCTGCTGGGAGACTGCATGCTGCGCTACGGCCAAGAACTGGGAGAGGACTCTGTCTTTGGTACTAATTCTCATATTTCAGAAATTCTTAACTAGGAGACGTTTCCCAGCAGAGGGGGGTAGAAAACACGTTGCCACAACGTCATGACAGCTTACATATTACATTTGTATACTCACCCTTGCATTTCCAAAACAGCACGATGAAAAGCACACAAGCAACATTAGTATTACCAAAGACAAGAGTAACATTAGCATGTATTCAATATCTGCTGTTTGCCTGCAGCCCAAAGTCATTCTGGACTTTGTATCTGTTATGTCGGCATGTATGAAAATCCTACTGTTTACTGCTCGTACTTACTGACACTAAATATGTTATGTTAGTCGCTCCAGCTGCTTGTTTCTGTTTGTCACATCTTGCTAGCTGGCATGGGACCGTGCAGTAGCGTACTACTCATGTATGCAGTGTTGTCAGATTTGGTGACAGTTTCCACTCCTGCATGCTTATAGCGTACAATATATATATACAGTGAGGTCCAAAAGAGGCGAGGTCCTTAAAAACCTTAAGTCTAGCCGTGGTTTGACTCTGAGAAAGCCCCTCCTTGCTCAGAATAACAGTTTGACCAAGATCTGATGCCACGTTTCCCACTATCACAATGCTGCTTAGTCAGCAATGATGTGCTGGAAACCTGAGGCGCAGCCATTATTTAGAACAGGCGAACACCGGCTGCGAGCCGAGTTCATTGAACGAGCCTCCGATGAGGAGATCAGATCCACCTGAGTGTCATCAGACATCTGACCTTTTGGACGAAGGAGTTCAGTTGGTCGATGCCACAAATGTGCTTACATTTAAAAAATAGTGCCGAATCAAAATATTTCTTCTTCACTTTATGTGTCATAACTGCAGGCAGACAGGCAGAGATGTATAGCAGCACCAGTAGTAGCCATAGCAACTATAATAATAATAATAATAATAATGGACATATGACTAATAATAGTAGTTACAGCTGTAGAAATAACTGAAATATCACTAATAATAGCAATAACAGCTTTAATAATAACAGAAATATAGACCCATGGTGGCAGCAGCCAGGACCATGATCCACAGGAACCTGCGAGACGAGAAAGCACAAAGAAGCTCCGGGGGAAGATGTAAAGTTAGTAACATGCATCGGAGGGACATGAATGTGTAAAGATGGAGAGGGAGAGGAGGAAAGCTCAGTGCATCATGGGAAGTCCCCCAGCAGTCTAAGGCCTATAGCAGCATAACTAGGGGGCTAGTCCAGGCAGGACCTGAGCCAGCCCCTAACTATAAGCAAAGTTTTAAGCCTACTCTTAAAAGTAGAGAGTGTGTCTGCCTCCCGGACCCAAACTGGGAGCCGATTCCACAGGAGAGGAGCTTGACAGCTGAAGGCTCTGGGCTCCCGTTCTGCTTTTGAAGACTCTAGGAACCACAAGCTAAACCTGCATTCTGGGAGCGCAGCGCTCTAAATCCATCAGTACAACAGAATCACGTCACACTCACCACTCTGCTCTCAGTTTCTCTTTTTAACAGAAAAAAAACCATGGTGTTTCCCACCATGAAAAGAGCCCAGGCTAACTGGAAAGAGGGGGTGGGGGGTGGATTGTCTCTCTGTCTTGTAGGCTGTGCTCTGGTGGATATGGGTGAGACCATGAGGCAGATGGCAGATGTGAAGGACTCCCTCGACATAAACGTCAAACAGAACTTCATTGACCCCCTGCAGAATCTACAGGACAAGGACCTCAAAGAGATCACGGTACATTACAGCAGCCTGTGCCCTGTGACTAAACTCACACAAGTGGTGTGCCGTTTTTGAAAATGTGATTGGCAGGGATTGCAGTACCCAAGCTCTAATAATGCTGACAGTGTTTGCGACACAGGGGAAATGTGACAACATGTCCAAGGATGTGCCAAGATTTCTGCAGCACATGTGCAACACTTTGAAACCTGCTGTTAGGCCAGCGTAGATGTGCGTCACCTTGAATGTGGCCTTAGTTGTGTGTTGTGTGTTTTCCACCACAAAAAGAAAAAAGTCCTGCATTAAACATTTTTATTTGAGTAAAAGTACAGAAGGATTATCTAGTCAACTGCTATCACAGAACCCTGCCGTTGGTCTGCTTTGCTTTCACGCTAAAAACAAACCACACCAGTCCACTTGGAAACAACCGGACCAAGGCCGCTTGAAAAGGTCTCGGCCTGGTTGTTTGATTGACAGCTTTCGCAGCATTTCATGCAAACTGAAGCGCCTGTGTTTGCAGCACCACCTGAAGAAGCTGGAGGGCCGCCGGTTAGACTTTGACTACAAGAAGAAGCGCCAGGGGAAGATCCCGGACGAGGAGATCCGGCAGGCCGTGGAGAAGTTCGAGGAGAGCAAAGAGCTGGCCGAGAGGAGCATGTTCAACTTCCTGGAGAATGACGTGAGAGATTCTGATTGGTTGGCAGGAATCCATTTCAATGATGTATCAGGACATTCTAAATCACCAACCATGGCAACAAAACGGATGCTTGACCGCAGTTGCTGCAATCTCGCTGGTTAAAGCAGCTTGACACCAAGTTTGTTTAAATATTTGTGTTGTCGTGGTTGTGACATATTGAGCTGTTTCATAACAAATTGAAACTGAAAAAGGGAAAGAAAATGAAGTAAATAAAAAACAAAAAACACGCCACCACGTTGAGCACTACGCATGCAGGATACACTAATACAGGCAGTGTAACACAATGTGATTGGATGACGAGGTATTTATTGTTCAAGCCAAGCAAACGTCTCACTGTCTCCTACAGTAGGGGTACTCCTTCTGCCGAAAGTTAGTGTAGGAAGCTTCTTAAATAACACCTCACTGAGGTAGAAGGGTAGAAGAGTTTGGCTTATTTGTAGTTATCTGCAGCAAAAGTTACTTGCGGGGCAAACGTTCCCCTCAGATTTGAGCTTTTAGCCTCAGATTTGTCCAACAAATGTATTATTCAATTCAATTCAATTCCATTTTATTTATACAGCGCCAAATCACAGCAAAAGTCATCTCATGTGACACTTTACATATAGAGCAGGTCTAGGCCGACTCCGTGAGAAGCATTATGGAGACAGTGGCAAGGAAAAACGTCCTTTTATTATCCTTTTATTAAGTAGATTATGTAGAAAATGTAAAGCTTGACACATACATTGTGAAGAGACGGGCTTAGACATGATTTCACAAAGCACCGACATTCAGTAGAAAGTCAGATCACTACTTGATTGAGTCATGTGTTTGTTTGTTTGTGTCTGCACATGCATCGTGGCTGCGGCCAATAGGTGGAGCAGGTGAGCCAGCTGTCGGCACTGATCGAGGCGGCAGTCGAGTACCACCGGCAGTCGTGCGAAATCCTGGAGGAGCTCAGCGGAAAGCTGCAGAGGAGGTGAGGAACCATCGATACCATGGCCAATCAGATACCTGCGTTTCGGTACCTACACCCATATGATACTTTTTTCCCATACTATACTCCAGACTTGACTTAAATGAGTGCACACAAGCTTTTTGTTCATTGTTCAAAATGATTCAAAATTTTTACATTTGGTTATAGCAGTCAATGCGGACTAAACAAGTCCAGCAATAACAAAATGCATTTAGTGACCCCATCTTTTCGTAATTCATGAACTGCGGTTTCTTTTTTTTTTTTACTCAAACTCAGCCACCACCAAACCTCTGTGTATTTTACACTCCATTTTGCACCTGCCATTTTAAGAATTGCTACATTTTCATTTGAGACTTTAAAGAGCGTTGGTTGTATGCGCAAAGCCAGCGGTGACGAGACGGAGAAGTCGGTGGCTGATTAAAAAGCTGTGGAGGTTGTCCCTCTACCAGCCATCAGCTACTTTAATTTGACTTTATCCATAAAATGTCTGCTCACCACCGATCCATCGGCCTCCGGACCAACCAATATTTACCTCATATGCAGCTCTCTCCATATATTGAGTTTCTACTGACTGAGTCATTGCACACTTTGAGGGCAGCATGAGGTTGAAGGTGGTTTCTGTCCACTGCATCATGTACTCTTTCAGATCCCGGGGAAGGAGCATAACACATTTATGAAAGCAACTTTGTGATGCTCAAAACGTGCTTTAGCCACCAGCAGTCCTCCCTCTGTCACCTCCTCCACGTGAACAGGCTGTGGTAGAAAGGCTTTGGAGAAAAGAACAGCCACTCCTCCACTACTTTTAGGAGTTTTGAGGATGACCCCCACCTCTTGATCCTGATGTTGAATTTCTCCTGTGGCTTCAGACAGACAGACCTAACTATAAGCGTTGTCATAAAGCAAACGTTTTAAGCCTACACTTAAAAGTAGAGAGTGTGTCCGCCTACCTTGTTTTACGTGGGAGTTAAAGGACATGTCCTGATCAAAGACAACTCCGAGATTCCTCACGGTGGCGCTGGAGGCCAGGGCAGTGCCATCTAGACTAACTATATCTGTAGATTATTGATTCATTCGTGAGTCGGTTCACCAGTGGCGGGTGAGTGACCGGTCTTCCCATCACTAAACGTCAAGCACGTCAACTTACAGCAGTATATCAAACACACTCTCTGTAGAAGTGAAACTGGCAGCGACTGGCATCTCCACAATCTCTCTGTATGTAGTCTGTATGTCATCTGTGCATCATTTTATATATGACTTTGTGTACATCTACCATATACCAATAGGGGCCCACAGCTCATTTTTTTGCCCCCAGGCCCCCCGGTGAGCCCTGCTTACAGCTGCGCTTTGTCTTTGACCTGTAGAGGAAACATCTACTGTGATTTTGGACTCAGTTTGGACATTCTCTAACTGGAGCAAGCTCCAGATAATCAGCATGAAACAAGTGTTTGTCCTCTTGACCTTCCTGGTGATCTGTTCCTGGAGCGGCTTAAAAGAAACACGCTGTCCGTAACGTAGCGGTAGACGCTATTCTTTGTTTTGCCTTATGGAACGAGTCTTTTTAAATCTGCTGTCTTCCTTCTCGATCCAGGATATCCACGGCCAGCGGCCGGCCCAAGAGGGACTTCAAGCCGAAGTCCATCAGGAGCAGCATCGAGGCCCTGGACAACAGTCAGCACAACGGCCTGTCCTACAACTCCTCGCTCAAATCCACCGGTACGGCTGCCACATGCCACGTCTTTTTTTTTATGTTATCTGCGTTCGGCTTTCTTTTCTGTAATTTTCTATGTCAGCCCCATCTTCATTGTTTGCTTTGAGTTCTCGTATATACTTTTCTTTCTGTTATCCCTTACAGATATCCAGATCAACCACACAGTCAATGGGAAAAGTAGGTATTCCTTTGCACAGTGTTTAGGTATGAGACTCCTCCGAATCCTTTCGGGGGGAGGGGGGGGGTGAAAAGGTACACAACAGTTATCATTAAAAATAATACCAATTTTGACTGCAATGATAGTCGTTTTTGAGAATTGAGTCATCCCAGTAATGTAGCATTACATCACTAACTACAAATAAACTTCCAACTTCTCACCCTATTTTTTAATCCATATGATTTTATGATTCCTTAAAGTTCCAATATTTGTAACGTAATCAAAGATCATATTAGTTATTTGATGTGAATATGAATTCTTGTATTATTATTATTATTATTTGTAGCACCTAACGTGTCTACAGACGTACAGTTTTCAAGTTTTCGACCTACAGATTGATTTGTTCTTGTATTTGTTCGGTGTTCTTTCTGTGGTTTTGCTCTTAATGAACTTCCATATACCTTCCACCTGTGTGTCTGTGTGTGTGTGTGTGTGTGTGTGTGTGTGTGTGTGTGTGTGTTCAGGGTTAGATCTATTGTTGTTATGCTCTCATGTGGAAGCTCGATTCATTGGATTAACTCTGTTGATGATGGTCTTCACTTGATGTGGCCAGATGCGCTTGACCACCGTTAAAGTGGAGTCAGTGCAGTTAATCCCATGCGAATCCCTCGCCCGTGGCAGGATCGGAAGAAACGTTTGCCGCCCTCTGATGGTCAAAAGTCAGACCAGCTAGAGTACGTGCGGCATGGAGTGGCGCACTGTAGACCCAGAGGGCGCATTTGGGACGATTTCTCCATCATATCCTGAGCGTGTGCATTGTCTTGTGTTGTCTTGTGCTCAACACCACCTCCATTTGTCTTTGCATCTCAGCCGACCACATAACCTCCGTCCCGCTGTCGTGGCCTGAGAGCCCCACTACCAATGGCAATATTCACCGTGAGTAACACATGCCGACTCAGCATTCACATATCTGTGTGCGTCAGACCTGAAAAGGTTGACATCTGTAACGTCCCTAACGTCAAGCAAAAAAACCACAGCTGGTGTCAACTCCTCAAATGAAAGTCCATTCATGAGCTTGGAAGATTATAGTTTGACTCAAGGTAAACTTACTAGCATTTCATTCCAGAGCTTTCAGCCACGTTCCAGGGTCCTCAGCGGTGGGTGGAGTGTGCTCTGTTGTCATGGAGAGGGCTCAGTATTAGTACTGAGCACTGACAAGTGAGCAAACCTCACCCACTCAAGGTCCATCCATTAGCTTTCTTCCGAGCTTTCAGATGTGTCTCATGGTCTTCGTCAGTACGTGGAGAGAAAAATCTACTTTTCACATGTTTCATACAGATTCATTGAGCGATGAATTGAAAACACTGTAGAGATTAGAATGGAGTTCATTTGTAACAACAGATCAACACCATTCTTCAAATGAATAAACCGGTTTGATCCCTTGAGTGCACAATCAGAAAACATGATTTAGGAAAATCAATCAGAACATAGAGGTATCTGTTTCTGCGAATGACGCCTTCGCCAACACTTCAGTGACATGCGATGTAGGAAAGAAGCCATTTCTCTCATCATAAATGCGCAGGAGTGAAATAATTATTCAGTCATGTTGTAATCTCTTCCTGTGGCACAGAGGCGGAGGTGTTGGACCAGCCGTGCTGTCGCTCCCTCTATGACTTCGAGCCAGAGAACGAGGGCGAGCTGGGCTTCAAGGAAGGCGACATCATCATCCTTACCAACCAGATAGACGAGAACTGGTACGAGGGCATGATCAACGGCGATTCCGGCTTCTTCCCCATCAACTATGTGGAGGTCATCGTCCCCCTGCCTCAGTGAAGACCGACACCTCGAGTCTCCTGCCGACTCGTCGCACTGTCCTCGGCTCCGCTCGGGCCTGAAACTGCGCGGGGGGGGCCAGCTCAGCCCGAGGCTGAAATACAATGTCTGTCTTCTCATTTTCAAACCGAGCCAGAGAGGTAGTAGTTTTGGTCCCAAGCCGACTTAAGATCAAATGTGGCTGATTACCTTGTTCTCTCTGTTGATGTAACTGAAACCCAAGCCATTAAGTGGGACACTGCCTGGTTGGACCCTTCGCGTCGTTCAAGGTCTGACCGAGGTGAAAATGTCTAGCAGCCGTCAAACTCTTGTAATCAGTCCCGTCAGTCCTGCAGATGATGCTGCTCCCTGTTTATGCTGATGGAAGTGTATCTGCTTGAGCTGTCTGCCTGCTTTTGCTCCTTCGCCGCAAAACCGAGGCTCCCTCACTTTGCTTGAGGTGGACGTCTTGACTGCAAATTTTTTCAGTTACTAAACACAAATGATTTTATTTGCATTCTGGTCACATTTATGAACATCATATACATTTCAGGATATTTTCAATCCCGTTACGTTGTCATATAGTTACTACCAAAAAAAATGACATAGGTGTGTATATTTGTCTCGGAGGTTTTATGGCTCCACCCTAGCACAATGGAGTTTGTGGTGCTCGCAGGATTGAACAAAGACAGTTAAAAGGAATTCTAAAATTTTAAGAGGTTAGAAAATAGGTTTTGTTGTGAACCTGGCCCGTTTACAAAAGAGATGAAGACTCGCTGAGTTGCCGCCACAGCCCTCTGTTCCACTTGATTTTAAAAGCATGTTATGTTCTGCGATATTATCCAAACACAGGCCCCTCAGTGCTTGTGATGCCTTGCGAGGCCCTCAAGTGAAGTCTTGCCAAAGTTCGAAGATAATTGCAGTTTATTACGGCTTTGTTCTTGTCTTTGTTGCTTTGGCCGTCATTTCTGTCAGTAACAAACAATTCAGTTGATTGAAGTTGATTGCTGAGAACGACAGCAGTTCAGATCATGCGGATAACTCGTCTGACCGC
Source organism: Enoplosus armatus (assembly GCF_043641665.1). NCBI lineage: Eukaryota > Metazoa > Chordata > Actinopteri > Centrarchiformes > Enoplosidae > Enoplosus > Enoplosus armatus. The sequence continues at coordinate 30,017,422 of NC_092180.1, read as the reverse complement.
TCGCGTGTCTTACCCTGTCGGACTTTGTTGCAGCAATGTCGCCCTGTTCTCAGCTTTCAGGGCTTACTTTGATGAGCTCAGTGTAACACCTCGTAGAAATGAGGGCAACAGAATTACAACCAAAAACGTTATAAACCAGAATGATCCTTTTAAAAGGCGAAATGCAACATTTGATCATGTTTGGCTTTAGCTGGGCGCCGCTCTCTGCCCTCCCTCCCGCACGAACGTTTATTTTGTGAACATTTCGAGCCACAGCTCTGGGAACAGTGATCGCGCACTGGCTCGCAGAGTTCAAGTCACCGGTGTTTGAACGCCTCCCGCGCCTCTCTGGGACCGTGTTAGACAGCATGCGGCGTATATATTACCACTCTGTTAGACTCGGCCTGTCTCGTGTTGTAAACTCTGTACCTTTCTCTTCTCGTCTTTTCACCCCTGCCTGTTTGCCTGCTGTGCTCTTAAGTGTTGAACACATGTTGTTAAGCTCTCTCTCTCAGACTTATTGTGACATAATGTATGGACTGCACTGCCCGCCTCGTCACACTGAAACCACATGAAAGTGCTTTTTTGTAGACGTCTTCTGTATTGCACTGAAGCTTTGGAAACTACCTACCACATATATTTATGGACATGCACCTTTCTGTTTGTTAGCGTTTTGTTTTTCCTTCCTCAGCGTTTGCACTTTGTGTTTATTCACAACAGGACCAGAATCACTACCATGTCAGATATATACGTGCAGTCAAAATGGTAGATCCTTAGATTTATATAACCGTAGCTGTTCTTTGTACTGTACTGAATCCACGATCTCGATTATTGTAACGCAGATTGGAGAACCGGTCGTATCACATCTTAAATCAGAAGTAGACGATCCTGTGACCTTGTGAGACTCGTTGCAGCTCTCTTATTAGCTAGCGACAAGGTCTGCAGTTACTGTAAACCTGTTCATTTAGGAAGTCCCATCATCATGGGGTGAGTTGGTAAGACTCCTCGGGAGCCTCGTAACCACCACTGATGTCGAGTGTTCAGTTAAATACCACCAGAGGAATGCACTCAGCACAAGCCGGTGTTCAATCCCATTTTGTCGAGAAGCATCCAATCACAGAGTAACATTGAGGATATTAAAGAAACATTTGAAATGGGAACACAGAGAAGATACAACCAGAGGGGGTGTACGTGGTTTTTTAATATCTGCTCTTCCTGGAAGGCTTTTAGTTTGAAACTTTTGCAGGAAGTGTTGAGTCTCATTGATAGTATCGTGTTAGCGCTCAAAAAACGAGAGTGTTTTCAGCAGAACGGCGAGTATGACACGACCGATGTTGCACTGTGGACATGTGCATTTACCACGTGAGCGATCGGAGTAATTCCAGGCCAACTCCATGTTTAACTGCCTTTTAGTGATCAGCCTACATTTATTCAACCACTATTCCACCGCGATTCCACAAAAAAAAACACCTTTTTCCCTCCTTAGGTTTGTTTTATCCACAAAGAGTTACTAATTATCGTGACCTGACATATGGGTTATGTCTGTCTCAGGTGTGTCTCCCCCATTTATGTACTCGATGGACTACATTATTTTATGTCGTCTCTCATCGTATGTGGACCAACTCTACTTTAAGAAAATGTATTGGATACTCGCTGTTACCTTGCAGTTGCTTAAGTGTTGCATGAGTTTTCTAAAGATCGTCATTACGGATTTTTGGATAAGGGGGAGCTCTTATCTGCGACACAGTCACAATACGTCACACAGAGAAGGAATGTCCGTCACAAGGTTTGAATCCCGCATTCGGCCTCCGGAAAACCGCAGCGGCAGATTTCATTCAGAAGACTGCAGCTTCCTCACGAAACCATCCATACTAATTATCCATTTCAAAAGCGTTTGATTTCATTTTTGCCGTTCGCCCCACAGTATGAATGACTGACTCTTTTTAAAACACTATAACAAGATCTGTGTCAACACTGTACCTCTGTTTTGCCTTTGCAGTGCACAAAATCATTTTAGAGCCAACTTCTAGGCAAAGACACTTGGCTGCGCAGTTCTTGTGTTTTATTTTTTCAGTAGCATAATTTATGCAAAAGGTGTTTTATAGATGTTGTAAATTAATATATTGATAAATATATTGCGTAAAATAAAAGACAAGCAAATATTGAGCCACCACGTGTGCGTTGTTTGTGTGCATCTTGATCTGTGAATTACACTATATGGCCAAAATGTTTTATGTATTTTAGACAATAGTGTGCTTCTGGCTTTGTGTCAACAGTTTAGGGAAGGTCCTTTCCCTGTTTCAACATGACAGTGCTCCCCGTGCACAAAGCGGCTCCCCATCCAACACCATTTGAGATGAACTGGAACACCCAACACTGGTGTTGGACCTAACCACTAATGCCGGGTTTTAACACCTTGTGGAAAGACTGAAACTCCCAAGAGTGGGGGCTGTTGTAGGAGCACATTAATACCCGTGGGTTTAGGAGTGACATGTTCAACGACAGCATCACATATGCATGTGAGGACCACGTACCTTTGGCCATACAATGTACCCTAAAAGTAGTGGTTCCCAATCTGGGGGTTCGCACAGCTCATCTAATGGATCTCAAGATTATTGCTGGTGTAAGAAACCAAAAGACCAAATTCTTACTACACAGAACATATTTATTGTGCTTTTCTCTCATCTTTACCACTTTCTTGCTGTGTAATTTGATACTGCATCATTTTACCTCTTCATGCCTCTGAAAGCTGCTCAAACTAAAACAGGCTAAAATGACTCAACTGCTCACAGCTGAGTGCACAAGTTGATGAGGGCTAACCATGATTATTAAGAGATCACAAACAAAAAAGGTTGGGAACCACTGCGAAATGATCAACCCTCTCATCAGCGATCGGTCTCTAAAGGGAATATTTACACACTCCTTGCCTACCTAGCCATCTATCCACCCTATGCATGGTGAGCACATAGTACATAGCATTTCCACATAGATTTTTTTTATTGCATTCTAACGTCCAAAACTTACATGGCATAGTGAACATTTTACATTTTAATGTCTTCAGGCTTTAAGACTAAGATTTAAGATTCAAATCCAGCATTTAATGGCAACACCATTTTAGAAACTCCATTCAGTTGTGCTGCTTTAAGTCCGCCCAGTTAAGATTTTATCCCAGAGGTGCTGTGTGTGAAGTTCTTTAACCAGGGTGATTTCTAGTCCACTGGTATATGGTTACCCAAATTACAAAAACATACACTCGGTTGCCATTTATTAAGTAGACCTAACTAAAACTGACATACAACGTGATTCAACAGTCCTGCCATCAATCCGACCTCCATATATGGTGTGCACCTTAACCAGTAGGCCGCTGGAGAAGCCAGTCCATCCTCACTTGTAGAAATGTTGTGGATAAAATATAAAGAAACTTGTGTTAGTGTGTAACGCCATAAAATCCAACAGCACCGCAAAGTCCAGCCTCCACCTCAGTTTGAACAAAAACTAAACGTTATAACCCTCATGAAGGGGTGGGATTCATTTGGGAAGGTGGGATTGGTTTTTGCAAGGTGGACCTCCAAAATCCGGCAACTAAATGTCTTTTCTCTGTTATCTCTTGTTGTGTCAAGCCATGCAGATAGTTTTATGTGTCCAGGTTTTGAGACATCTGTCTCTGAGGTTTCTGCCTCCATACATTAGTTTGGGGTGCACATTAAAAGGTTAGAGCGTATATTAAGAAATAGCATGGTGTTTGGATTATCCTGATTATGGAAGCCTATTTTTGAAAGTACTTTTTACTACTTTTAATACTGTTCACAATCACAAATGATATCCCATTGTATTTCAATGGAGGTAGAAATCTCCAAACAAAAACTATATACATGGGCTACATTCGAGTAAAGGTAAGTAAAAAAAATATGTTTCCTTGTAATTTGGACGACCTAATCCTGTAAACTACTAATTTCGCTGGGGGACCTTTGAGATCCATGGGTCTAGATAAGTGCATTATATCCAGACCTCAGCACTCCTCTGCTTGGACCCTCTGATCTCCCTCTTACTCTTCAGAGGCTGCCTCTCTCCTTTATGGGAGTCCTGTCTCTCTGGTTGCTCCGCTCTAGTCTCTCTGACCTCTTCGGGCTCCCTCATCCTGCCACAGTTCACAGCACAGGTCCAGTCAGGTTGGTGACCCACCACCAGGTCCAAAGTGGGCAGGGAGGTGGTGCTGGTCACCTCCCTGTAGTCTAAAAAGGAAGTGATAGAGGGACTGTCTGGAGGGAAGGTTTCATATCCCCCTCTCATACCTGGACAACCTCCCCAGGACGCCCTCTCCCTCAGCCTCACAGCCTGCCGGATCTTCTTCCAGCCCAGGTGGTTGAGCTCCAGAAGGTTGAGCAGGATACAGAAAACGCCAACGCAAAACATGAAGAGCAGGAAGATTGTCTTCTCCGTGGGCCTGGAGATGTAGCAGTCCACTGGCTGGCTGCAGGGGGCCGAGGCACAAAGGAAATGGACAGGTACCCGGAAGCCAAACAGCTTCCACTGGGCCAGGACAAAGCCCACCTCCAGAACAGCCCGTAAACACACATGTAAGATGTAACATTTAGACAGAACCCCTCCAGAGACCACGTGACCCTCTGCACTCCCCTCCCTGAAGGTGCAAGCTTGGGCGTGGCTCAAGGACACCATGTTGTTGGGGTCTCCCTTCTGGAGGCTCTGGGCAGTGATGCCCTCCAGCACATCTGCCAGGCTGTGACCTAGATGCTTATGGGAGCGGATGGAGCAGCTGTCTGAGTCACAGCTCCGATCATACACCTCCTGTCCGCCGCCTCGCCCTACATCTGGGCCTGCCCGTCTTGGGATATCCCCAGGTCCTTGCCCCTGCCTCTGGGTGGTGTTGTGAGGCAGCTTGGACAGGTTGTGCCACGTGTAGATGATGAAGCAGAGGGACGGCGTGGAGACACTGATGATGTGGAAGACCCAAAATCGGGGTTGCGAAATGGGCGCAAATGAGTCGTAGCAGACGGTGGAACATCCTGGCTGCAGCGTGTTGCACACGAACATCTCCTGCTCGTCGGTATACACGTCCTCAGTCGCCACGGCGACGATGAGCAGCCGGAAGATAACCATGACGGTGAGCCACAGGCGACCGATCATGGTGGAGTGCTGGTGAACAGCATCCAGGAGACGTTTGAGCAGGGTCCACTCCGTCATGGTGGCCTGTGGCTGCCAGCTGCCTCGAGGAGGGACGAGCTGCCTGGAGTAGAACAGTCCGCTGCAGACTCCTCCTGAATTCCTACTCTGTTGGACTTGCTGACATAACTGACTTAAACCACCCTGGAGAGGACCTGATGTGGGCTACTCTATCCCACCTAATCTACACGAACTTCTGTTCTTGAGCTTTCTTCTCAGTTCTAGAAACTCCTCTCATTTCTTAGTCAGAGGGTCCTTCTGAAATCAGAAGCCTGCAGTAGACTTCCTCTCTGACTGACTCTGTTGGCCAGCCCTGCCTGGCTGCCTTGAGAGCAATGGAGCCATTGCAAGAGAGAGAGAGAGAGAGAGAGAGAGAGAGCCACCCCATCTTTCATAGATAAGGACGTCCACTTGACATGAGTCACTTGGCGCGTTCACTTCTCTCGTCTTTAGGATCCATTTTAAAACCGAGAGACATCACCTTCCTCTACTGGAGGACCTGCTGATAGTGCTGACTGATAGAGCATTCTTCACAGATTAGTCCTCTGAAAGCTAATGGCCTCTTCCTTTAATGGAGAGGCATATTTTAAATGATGACCAGCACAGAGGAGCATGCTTACTGTTCACTGATTCTGGACAACACACACTGGACACTGTTATGTACAGTAAGACATCAAGAAGTTTGTGTCAGGGTACATGGCTGAGCAAAATAATGAAGAAATAAGGTTTTGACTGGTGAAAAATATGGCGTTTGCTGTTCCGGGGCTTGTTTCGACTGCTCCCCTCTAGCCACTTGCCAATAGCCTCTTATCTGTGTTTTAAAAAAAGACCCTTGAAAGGTCTGCTAGCATCAAATCGCCGTGCCCCCCAGATAAAACACTCAGTGACCCCTGTCCTGACTTCAAACAGTCCTGACAAACCCCGTCTGAGTCTCTGTCTCAAAGCTCTGCCCACTTTCTATTTATGACACGAACAGAGACATTCGGTGTAGCATTAGATATAAATGTAATTGGACTCGCATGTAATTCTTTATATTCTCAAGGCCCCAATATGCACGGAATAAAGTGCCCGTTGGATCGTCCAACAGCACGTGAAACCCCCCTTTCTGACGGCAGAATCAGGGGTGTTGAATCCGACAACTTTTGTAATTTCCCGAAACTGACAATCATACGCAGTGATTGGTCAACTCTCGGTCAATCAGTTTTCTTCCTCACAAATGAGTGCAACACCACGGATGCTGTTACACCCAGTCATCTGATTCTTTGCGTCAAGACTACAAAAGCAATGTATATTTATTCAATATGTATTTTTAGTGATGCAGATGTTACAAAAAAAATACAGAATAACCAGTAGACAAAGAGGGAAGTGGAAAAATGCTAACTCATTTCCGGGTTTTAGGACACTGGTCCCAAATCTGTGCCTTTTGACTTCTTGGAAAGAGATCAAACTTGCTTCATTCGAAGTATACTGAACCCTTTATATCCTTAGCCTATATTCTTATTAAGGACGATATTTGTATCTCCTGAGCAGTATCTTTATCATTCATGATGGTGATGGCGTGCAGGTACAGCATGAAGCGCGCGTGAGTTAACGTCCAGACAGCCTCCTGCAGCGCTTTTGTCTACTATCGACCCAGACTGAGGCACACGCTGGATTAACATCTTTTAATGGCTGTTGTGGGACCTGATGAAGCGAGGGATCGATTGACTGGAGAGTGGCCCCTCGCTCCTGCCCTGAGCAGGATTAGAGAGGGGTCCCCGGTCCCCATCTAACACAATGCAAATGCAGGAGGGGGGCGGGGTGGGTGAAGGTTCCGCTGATCGCAAATAGACCTTGACTAAAGCCCAGACACAACATCGGCCGACCCAGACCTGCAGCCAGAGGCAGTGCCCAAAAGGCCCACACCCAGCGCCGGCCACAGAGAGGACAGGAAGTGGCTTCAGAGTGCCGTGGTGGGGGCCCTGTGTATCCAGAGCGTCTGGGGCTCCTTGCGCTGCCGTCCCGCCACTGTCAAAGGAATTACTCACCCTCTCAGTCTGTTCATGAAGGAATTCCCAATGATGCGCGTCCCCTCTGGGCTTTGTCAGGAGCGGCCAGGGAATGAATATCAGACGGGATTAGAGGGAAAGGAGAGAAAGAGAGGGACTGGCGCTCTGCCAGTCAGATAAAGTCCTTCTCTTTCTCCGCCATGCTCAGGAGTTATTTTTCAGCAGGACTTTCATCTGAGCGTACGTGCGCGAAGGGAAAGGAAGGGGGAACGGGCTACAAATACGTTTTCGTCGATTTACAAATACAGCTGTGTTCAAAATAATAGCAGTCCCACATCACTAGCAAGATAAATCACTGTTTTTGTTAAAATTTCAACTTCTACACTGCAAGTAAGTTTCTAGAAGGTTTAGTAAAGGTATAGAAAACCAACAGACCCAACAGGCATGGCGTGCATGCTGCTGATTCTGTGAAACTGAATCATTAACTGAAAGGGGCGTGTTCAAAAAAATAGCAGTGCTGAGTTCAATAAGTGAGGTCATTGATAATGTGAAATAAACAGGTGTTAAAGAGGTGGCCCTCATTTAAGGATCAAGGCAACTGACGCTGCATATGCTGGCTGTGCATTTGTCCTTGAAAAACAGAGTAAAATGGGTCGTTCAAGACACTGTTCAGAAGAAGAGCGTTCTCTGATTAAGGAATTAATCAAAGAAGGGAAAACCTATAAAGAAGTGCAGAAAATGATAGGCTGTTCAGCTAAAATGATATCAAACGCTTTAAAATGGCAGCCAAAACCAGAAAGGCGAGGAAGAAAAAGAAAAACGACCATTCAAATGGATCGGAGAATAACCAGAATGGCAAAGGCTCAGCCAATGATCAGCTCCAGGAGGATCAAAGAAGATCTAAGGTTGCCTGTGAGGACTGTAACAATCAGACGACGTCTATGTGAAGCCAGCAAGAAGCCCCCGCAAAGTCCCATTGTTAAAAAAAAGACGTGCTGAAGCGGTTACAATTTGCCAAAGAACACATTGACTGGCCTAAAAAGAAATGGCGTAATATTTTGTGGACTGATGAGAGTAAGATTGTTCTTTTTGGGTCTAAGGGCCACAGACAGTTTGTCAGACGTCCTGCAAACACTGAATTCAAGCCACAGTGCACAGTGAAGACGGTGAAGCATGGTGGCGCAAGCATCATTATATGGGGATGTTTCTCGTACTATGGTGTTGGTCCTATTTATCGCATACCAGGGATCATGGATCAGTCTGAGTACATCAGAATACTGGAAGAAGTCATGTTGCCGTATGCTGAAGAGGAAATGCCCTTGAAATGGGTGTTTCAACAAGACAATGACCCCAAACACACCAGCAAGCAAGCAAAATCATGGTTCCAGACAAACCACATTCAAGTAATGGAGTGGGTTAGGGTTAATCCCATAGAAGACTTGTGGGCTGACATGAAAAATGCTGTTCATGAGGCAAAACCAAGAAATTCAGAGGAATTGTGTAACGTAGTACAATTGTCCTGGGCTGCAATACCTGTTGACCGGTGCCAGAAGTTGGTCGACTCCATGCACCACAGATGTGAAGCAGTTATCAGAAACCGTGGTTATGCAACTAAATATTAGTTTATGATTCTCAGGAAAGTTGAATCTTCAAGCATTTCTTAGTTTATACAGTACATTTGAGTTTGCAAAGACAGATGTCAACACTGCTATTTTTTTGAACATTATATTTCTTGACTTTCTGTATAATATTATCAAATTCAATTACTTTTTCCAATTTTCTTGCTTTGAAATAGAAAGTGCTGTGTCCCCAATGCATTTGTGTTCATTAAAATACAATTTGTTTGAGGGATTTTGACGTTTACTCACCTTTTTAATCACACTGCTATTATTTTGGACACAACTGTATGTTTGTCAGTGCGCCTGACTCAAAAACCAGCTCAAAATCGGACCCGAAATCCGATCTCAATAGTATTTTCATAGTAAAAAAGATCTGATTTTAGTCAGGGTCGAAAAGCCCCTGATAGACGTAGAGGCCTCACCACGTACTACATGTGGAATTCAGCATCATATGGGAGGTGAAACACCGGCTAGCCCCTGTTCTGTCTAGTCCTCTAGTAACGCTCTGTTGGAGGTGTGTTGAATGTGTCTCTAGTTTGCTCCAGACTGTTGTCATCATCATCAGGACGAGGCAGAGCAAGACTTCAATAGGTTTCCGGAACACAATGTGTTATTGCCGGGCAGTGAAGCATGATTCTCCCAAAGCTCAGTCCTGGTCTCAAAAGAGCACAGAGAGTTTGCAACAACGAACCGCGTGAGTGAGCATTAACAACATGGAACACCCACCCAACAACCACCTTAATAATGATGATAATGATAATAACGATAAATATGGCACCCTGACAAAGAATGTAGCGCAAAGATTCTTCGGAAGTGTACCAATTAAGCACTGTCTCTATTTTCCCGATAATTTCTGACCATTTCCATGGTTTTTTTTCGAAGGACATAACTAGGAAGAACAGAAAATAAAACATCGTCGACACCAGCAACATCAGTAATTAGCAGTAAATGAATGAGCAGAAGCGAAAAGAAAAACATGAGCAGAGGCTCTCCACAGGTTGGCAGGAGTTCTTATGACTGTAGCTGTGGTCATCTAATGAACCTGCAGTGAAAGTGAAGGCTCGCGAACGGGGTAACCCACCGTGGGGCAGCTTCTCGGGGCTTTACAAGCAAGCAAAAGGACACCAACATCAATTTCTTGTACTGTTTGTTTCTCTGTTTGTCAGTTCTCGCCGTCAGATTTCCATCTCGGCAATCAAGGCCGCTGATTGGGGTATCAATCGCAGACATACAGCACCTCTGTCTAAAACCAAACACAACAACAACAACAACAACAACCACCACCACAGTCTTATGTCCTTCCCCAGCCGTGGTAGCAGCTTCAGACCCCACCAGCCCACATTACCATAGGAGCTGGGAGGCCAGCGAAAGGCTCGCTGTGCTGCCTGCCTGGCAGCCTCCTTAACAGGATTAAGGGGGGGGGGGATATGGTGAGGTGGTGCTCCTGCTTGGTGTAAACTCGCTCTGATGTGATTTCCATTCGTCTGGCTTGGCCCTTACTTTCTCCTCCGTCTAATCCCTCACCATTCTCACCGACCGTCCGCCAACCACACTAATCTGCTGGCCCGGCTTTGGGAGGGAGAGGCTTCCACACTTCCACACTCTGATAAACACCGAGGGGGAAAGGGCTGTTTTTTTTTCACCGTACGGGAGCACACGCCACCACGGAGTGTTTATGGACATCGGGGCTTGTGGTAAGGAAGCTGTTAGAAACGGACTTTATACTTTATACAAGGTGTCGTTGGAAGCCCACTGGCTAAGCTGTCATTAGCAGCTTTGCACGTGCGATGGGCTCAGCTCAGTTCAGCGCGGTGCTTGTGTGTTTGTGATGAATGAGTTTGATGTCATGCATATTATATGTTGACCTGAGCCGACTCAAGTGCAACAGTTTGTTTTTACAACAATGTAGGAGTGAAAAGAGAGGGACGGCCAAGTTAAGGACAATCTCTAGTGTCAATGTTATGACCGTTTTGACCGAAAGTTTTTAGTTTGATCAAGTCATTTCTGTCCATAGTGACTCTTTAAAAAAAAAATATTTCATTCTATTTCAAGACTTCTTGAATCCTGGATAACACTGCTGCACTGGAACGAAGGAAAATGAGACATACTTATTTTACTTACCGCGCTGGGGAATACAGAACAAGCTGTAAACACACACAACACTGACATATATTTATCCCCCTAAAACGTTGTCATGGCTACGGTTAGGGTTAGGACACAGAGCAACATTAGCACTCACCTGGAGTCGCGTTTCAGTGTAACAGCAGCTAAGTGTTAATTGAGAAGAGAAAACATTTCCCGATTTAAATAGGTATAAAGACGACAACTTGTGGTCTCGGAGGGAGTTACACAGCGTTAATTATTTCTTCAGTGGCGTTGTGGTGTGGTACCACTGTGACCTATACCTAAACCTGCTCACGGTTTGCACCTGGACAGCTGTATCGTTTTCAGCCCGGAACAGATCCGGGGACAGATTTTCCTCCGTCTCATTGTCCCAAAGCCAGGCTACCTACTTAAAACACAGCCATGAGATTTACAGCAATCTCCTCATCTCACGCTCAGAAAGCTGATAAGAGCATTTCCCCAAATTTTTGAAATTTAATCAGAATCTAGTTTGTCTTATATTGTTTTTTGGGGAGTAATGTTAGTAAAATGATTATAGGCATTATACTGGCACCTGCATCGCTGGTTGTGCTATGTGTACATGGTAATCACTGTCGCTTTGTGTATGCATTCTCTCTCACACCCCCCCCCCAATACCTGGCTTTGAAATGTGCATTTATTATCACTTTTTGCAGTAGAATGTTACCTCGTGTGCCTCTACAACCTGTCAGATAAAGGAGCTTGTAGGCTCCACCACACCTCACCGAGAGACCAGCTGGCCCTGAACCTCACTGTGCTTCCTGCTCCAACAGGGACGCGGTGTGACCGTCTCATCGGCGGCGGCTCGCTCTCCGGCTTGGTTCGAACGGGTGTGATGCTCCTAACATGAGCGAATGGCCCCTTGTATAGCGGACATGACAGCAGAGAAACCCCTGGGCCCATGGGTATCCAGGCCCGCGGGGGAGGTCAAGGTAATGCCTGAACACGGACCAGACGAGGAGCTCAATAGCTGCAACCAAGAAGTGGAGCGCTATCACACAGGCACGCCCACTGAGGAATGTGCAGCCATCACTGACAGGTACCACAAAGATCTCCTGCTTCTCCGCTGTAATTCACCAAATTTGAATCAACTAGAGTGGAATCCAGGGAGGGGAAATGTTTACAGCGTACACTCCGCTGTCCTCTGACAATGACTTGTTGTCTCTTGTGCGCCAGTCCGTGCAGCGAGGAGCCGTTCTGCAGGATCTGCCACGAAGGCAGGGCCACGGGGGAGCTGCTGTCCCCCTGCGAGTGCAGTGGCAGCCTGGCCATGGTGCACCGGGCCTGCCTGGAGCGCTGGCTCACAGCCTCCAACAGCAGCCACTGCGAACTCTGCCGCCACCAGTTTGCGCTGGAGCGCCTGCCAAAACCTCTTACTGAGGTAGGCCCACGCAATACACAGCACTGCCATTTTGTGAGCGTAGCTCGTCAGCGCGCACTGCCTCTCAGCATCCAGTTCCTGTAGGGTTTTATTTGGAAAGGCTTTGGGATACTCCTAGGTACAAATGTGCATTCAACCAGTGATGAAACAAGTGAGCTGACGTCCAGTAGGCCTGCGCTTATTTCTCAATGAGGCAGCGGACGTCAGAGTCAGTGAGGACTCTCCTGGAGGGTTACTGCCTTCACGTTGGAGGGCCTGCTGCGGTTAGCTAGGCCGCTTGTACCCCTAAAGCCACTTAGCCTGAGAGCCAGATTAGATGGCGTTTCCCCCTCCCCTCGCCGCTCTGCAGAGGACAGTGCAGGGGGAGTGACAGCATTAGTGGCCTCCTCGTACTCCTGCTCTTCCTGCCTCGGTCCTCGCGGCCAAGTAATCTGCTGATTAAGCACCGTGTGCTCCGTGCAGGTTAAGCCTTCTGTCAGGCAACGCTGGGCACATGTGCCCCACCCCGTCGAATGTGTCCGTCCTGGAGACATGGGGAGGCCAGCCACCTCTATTGAAACAGCAGGCCCTGCACACGCACGGTACAAACTGCATAGATGATTTCACCTGTTTGGGTGCGACTTTTATCGTCTTTTTTTTTTTTTTTATAAATTAAGTTTTAAATTAAGTTTTTTTTTAATACATGGGTCCAGTGACCTCACTTCTGCCTTATCAGCCAGAATGATTGGAAACACCTTTGGGGGTGCGCAGGGCCTTTAACTATTATTGACTATTAGCTAATAATATTATTATAGAGAGACCTTAGGGGGAAGAATAATGATGTTGTATTTTGAAGTGATAGTGCAATCATAGGTCATTCAGTCTGGGAGTGATAGCAGGTGTCAGTCTCCTGTTTTGAATTTTGGTAATTAGGCCTTTTTTTTATTTATCTTTTGGAATTTAATTTAATTTTGCATTTAAGTTCGGTCATCATACAAAAACCAAAAATGTGATCATACTGATTCAAGAACTTATTGTGGTTTTTCCTTTTACGCATTTTCCTCTACATTTGTCTGCTATAACAGTGGAACGCAGTAAAATATATACAGTATATATAATATATTTATGTTATTCACTATATCAGTCCTACTGAGTGTCACATATATATATCTACAGCATTTCTGTGCTAATACTTTACTACTAACCAAGCACTTAGCACCACCTGCTGGCCAAATGCCAGACTTTCCACCCCAGGAGCTCTTATCTGTACTTGTCCCACCCTCACCACTTTGAGGATGAACCTGCCTTTTATGATGTGGTGGTAACTAGCCCTCACCCTCCTTCTTCTTCTTCCCCAAGTGGTTGTGTTCTCCGGCCGTGCAACAGCAGAGGAGGACGCTGTGCGGTGACGCGGCGTGCTTCTTGTTCATCACGCCGCTGGCCAGCCTGTCAGGGTGGCTGTGTGTTCAGGGAGCCATGGACCTCTACTACACCAACAGCGTGGAGGCCCTGGGGCTCTTGGTCCTCACGCTGGCCCTCTTCACCATATACGTCTTCTGGACCATGGTACGCTCGGGGTCTACACTGCTCATTCAGATGCTCATTTTACCCTCCCTAGCTTTTACCAGGCTGTGAAGCACACGTCATGCGTCTTCATCGGTGAATGGAGTTTGCTCGGTTATCATGGAGATAGTTATCCTCCGAGTAAGGACATTTTGTCACTGAAGGCCGTTCCGAAATAATGAAAAAAAAATCTGAATATTTGTCTTTCAGGTATCCGTGCGCTACCACATGCACCTGTTCCAGACATGGAAGAAGACCGACCAGAGAGTGCGACTGCAGATTCCCTTGCCTGACCACCCCGCACATAACCAACAGACCCTGTCCGTAAACACCATCGGAAAAGCCACCAACAAAGAGACTATGGTGTAGACTACGGTCTACAATACCTCAAATATAAAAAAAAAAATAAAAAAAAGGGAGGAGGGGAACGAGGCTCAAGACACGTCCCAGTCTGGACGTAAAGGCGGAGTTGAAGCCAGGGACTCCCTCAAGAGCTGGAGGCCGGGATCTTAAGAGAGACTCGTGACATCTGTCCATGCAGATAGTTTGTGTTTGTGTCCAAATATAATGGGAGGTGAACAGGATTTTGTTTGTGGTGCTTAAAACTGAAAAATGACATTTGCGCCTACAAATACATAATAATCTTACATAAGAAAAAAAAAAAAATTGGGACTCCTGTGAGGAAACAGTCCCCCATCAAAAGCGGTGACTAATATTTACCTCAATGTGAATGTATTCAAGATGACATCATTTGAGCATCAACAACTGACACCATGGCGTCGAATCGCCACCTAAGATTGCGTTCGATTTTTATTTATTTTTTTATTTTTTTTAAATGAATCAGTTTCCTCCTCCACGTGGTCATAGGGAACATTCTGGTGAATCAATGTACCCCGACACCAAGTTGTGCTGTATTCGGCCGTGCTAGGAGCTCTGCGAGGCCACACTTGGGCATGAACGCTAATGTCGACACTCTAACGTCTTAGATTAATGCATTAGCACGCTAGCCAAAGTAAACCAAAGTATTAGATCGACTGAAATGCTGCGATTCAAATCCGAGCTGGAAGCGAATGTCTGGCCCATTAGCCCCGATCAGCAGAATAGCCACAGTACAAACCCATGTCAAATCCAAGATGTTAAAACCGTAGTCTCTTTATCGTCACTGGAGACAATGAGATCGACCATCTTCGAGTCGACACGTTTGTGGTTTCGTTTTTGCACCTTTTGCCGCGCGTTGCCTTTCCCCACCCACAGTAAGAATTGTGAGCTGCTCAGTGACCTAAATGTTTCCATCAGACTTTATCGCACCCCCCCCCCCCAATATGCCAACTTCTCCACAGCAGCCAGATGTAAAATCATCTTGAAATATATTTCAGCTTTTGTTTAGAGTGCAAACGCAAAGACAATGAGCTCCTGCGCAAATCGACGATACTCGCAAAATGTTGAGGAATCGTATCTATTGATTTTAATGCCGTCAGTACTATGAATGAAATGCCATTTGTTTCCATTGTGTAGGAGTCTCAGAGGCAGTCCTGGGGGGGGGGGTTTAAACCAGGTTTTCAGAGGTCTAGCTGCATGGCTAGACGACACTAGAGGAAAGCGAGAAAAAAAAAAGTATTTGCGATGAACAGTCCGTAAAACTTCGAGCCACGTGTCTGGCAAACTATTTATAACTTTATTATGCCAACAGTTTTATTTCACACACACACACACACACACACACACACACATTTAAATTAGATCAAATCAAGGCAAAGCTCATATCTTGTATTGTGCAGTAGAGCGGTGACACGAGTGAGGAATACTGAGGTTGATATTGTTGCTCTAAAAAAAAAAAAAAAAGGCGTCGGAGCTCGTCACAGTCAGACTAACATGTCGGCGTCCTACTGTGGTTTGTCAGAGAATGGACTTCGTCGCGCGGGGCGACACTGGAACCGGATGGCGGAAGACGTCTGCGCTCCCGAGGCCAGAGGCGGTCCAGGCCAGCGTGAAGGACAGCAGGAGATGGGACAAGCAATCACATGACTGCGCAGCTCACCTCCTTCGCTAAATCCTGAAAAAAAAAAAAAAAAAACAGAAAAAGCTGCAGCGTTATCACATTTAAATCAATTCCCATTACGGCACAGACGCTGGTCCAATATAAAAAGTTCCTTCAGAAAGTATTCAGACACCCTTCACTTTTCATTATGTTTGCATCCTTGTGCTAAAATTGTTCATACGTTTTCCCCTCAACACCCCATAACTACAGAGGGAATTTATTCTATTTTTTTGTGCAAATGTATTAACAAAAACCTGAAATATGACAGAGCGTCATAGGGATTCAGATCCTGAACTCGGCACCTTCTGCAGCGATTACAGCCTTGGGCCTTCTCGGGCTTCGCTGCCTGGATTTGGGGATTTTCTGCCGGACTTCTCCGCGGACCTTCTCAAGCTGCGTCAGGTCGGACAGACGATTTCAGGTCTCTTCACAGACGTCCGATTGGGTTCAAGTGCGGGCTCCGGCCGGGCCACTCCTGCGTCGTCTTGGCTGTGTGCTTAGGGGTCATTGTCTTGGTGGAAGGTGAAACTCCAACTTCAGTCTGAAGTCTTGAGCGCTCTGCACCAGGTTTTCATTAAGGATTTCTCTGTACTTTGCTCCGTTGAGCTTTCCCCCTCAACCCCTGACCAGTCCCCCTGGTCCCTGCAGCTGATACAAATAAGCGATTTTTAGTATTTAAGGCTGCGACATTTCACAAGAGAGAGAGAGAAGGGGTCTGAATACTTACTGAAACTGAATCAAAACTGCATTAAAAAAAAAGAGAGTTTTGCAAGCGGCTCATTTAGACACACACACACACACATTTAAAGAATCCATGACAAGGAGTGCTGAAGCTGCTCTGGAGGCTCACATTGGAACAAAAGCTCACCAACACACACACACACGTTGGTTTTTCATTAGTCACTCATCAGTATGCAACATTTATGAATGCAGGCCCTGGGGCCTGTACCACAAAGCAAGTGGGTTAGCCAGCTATTGATGGGCTTAACTCTGGTGCGCCGGTATAACAAAGCTGGCTCACACTTGGGGAGGAGATCACCGTGGCAACCTGCATGGCTAACCTGCTCCGGAACGGGTTAACTTAGCGGATCAGATCGAAACGTGTCAAGCCCCGTCCGCTGACGGGGGACAAAAGTCCTGAGTAGAAAGTGACGGGCGGGTTCTGGAATAGACTACCCCTAGACCAGCTACCCTCGTGAGTTAAAATACGGTGTGTAACGTCAACATTAAAACACATTCAATACAACAAGGCGTTCTTTTTTTTTTTTTTCGGCATCTTATACTAGAGGTGTAATGGTACACGTAAAGCTCGGTTTTGGGGCCACGGTTTGTTGTTTTCAGTGAGCAATGACGGTTTTCACAGTTTGCACCGGTGGCGACCGAGCTGCTTGTAAATTAAGAAGACTGCCTCTCTGGTTAGGTAAACCCAGAGTTAACTGAGCCAGTTGATAACCGGCTTAGTGATACCAGCTTCTCAGGGTCACCAGAGTGATGCCAGTAACGCGGAGGGACAGGCCGGGTTGAACTTTTGTTTTGTTTGCAGGCCCCCCTGGTCTCTGACCAAGGGGGCCTGCCAAGTCAGCAGCAAACGTGTCTTCCAAAAAAAGCCATGCATCTCGCCACTAGCACGCAGCAGCGCATCACCAGGTACAAGCAGACGAGCAGAGGGGGGGGACGGGGGGACGGGGGGGGGGGGGGGGGGGGGGGGGGGGGGCGCTCGGCGTGGCAGCACCACCCTCCTCACCTACTGTACAGCACGCCATCTGCACTGCGCTCAAGACACAGAGCAGCACTTCTTCTTCTTCCTCTTTGGCTTCAGTGGAGGCAGGACAAAAAAAATAAAAAAAATAAAATAAAAGTGACGTCAAGGTTCACACACACACACTAAAGCATTTTGTGCCTGTATGTGTAAAAGCCAAAACACTGAGACAGTTCCCCCGGCTGCAGTGTGAAGTGCCGTGGGGTTACCTGTCTCCGGAAGTGCTGGATGTCGCTGCCGGCGACGAATTCTTCGTCGAACTCCAGTTCGGTTTCCTCGTCGCCTCGGGCCTGCATGCACACCCTGTGCTCCGCCACTTCCTGGAGAAAAAAAAAAAAAAAAAAAAGGGATCACATGACTCCAACGAGGTAAGATTTACACACACACACACACACACACACACACACACACACACACACACACACACACACACACACACACACACACGTATGACATTTTGACTGTAGCGTGTGCAGGTGCATTCTGGGAGACACACAGAGGTCGCTTCACTTACCTCATGGTTGGGGTTCAGAAGGATCACCCTGACGTCGGTGACGGGGCCCCAGCTTCTGTGGCCCTGCAGAATCAGGTCCCCGGAATCCGCCTCCGCCTCTGCACCTGCAGCCCAGATCTGACACACACACACACACACACACACATTAACGATAATTTCACTTACTTGAGAGGGTCCCCCTAGTCTCACATGGGGGGCTTCTTTTGGTGGAACATTTGTACTTGAGACCTGGAGGACCCGTTAAAACCACGGACTTTGAAAACAGTAACGCGCAGTTAGCGGAAGGGAAACTGGAACAGTCGCCAGACTTCTCCCAGCAGCCTACATCCGGTGAGCCAGACTAATCCCCCCCCCCCCACCCCCCCAATGATGTTCTCAGGAGTGTTCTTTCCACAGGGGAACGGAGGCAACCATCACAGTTAAACGAAAATAACTCACTGTGAGTGTCTGCCCACCAGCCAGGACGCAGGAGGAGGGGATGTGGAAGGAGAGGTCTCCGGAGTCCGGGTAGATCCTCCGAACCACCCAACCACCCAGGGACTGCTCCTGGAAATGTAGAACAAGCAGCAGTTAAAATGCTGTATAAAAAGCTGCTAAGTATCCATGCTTTAAATAAGTACATTAAAATAAAATTCAAAATTCAAATAAATGAAAGTGTTTAGGCTTTCACGTAAGTGCACCGTGAGCCAATTCATTCCCAAAGCTCTTATTTCGTCTCCTTGGAGCGAGGGCAGCCTTCCTGGGAGACTTTCAGCTGAACGCCATGACGTGTAAATACTCCGCCCCCACCATCTGGCACATTTGAACACGATGGTGGAGAAGCGCAAAGTGCCCGTTCTTTTCTTCTTTGCATTGCAAAGATGGGGAACCTAAACATCTTTAAATAAACAGGGTTGGTACAGCAAAGACTAAAATTCAAGAAAAAAAAAAGGTACCTAAACCAAAAATGTCCATTCTCAGAACAGATGGTCGCCCTCATGTGGGGCAGGTTTACACCGGACGTGGGTGCGGAACGGGAAGGAAAAAAAAAAAAAAAAAAACACCCCCTTTTTGTTTTGATGCCCACGTCAGTCAATCTAGCTCCGGTCGGCACCGCCTCTTGTGTTAGACCGGCAGGAGAAAAAACAAATATGAAGACGGGACCGTTTCATTTCAAATATCAAAAAGACTTTTGGTTTACACAAGTGATGGTGTAGATGAAACACCAGATTATGTTCAAAATCAAGCATATTCCTAACCGTGGAAACATCGGTAGAGAAGACTCTTCGACAGGGGAGCCCATCGTTATCCTCAATAATGTTCAGTAACAGGTCTTTTAAAATGAAACTTTGCCCCCCCCTGGGTGGCTGCTGTGCGACGTATCCACAACATACTTCACCATCTTGAAAAGCTCATTTAACAAAAAAAAAAAAAAAAAAAGGTAACACATAGAAATAAAAAAAAAAAAACTGCACAGTCAAAAGTCAACAGTTGACGCGGCAGAGGCGGAGACATCCTGATCGTCGGTCCCCAGTCCGGGTCAAGCTCCTAAAACGCTGGATCCTTCATTTCCCATAATGCAACCAATTTAATGTTTCCATTAAACCTCCCTTGCCCGGTAAATACTCTCTACAACTTCCTGTTATGAACTTGTAGTCCGTGCCCCAGCTGAGAGAACCCTGATGACATCACTATGACATCACCGGGGTCGTTTTCTCAGATTTGGCCCGAGCTCCTCCAGAGCTACAGGCTGAACTAAACACGCCTTGGACATGTCGAACGGAGCGTCCCTACAGGAAATAAATCTGATCTGCGTCTTGGCCCACAAACCAAGTCTTACGCAGCTGCAATGCAAGCCTTACCGTCTCAGCGTTGTTCTTCAGTGTAACATATTTCCCGTCCACGTCCACCTCTGCCACGCTCACGGCACCGCGCTCGGATGAGCGGCTGGACATTTTGTAAGCGGGCGAGCTGCCCGAGGCCCCCTCGTGTTTCCGCTTCTTCCCTCTGAGCTTGCGGCTGCTCTGTTCGTGGGTTCGAGGTACGGTCGTGCGCTGGGAGGGGCTGGGCGACAGCTGCAATCTGCAAAAAGCACCAGGACAGACAGACAGACAGTCAGACAGACATGCCATCCTTTTCTAAAACAAAAAAGGACGACGACAGTTAAAATGGACGGCGCCTTGCTCAACTGGTATATGATGTACACAGATCACAGCCACACCTCTGTTCCTCCACCTCCAGCATCTTCCTGTAGGCGTTGATTTCCATGTCCAGAGCCAGCTTGACATCCAGCAGGTTCTCATAGTCTTCCAGTTGGCTGTACATCTGGCTTCTCATGCTCAGCAGCTCCTGCTCCCTCTGACAGAGTTTCTGCTGCCAAACCTCCCGCTCCCGATCGAGAGTCCTCTCCAGGTCCTGAAAGCGGCTCTCCAGCACCATTTTCTGAAGGGAGAGGGGAGGAACAAAAGACAATATGAAGACAAATGTTAGCGGTAGGAAAGGACCGTTTGACGACATCAAACTACACAAATACTGGCAAAAAAAAAAATTTAGCCAGGCCACATAAACTACAAAATTCTGCATGTGACCACAGCGTTTGAAGTACTAGATACTAATACCTAATACTGAAAAATCAGTGAGAGAAACCAAGAAAAAGCTGTGTCTATAGGCTAAGAAAGGTCACCCACATGTTATGGGTTCAAACTCACTGTTTAACTTGCTCTTGCAAATCTCCTAAACCTGGGTCAAATGTAGGGGTCGAGAGAGTCTGCCAGGTGTTATGGAGTCACTTGTGCACACGACATAACACCATGACATTATCACATATATTATATGAAAACATGCCACATCTGTCCAAATGAAGCTACTCCCAGCAGCCGGTTAGCTTAGCACAGCACAAAGCCTGGAAAGAGGGGAAGCGTCTAGCTTCGACTCTGTTCAAAGATGAACCAACACCCCTGAAGCCCACGAATTAAGAAGTGATTTGGCAGGCACGGTAACTCCCTGGGGGGTCCTGCCTTCACCGTGAGATCACCAGGCAACCAGAAGAGGCTCCAGGAGGTCGCCGTGCCCCGTCCAAGAAGCAGCCTGGCACATAACCGCAGTAAAACCACAACGTGCCGTCTCGGATTAACAAACCAGGTATGGACACGTTCATTAGTGAGCTTTAGAGAGGCTTGGTATGTGAATTTTGGCATCTTTGGACAGGGCCAAAGCTAGAACGAGCTGCCAAACAAACAAACAAACAAACAAACCGTGGAAGTTGGCAGAACAATAAGGACAGCATAACCTCAATAAGCTGCTTAGATGTAATGCAGTTTTGTTTTAGACGGAGATTCGTGGATGCGCTTTTGGACTCGACCCATTTGCCCATTGAACAACACTGCGTTCTCTTTGAAATCCCTTAGAGAGGACCCATCATGCTGGTTTCAGCTCTAGAGCTTTATTCTGGGACTCCACTAGCGTAGCTCCGCATGAGTCACGGTTCAAAAATCTGGAGTTGTAATGGTACGGTCCTACAGACAACCTATGTAGACATGTTATGTTACTGGAGTCGTAATACGCCATAGTGATTCTACTGCAGCTACTCAAGTGGCCCCGTAATCCTTCCAAGCCTTAAACTTTCAGTTGGTTTAGCGTCACCCCGTCCTTGTTTTAAGTGTGTAGATTTAACTGTCTACCTCTGCCATTTATCATTTGCTCGCATTATTGTAGCTCCATTCAGTCTGACAATGTGTTCATGGGGGGGGGGGGGGGGATTCAGAGGTCTGGAACTACCAACATGGCCCGACTGAGGTTGCACTTCCTCTATAGCCGATGTCGTTTTTGTTAACAGGTCTCTCCGGCACTTACATCTTTCTGGCACTGCTGGAGCTGGGAGCTGAGGGTCTCCACTCTGAGCTTGGTGGTCTCCAGTTCGTCTTTGGCGGCCGACGCGACGTCGTTCTTCTCCAAGGCAGACTGCTGGGCATTCTGTAGCTGTAGCAGCAGAGAGAGACTTCAATACTAAACAACTCATTCTTAATAGATCACAAACTTCAAGTAATAAAAACAACTAAAAGTGCAATAAATCTGGACAACTGAGCGAATGTTAAGCTCCATGTTGGTACCTTCGAACTGAAGGTCCGGTCCATCTCTTCTTTGTACAGCTGCAGTTGAGACTCATGCTCCTGGCGGAGCTGCTGCATCCCCTCGGCCAGTTTACTCTCAAACTCTCTCCGCCGTCCTGATTCCACCTCCACCAGACGGCTCTCATGCCGGCTTCGGATCTCGATGATTTCCTACAAAACATAAAAACAACTGAGAGTTGTGCAAGTATCCGTCAAAGGGCCATGCCGCCACCGCCGTGTGTGTGTGTTACCTGCTCACTGATGTTCCTCTGAAGTTCGAGCTGTTCTTTGAGTGTTTGCACCTGGTTCTCCATTTCCACCCTCCTCAGGATTTCAGAACTCAGCTGGTTTTTTGTGTCTGCCAGTACGCCCTCCAACTGGTGACCACACACACACACAGTTAAAACCCAGTAACACCCAACATAATCCAAATATACGAGCCCAAAGCCCCACCGAATCTGTAACATTGGCTTCGTCTCTCTGTGAAAAAGTTGGGTCTTTTTGAGTTTTCAAAACATAGGTAGCAATAGATTTCTTGAATTTGCTCACATGCGTACAAATTTAAGTTTCAAAAATCAAAATCAACAGCAGCTTAGCCTACATCATTACCACAAAAGATCATCTTTCTGGAGGTTGGATCATCTTTCTGAGAGTTAAGACGAGATGATGGATATTCCTTCTCATTACAGTCTTTGTGCTAAGCTAGGCTAACCCCTACCATCATCATCATGGTACTGCCGTGCCTGAGATACTTTATCTCCGTTAACTCAATGGAACCTGTTAAGACTACACCAGTTTGCTGGAAAGGAGTCACCAAAAGTAAGAAGCGTTCAAATCCTACAAATGTGGGGCTTTACGGACTTCAAAACACGGGAACTCGGCGAAGCATCGTCACATCTCCGGTTGGCCCTAGCGTGTGCAAAACCTGGCTCCAGTCTCCGTACATGTTCCAGCTGGCCCTGCAGGTCAGTGGAGTCGTCATTGAGTCTCCTGTTCTCAGACAGCAGCTTGGTGTACTCGGCGTCCTTGGAGCTCAGAGCCGCCTCGACCTTCCTCCACTGGGCCAACGCATTCGCCAGGTCGCTCTCCTTCTTCTGGTTCCTTGGGAGTGGGGGAGATCATCATAACATTTAAGAAAAACCAGGCACCTTCAAGGCCTCCTCTCCAAACATCTCTCAACCTGGAAATCCACGTTTTACAGAGGGCCTTTAAAGTCAGGCTTCTTGGTGGGGGGGGGGGGGGGGGGGTACTTTCTTTTGCAACCAATGTTGCCCACTTTTGTTTTCCACAAAACAAAACGGAATGATATAATCACATTGGCCAGCAAGAGATTTTGAAATTTGAACACATACTTTTCAAACCAAACTCCGTTTTAAAAAAAGGAGACTCAAGTGAACGTTGCCCTGCTTGCCAACAGGGATAGACTATCAAATATGATTCACTAGTTTATAGTGTGTGTGTGTGTGTGTGTGTGTGTGTGTGTGTGTGTGTGTGTGTGTGTGTGTGTGGGGGGGGGGGGGGGGGGGGGGATAATCACCCCGAATGCTACAGAGGTACTCGAGCTTTTTTTGGTGTACACGTCTAACGCCATGCAATCTTGAATTAAACAAGCCATTTTTAAAAGGGGAGTCTGGCGTAACGGCTACTGCGGCACCTGCGTGGTCATGTGCGGCTGCATCCCAACGCCGTACCTGGCTTGAAGTTTCCTGTACTCATCGCAGAGGTTCCCGTAGTCGATCTGCAGACGGGCCCTCTCCCCGGCCAGGCCGTCCAGGGACTTCCTGACATCGGCCAACTCCTCCTCGTACAGCCGCCGCACGTTCCCCATCTCCCGGCTTTTCGATTCCTCCTTTTCTTCCAGCAGAGTCAGCATGGAGGACCTCTCGCTCTCCAAATCCTGGACCCGCTGGATGTAGTTGGCGAGGCGGTCGTTGAGGTTGCGGAGCTCATCTTTCTCCTGGATGCGGGACAGGCGGGTCGGACTGGTGCTGGACGTGGGCAGGCCGGCTGCCGCGCTGCGGCGGCTGGCGGAGCGGCTGGAGCGGCCGCCGGGGCCGGCGGGGGTGGAGGTGGCAGAGGCCATGATGATGGTGGTCCTGTAAGTCAGCGTCCACAAGTGATCCAGATAGTTCAGGCGATTCTAAAAGACGTATACACAACTAAGGGCCGCAGTGAGGTCCACCCATCCGAACTAAAGTGAGCAACGGATGCAGTGAGATTTAAAATGAATAAAGGGCACAGTGAAGACCCGGACCTGGTCCTCTGGACTTGTTAACTTGCCGTTTTCCTGCATTAAAGATGTCCACAGCTGAAATGAATCTGATTTGACGAGTTGACGCACTGTGGACAAGCGACGTGAAGTCGTCCGAAATGACGCAATACATTTCCGGGTGTCATTTTCAAAATAATACTGTGGCGACGGATGTTTTTGTGCGTAACACAAACTACCAAAGTAAAAAAAAAAAGAAAAAAAAAAAAGATCTAATATAAATTCTAATTTAGTTAGAAAAACATCCTTATTGTAACATATATGTCCATCATCGTACTATAATAACACAATAAACACGACTGTTCTGGTATGTTCCTTTGCATGTGAATAATCAAATGTTCATGTGTTGGCATGAATGCTCATGTTTTCAGAAACGATCACAGTTTCAGTCATCTAGAGGTACATGAAATAGTGGATCAGCTGACTGGTGGGAGATCATCATCGCCATCATCATCATCATCATCATCATCACGCACACATATGCCACAATAAGGACATTTACTTGGCTACATTGCACTAGATTACTTTTGGACAATCATTATCTACAGCAGGGGTTCCCAACCTTTTTCTTAAGGGACCCCTGTTTTACCAATGTGTATACACTGACGACCCCCACCGCCCCCCTGCAGGAAGTTTGAGTAAAACTAGCAATTTGTGTAAGATTCTGAACAAACTATTTCCTGTGGATATTACAATGTATCAGACAATCTTTCCTTATATAATTTCACTAGCATACATCTGTTTTAATAATAAATAAATAAATAAATAAAGACAAGAACTTGTAAAAAATAACCCTTAAATTGTGTTGTCTTCATCACAGAAATGAATTCAGTGCATGTATTATATCTTCTATATATAAAGATACTTACGCCCTTAAAAAGCAAATTATTTGTGTGGCCGACCAAAACAATAAAACGGACAATACAAGAGACGGAAAAATGGGGAAAAATGGAACAGATTAAGTGGCAAATAACAAAACGATGCTGTGCACTGAGAAGGAAGAACATATAAAAATACATAGCTGTCTTTAAGTACACATGTACTGAGTTCATGATAGTTTGACTTGCAATAAAAGAGAGCAGTTCTAAATCTTGGAATATGCAACGTCTGGTGTTATACGGCAAGTGCGACGAATGACAATCAAATGAAAACTTTCTTTTCTTTTCTTTTTTTTTTTTCTTACGACTTTACTTTGAAGGCAAAACCCGAACAACTTCCGTCATTTGTCGGCGTCACTCGGTCGTGCTTGACTAAGCGAGACTCCTGCAGGAATAGCATCAGCTGATAAGAGATGACCCGCCAGAAGCCGGCAGCTGATGTCACTCATCACAAGACTACGTTTAAAGCAGAAGTGAATTATCCCAGCTTTTGAAAATGCAATATATATATATATATATATATATATATATATATATATATATATATATATATATATAGATAGATAGATATCTATATATAGATAGATACCGACAGGACACGAACTGGCAGGTGGGCCTGTGTTCACATTAATGATGCTTGGAGCTCAAACGTGGTCAAAGATGAGGGACAATGTTTCCGGGATGTTGACATGTTTCTTGTTTTGTTTTTTTTAATATTACACAATATTACCCCCCCCCCCCCCATTCAAATTCAAAAGATGCTACATAATGATGGGTGTCTATAGGTCTGCATGTAAATAACTGTATATAATATTTGATTTGATTCTAAATAGAAATCTTTACATTTACTTCTGCAACCCTGTGTTGTAAAATGACAAATAAATGCCTTCGACACTGGTGGTGTGGGGCCATGGGGGGGGATTATACAGTACCGGTGCTCCCATTCAAGAGTAGAAAGTAGCATAAATTTAGAAATAAAAGTATGTACAAAATATAAAAATAAGAAATAGAAAATAAAAAATATACACATTCACAATATTTCAGTAAAAAATTTAAGTAAAAAATATATACAATAACAATGTATATGTATGTATATATATATATATATATATATATATATATATATATACATATATTATACAGTCATGGAAAAAATTATTAGACCACCCTTGTTTCTTCAATTTCTTGTTCATTTTAATGCCTGGTACCACTAAAGGTACATTTGTTTGGACAAATATAATGATAACAACAAAAATAGCTCATAAGAGTTTAATTTAAGAGCTGATATTTAGCCATTTTCCATGGTTTTCTTGATAATAACCAAAATCACTTAAGTTCTTACATCAATAGCTTTGGCATTGTACTGCCAAAAACAGTGCTTTTTGGCATTCCATGTTTTCTTTTCTGTCTGTTTTAGTCACATGATACACACAGGATTTAGTACTTGATTGCATAACCATTGTTTTTGATGACTGCAGCCATGCGTCTTGGCATGCTCTCCACCAGCTTCTGACATTGTTCTGCTGTCACAGCAGCCCATTCCTGTTGCACAAATTCAAACAAATTTGCTTTGTTTTTGGGCTTGTGGTTCTCCATTTTGAGTTTGATGATTTTCCACAGGTTTTCCATTGGATTTAGATCTGGTGATTGAGCAGGCCAAGGCATGGTTCGAATGTTCTGGTTCTCCATCCAGGCTTTAACTGACCTTGCCGTGTGGCAAGGGGCATTGTCTTGTTGGAAAATCCAGTCATTCAAGGCAGGAAAGAGTTTTCCAGCTGATGGAAGAAGACTGTTTTCAAGAGTAGCCCTGTACATGACCTGGTTCATTCGCCCTTCACACAATTGCATTTGCCCTGTTCCACCCATACTGAAACAACCCCAGATCATCACTGATCCACCCCCATGTTTTACTGTAGGGGCAAGACAGTCTGGTTTGTAGGCTTCTCCAGGCTTCCTCCTAACCAGTAAGTTGGCTGGAGTGGGCATCAACTCAAAATTGGATTCATCACTGAAGAGAACCTTAGCCCAATCATCAACAGTCCAATCCTTGTGATCCCTAGCAAAGAGTAACCGGGCCTTCCTCTGCCTTTCGTTGATGAAGGGCTTCTTCCATGCCCTGTGTGACTTCAGACCAGCTTCAAGAAGTCGGTTTCGAACTGTCCTTGCCGAACAAGTCACATTTCTCGACAGTGCCCACTCATTTTTAAGGTCCCTGGAGGTCTGACGACGATTCCTGACACAGGAACGGATGAGTGAACGGTCATCTCGTGGGGTAGAAAGACGTTTCCTGCCTCGACCAGCTAGCAATTTGGTAGTACCATGTTCGGTTTGTTTTTTCTTGGTGTAATGAACGGCTGTCTTGGAGATCTTCAGTTTTTTGGCTACCTGTCTCTCACTCATGCCAATTTCCAGCAGTGCCAAGATGGCTGCCTTTGTGGCTTCACATAATTCTTTTGTTTTAGGCATTATGTGAGAGCTGACAACTTCTGAGTTGTGCTACGGCTTGAATGTAAGCAGGAAACCACTCCAGGCCTTTGCATGTGCAGTGCTGCTTATGACATGAAATGGCCTCTTATATACCCTGGGAATACAATTAAGCTTAAGCATGTCAAATAGGACATAAAGTATTATGTAATCAGCTGCATTTTTTGTCGTGTTCATTGTATTCTTCAGGTAATATACCTTTAGTGGTACCAGGCATTAAAATGAACAAGAAATTGAAGAAAACCAGGGTGGTCTAATAATTTTTTCCATGACTGTATATATATATATATATATATATACATTGCACTGGTGAATTATTGCACAGATTATTGTCATTTTTAAGTCAGTAACAGTCCGATTATTATATATTCTGACACACGTTTAAAATTAAAAACAAGTCAGGCTACAGGAGCTACAGAAATAACAAATCGAATTGAATTGAACTGAAAGGTTGCTGCGCTTGTCTGGACGAAAGGGGGCGCCAGACCTCCACCACGCACATTTTGTTTGTATTTAATGGAATAATTCAGTTTGCACAATGTTGCATCCACCTATTCATCTTCACCCATACCGATATGCTGCTGTTATATACTGTTACACTGCATAACTGGAACACAATGCAGTCAATTCAACAATACTGTACATGAGTACAAAAGCATCCTTCAGTCTGTTTACAGTCATCCACCCCTGAATACGTGCAGCAGGATTCCACGGAGCTGTGCACAGTCGAGGATCTTGAGTGAAGCCTTTTGATGTTCTCATTAGTCAAAATCCAAACCAGCCCCGTCATACGCCGCCAGCTCCTCTTCTTCACCTCATAATAAAAGCCTCGGGGTGGTGTGTGTGTGTGTGTGTGTGTGTGTGTGTGTGTGTGTGTGGGGATAATCAGGGTGTGTGTATTGCACTCAGGTGAATGACGGGCGCTGACAGAAACCAGGCTGCTGCTGGATGTGAAACTGGTCTGATTGGGTCGCTGTAAACCATCAACCTTCAACCATCAGCTGCTTCAGCGTGCTGCCTTCTTGTACGTACCTTTTAAAAAAAAGTGTGTTTTTAGCTCATGCATGGGTTTGGGCCCCCAACTGTATTTCTAACATACTTGTCCCCCCTTGAGCCTGCACCCAACCTGAGGTCTTCAGACCCTCCTGTTGGCTCCCACCTTCCAATAAGCCCCCCCCCCCCTCACCCAGTGAGACAGTGCAGCTCGCTGATGTGCTGTTAATCGTTTTTGGGCGAACGAATGGAGCTCTGCGGCCCAGAGGAAGAAGACATACATACATACTTGAGCATTATTTCTTTATATTTAATCAGAACCAGCGTCTTCATATGATAACAAGTCCAAGTCTCTTGCTGCATCTGGGACACGAGTGCATGCTTCCACAATAAGAAGAAAATTCAATCAACATGGCTTTCGTGGGAAGGTTGCTCGGAAGAAGCCTCTGCTCTCAAAAAAAAAAACCAAAGCTGCCCGTCTCAGCTTTGTCAGGGAGCGCCTGGAGAAACCTGAAGCTTTCTGTGGAGAGATGAGTCCAGAACTGTCTTGGTCACAACCAAAACCTCCACGTTTGGCGACGTCAACACTTGCATACCACCAAAAGAACCTTCTCCCAACAGTGAGAAGCACGGTGGCAGTTGTGAAGTTAAAGCTTGGCCAAAAAAATGATCATGCAACATGATAATGACCTGAAGCCTTCCGGCAATTACAACCAAGGAATGGCTGAGGAAGAAGAAGATTTGTGTCCTGGACCTGAAGCGGGCAGTTTCATGCCCCGACGCCCATCCAACCTCACCCAACTGGCTGTGTTCTGCAAGGAGGAAAAGGGGCAACAAAAAAAAAAAAAATACACCAAACAGCTTTAAGTGTGCTTTAAGTTCTAAAAAATAAAAGTAGTCATTCTGAAACTAGTCACCGCACATTAAACCTGAGGCCTTTGAGGTCCCTTTTGGGGAGGGGGGGGGGAGGGGGGGGGGCTGAGGCAGGTGCCCAATTTGTTGTTAACTCAGCCGTGGTTATGTGTCCACTGAATAGCGATGAACACTGCCCCTCCTCACCACACGGGACAGACGGGTCGGTCGGGTCGGGCTCACCTACGCAGCGCACCGTCAAGACGCCACACAGACAACCAGGGCGCAGCCGGAAATCAGCCGATTTAGCCTTCAGAATTAAAGCACGGGTTGTGCTTTGAGACGTCTACACAGTAAGACAGCACACAGCTGCTTACTCAGACTTCGCTTTACACACTGGTGACACTGGAAATGTACGTTTATTCATTTACTTGCAGAGACGAGTCATGTTCGCCTCTTTGGCTAGAGTAGGTGACTCATGATCTGTTAGCATAAATACATGAATAGTACTTGAGTGCATTAAGAGGGTAGCACTAACTACAGCAGACGTTTAAAAAAAAAAAAGGTTACGAGAGAAAGTTTGCCGTGTGTGTTTTACTTTGAAAGCGGCGAGCGGAAGCCGTGTATGTTGCGTCTACCTTGACTCACTGGTCCCAAGTTGTGTGCGTGTGTGTGTGTGTGTGTGTGTGTGTGTGTGTGTGTGTGTGTGTGTGTGTGTGTCAGCGCAGGCAGACGGGCTGCGCTCCGCTCGGAGCCCCGAGACGCAAAGTACCGGCGCGGTGGTCCCTCTCTGACAG
The DNA here is from genome assembly GCF_043641665.1 of Enoplosus armatus. Lineage (NCBI taxonomy): Eukaryota > Metazoa > Chordata > Actinopteri > Centrarchiformes > Enoplosidae > Enoplosus > Enoplosus armatus. The sequence goes on along the minus strand of NC_092180.1, from coordinate 29,986,918 downwards.
CTCCCCGGTCCTCTCGCTCACTTTTTGGACGCGTCCGTGGTCGGTCCGGGGCGTGGAGCCCATTCGGGGATCGGGATCGCGGATTATCGGACAGTTGTTTTTTTTTTTTTTGTTAAATTATATTTTTTTTTGGAATACAACCGATGTTGCATCTCCGTATGAGCACATAAGCCCGCATGACCTCTCCCCCCTCGAAAGGTAAGGTGTTTTCTCTCGAACACTCGCGTCGGGGCTGAGAGCGCCGACGTGTACCCGCGGCTGCTGCGCCGCCCAAGAAGACCGGTCCCCCGGTCTGAAGCCCCCACGCTTGTCGGGTCTCGGTGCCGCTGATGCGCACGGCTCCGCGGACCACTCCGTTGTGTGGAGGCGTCGCTTTACGTGGTGGGGGGGGGGGAGAAACTCTTAGGAACTCTAGGAGCTGTGATGCGCACACGCTTCCACGGTGAACTTGGATGCGTGCGGGGAGCGGGCGGCCCTGCTGCCGCCGTGGCGCCGCACAGTTCTGTCGGCGTGCAGGTGGATTTTTCCCCCCTCTCTCAGCGCCTGTACGAACCCCCCCCCCCACCCCCTACGAGGCTACTCCTGTAACGTTCCCCAGGGGGCTTGCTGTGAGGCACTGGCGGCCAATAGAATTCGAACCATTAATTGCTTCTATCATTGATTGATCCCACCAGTGAATCAATAATAATAATAACACTTATCAAATCACAACAGTCCCAGTTTTTTTTTTCTTCAAATGAATGTTTTCTAACAGGGTTATTTGAATGAAAACAGCCCAAAAATGTTGCTGTAACCATCTACTGCGAGGTATTTTTGTGTTAATGAATGACTTATATGATTATAACAATTCACATTCTGTGTTTTTAGTCTTGCAGTAAAAAAAAAAAAAAAAAAAAAAAAATATATATATATATATATATATATCATAAAGTCAAGCTCCAAAAATGTGGGATTTCCTGTTTTCCACAAAGCAACTCAGGAGCATCTTCTTGGGGTTGTGGAGTGTGAAAGTCTTAGTAAGATTTGTATGTTGTAAAATGGGTCCCCTTTTACTTACTATATACCTGTCACCCCTGGGGGGCAAATCGCACATAGCCATCTCCATTTTCATTGTTATGCGGATGATACGCAGCTTTATGTCCCGATAAAGCCTGGAACCACCGATGCTTTCCTGCGTTATGTCCTGCCCCGCTGACATTAAGGACTGGATGTCCTATGTCCTGCCAGATGTAGCTATAATGAGCCCTTCTGGCCCTTCAGCAGGTAGCAGCATTAACAGTCTCCTCTCCGGGCGCCTCATCTAATAACGTTGATAAAGAGGACCTGTAACCTAGGAGAACGTTTTTGACACAAGAGTTGTCTTCTGATGCTCAGGTGACTAAAGTGGCGCATCCCTGCTTTGTTCAAACTGAGACATTTAACCAACCATCAGGCCATTCCTTACCTCCTGTCCTTCCGTGCTGTCACCTCCTCCATGCTTGACTATTGCATATTAACGAGCTTTATTCTGGTGTCAGCGGGCGAAACATGCAAAAGACTGCAACTGGCGGCCACATCGCCCAAACCTTCGCCTTGATTTTTAAGATTTTACTGTTCGCTTGCATGCTCAGGCTCCTGCCCACGTCTGTGATCTGCCAGCTCCCTGTGAGCCTGATCGCTGCTCGAGATCCTCTGGAAGGGGCCCCTACTAATGGTTCCAAAATCTGGACCCTTTGCTGTCGCCATCCCTCAGCTCCGGAACTCAACTGAAATGCTTTTATCTTGCTTTTATATTCTGTTATGTTTACTTTTGTTCTTTGTTTTTGCTGTAAAAGCATTGGCGCTATGGCGCTTTAATATACATAAAGTAAAATTATTATTATGAATACATACACAACGCACAGAGCGGGATTCATGTTGTGGGGATGTGGGGGGATCAATAGAGGCCCAGAACCCAGTGGCCTAATCTGGCCCTGTTAATGAAATATGCTAATTTGATGTGTCCACTTCCTGTACACAGGTTGGGGCTCACCCAGCTGTAGAGAGACCCTGACCTGGGGGAAAATACAGATGAACATGGAGTCATTTATCCTCTGGAGGACTGTCCTCATCTTCCTCACGGTTCCCTCTGTCCAGGTACTGAATATGGATGGATGGATGGATGGATGGATGGATGACAATTGGATAGATGAATCCAGGCACTGGGATTTTCACGTCTACTGAGTGTTAGGAACGCCTGATGATTCAGAATTGTAACCCCCACAGTGTGCTTCAAACAGAGACTCTATTATACCCTTTGCGCATTCAGTGCAGATCATCACACTCGCTGGCGACTAAAATGAACATGGACCCAATTAGAGAAACCTTGTCAGGGTTCACACACTGCACACCCGGGGCCTCTGACTCTGACCTGTACAAATCAAATCGCTTGCGCAGGTCAAAAGGCAGCAAAAGTCATTGCACACGTGCGCATGAGCTGGGGCGAATGTCACCTCTTCGCATGAAGCAAATACGGGAGCGCGGGATTTTCTCCGGCAAATATAGCAGCTACTTAATCCCCGACAGCAGGCCCCAGTGGACCCGATGTTCTCCGTGATCAACTCAGCAGTGAGATCTTTATTTGGACCACGTCTGTTTGCGTGCATTGATGTTTTATTTGTTACTCAGTTCCCTATTGGGCCTGAACCCTTTAGAGAAGCAGGGATATTTGTTCTATCTATTTTCAGGGGGGCTGGGACCGGGATCTTGCAGTGTTTACTATTGATCGCTTGCTATTGTGGTGAACTGGGAATTTAAGTTTGAAGGGTTTGGACAGGGTGGAAAAAAAAAAAACTGCCACGCAGAGGTTTGTTTTTAAATCAATGCCCCACCGGAAAGAATGAATGGTGTAAAAGCTTTTACAACACTGAATATTGGCCCATAAAAGCCCAACTGATCAAACCCTTATTTGTAAAGTAAGCTACAGTTATACACAAATACGCGGGCAAGAACAGTTAAGAGTAAATATACATGAAGTGAAAAGGTAAAATAATCAATTACTCTGAGATTAATCTGATGTTAATATTAATTGGCAGGATTAGAGAGCTATTTTTTTTTTCACCAAAAACTCTAAAATGTTTTGTATACAATTTTAAAATGTACGACCTGGCACACTCGGGCATACCGCCGCCATAGCAAAGGCATGTGCTAGCAAGAATTAGCATCTTGACCTTTTTTTTTTTTATGTCAGTCAAACAGCAGCGTCTTCCTGTGTTTATCCCTAAATCTTTTTTTTTTCCATGACTTCTGCGTACATTTGCAATAATAATAAAAAAAAAAAAAAAAACATGTTTGCACCCTGACTGGTGAAAAAAAGAACTTAAGGTTGAAAAGTGCTATATTGTTTATCTTATGTCGTCTGCATCTGCCTGGACAGCAGGTGGGAGCAAATGGAGAATACTGGTAACTGGTTATGGGGACAAGGGGGGGGGGCACTATTATTGTATGTAAAGAACAGGCAGATGGTGATATAAAGGAAGAGGCCAAGTTCAAGTTCGTCTGTTTGCATGTTTTGTCTTTTCTGTCCTCTCGCCTCCGTGTTTTAACCTTCGCCTCGTTCACCTTCACACCGACTCCCGCGTCGACATGAGCTGTCCGTGTCCGAAACATCAGAGGGGGTATGAAGGGATAGAAGTCAGCAGAATGAAAAGACATCTGAGTGAGGTGGGGGGGGGGGGGGTAGACAGGTGTTTCCACCAAGGCCTTCCAGCGCATGGCTGACCTAGTTCTACCCTCTCTGCTACCTGCCAAGCCTTATCACACACCTGTGGATCAGTCCACATCTGAGAAAAAAAGGCACGATAGTAACTTCAACATAATTCGGCATCAGAGGAAAGATGGTCCAGATGCTGTGGTGGCTGCTCCGTGAGGAGTGGTGCTCGTTTTTTTTTTTTTTGTTGCTTTTTACTTCTTTATCCACCAATTCTTTTGCCGACAATGAGATACGACTGCAACACCCTTCGGAACATTAGATTTGGGATCCCAAGCCCACAGCCCACCCCTGCCCAGTATTGTACTTGCAGGCATCCAGTCCTTGGGACCATAAAAGAGGGTCCTGCCGACCTTCCGTCAACACATTACATTGACTCTGGACCGTCGTTGTCGTCCATTCAAGGTGGGTTACAGGGCTAATTCCCTCCCACCATTCTGCAAGACTATAACAACGGAGAGATATCTTCCTCACACCAGAATATCAACAAATGGTACGGGAGGGTTTGTGGTGATAAGACGGGTCAGGCACTGGACTGTCCTATCAGAGGCTACGCCGAGCCATGAAGACCCGGGATGCGTTCCAATCTAGCTCTGACAGCATCGGTGAGTTTATAGAAGTAGGGACGAGCAAGCAAGCCGACGGTACCACCTGCACCGCGACTGTACGGCCATTTTCTGAACCAGAAGCCACGTGGAGGGATACAAGGCGGCGTACCCGGCTGAGACTTGCGGTCAGCGTTTCTAGGCAGATTCTATTCCCGGTTATTATTATTGCAATACACTAACCTTTTAACAAAACCGCTAGGGTATGCCACCCCTGTATTTCACATGAGTATGTGACAAATAAACCATTGTACCTTGAATGGCGTCAATGAATATGACTTTGCAAACTCCCTGATACGCTTTCACTGACAAAGGCAACAGAAAGAGAGAATATCTATGTAGGATCACTTCTGCCTGATGATTGTCGGCGCATACCCTAATTCATTTTCCCCCTTGCTATGTCCCCAGTCCCTCTGATTATCGCTGTGGAGCTCTCGCACCATCTGCTCCTTTATCTCATTTTAATTGTGAATGAAGAGGAACGCACTGGCGCACTCGAATCGCCTTCGTAGAAAGGTCAGAGTCTGGTTGGCATACGAGGCCCATGGATGCTGGATGCAGTCTGTTCTTTAAAGCCCCTATGTGTAGAGAATATTTCAAATGATTCTAGTAACCTGATTAAATTTTTTCTTGCAGAAAAGTCAGATTCATGGGAGGGGGAGGGGCTAGTTGTATTGGCATGCATCGCTGCCTGTCAGCCATAGCGGCGCTTTTCTTGTTCGTGCCACTGGGTGTCGCCAAAGTAAGACATTGTCCAATCCCGCACGTAGGGGCTTTAAATGTATAAGTACACATTCAGTCCTCCAACACATAGTAACAGCCGAAACCAGAAACCTTTCACCCGTAAGAACTGAGAAGGGGCTTTGGTCACGGCGGCATTTGGAACAGAAATTTTAGAAATCATTTCGTTGGAATCGTCAGCGCATTCGCTCACGGAGAAGCTTTCACTTGGAGTGCATCGTCCAATTTTACACATCCTGAAGTGTGAACTGTTCCACAAAAGAGATCGTGGCATGGTTTGCAGTCCATTAGTGGATGGTTGAAAATGTGTTCCCTTCAATTAAATATTTGACCTGCAGTAATTGACTATTTGGCAGCTCGGCTGTAAACACAACTCCTTGTGAAGAGCTGGGTGAGAGTGAGCCAAAGCAGCAAAGTTGTGTTTTTCATTGTTTATGAAAAATATTTACTTGTGCAGCTTGTGTTTATGTTTGTATGTCACCATGGGCCACAGCAGACGGCCTGCTTTGCTAGTATGCAAGAATGAATGAATGTCGATGAGGCTGCAGTGACAGAGCCATGCAGTTATTTGAAAGGAACTAACTTCCTGTGGTCAATCAAAATCAACAGCGGGGGGCTTTCACACTTTTGGGGTTGAGTTTTGCCTGTTTGGTTCAGTTCGTTGGCTGGTGTGAAAGCCGTCAATCAAACTCAACCAGCCCGGGATCATTCGAAAAGGAGGGTCTTGCTCTGCTTCCACTTGCAGTCGGTTTGCGGTATGAAAGCAAACGGACTAAACCACAGGATTATATATATAGATATATATATATATATATCTATATATATAGATATATATATATATATATTATTTATGACATATGCGGTCCAGTGGCAGTCTCGGCTAGAATTAAATAAATAAATAAAAATAAATAAAAGCATGGCACGCTGCCACTCACCAGAATTTGATTTCCCTATGTGGGTCAATGTTGTGCTGATGATGACGTCCCTAAAACATTTCCAATGAATGAGTTAGCTGTCGGTCTCAAGGTCTTGGTTTGTTTATAACTTAATTTGCACACACACACACACATTTTTCTTCCCAGGGTCAGGACCAAATGAACCAAACTACAAACTACTGCTAACAATAATAATAGTAATTATTATTATCATTACCATCATTATCCAAAGGAGAGAAAAAAGGCACATATCATAGACATGCACCAATGATGTGTCATATCCACATGGGGTTGTTATGTTCATCTAAAAGTAACTGAAATCCACCAAAGTACAGAAGCGAATCCAACCCTATAGACCTAAATACACAACTAGTCAGATGTTGTTGTTGTGTGCTCATTTAATAAGCCGAGGCAATACGGGTCCCCCCCCCCAGTGGGTTTAAGCGTTATAATTAACCATGAGGACACACACGGTCCAGCTCAGATGAAACGACTCCCCTGTTGTAGAAAAAGCCGGCGAAGAAGCACGGGTGCCAAGTTGGTAACGTGGGCACACTTTGTCTATCCGCGGCAACGTGGCACAGAACCAAACCATGGTGGAAATGGCGGAGCGGCGCGGCTAATTTTGTAGCACTCAGTGTGGATGTGTCCGGAGGGGCAGGTGTGCCGACCGTCCACGTGGAGTCAAACCGTGAACGTATCAGCGACGTTCCTCCGGAGTTTTGTTCACCCACAGTATAGTGACAGCGGTTAGCCCTAAAGTGAACTTAAACTTCGCCCTGGGGCATGTAAAGGAGTCTCCCTTGCGTTTCCCCCGAAAAACAGTCTGGAGGCTGAAGCAGGTCGGTTACATAAGCATTCGTTAAAATAATGTCACTCCATGCCCTAAAACATCCGGCTAATGGAACGAGATTATAGAAGCCATTTATTTAAATCTATTTATAAGGGGCTATGACTTATTGTGACGGTCACACGGGATGTGAAATAGAGCCTTTTTTTTTTGTTGTTTTGTTTGATGTGGGAGGGTTAGGGTGCACGCTTGGCTAGCTGCGTGGATTATCACCAGCAGATGTGGGATCAGAATCACGCCTGATTGCCTTTTATTGTGCGGGTGTTTTTCTTGACATTCTGCAAGACTTAGAGCTTAGTTTTCATAGACCTCGGATGATTTGCTCGTTCTCAGACTTTTCCTTTTCCTGGATTTGACCTGAAACACCCCCCCCCCCCCTCTTTTGTCACTGGTATTCTACAACATTTTGTTTTGCAACTGAAAATAAAATTGTGGGCAGTTCCTCAGAAGGAAAAGACAAAGCTTGTTTATTGGCATTGCAGTACGAATGATGATGATGGATGAAAGAGCAAAAAGGGAAAAAAAAAAAAGAAGAGTAGTGACAAAGTGAGAGCTGCACACTTCCACCACTGCCTATTTGCCCCCCCTACACACACACACACACTCACAAACCAACAACTGGACAAAATCACGAAGCTTTTCCTTTCGCCCTTCTTTGAAAACAGCATTGTGATGCCAACAAGCCATGAGGTATGGCTTCGAGGAATGCAGTTTGCTATTGCCATTGTGTGTAGAAATGATGACAGAGGTGGAGGAGGAAGTGCAGAGAGCAGCCAGGGACCAGAGGGAAAATGGCACAGAGGGAAGGAGCATGCCCCCCCCCCCCCCCCCGACCAAGAAAAGCTATTTTCTGGTGTCATGCTCTTTCAAGTTGCATGTTAATAATGTGCTCTTCTGAATCAATTGACAGACATCTAAATTCAAACCACAACAAGTTACTGGAAAAATGTAATCAATTAAGCTGCCAGTATACCTCATCACAACCGCTTGTTGAGTGGTTGATTGTCTTGTCAAGTGGTGACATTAACACTTTAACCCGACAACCGTAGACTGTACTTTTTATCTGACTGCAAGCTGTTCTTGTGGTGTCAGTTGAATGAGTCTAGTTTGGTCTCCTGCTTCAATTTAAATAATTCTATTTTATTGTTTTGTTGAATTTTAACCATTGGCATTAGTAAATTGTGCTGTGTCTAACTATCAGTCTATCCTTATATTCTTGGTAGAAAAACACTATATTCTGCTTTGGTCTAGGGTTCCCTGCACCTCGGGTTGTGGTGGTGAAGACATTCAATCTCCAGCTACGGCAGGTGCACGTTTAGAGGTCCCACTACTGGTAGTGGTAGTCGGTGTCTCTCTGGATGGGCTGGACTCTGATTGGGAGGGTATCGGCAAGTAGACTTACTCACAAGGGAGCTCACCGTTATGCCTATGTTTGGACTAACCTAGCTACCTGTAGCTATATATTTGGCAGTGTAATTACTTCGCTGAACACGAGAGGGTATATATGCCTTGTCAGACTTTGTCGTAGAAATTTTGCGGTGTTCCCAGATCCCAACAATTGCTTATGTTTGAGTATGTTAGTCATCGTAAGTGACAGACATGGTGGCCAAAAGAAGAAGTCGGATTTTCGCGTCCTAAAAGCATGACAGCCTCTTGCCACCTACTCCGCTTCACACATGGTAAATGGCTTCTATAGCACTTTTCAACCTTAACGGTTCCCAAAGCGCTCTGCAGTTTGGTCTCATTCACCCATTCACACACACACACACACACACATTCACAACATAGGGTTCACTGTCTGTCTCTACCCTGCTCTACCTCCCATGGGATAGTGCCACCCCTTCACATCCCACTGTGAATATGAAAATAGATTCACCCTTATGAAATAAGCCAGGCGGAAAAGGAATGAGAATTCCTGACGGAGCCAAGTAAGTCAAGTTGGAGTTATTTCTGGTGTCGAGTACACCCAGGTTATGTTGAGAAAATCCCAGGTTAGCTTAGGCTAATGAGGGCAAACCTGCCTGTGAGCCCAGCCTCTTGAGATGGCTCTTATCGCGGGTGTACATCGGGGACAGGGTCACGGCGCTGCATTAGCGAGGCCCCTTGAACAACTTTAAGCGAGTCTCATGAGCCCAGGATGTTTTTTTTATATTGTTGTTGGGGATCTTTCAGGCCCCAACAACAACCCAGGCCCAGGCCCTGGCGCAAGACTCCAGGGCCTGGGCCTGGGTTGATTTTTTCGGCAATCTTTTGACACATTTGAGTCCATTAGATTCTCACCGGCATCAACGCCAAAGCCAGGAACAGGCTTTCAGTGTCACTCATCCCAACCCTCCCCCGGTCCTCTCCACACTCTCAGAGGCAGCTCTGTTCAAAGGAAACCCAAACCCAGACGAGGAACGATTAAGATATCCATCTGGAATAATGTCAGTTTTTTACCATGTGGCCCGCTGAGTAGGCCCAACCCGCTGCCGTTATCAGTGTTTGTCATTATTTATTCACAGCTTGCTTCGTGTTTGTTATTCAGTTGTGGATTCGTTATGGCTTCAGTGCGGTTATCATTTCACATCTTTCTGGCCGGTTTGGAGGTTTGGGGTTTATTATTATAATTTGAGCCCTGCTCATCACCTCCTTCCTCCAACCTTTCCTCTCCTTCCTTCCCGGCCAGGAAAAAAGAGCCGGTTCATGCAGTTGAGGCCAAAATTATTAGCCCCCCTTGTGAAATCAGACAAAAGCCTTGATTTCTCCATGGAAATGACCATCAACAACAAGCGTTTATTTAAAAAATGTCCATTAAGTTTGATTAGGATATTTTATTGATGCACTGAGTTGAAACAAGAAAAGGCAAAAATGATACAGCCACAATTATTAGCCCCCTGGCCATTAATAGTCAATAGTGTACCCTTTCTGAGCCACAACTGACAACAACCTCTTAGAGTAGTTCTTTACAAGGTTGGCACATGTCTCTTGAGTGATTTTGGCCCATTCTTCCATTGCAAAATTAGGTGTGTTTTGAAAGCAAAAATTCACATGGGGGCTAATATTTTTGACCACCCCATTTATTTTATTTTTTTTTACTATATTTGATATAAAGCAAGCCTAAAATTTTATTTCACATTCCAAAATGTACCAAAAGCTACTAAATAGGACTGGTGAATGTTTGATTATATCAAGATTTATCAATGATGTAAACATTGGGCAGAATTTTAGGAAAATGTTCCATAATTTCTGGGGGGCTAATCATTTTGGCCTCAACTGTATGTGGCTTTGTTAAGTTTCAATTTGTTCTTTACCTTTAACTTGTTGACCTGTGATGTCTCCTTACCGCTCTCTGCTCTGCCACCTTGGATTTATGTCTCCTAAAGGAGAAGCTAGTAAGCAGCTGCTTGTGATTGTAGTGTGACAGATAAAGGTTTAAATCAGCGGGATGCATAAATGTGTTTAATTAAGAATGGGAGGACCTGGAGAGCAGCAAAAGTAAGGTTTAATGAAATACATGTGGAAGAGCTTGGCCAGAGTCATTGTGGTGAAATTTCTTGTTTTCTTTCTTTCTTTCTTTCAACTTGATGTTTGATTTTTATATTTACAATATGGCGATATATTCCACGAGTCAATTAGCAATTAGCTTGTCTGCTGCATTGATTTTTCCAATTTTTCTCTCATTTAATTTGACCATTTTGGCCACTGTTGTTAATCTGTGAGCAGGACTGCTTTATGCCAGTATTGGATTTGTGTATGATTTTTGCGTCAATGTGAAATTTCGATTTTATATTTGTTTTTGGCTACTCCAGTAAATGAGACACTCCCGTCTGGTTATTTATTAGACAAGTGCAGCTTTAATTGTTTTTAACACAAATACATTACATTAGAAAAACATTTCCCACCAGGATCCCTTAAATTTGGATATTTGACACTTTTGGGCATTGTTGCCCAATTGATAGAGACAGAAAGGTCCCCGGTTGAGACTGAACCAAGGACGCTGCGATTAAGTGTCTTGCTGCATTCACAGGGATTTAGGCATGCGGTAGACGGCAGACAGACCGCATCTTAGGTGCCATGGCGGTGCAGTGGCTCGCATTGTTGCATGGGAGGTAGAGCAGGGTAGGGCTCCCCCCGTCCACATGTCCACTGAAATGATAATCCATGTGAACGCAGCATTAACCAAGACTTACAGATTTAAATACTGACCTCTACCCAGGTTAAGGGCAGGAGCAGTAGTGGAGGGTTTCAGGTATTCAGATCCTTCAGAACATTGATAAATACCTCAGAATGACCCAGAGCCCAAAGTGACACCTTCACAATGCTTTCAGTCCAACCCTCATTATTATTAAAAGAAATTGAATAAAATAATTAAACAGAAAAGCAGCAAATTCTCACATTTGGGAAGCTAGAATCATGAAATGTTTGGCATTTTGCATGAAAAGTGACTGAACGACCAATTCATTTTCTGTCAATCAATCAATCAACTAGTCGTTTCAGCTGTACTTGTACATTTTCACGTTTTGAGTGGAAAAAATCTGTAAAAATATGACTCATATAATATGGTGTGAATCTTTCTGGTACTGCCCTTTTTTGTTACTTAATGATACTTATTGCTCAGGTTCCAACAAATACTTGAGTATTTCCATTTGCTCAAAGATCCAGCTTGTTGCTTGTTGAAGACTACTCTCTCTCAGAGTGACCTGTTTGTCTCTCAATCACACACACACACACACACACACATACGCAGATTCACATCCAGCTCAGGTTCAGTGTCAGCTCCGGTATTTCAGCTAAAGGTAAGGCGTGAAAAGATCGCTGTATGTCTCCACGCACCACAAAAACTGCAGCGAGCCAGGCCGTCACCAGTCAGCTCTTCACCCCTCACGGTTGCTGCATGCATGCTTCATATGTGTGTGTGTGTGTGTGCGTGCGCGTGTGTGTACGTGCAGATAGGAAGCTGTCTGAAAAGCTCATTCATACACACAGACAGTGTGTCCATTCACTCCAAACCCTCAGCCCTGTTTCTCTGGGGCTCTGCTAGTCAGCTGGCTTGAGGCTCTGGTCTTCCTCATCCTCTCATTTTTCTATTTATTCCTCCCCACTCTGTCTTTTCATCCATCTCACTATTTTTTTTAGAAGCTTCACCCCCCCCCCCCCTTTGTTGCAACCTTATGCCAATTTTACAATTTTAAATCAATCCACACCCACTACCCTACAAGGACAAAGGGGAAACACACTTTCAGAAGTGTTTCAAAATGTATTAAAAACTATCATATATTTCAGTCTTTTTTCATTTGAATAAACTCCCTTACACTGTCATGGAACTTGCTCTCACGTGTATCACTGAGGAGTGCTTTCGCGCTAAGTGGGAAATGGTGATAAAGAGCGGCGAAACGCAACAGAAACCCTCAGCCATGGCATCTTGACGGCTTAAGATGCAGTTTAACAAGTTGTTGCTTTCATTCGTCTCATCGCTGTGACTGTTAGCCCCGCAGGAATGTAAAGCTGCCCTGTACTCGGCCACTCGCCATTCCTTTGACAGTTTGATAAGATGTTCCAAAAAGGTTTGGTTATAGCTTAAAGTGGATCACAATGAGGGAGTGCGGGCCAACTTGGCCTCCAATAATCCTACATTTCTCCGGCACCCGCTCTCCCCTGTGTTCTATTTATGGTGCTCTCTCTCTCTTTAGGGTTCTCATATCTTCAAGTATCTCTTAATTAGCTGAAGAGGCAAGCTGTGTTATGTTACATTTAAAGTGCGAGAGATGGTGTAGACACAATGAGACACTGAAACAAAACCACGTGCACACATCTTGAAGTGACAGCCATTTAAACATCCGCACGAATATTTTGGAACCATACATACATGTAAACACACACACATATATATGCCCGCACCTTATTTTCCCTCCTGCTAGAGAACAAATGGGGACATCTGATATGTAAAGAATTGAGTTACAAACTTTGAACTCACATGCAGTGTAATGGCTCAGCAGAGAAACAGTTTCGAACTCCTAATCCAAAAACCAGGAAGGTAGATGGAGGCGGAAGCACAATAGCCAATCCGGCAAAGAGTGAGGAGGTCAGGCGCCTCCTGATTTGATGTATGTTGAGTGTTGACCACTGTCTCCTTCGGAGGTGGGTGCCAGGAACCTGTTGAGTGGGGTCTGACACCGGATGTTTGTTTGCTGCATCCTTGGACTCCCATTCCTTTTTCCAAGCAGATTGGGTGGTAAAGTCAGCTGGTGGCGTTTTCTTCCAAATTGGTTGTCTAGATGGGAGACGGGCAGTAGGTGGACTGAAATGTCTGCATAGATTGTTAAATGGGTAAATTTTTGCCCTTTTTGAGCATTCTTTGAGTTAGTACGACTTGCCGGAGTATGGGGGGTTGTGTTGGATAGGACAGGGAGCCAGGGGAGTGGTGTTGAGCGAATAATCCAGGTTATGATTCGCATGGTTGTATTCTGCTGCAGAGTATGCAAGGGCCGGTCTTGAGGTACGCACTTTCACAAAGCTGGTTCACCTTTGCTTTACATTTGCCACTGTTCCTTTCAGATGTTCCTTAAAGGACAGGGTCCTTTTAAGGGTCACTCCCAGATAGGTTGAGTTGGGGGCTTGTTTCAGCTTAAGTTTACTCAGCAGGATGTTTAGTCCTATGGCACCTTTTGCATTTTTGAGGTGGAATACGCTGGAAACTGTTTTGTATTGATTTTGCGAGGTCTTCAGTGAGCGCCTGCTTGAGTGAATCAAGATCTGCTGCTTGGATTGCTGGGCAGATGTCATTGGCGTAAATGAATTTGCAGGATTTAGTATTGGGTAAGTTGTATTCTCCATGTACTTTTATTCTGTCCAAGATGAACTCTGAACCTCCGGTTGGTTAGCAGAGTTTTGATAATTGCTGTTGCCCAGACAGGGAGTGCTTTTGCGAGTTTCAGTATGAGGCCTTTGTGCCAGACGGTGTCATAGGCAGCCATGAGGTCTTGAAGCCATTCTCAATGTAGGTGATTAGGGCCAGTACCTGTGCCGCGGACCTTGGGGAACACAGAGGATCTTCTCTACTCCTGGAAATATGCATTGTAATGTAAGGCTGTCCAAGTTATTCAAGGGAATGCATTGAAGAGAGATTGGGTAGTAGCTTGCTGGTAGTTTGTGGTCTTCACCAGGTTTTGATGTGGCAATTGACTTTTGCTGTTCGTCATTTCTCTGGGATTGAGTTTGTGTGTATAATCCTAGTGTAGAATTGGGTCAGCCAGGTTAGAAGTCGGGGCTCCATTTGTCATATCTTGCTGCCTTTCCACTTTTCAGACCCTGCAGGACTCTCCAGTTCAGCGACCTCAAAAGGCTCAGTTTTGCTTCCCTCTCTTAGTTGTTTGTGGTGTGTCTTTAGCTCAGTCATAATTGCTCTTCTGATGTGTTTGTCTTGGGCTGCTTTTGCAATAGTCAGTAGGTGGGTCGAGACTTCATTGGGTGTGACAGGGGGTCGGCTGTGAGTAGGGGATTTCTGTGCAGCTCCGCTTCATCTACAGTGATGTTTTGGAGTGGCATGGTGACAGCACTCTGATCTAGGGCTTGGCTATATTTTGTCCTGTTGGCTTTTCTGAAGTTCCATCGCACCTTCCTTGGGCTGTTAATGACTGGAAGATGTAGGTCACTGTGCATGAGTGAGGGGCGGTGTTGGCTGTGTGGAAAGCCGTCAAGGACGAAGATTTGTGCAGGATAGGGGGTTCCATTCATGGAGCTGACCCAGCACAGGTCAGGGGAGTAGTCTTTGTTCCACCTAGCTGAGTGGAATGTTCCTCTTTGTTTGGGGTCGTGTATCAGAACAAGGTCATCCCATTTTCCAAAGCAGACACGAGAATGTGCGATCAAGAGTTGGCTGGCTGGACATTCATAATCACGATCAGACATCCCAAAAGTTAAGAGGTCATTTGTGGCCATTCCAAGATTTTCTGGTGTTGTGAAGGATTAACTGATTCAGTCTTTACCACATGGACTAATCTGGGCTAACCCCTTGAAAGGTTTCCACATAAGGTTATGCAAGGTCCTATGAGATTGCAGGACAACAAGATTATTACATTTGCTGCGCATTTCCATGACAGTGATACTATCCTTTCCCCTAACCAAGTAGTTCTTGCAGTTCTTTTAACCACAGTGACATAGATTCTCTAACCTTAACCAGTTTTCCACCCAGACAATGATCCTTCTCTAAACTTAACCAAGTAGTTTTTGTACTTAAACCTAACCAATCTTAGCAGTGGCATATCATCATCATTTTTATGTTAGTGTTTTATAATATTTTTGGAAGACAGTACCAGTAAGGACGTCAGATCAGATCAGTTTGAAGCACTTGTTGGGTGCGTGATGCGCTGTACTTGCCTAAAAGCATCAGTATGCTTCAAACAAAGGGCTTATTGGATCCTCTAACAGAGTCTGAAAACCCGCCCCCCCCCCACACCTTTCCCACATTAGAACGCACTGGGGCTGCATCCAATGACTTATGTAACATTTTTCGAAACTGACATTCAGGCACACCTACCTCATGCAGCAGCTGGCCAGGTGTGTGAGAAACTAATGCAGGATTTGAACTCTCTCAAGCTCTCTTTTTTTTCCTTTTGTAACATAACTACTTTTATCCCTTTTTCGTGTGTACAAATGAGTGCAACACCATTGAGGAGAGGCCGAGACTGACAATTCTCACTCTAAGACGGCCTGCCTTTGAGTGTGGTTGCTCTGAAGACATGGATTGGACGGTATAAGTTAGCTCAAGTCTGAATGGTAAAGGAGGGACTCTGGTAAGAATGTAAATATAAATAGCAAATGCTTCTTTTGTTTACTCATGATCGTGGCTGTAATAAAAAAAAAAAATTGGAGTGGATGTTTTTTTTTTTTTAGTTTGTGGGACTTTGATGTATAATAAGCGACTGCAATAAGAAACTAAGGGGACATAAAATCATGGTGAAAATCAGTTCATCATCAAAATCTTTGTAGCTTGTAAAGATTTGTGAAAACCAAACGTGATGAGCCTTAATAGCAAATACATTTTTGCTCTGGGTGGCCCTCCCAGAGCAAGATAAACGCTGGTCAGATTGTTGTGAAATTTGGTACGTTCATGGTCCATAGTGGATGTTTTGGCGACACATGCTGTTTCATCTAGTGCCATCATCATGTCAAAATATAATAAGATATTTCGTAATCAAATAGCCAAAGCATCAGTTTGTTCTCTCCAACTGTGTTTGTAAAGCGTAATGAGAATTGCATGTTCCAGCGGCTGCTTTTTTCTTTTCTTTCAGTTAGTAGTGGGGTTTCTTTTAGATATACCCTCTTTTGTTGCTTTGGACATTTAAATGTTACTGTGCCCAAGCAATTGTGGTCCTTTCACTGACTGAAGTTAAAGTCAACCTGTAGGATTCTTTCTGCTGTGAGAGCAGCTCTTCCTCCTGCCTGTGTAACTAAAAACCCAGTCTCCATATTAGAGACTTACCATTCATGGCTGTCCGCGGTTTGGGTTACACACTAAGATCATCACCCGTTAACAAAAGTCCTTTCATGGACATAAACATACCTCATTAGGAGTGACTTTTTCACTCTCCATTTCCTCAACACAAACAGGCAGAAAACTGCTCGCAGATGCCGGCGCACTATTTCAAGTGAAGCTGCAGGCCTTAACTTTGAGAGAATTGCCGTATATTACTGTTCCACTCACTACGTATATATCTACCTTATCAAGCCACGCACCGATTGTAGTATCAAGTCTTAAAACTGATCAAACATTCCTCTTGCCAGATTCTTTACCTGTGGGAAGAGGATTGTAGGACTCAGGATTTGATTAACTGACAGTTAAACATAGTAAGTGGTTGAAAATACATGCTCCCTCTGCAACTTTCAGCTCTTTGTGTAAGAAGAAAACATCTTCGTCAAAATAAGCTCATGGCATGATTATGAAATAGGCCATGTAGACGGGAGTGGGCCAGTAAACTCCAGTGGTGGACTGGGTGTTCAGGGTCAAAAAAAGATCATTTATATTTAGACATGATGAGATCAAAGCCTTTCATCCCACCCTTTCAGCCTCTATAATAAGAAAATGTAATCTTACAGTAGTCCGCTTTGTACGCTGAATTAGATAAAGGACAAACTACTTTGTCTGAATGTTGTGCGTGTCGACAGGAAGGAAAATACATCAGGTTACAGGAGAGAAATGCAGAAACCAAGTTTTTTTAAAGGTTCCCAAGGGGGTAGGTCTTGCACTTCCATGAAGTTGGGGGGACTCAAATCAAAGAAGCAGAGGCAGAGATATCCTGACTTTTTCCCCTGATATGGGTCAAGCTCCAAAAGTGCTGGATCCTACATTTCCCATAATACAGCAAACAGCACATTTTTGTTAGACCCTCCCTGCCTAAGTCTGTCAAACTCCACACCTTCAGTTTGTAACGCACAAATCTGTAGTGTCCAAGCTCGAGCTGATAACCCTGGTGACATCACTATGACATAATCAGGGTTAGTTCCTTCGTCTTATCTCCTCCAGAGCTTCAGAAAACATTATGCGACTGTGTTTTCACAGATTGAGGAGTACTTATTGTGAATAGTAAACTGACCTTTGTGTAAAATCGGCAGAGTGCACCTGTAATTAAAACATAGATGCATGAAGAAGTGCAAGTTCCTTGAAGTCAGGGGATAGCGTGGTTCCACGCCTTTGACTCACCACCCATATCTTTGAAGTTTGAAGTCAGGGATTAAAATTGGTTTGTGATAGCAAACGAGTTTTGTGGGCGGGATTAAGAATGGGAGTGTTGGGGCGTTAATCAAGTAATCGCATCGCTTTATGTCAATCCCTGTCTCCTGTCAGCTCTCTGTTCTACTGTTGGTTCTCTGAAGGCATAAAATGACCCAAAAATACTTTTAAAAAAATAGTAGCTAGCTACCTAGCCACATCCATGAAAAAATAATGATAGCAAAATGGCCACCAAAATGGTGACAAGCGTGGATGAGATCGACGCGGTTCTACAGGTTAATGCACACCTTTTTAAATCAGTACATTTCTTTGATCAATGTGAAAAATGCTAACTGCTATTAATGCACACATACAGTTTTTTGTTTTTGCTAACTGTAGCTAGGAATGTTGCCATCAAAAATACATTTCAACTTCTCAGGTGTCAACGCTGATGTAGAGATTGGTGCTGATCTGTGCAGCCAACAACAGAGCGGTTTCCATGCTTAGCTCTTATCGCTGGCATTGTACTAGTAAGTCTGCTGTTAGTAATAGACATAAAGCTGGGGGCCGTATGATTCAAGTCAGTCCCCACTTAATGAAGGAGGAGGCAAATCTAAACAGCTTGTCGGGTACAATGAATGAACTCAACAGAAATGACAGTTTAGTCTGATTGTTAGGGCAGGATAGCAGTCCATTGATGTTTAGGCTCTGAATTCACCTTAAATAAACCTGATTTAAAATCTATAATTTAACAAACACCTACTGAGCCTCCCAGTGTGTGTTGCACAAAGCTATAGCCTATTCTATAGGATCCAAAATCAAGGTAACCAGCCCTCATATCAATGGTCGGATGCATATGTATTGGACCTGACCCCGAACGGGTTTCAGAACCCCTGCTAATGCATCTGTAGTAGCCGCTGGAGCTGAAAAAAATCACACCTTCCATCCATCCTGATGTGAACAAACTCAGGCTTTGATTTTTGACTCACTGCACTTAAGTTTCACGGCCGGCTTTAACAAGTAATCCCTTCCACACTATGTAACAGCTGCCTCCTCTGGTACAGTATGTTGCCCCTTGGGATGGGGGTTGCCCTCCCAGTATTATTATCCCAGTATTGGCTCCTCTGAGGTAAGCCAGTGATCCAGCGTGAACCAGCCACTGCAGGGTGCTGGCAGGATGAAGGCTGTCCCGACACTGTCCTTCCACTGGTGTGTAAAGTCAATTAGGGGAACTGCTCTATGCCGCGCTGTGCGGATACGACTCAGTAACTTCACAGCAGGACAACCTGACTGTCTGTCAGTGTGTGTGCGTGTGTGGCCTAGTATGGACATGGTTCTCTATTGGGATGGCAAATCATGCCCCTTTCAGGCATGACTTTGTATTTTCAGCGTCAGCCTACTCAAACCGTTCATGCTGACCTTGATCAGAGCTTTTGTATCAGAACAAACAGCTGTCAGCAACAACAGCACGGACTCTCTCACGCAATGGGTAAGTTATTGAAATCCTAGGCGGTCAGAGATGTACCAAAGAGTGGCAAAAAGTTAACAAGCTATAGTCTGAACACAGTCGCTTTCTTTAAACCGGCATAATAATATCATATTTTTTTTTATCTTAACATGGAATCAAGGGCTCCCTCTTATGCTGGATTTATGCTTGACCCAAGGAGTAAACGGCAGTTCCGCTGTAGATACTGAAAAGACTTTGGAAGATACCCACTTGACATGACCGACTCAGTCTGCCAAAGCCTCATAGAAGCTTACATTACCTCGGAAGCACTTTAGGAAAGAATTTCTTAATGGCCAGAATGAACATGAGGAACGATTACAGCAAATCCTGTTTCCACTTACATACATATACCTGACTATTGTTTTAAGACCGACTTCTTTCAAATCTTTTTGGTCAACAATCTCCACAAGCTTCAAAAACGCAAGCAGACCAATAACTCCGTAGCTGCCCGAGCGTTTGGTTATATTTTTGAAGAGAAGCACTTAGGCTACAGTGTAGCCTGCAGTGTAGCTAAGGCTGCTATGTGCGAAGCCTGTAGCTACGTCATAACCCTTAACACGCAACTTGGAATCAAGCTTTTCTGTTGAAGTCATGCGACTCTATGGCGCATTTTTCCTCCTTTAGCGAGTGACCAAAAGCAATGTGAGGGGCTGTTGTCCAGTAAAAAAAAAAGCTGGATAGCTGATAAACCCACTGTCGTTAGCAGCTATGGAGGCAGGTATTTTTCTCAGGAGTTGGTGGGGATAAAAACTGGACTAAACGTCTTGGAGTTTCTTGATGTGTAAGTTGGCAAATAATGACCGTGAGGTACTGTATGACGACTTTATAAACTGGCAATATGTGGTGTCTTTTTTTCTTTCTTTCTTTCTTTCCCCCCTTTGGCCCAAAAAATTGAGTGGGTTGTTTCTCTACCTGATAAGCCTTTCTTCATCCACGATTTTACCATGAGCTCAACTCTGTATCGCCTGCGTCTCTATGCAGGGATAAACATTAAGTTGTGTAGGAGGCCTTATGAGTCTGTAGAAATGATCTTCTTTGTGTTGAAGGCTGAAACCAAGTGATAATAATCATAATAATGTTCAAACCACAGTCACAGGATATCGACATGCTTTTGTAAGTCTAATCTAAGGCCTTTTGATGCAACATGGAATTGAACTTCATGGTTGAAACCTTGGTAAAGAAAGACAGTCGATAAATCCAGTTTATTACCTCTTGAACACAGCTTTTGCATTCTCTCTGTGGTGTCCTTTACCTCACTTTCCAACTCTGCCTCAATTAAATTAAAACAAATGCAACAACCCACACAAAGTCGTGTGTTTTTCCGGTTGAAATCTTCGAAGTCTCAGTCTGTCCATGTAGACATGAAGCTTGTGCGCCTGCATTTGTCTCAGACAATGAAAGAAGAAGAAAGGGAGAAAGTGGCGAGGTGTTTATTATATCATCACTGTTTAGGCTATGTCTAAGTGGTAGGGTGTGAGTAATTGTGAGTAATTATGAGTTTGCAAGAGGTATCCTGCTATTCTCTAACGACAAGGTCGGACTGGGACTAGGGTTAGCCCTAACCATAACCCTACGATCATTCCCCAACCTTTAACCATGATGACAGAGGTTCCCTAAGTAGCTGTTTCTAACCCAAAACCATTGTCTTTTCCTTACCCTAACCAAGTAGTTCTTTGTGCCTGAGCCTAACCGAACCGTAACCATAGAGGAGGGGGAAATTGGTCCCGTGAATCTTTTCTTGTAATGGTTTCGGAAGGCCGCTTCTTGCATATGGGAGCGTCAGATCAGAAAAAGGCTCCCGTTTTAAGACTGAAAGTTCATTCTCACCGCAAGAGACAGAGAGAGAGTATTAATTTGAAGCCTGAACAAAAATGAACAAAACACCACGAAATGGTGATGGTGAAGGACAGGCTGATTGAAGATCCACTACCCGTGATGCTTAAGAATGGAGCAGAGAGTGACACGGACCATGTTAGCGATGGATCACATGACTACTTGTTCGTACAAAGGTTCACCCATAGTGATAGACCCACGAAGACTTATCACCTACCTCTGCAGTTCCCTCCAGTTTTATGGAGCTTGGTTACGTTTGTCAGCTCATTGTTTTGGTTTTACCGCTTTGGATCAGTCTCTCAGCGCTCTCATCATCGTTTCCGGCAGCAGCAGCAGCAGCTAGCTGTTTTTATTCATAAAGCTCCATAAACCCACTGACAATTGCTGTGTCTCAATTCGGATACTTCCATTAGTACACTTCCATGTAGTACACTGTGTACACTATGTACTTACTTGCATAGTGTGTGAATTTCAACAAGGTCGTGTTGAACAAACAACAATTGCAACATATGGCCGCTGCTTCTTCTTCTTCTTCTTCTTCTTTTTAATGGCGAATTGCAACCGGGCGGACGCATTAACACCAACTTTCGACCGTGATTGTTTTCTCACTTAACTTCAGTTCAATTTGATTCAAAATGGACGTGCTTTTTCCTCACTTTTACTTGCTTGTGAGTAAGCCCCTCCCCTCCCGCTACGTAGTCAAGATGGCGACCGTTGATTAGGTGAGAAGTATCCAGTGTTCCACACTCAGTCTCGTGTGTTTAGCAATGTAGCATATGATTGCACTACTCCACTTCTTAGCGGAAAGAAATAGCTCACTCGCGGATTATTACTCGATATATATCTCTACTCTCCAATACTGCTTGCACTGACCAACAGACCCTGTATCTGTATAGTAGATAAAGTAATGTGCAAACCATTTGCATCTCCTATTCTGAATGATTATACTTACATTTCAAACCTTCTATAACCTGCTTTGGAAAAAATGTACTTAGTTGTAAAGCACACTTGAATTTGAGAGAGAGAGAGAGAGAGAGAGACAGACAGAGAGAGAGAGAGAGAGAGAGAGAGTGAAGCGGTTAGTGTCAGTCCTCAGACAGTCATACCAGTGGCACTTCTGCTGTCTCTGTCTCTGAAGTGGCCCTAAAAGCCTGCAGGAGACACCACTCCCACTAATCTTAATGGTATATCATCTCTCTCGTACACAATTCAAGTGGCCTGGACACACACACACACACACACACATTCACACAGTCTCTCTCTGGGGAGACCTCTAAATGCCAGATGCCAGTTATTCCTATCTAGCCTCAGTGAGCAGCACAGTCTCAGTCCCTGTGAGCCCGATAATCAGTCGCCCCCCCCCCTGCCTTTGTGACACGTACATGTAGGCTTGTGTATAAATCACAGCGAAATGAAAAGCAGAGCAGAATCTTTGAAGATTCAGTATATGGAGCGCGGCTTTTTTTTTTTTTTTTTTTTCCTCCTGTGAGTTGGAGGAGGGCTCGGGAGGGAAGGGGATCCTGGGCCTGCTTGGGGAGATGCAGCTTTTAGTTCACCAAATGAACCTGGGAGTAAGTGAGATCAGATTTATCACTCGTGATACAGCACCACAGGGTCCAACTCTACCGTGTGTGTGTGTGTGTGTGTGTGTGTCTGTGTGTGTGTTGAATTCTTACAGATTTGGTGTATGATCTGTCATAAATATTATATACATGCACTTTGGCCTGGAAACTGATTGACTGAAACTGTGTGTGTGTGTGTGTGTGTCGTCAGTGTGCAGAGACTCAGCCCCAGGGTGCAGTGTTCCTGCCAGAGTTTGCCCTCTCACCTCAGGGCAGCTTCATGGAGGACGCCACCGAAGATCAGTTTCTGACCTACAGATACGACGACCAGGTCAGTCACACACACTCTTCACTGTTCCCGGACCAGCATCGGTTTGCAAAAGCCTCCATTCACCTCGTTCGTTTTACATTTGGGTTTTTGGATTTTTCACCATACAGCTTCCACAGACATTATTCCAAGTGGAAAAGAAAAGGGATATTTGTGTTAAGTGTCAATTCACACGACCATGGAGATTACATGCAAAATAACATAATGCAATGTGATCTCACTGATGTGAAAAAGTGACACACACATTAAAAAAAAACAAAAAAAAAACACGTCACACACACACCCTGACGTCGCTCGCATCATCAGAATGTGCGGCATGATGTCCAATAAGAATTACAAAGTCAGTATATTATTTTTTAGTTATGTTTTTGTTTAATATCTTATACATCTTGGAGGGGCGGGAACCTTCGGCTGTCGCTATTTGATTTGTTTCCACTTCCATTCAGAATTGATTCTCAATTCCAAAAAACGATTCTTGAATCACTAGAATATGTATGTAATTAAGGTGAGTGAACTGCATTAACCTGGAAGCATCTTGCAGTCTCCTCCTTGTATGAGAATAATGAAGTGAAAGTGTAATGTACGACGGTGACGTATTAGGTGTTGTCTGTAAAAAAAAAGAAAAAAAAAAGGTAATATTCTGAGAATTAAATATCCGAGATTATAGTCGTACGTTTGCAAGGAAAAATGATGTTTTTCTGTGCTTCACTTTCCTAACAGTTGGTGTCTGGTGTTGAGTGGGAAACGTTCATTCTGAAGGAATGAGCCAACAGTTTGAGTCAAGCATTGAGGCTGTATGAAGTGACTTTATAATCTCAGAGAATATTCAAGTTTTGACTCGGAATAACCTTCACAAAACATTCACAAAACACTGATACATAATACATAATGCTGTCTTGCAAAGCTAATTATTAGTGGCACCGAGTTCATACTGCGCTCACCACTGGTCTACAACATGCTGCCAAAAGTTCTGTTTTTCTGTTAGTGGCAGTTTGTCAGTGCTTTTGTCGTTTCATTCTTCGTATTTGAATGTTTAATGTGCAGCTCTGCGGCTGTGAACATCACAGTTCTCTCTCCACATCCAAGCGCTCTGTAACGCAAATTGATGGGATCTATGCCCGATGTGTCTGCGTTTCAAAGGAACGCTTCTTAAGGCTTGTAAGTCGGATCGCGTTAAATCCATTTTTTTTTGCCTTCATGACAGTTTAATCCCGATTCAGCCGGTTACATTAACTCCCAAGCCACGCTTTTCAAAATAAGCCACGCTTTTCTAAGCCTTCTTTTTTTGGAGCACCTCTCAGAAAGTACGAACTGGTCAAATGTAGTCGACGCCTCTTCCTGTCCAGTGTCCCTATGTTTAAACACAGGCAGGTTCCAATCTGGTGTTTAGACTTCAGGTGGTGGTGGTGGTGGTGGTGGGGGGCTTCTGTTTACTTTTGGATTATTGTCCCTTTAAAGGTTTAAAAGGAACATTTACATCATGTCAGAGATGGTCAATGTATTTAAAAAAAAAAAAAAGAAAAAAAAAAGACATTGGCCTGGTACAGTGTGTACACAGACATGCTCATAGGAATACTGAACATACACACACACACACACACACACACACACACACACGCTTAAGGCCCCTGTAGGTGTTTCGTGTTGGTGTGAGCAGCAGATGGTGTCGCCTTAGTGCAGCAGAGTGGATTAGAAGCTACAGGTTGAGTGTATGAGATGGATGTGCTAACTGATGCACGCCCCAGTTGCTACTCCTCTGCAGTGCACTGCACACACACACACACACACACACACACACGTGGTTAACAATGCTCTGTCACATTTTCTAGTTCACTGTCTGTCCTACATTCTGCCTCGTGTAGACAGGTGGTACTTGGAGCGAGGTCCCAGGGGTCTTCCAGGCGTCCCTGGCGAAAACAAGAGGAACACTGATTTAATTCATTCCGGTGACGTAGCCAACAAGAGGCAGGGCAACGTCTACTTCTCACCACGGACAGGTGGCCTGACGAGACGGAGAGCGTTTCGGATCTATGAGCTACAAACACTTGAGCCAAAAGGTCTTAATGAGGACTTCTGTGTGAGACGTGTGCGTCAGGCTACATGAACTGTTGTTTCCTTATGTTGTCATAGGTGAGATAATCCTTTCGACATCATCATCATCATCAATTTGAGATGTTGATTGCCTATAATAGCCTGTTAGATGTGTCCTGTCATGTTCTTGTAGGTGAGGTCCCTTTAAGAGCCAAGACGTATTCCTTCTTTTCCATACTTTTGGTGATAATGGTGATCTTTGATGATTTTTAGACAATATTCACCTGTTGCCTACTTGCCTGATTGGTATAGGCCTAGTTGTTGTAAAACAATCTTCTTGAATCCGATTGCCTTTTTACCTATTTGGCTCATTTTTCTGCTGGATGATATGTACTTACTTATTTATTTATTTATTTTTTGATATTTTCTGTCCCCCGAGCCCATTGCTTCCTACTGATCATGTAAATGGTTTAAAAATCAGTTAAGAATATACGGCTTGGTTTTCTTAAAAAGGCTCCCTAACAGCTGGATACTGTCGTTTTTTAGCAAATGTTACTCAAACGGGAGGAAATGGTGCATTTGTTGGGGACTATTTTCAATGGCGGACTGATATACATTTTGTGCTCTGTTGAGTATTCCCTGCAGCAGGACGGCTTATGTTGGATAGATCCAAATCAACTAGGTTGGTAGGCTCTTCCCAGGTCAGATTTATATAAATATGATGGATTTCAAATGCTACCAGGGCACAATAGAAAAGTGAGTTTGTTTCGATTTTTGCATTCGGAGCTATTACTATTTAGTTTTCATTTTTCCGTGAATGCTTTCACTGAAATTCCCATTCTTTAGTGCACACTTTACACATTGACGTTATCCACACACCGGCATTTCAAGACAGAAACGCAGGGTTTGCTAAAAGGTTGATCACTGACCCTTTCATACCTGTTGGCTCAGCGTGGTGGGAGTTAAAGGCTTGCATTTTGTTTTTTAAAGTACAGTAAGTAGGTGTT
This sequence comes from Enoplosus armatus, assembly GCF_043641665.1. Lineage (NCBI taxonomy): Eukaryota > Metazoa > Chordata > Actinopteri > Centrarchiformes > Enoplosidae > Enoplosus > Enoplosus armatus. Next base: position 29,961,102 of record NC_092180.1, on the reverse strand, counting down.
GGCACTATAGGCAGTGTTATATCGTCTCATATTGCATTCCTGTAGGGTTCTGTGTGCTTTGATGAGGAGAGCGAGGTAATTTTCTACTCGCTGCTCTTTGAAAAAAAAAAAAACTGCTTCAAAAATGCAAATTGCTCTGCGAGCATTTCTCTACTTTTCATGCAACGCTGAAAATTAAGCCTCTGTAAGTTGTGTCAAAGTGTGTTGGGTTTGGTCACACACACACACACACACACACACACACACACACATATACACACACTCAATGCACCCATTCTCCTCCTTATAACTTCTGCAATATGGAGCATTTTTTTTTCTTCTTTTTAATTCAATAAAGCAGCGCAGAGCAGCAAAGTCATCCATCTGGCACTGGAGTGCGGTTAATAAGGAGATCTCCCTGCGCAGCTTTGGACACACATCCACATAAATCAGGTTAAGAACTTGAGAGTACATTGTGTTTTGAAAGCCTTGCAGCTGACAAATATCATACAAATGATCCCTAACGAAACACAGGAACCTTGTTTGGAGAGATTCTACTTGGATGAGTTGCCTAGGAGTCCTCTGGGCCGTCTGCCGCGCCCAGGGCTGTTTTTTTGTACCGCTGTGTGCCAGAGCCTTGCATCGAGGCTGGTCAAAAGGTTGAGGATGACATGATGTGTCCGCGTAAGGAAATGTGTGAGCAGTATCTGAACAGAGCCCAGTGCATGAAGCATTCCTCTCTATAGGGCTTTTACATCCAGAAATGAGTTCATTTCCTTCCATAATTTACTTTTACTGCTTTACTTTCCAAAGGAGATGGATTCTTTTGACTGTGCATTAAGATGGATGGCATGACAGCTCCCCAAAAGTGAAGCCAAAACTTCTCAATCGCCCCCCCCCCGAATATAGGAATGCGACATGGGCAAAACTAAAAAACACATTTCAGGTAGTTCTTATCACGCTGGTGTTTGAGTTCGTTTTACTGATGAGTTTGGTTTTAATTCGTCATTTGATGGGGGGGTGAAACGTCATGATTGACAGCTGTGATTGACCGTGGTGTGGGAGGAAGTGGAGACACGTCGGCCATCTTTATATACAGTCTATGGGCTCTTCCGGCCCCTTTATGTAGTCCAAGTCATCCAAATGTAAAACCCCCCTCCACTTATTTGGCTTTAGTGGAATGTTTCTAACATATCAAGTCTGTTGGTTTGAGATCATGGGTCTGACTTCCTGCTGTTGGGAGTTAGGATACTGTGGCATGTAAACACCTTATCCAGGTTCCTAAAACATACGTTGTTTGCACAGAACATATTGGCTGCGATGGTGAGAAATCAAGACACAGCTGCACACAGATGATCCGAAACTTGGACACGCGTTGGAATCACGTACAGAGGGACAGGAATATTGGTGCACACGTAAATGCACTCATTGACTTCTGTGCATGTGCACACTTCCATTGGTTCATCGCGTGCACCAGTTCAGACATGGATGCGGTGCATCACGTTTTGGTGAACATGGAGGGAATGGTGTCTGTCACAGCTTCAGAAATGCAGTGGTTGGCCCATTCAGGCTGGTTGCTTTAGTTAAAGGGGGCACTAGAAGACACTGTACAGTTTAGTTTACTATTGTGTTGTAGTAGCATATTGACAATTGTGAATTGGGAGCGTGTCATGACATGACAATTATCGAATCCACGGTTCATGGAAATTTGGTCGGAACCGGTTCTTGGTACCCAGCCCTGTGTTGGACTGATGGGATTAGTGCTTGTTCGAAATGTATGTCACGGCAAATTTATCAGGACCGCGGAAAAGACGTTTAGGTTTAAGCGTTGAGTTTGAATTGCTCCTTCACGCTCCAGATCATCATCCAGGCTGTTACTCTTTCTGACAGGAGAGGCCGTGTGAGATCATTCACGTCACTCAGCTGTGATAACCACTTTTCGCAGACACAAAGGTCAGACAAACGTTGTCATCACTTCCTTATTAAACACACACACACACACACGTACTCACTGGCAGTAGGTAAAGGTGCGTCCTAGTCAGCGACTGATCTATTTCACGCCACATGTTTATTTATGTTTGTGTGTGCAAAGGAAATGAGTCCCAGTGACTCATGACATAGTTATTTTTGGGACTGAGTCAGCGTAGGGGCTGCATGAGGAATGTGTGGTTACGACAGACTCTCTCTGGCAGTGCCCATTTGCACAATCAACAGGTCAGCGGGACGCGCAATCACTTTCCCCGGAGGCAATGCGTAGGCTGTCAACATTTGCCGACCGAGTGAGAGTGGCCGCTGTGGACTCTATATATCCGCAGTTGTTAACAGACACTCCTTGTTTCCGTGACCCCGTGTCATTTCCTGCCGTAAAACAGCAGCTCTGCCTGGCCAAGTGCCAAAGGGATGAGAAGTCAGTAGCCCCGGATCAATCACTTTTTTTATGCTTTTATTTGGAAAAACTGTGCAAAAAAAGAAAAAGAAAAAAAAAGACTGCATGTACACCTGGTATTAACATGTGACCTGTGTCTGGACGTCTTTTTTGTAGATAAAGAAAACCACATGTTGATCCGCAGATGTAAATGCACACAGAATCCCTTCCTCATTGCCTTTCCTTAGGGGTTAGGGAGCGAGGCTGCCTCCCCGACTTTTGATTTCCTAAAAAACCTACTAAAGCCACCATCTTCAAATGTCTTGTATTGTCTGACGGTCCAAAACCCCAAGGAGATTCAGTTTGCTACCAACACGAGACAAATTATAGCTGCAAATCCTCACATTTGTGAGGCCACCACATTTATAGCATTTTTGCTTGAAAAATAATTATCTCCAAAACTTATCAGAGTTTTGGTATTTTATTAATAACAGGTTTAAGTGCAAACGTCCATGATCAGATGTTATCATCAAAATATCATATCCTGGTGTAAATGGGGTCTAAATGTCTTATAACACCATATTTATTAATCATTTCTGATAAGTACAATCCAATTAGTTTCTGCAAAATACTATGTTAACCTCTCCACATTGTGTAATCAGAATCAGAAATACTTTATTGATCCCCAGGGGGAAATTGTACAGTACCGGTGCTCCCATTCAAGATTAGAAAGTAGCATAATTTAGAGCTAAAAGTATGTACAAAATATAAAAATAAGAAATAGAAAATAAAAAATATACACATTTACAGTATTTAAGTGAACAATGAAGTAAAAAATATATACAATGACAATGTATATGTATGTGTATACATATATATGTATATATGTATTGCACTTAAACATTTAAGAATAAATAGTGAGGTAGTATATGAAAAACAAACAGTAACAAACAGCTACTGTAACAGGCTTCATGCGCACTTATAATATAATATTAAGGAAGGTAATATCAAAGTCGTGAAAGAGACCTTTTTTTTTGTTCAAAACCTGCAATCTGCAATCAGGTCTCATTCAGAATAAAGGTGCTGGCAGTGTGAAGGTCACCTCACCACAGGAGTTGAACTCTCTCTGGGCTCACCGCCGTCATTTCTCAAGGAAATGTGTTGAAACGCTCAAAACAACGTTGCAATTGCTGGGCTTTCACAGATCTGACGCCAGTTCTCGCCCATTGTCTGACCGAGGCCTGAGCCACAAGTAGACAATATGAGGCAGGGCAGCCAACAGCAAAAGCTTCATCTGAGGCTATATTGCTGTCTCTCTCTCTCTCTCTCTCTCTCTCTCTGGCTGCGACTTATCCAAGGATGCTGTCTTTCTCCTTCTCCCTTTGCATGTTTCATATTCTCTGCACTATTCTATTCTTTGTCCAGAATCACTGTCTGCATAGAAGAGTGGAGGCAAGAAAAAAAACTACACTACGAGCAAAAGTGCCTTAACTCATGTTTTATCGCGCTGCTTCGATACATTAGTAGAAACACATGTTATGGGAATAGAGTCCAGTCATAATGTTTTACCTGCATTGGAGGGAGGGTGGGGGGGGAGACACTCAGTGACTAATAATTCTATCATTTCCCAGAGGTGCTTGCTTCAGTACGGGCTAGGCGCTCGCTTTTCCGCGCCGTCTGTGGGAAACGCAGTTAAAAAGGCGATTTGAGAAGAAGATGGATGCGAGCGACGGCGAGGATCGATGGCGACTTATAATAAAACCCAGAGAGGAAAGTGGAACAGGGCCCGATGTGGGCCGTATTCTGTTGGCTTGCAACCCAACCATAGGGCAGTGTCAGGGCTGAGGCTGAAATATATTCGTATTCTGAGCTCTCGGTCTGCGTTAGTTTCAGTTTCATACTCTTTTTTTCTTTTTCTTTTTTGCCATGCATTAATCTTTTTGTTAAATCAGAATCAGAAATACTTTATTGATCCCCCTACAGTGCCGGTGCTCCCATTCAAGAGTAGAAAGTAGCATGCATTTAGAAATAAGAGTATGTGCAAAAATAATGTATAAGAAATAAAAAATATACACCTTTACTATATTTAAGTGAAAAATAAAAGTAAAAAATATAGGTAGTATATGGCAGGTGAAGCAGGTCCAGAATCAGTCTAGTTTCTTCTGAGTGTCTGACACTCAGAGGGAGGGGGTTGAACAGTCTGACGGCTGCAGGCAGCAATGATTTCCTGCGGCGCTCCGTCGCGCATTTGGGAGGAATGAGTCTCCCGCTGAAGCAGCATTGTCAGATAGTTTTGACCACTTTGCGGTAGCAGAACGAGCTGCAAACACAATATTGACACATTAGCGCCGGCTAAAGAGTCACGTTTGTGTCCACCAACATTCACTCTTCTGCCGAAAAACTCTCCGCCACATTCACCAGCTGCAGTCGCCCACGTTGACTCTCCCTGCGGCTGTCTGGTGCAGGGCAGGTGGTGAACAGTGGGTTTATCAGAGCTGTGTTTTTTTTTTTTTTTACTGAAAATAGCTGCAGAAAGTGAGATGACACGAGCAGAGTTTGTGGGCCAGAAAGTCCAAACAAATTAGCTACAAGAGGTTAAAAGGGTTGCTGGTGGTCCATTTTGGATCTGGTTCTGGTTCAAGTTAGTAAAATACGATAGGGGACGATAGAATATCAACAAGGCAACTGACTGACTGAACGTGGCTGACCGCTCTCGGGCTAATTTGGCTGTTCCTGAATACTTTGGATCTTGCCTTTATTTATACACCACACTAAAAAATCTTCACCATGCCAGTGTTTGGTATCTTTCATCACCTGTATGACCTGAAATACATTTTTTTTCACCGTGGCATACTGCATCAGCATGTTGGACCCCCCAAAAACACCCAAAATCCTATTTGAAAAATGACGTTTTTTTTTTTTTTAATTGTCAAAACCACAAACGTGCTCAATGAAGCATTTTGAAGGTTCGTTGTAGTGATCAGTAGTCACCACGTTGCCAGATCCCAGCAATGAACTCACCGAGGACAAAGTTATTAGTGACCAAAGCTGTAATAAACTGGACGTATCCTTTCGTATTGTACTGTGTACTTATTTAATTATGTTCATGCATGTAGTCACAGTACCAGGACATCTCTCTCTGGTCTCTTGGGAGTTTTTTTTTGTACTAAAGCCCTTGCGCCTCTGACTGTTCATTCATGCTGCAAGTTTTGCCTCAATCTTGTAATTTAGCTTCAATCCCCTGAGTTACGATTATTGTTTTTTGTCTTTTTTCGAATATAGGTTTGAGGTGAGACGTTTATCTCAGTGTTACGTTTGTCTTTTCCCTCCTTCCTTTAAATTGTTCACTCCAGCCTTGAGAGCATCGCCATTGTCCTACTTTTAATACACTGGTCACAAATAGCCACTTTCCTCGTAGTAAATACGAGGAGGGCGGGGAAATGCACAAGCGCCCGGAGACAATGCTGCGTGAGGCGAGTTGACTTTCTTGCTGAAGTTCCAAGTGGGCTGAATCTACGTACCTCACCGAGACCAACATTTTGACGAATCAAATCCGTCAATTCTTTATATTGAACATATTGTTAAAGCCATTCAGACTATGGCAGATCATAAATACACTGACAAACCCGTCAGTAGCGGATACCCTTTATGATTCTTAGAATATCGTTATGCTAATCAATAACTGCTGATGCAACATGGCCGAGCTTTGTGGTGAAAGAGGTTTGCTCGGCTGAGTCCGCGACCCGACTGAGGCACCGAGACAGACGGGCTATTGAGTGGATGCGTTGGAACCGGCTTTTCTAATGGCATTTAAAAGGGAAACCGTGGTTGCGGCCTAATGGCTCTTAGCTCCAATGCTTATTTTTGAGGTGACACATGCTGGAGACGGAATATCCCGCCGCCACGCTGCGGTCTGCGGCGTGAATGTGTGAGTGTTCTTGCCTGCTTGCTGTGGGTTGCTCATAAATGCCGCTCCTTGGCTGGCATATTGATTTATGATGATGAGATTATAACTCTGCACACACTCGGGTGTCAACCCGGCCGCTCTGCTGTAACGTAGCCCCAACAGGCGGAGTGTTTGTATATCTGCATGTATGTATTTTTTCTGTGCGTGCCCTGTTCGTTCCTGTGAGCTCATGTCCCTGTCTGTGTGATGTATGTTTTAATATCCTCTGGGGTCTCTGTAATGACAGAACCCCCCCCCAGTTCAGTTGTGGGGGGGTGTTTTTCAGGAATCCTTTCAGACGAAACTTAAATTCTCCACACTATTTGTGTATGGAAATATATATTGTGGTGGTACAACAGCTATTGTTGCATGTATTTTGGTTTTTCCAAAGAGGCTCAGTTTTGGACATCTTTGTGGAATCCAAGCCTTGACCTCGGTCTTAACGGTCTTTATTGTTTTCATTTATTATATCTTGAATTGTCTTACTTATGTCTCTGCTATTGCACTATCCTGTACTATAACAATGCAAATGTCAAGTCCACATGGCTATTAACCGTTAGCATTTTAAGCTGACGGTCACTTTACAACATTCAACACTTCAGAGGACCCGTTGTGCTGTCCCACTCAGAAAGTGCAAGCTAGCTAGCCATTTGAATTGATTCCGAATTAACATTAAGGGTCAGCGCTATGGAGCCTACGTAAATTGCCGTGGTAGCTACCGATGCTCACTCCCTTAAAAATGTAACCACACTTCAGGCTGCTACAAAGATACCACATGGAGACTCCCTTCAACGACAGGAAATGGTTAAGCTAGCAAGGTTATCGAATAGTAACCTGCTGAGGCCTTTGGCCTTCTCTGTGTGTCACGTGACCATTGCAGGTCGTAGTGGTCCCTCAGAAGGACATCGATTGGTCAGCTTTGGCTTTGTTTTTGATGCCCGTAGAGATTGTATTGTTGATAGTAAAGAAAACTGCTGCTCATTTTAGCTCTATATTTTTATTCTGGGACTCCACTAGAGCAGCTTTGCATGATTCACAGTTTAAAGTACTTATGTATCTTGTCCTGGCCCTCTCTGCAGCCCCTCAGTACCCCCCCCCCCCCCACCCCCCGTCTGAAACAAGCCATTTGAGACAAACTGAGCAACCTCCAAACACTAGAAGAGTAGTCCTGAGCAGAGTGCTCCAATAACTCAGACAGACTGAGCGGGTGGATGAGCGTCCCTGTACTTGGTGGGTGGTGCTGTGATTGGAGCAGATGACCTGGGTTTGTTTTCTATCCATCCATGCTCTTCACTAACAGATTCTTAAAAGGTTTTCCATCAGGGTGAGTTAAGTCTCCTTGCGCACATACACTGCACACACACACACAAACACACCAGAGGTGAAGGTATTTTCAGGTCTCAGTGGAAGTGCTTGACTTTTTTTGGGTTGTGCTGTCATAGCAACAGTTCATGAGCAGAGTGAGTGGTGACGTGTGATCTCACTGAATTGTCCGATCTGATGTGGCTTCTGCCGGGCAAGGACTAATCTCTACCACGACCATATCGACGGCGAGTGACATTCACCGAAGGCCCATTAACGAACACTCCGTCTGATTGCATCTCATTAGGCCCCAGCGCCTTCTCTTCACCACATTTTGACCGTTTGATTCACGCTGTTCGCTCTCATATTAGCAGCAGGGTTATTGATCAGCAGAGCAAGCCTCGCTCGCTTTTCTCATCCTCCCTCGGCCGTAATGGTGTGGTGTTGTAAGATCATAGTCACAGACAGGCTATGTGAGACAGATTTACACCAATATGTTGAGTCCATGGTGGTATTTTAAAGGTCACATGTTCTGCTCATTTCAGCTCTATATCTTTATATTGGGACTCCACTAGAGCAGCTCTGCATGAGTCACAGTTGAAAAAAGTCCTTATGTATCTTCTCCTGGCCCTCTCTGCAGCCCCTCAGTCCCCCCCCCCCTCTGTCTGAAACAAGCTGTTTGAGACAAACTGAACAACCTCCAAACACTTGAAGAGTAGTTCCTGAGCAGAGCGCTCCAATAACTAAGACAGACTGAGCGGGTGGATGAGCGTCCCTGTACTTGGTGGGTGGTGCTGTGATTGGAGCAGATGACCTGCTGGGGGGCGTGGCTGAGTGCGGTGACCGTATGGTTGTGACATCACAACCTTACAGAAGTCCGGACGGCTCGTTTAAAGGCACAGTGTCTGAATACGGGCTGTGTTTCATTTCTCCGCGGACTGAGCGTTTTGATGCTTTCACAGTATTTATACAGCACCCAGACCTGCTTTATAATCAGACAAGACATGGACATCTCACTTTCTACAATATGGGACCTTTAATAGCAAGACTAAAAGTCTAAAATCCAGCCAGTTGCAATGTTCATTACACCCCAGTATTGGAATAAACAATTACTGTGATATTCTTAGAATCTCAGCAGATTTCCTGCCCAGCGATGGGGTCCAATAAAAATTTTTGGGATCTGACTCCAGTGTCTATTCAGCTCATCAAATCTGAAACCTTGTCAAGAAATAGTTCTAGCATGTAACTTTCCCTGAAACAACGAATAGTTGTTTTCACGTTTCTATTTCATGTGCAGAGTAAACAAACGAGAGACGTGTTAATTAGTGAGCTTCAGAGGTGTTGATACATGTCATTTTTAGCCATTCTGGTGACACTGTACACCCCCCCCCCCCCCACACACACACACACACACCTGCTAAATATCAGCACGTTAGCATGCTGACATCTGAATCTTTTAAAAGCACTAGCATGGTTTTCTCTTATGTGAGGCATATTAGATGTTGTGTCACGTGATCTTCCGCCCACCTCTTGGTTACTATCCTCCACCCTCGTCCCCGCATGGAGGAGGTAGCAGCTCGGCCGACGGCAAACGCGTTACTCCACCTCGTTAATGAGGCGGCGGTTTGCATTTGGTTAAAGTTCAGCGTTTGTTTTCCAGCGTCTGCAGCCTCATGCTGTTCCTCAGCAGCCTGGCATGCCGTGCACGCCTCATGCAACATTCATAGCTGCGCTTCTTTAAATGACAAACAATGGGAAACGCTGCGTAGGCATAATGGGACTGAATCTCAGTGTCTGCACCGTGCATTCCCAAATACAGACGAGGAGTGCGCCGCCGCTGTCATCACGGCCTTCACATTCATCCGTCCTCTCCTCTCAGCCCAGGTGATTCATTCCCTCTGCAGCCTCATAATCTGCGCTTCATAACAGCCCTGATAGTGTTCAACAGGAGCTCTCTGTACCTGTTTCCCAGTCCTGACCCGTCATGGTGCTCATTACGTTGGCAAGAGCGTGTGGTTTTCAGTGCCATTATGCACTGTAGGCTTAATTTCCCCCCCTAATCCTGGAAAATAGTTACTCTGACGGCTGAAGTTAGTAACATGACACACACAGAAGTGCTGCGCTCACATTAGCCCCGTGTGTGTTATTTCCTAGTATGTCAGTCCCGTAGGAGCACAGTATTCACAAAGCAGGTAGTGTGTGGACTGAACAGCAGGCCTGTATCAGTCGGTGGGGCGTAGTTGCTCTGCTCCTCTACCTGGGGATGGATTGACATTGTGCTTAAGCTGTACATTACCACCTGCAGGAGACTGTTTGTAGCCCAAATACTGTATCCCTTTCAAGAACACATGGAAGATCAAACACGTGCTATGGCCCATAGTTTTAGTGTTAGCCGCATCCATATTAAGGTCCCCAGAGGATGAACCCTAATGACTTTGATGATTCAAACTTTTCATCTGCAGGCCAGTTTTATACGCTTTCACGTATACAGTGAAATATCTCACTGTCTATTAGTTGGATTGACAAAAACAAAATGGTGCAGACATTCATGGTTCCCAGATTATGAACACCAATGATCCTTGTTGATCTTACTTTTCATCTAGTGTCATCATCATCATCATCAGGTAAAAAAAAAAAAAAATCTGTACTTTTTTTTTTTTTTGCCAAATATTTGCAAAACGTATACATTTTGCATCAGCTTGAGCTGTACTTTAGTGCCATGCTAATATGCTAAACTAAGATGTTAAACACAGCAAACATTACACTGGCTAGACATTATACATGGGCGGCATGGTGGCGCAGCGGTTAACACTGTCGCACAGGAGGTGGGAAAAGTGCTATGTGAGTGAAGACCATTTGTACAGAATATTGGTTTTCCATAAATGCGTTTAGAATTTTGTGAAAATTCCACGTTAAAGTGGACAGTGAGTGTTTTAGTACATTATGAAACACCCAGACTCTGGGTCACCATTGGTCTCCATTGTAAATGTTGTGAATCCAGGCTGACCTGAAGCAACCTATAAAAACGTACAGGAGCCACGCTCTTTGTCTTGAGGAGGTGGGTGTTTTTGATACTCAAAAGATTTTGGGTGGGTACGTCTTTAAAGCAATAGCGGAGTTTGTGCATCTTTTAAAGCTCACGTCAAAACCCTCTGTGCTCCTGTCACGCACGGCGGCGAACAAATACGAAGGGACTTGTTTTCCAAATTCCAGTTTACGTCGATGTATCAGGGCCTATTGTTCAACCGCTGCGCACGCTTTCCTGACAAAAAGCAGATGTTTGAAGCGGCCCAACAAGCAGCAGAGTGATCAGCTGTGACATCTGGTTTTAACACTTTCCCCTGTGGTTGTCTTGGACTTGAGCCCGCATCGGCTTACAGAGCTGCTGAAAGAGAAACACGGCGTCGCCCAGAGCTGCTGCTTTACCTGCCAGTTTTGAAACACACACACACACACACACACACACAGTTTCCATCCCTTCAGAGGACATTATATTGACTTACATTAATTTCCTGGAGACTTACCCCTAACCCTAACCATAACCACTACTTGCCTAAGCAGGGTCGAGCCTGGTCACAACCTGGAGGGGAGTCCATACATGAATAACTGAAGAGGAGAGGCTGGGATCACTGTTTTACTGCCAAACGGCATTTTTTTACTATTTACTTTTAAGGATGTTTTATATTTATAGGAGTTTAATATATATATATATTTTTAACCTGTGCCCATAAACCACAAGCTGCAGACCGCCTCTCCTTGAGCCCTAACCATAACCTAAACCTAACCATAACCTTTACGTTAGGGGGACTTGCGTTTGTGTCTCCAAAAGTCTCCCACAATGTGACTGTGTAACCAGATTTATGTGGGTACATGGGTAATACATGCACACACACTAATGTCTGTCGCCTGGGGCTTATATACCAGCCACTGGAACATCTGGAGTACACAGCAAGGCATGGGAGAGGGAAACTAAGAGTACTCACTTCACGCACACGCTTGCTGCACATTACATTTCATGTCAGGCGCGATATACGTTGAAGGGCCTTAATTGTTTTACGTTTTCTCAGTCAACCGCAAGGGCCTGCACATGAAGGGGGTACACTATTTGAAGAAATGAATGCACATCGTGCCAGATCTTTTCTCCGTGGCCATTAATCACACGGAGTGTTATTGTAGCATTAAGCTGGCGGATAATGACCGGACGTCACAGCGGGGGGCCTGTGGGCTTGAAGGTGATGCGAGGCTTTGGCCAGGAGGCACAGGCTGTTGGTGTGGAATGAAGGAGAAAAGACAGCGTGCGCATATCAGTTATGGCACTCCCAAGTCAGCCAGCCTGCAACAGGCTGAGACCGCACCTCAAGGAAATGACCTTGGTTGCCGTAGTCATGTTAGCAAATGTCTGCTCTTTTCTGAAGTGCGCCTGAGAAAAACACTGGCAACCAAAATCCCCTTCCACAAACCAGCAAATATTCCGTTATGAGGTACTTTAAACTCCCACCAAGACTTGATCCCAGCTGAGGAACTTCAGAAATTCAAGATGAAGGTTCTTGAAAGCCATCTGTGTAGCAGAGTTTAAGATCTGAATTCTACTGCTTTTTGGTGCCAAGAAGAACATCAGTTGTTGCAGTGCCCGAAACCTAAACCACCTAAATTTAAGGTCTTTCCCTAAACCTGACCAAGTTGTTTTTGTGTCTAAACCTAACCCAACCTTAACTGTAGTGTTGTCACGTCATGAAAAATACAGGAGGAGATCGGCCGGACGCTGAATGTTGCTGGTGTTCATCACCCTACACGTTGTAAGCTTGCTGTCGGCTGTGTAGTGGACCCCTTAACGTAGCCTTAAGATATTGTTGTCATAGAAACAGAACTGCGTTTTTTTTTTCCCCCCTCACCACACAAGCGCTAACCCTAACCCTTCTGTGGTCCATCTCGCACGCAATGACAAGAATGATTTCATTTTAATAGACTGTAAAAATAGCAAGCATGGAGAATATTTTGTGTCTACGTCAACAGTAAGCTTTTGTTCCAGTGTTTCAGTGTTCTCTAATTATCGCTTGCTAAAGAGCTATACTTACCTTTGTCTTTTTTTTTTTTTAGACTTTGTTCAGGGCTGGTTATTATATCATATAAAGATATAGAGCGGCTAGCGTTAAGCATTGGGACCTGTACTGCTGTTGAGGCTTTGCTAATGCGACGACAGGGGCGTTGGCCTTCAGCTGTGTTCTGGCTGACACACCGGGGTGAACCTAATGATGAACCAATGCCCACACTGAGCTTATTTCTGTCAGCTCCACCGCAGCAATATCAACCGAGCGACATGCCTGCCTCTTCAGATGATTACATAGATCAGAGCTGTAACCACAATTAGCTTTTATTTTTTTTTGTCGAACCAGCCAGCAGACAGATAGAATGGATGAATGATTCGAGTGACTTTGTTTGCCCTTTTGCATCGATACAAGAGTACAAGCATGTTGGAATTCCTGCACAGTTATTTCAGTCATTGCAGTCATCGTTTCAACCTCTTTGACGGCCTTCTGTAGACTCTCCAGGATCATTCATTCATTCTAAGCCTGGGATGCAGCGATGGTATCCTTGCAAAACTGTAACATTTAGATAGAAGAAGGGGAGGAGGATTGCCACCTAAAATGGTCCGGTGAGTCACACTAGTAGATACCCCCCACTCGTGAATTTTGAAGCTTTTATGTGTCTTTAAAAAGGGAGCGGTTGCTAACCAAGCGGCCATTAGACGGAAAGTCATCGACTCCTGCTAGTCCACCTTTACAGCCTGGTTTTGTAAGCCATGGCCACTCGCTAGATCAGGTCAAGTTGGACGCTCAGTGGTGGTGACGGCCGTGGTGTAGTTTCGTTTAATAGCTGTAGATAACGTTTTATCTTGCTAACTTAACAATGCTGAGGGTGCAGCATTAATGTTGCGGAGGTGCACGTTTCTGAAATGTTAGGGTTAGAACGCTGAGGGAAATCCAAAAATATAATATGGTAATATATCACAGTCATGGACGTTAGTTGCTGACTCTCTGCTTGAGTTATCATTAAACCAGGTCCAGGTTATTGGATCTCTCAGACATGTGATGATTACTTTTATGATTTATCTGAACAGGTGATCTTCGTCGCCGCGTGCGGGCCTCACCCACGGCTGTGATCATCAGCTGAGTAATCTGCTCACAAACCTGCTGAACCTTACTTCACCTCGATTTTGGTGAATTTCTGTGGAGTGTGTGTGTGTGTGTGTGTGTGTGAGGGTTGACACAAGGTTAAACAAGCACAGCAAAGCACTCAGGGTGGTAAAAGAAGACAAGGTCCAGGCCGGTCCTGAATCTGGAGGCCTTCTGACTGCATTCACCGTCCTCCACAACAATACACACAGTAGGCCTGGGGTACTCTTTGAGAGTGTGTGTGTTTTTGTTAAGTTGCCACTCCTCAAGGAATTTAACTGGATCTATTCTTGGCAAAATACAAGTGCAGACACACAATTGTCCTTCACCAAAACAGAATAGAAGCTTTCTTGGGAGACTTTATGGGGGGGGGGTTTAAAACTTGCGACATATTGCATAGATCCAGTTATGTCTGCTTCGCCGCTTCATTCCAGGAACAAAAGGACCGTAAATTGCCTGCCAGGAAGCCCGACAAAGAGATCGGACATGAGCAGAAATACAGCACACACTGAAATGCCTCTCATTTAAATCGCGCTCTAAAAAAAATTTTCATTTCAAACAGCTATTCGGTCTCTTTTCTGGTCTTTTTTAATGGTGTCAACAATTCCGTCAGTGGTGTGATCCTCCCTCTTGTTCTCAGTCAAAGTCTGCTCAGTCAAAGGTTTTGTTATTTTCTTTCTAAAAAGGAGAATGATCTTAATGATCCATTTTTCCATTCATCTCAATATTGCACTAATATTGCATTTGGTTGCAATGCAGGTGCGTGACTTTCTACTGGGAAGTGTCTAGAAATAAGGAAATAAGAAAACAAGGAATAAATGAAATTCCCCCACAGCAGTGGCATATTGTGTTCACCAAAATGTCAGTATCTACAAATAATTAAGGTTCAAGGTACATTTATTAGTCATTCTGCAACATAGACTGCATGACAAAATTAAAGTTGTAGCTACGTTCACACTACACACACAGAACACACACAATATTCAAAATCAAAAGCAGATCGACCTGAATTTTGACAATTTGGGGCCGGGGATCCAGGGGAAGCACTGGCGCTGAGCTCCTTCAACTTTGCATAGCCGTGTCTGCATAGCCGGGAATTTATAGCCTGGGCGTTAGCAGAAGGTGATCCTGTTGGGACTCCCAAGACGGGGTCCATGAGAAAGGGCATCTTGCTATAATGTTATCTTCAATCTTTATCTTAATCCCACTTTACTGGCATCTGCCTAAAAGCTGCAATTTCATCTGCACAAGCTCACAGAGGAACTTGTCAATACACTTTCAATAAGTCAAATATACCGACAAACTTTGCTGGTCCGACCTGGTCTAAGCAGTCTTCCACTCGCGGTAAAGGATATGAATCCTTAACTCTGCTGTAATCTGTACAGAATCTGGGAGATTTATCAAGATTTGTCCACCAACAAACTAGGTGATGTTCGTCTGGAGGGCAACAGCACCGCAACGTTAACTTTATTATCACAAGTTGTCCTGAGGAATCGAATTTTTTTTTTTATTCCTCCAGCTTCTACTAACTCACACAGGCTTACGTTGTACGTTGGCACACCCGGCACTGCCAAGTCCAAACAAAGCTCTCCCTTATTCAACACACGCCTTCTCGAACAAAGTGCACAACAAAGTGATATATCGGAATCGGCGTTATGTGTTGTGGGATGTTAAACATTTTTATTTTACAGAACATAACGCAGAAAAAGAACCTTGTGTTAATTCAGAAATGGTGTCATGACATAGCCCCGTCTGCGGCACATCCCAGCTGAGCAGACGGAGGTCCGGAGTCCAGCGCGGTCTTTACGGTAAAGTTAATAAACAATGAGTCCATCATTTTCCCTTTTCAGTATAATATAACCCTGTCCCTGACAACCAAGCATGTCACCCGTGCTTAACACACTGTTTGCTATGCTAGCGAGGTAGCTAGCCGGCTATAGTATCAGCATCAGAGCATCCCCTTTCTTCATGCTGCAGTGATGCTTTGAGTCTGTTGAGCGCTGACTTCACGCCATGTTGTTACCTAATCGGTGCAAAGCCGGAAAGTAAATGAACAACGTCCCCATATTTTACTCTCCTGCGAAAACCGCCACGTCACTCGTACTAGTGCTACATCAGCTAGCTAGCTAACCACGTAGCCCTTAGGTGAGTGGAAGCCGACGTGTTAGCGCCTTAGCCCGCTCTGCCGTTACGTCAATAGGAGCGTGACGTCGACGTTACAGACGGGGTTTTGTTCAGGACTTGTAGTTTGATACGCCCTCCTGACCGAACAGTTCCAGCCGGTGCGTTTACAACATTTAAAATGCAAGTCTTTTTTTTTCCCCCACCGGAGACGTTGGAATACGTTTAAAATCAGAGGCGCCGTTCATCTGGTGACCCGGCAGCAGTCAACCATGACTGAATGACCGCTTATTTTTGTATTTATATAGGCAAAATTTTATGTATATTTGATCCTTTCTCTTAATTCAAGTTTAACATTTTATTTGTGTTTTTTTTTTTTATAGTTGTTAAAGTTTAGTGTTTCAGTGCACTAATGTCCCTTTTGACAATGAAGTTTTTTGTGGAACTGTAAAACCGCCTGCTTCCATTACATATCCTTGTCACAAGTGTTTGATAACCTCATTTGAGGAATCATTGCAAAAAAAAATGTGATATATATAAAGAATATCGGCCGATATATCGTTATTGGAATTTTTTTACTCCCTAATATCGGCATCGGCCCTAAAACTCCAGTATCGGTCGGGCTCTAGTGTGAAACCATAACTTGTATGTTTGAAGGATGTATGTTTTCAGACAAACATATATGGTACATTTAATGTGCATAGAAGTGGGAAACATAATTCCCACTCTCTAAAAGATTTTCAGGCAGGTGTTGTGAAACTCGCTGCTCCGTCCAACGTATCTGGCAGTCCTGCCGATGAGAGCCTGCACACAGATGCAGATAGTGATGCTGATAGTGCAGAGGACCTTCCAAAAGTAGTTGAACCAAAAAAAAATTGCTTCAATTTTACTGAAGTTGGAATTTTCTTTGTACCATCGACAGCGATTGATGAATTGATGAACGACATTACCTGTTGAGTACTGGGTCGTGTTACAAATGTGGTAGCATATTCAACAAAAAAAAAAACATTAATCATGAAAAAATACATTTTCGAAAATCAAGTTTTATGTTTTTTTATTTATTTATTTATATATTTATATATTCATGAGGAAAACTCCCTAAATAAAGAGATCTTGGGAGGACCTACTCAAAGAAGGATCCCCCCTCTGTGATGATCAGCTGGTGGGTGCTAAGAGTGAGCTGGTGGTGGGGACTGTCGTTGTTCCCTCTGTCTGACCCTGATCTGGATCTAGAGCTCGGTATGGAACAGATGTAAAACAGCTTGTGGGAGTTATGGATGGGGTCGGGGAGGTGTTACAGTGTCTGTTTGATTGACTGTATTACTGTCTAGATCTTTTGCTGCTTCTTTCATCTTCATCTTCTTCATCTCTACCCCTCTTCTTGGACACTCCAGGAAGGGGGTCCTCCTCTTCTTTGATTATATCTTCCTCATCTCTTTTCCTCTTTCTGGTTCCTCCAGGAAGCAGGTCCTCCTCTCTTTTGATTATATCTTCCTCATCTGTTTCCCTCTTTCTGGTTCCTCCAGGAAGCGGGTCGTCCTCTTCTTCTACGACCACATCATCTTCATCACTGTCCTCACTTAAAATGCTGCTGACGTCACTATCCAAGCAGCTGTCACTGTCGCTGTCTGCAAATTCATCCCACCACCTGAATCTTTTACTGCTGCTCTCCTCATCCTCATCATCCTCCTCTCGAGGCCGCCGCCTGGACCCACCGGACAGTGGGCCTTCTTGTTCAACATGCTGGTTCATTTCCACATGAAGCTCAGCACCGGGACCAACGTCCTCATCATTAGAATTGTTAATGTCACCATTCCTGTTACGGTCAAGGTGACCCTGATCCTCACGGGCAGCCATACGTCGCCTCTGGGGGAAGTTCATGTCCACTTGTACAAGGACTCCGAACACTGGTTGGCTGAAAAGGACTAAGATGTTATGCGGCACAGCGCGTCTGTCTCCTTGTCCGTTCATCTTCACGGGGGCGGTCTCACAAGGAAACAAATAGGTGCGTGTCGGTGTATTGACTGGACACAAGGGAGCTGCCCTGTAAATCTATAGAGCAGTTACAAACTTGTGCTCGCTGGACGAAAGTATTTCTCTTCTGGGAAAATGTGTGTTTTATCTGGTTGTATTCTCAGTGAGTAAAGACTCTTTTACGTGGGTAAAGTGAGAAGTCTTTCTGTTCTATTGTAAACTTTCGTATCGTGATGTCATCAGAACTTTCAGAATTCCGAAGGAGGATTCCGTTGCCTTTGATGAATTCAGAGCGGAGCTTTTCAAATCAAAATAATCGTAAGCTGTATTGGCATAAAAATGTCTGCCTCATATAGTTAGAGTCGCCCAGTTTCAGTGTAAAATCAGCAGGTGTGATGACTTGAAAGCCACAAAAGAGACACCTGTATCTGCCTCCACCTTTCAAGCATCTCAGCAAATCACGCTTGAACAGTCACAGCCACGAGTTCATAAAAGATACCGGCAAAAATCCAAACAGAAGACTGACCTGTTTTTTTACGTTTGCGGTTTATTATACAATCGCAAAATGCACAGTGTATTATACATTATATTTGAGATTATATGAGTGACTATCAAAGTCATTAAGACAATTGTGGTTACAGCTAAACATGTCTAGGGAGGGGGTCCAGCAAGTACATCCCTGGCTGCTCTAGTTTTAGAACATTACTTGATATATTAAATGCATTGACTATGTCATTTTCACGTTGTTGCTGGGCCAGATCCACAACAGGGAAGGAACTGATTGGAGTATTTGTAACTTTTTAAAGGATCACAATGGTTGTAGGTTGGATCGTTGGTTTGCAGGTTTACAAAAGGAGCCTACTGCTTAGGTGGCAAACTTATGAAAACTGTCCAGCTGGGCCTTAGTGCCCTTTTTTTTTCTAAACTGAAGAACTGGTTGGTTGGACAAAAATGGACTATCAGTTTTTTTTTGTGAGGTTCTGAAAAACTAAAATATTTTGCATATTTTCATTCGAATGATTCTCCGAATCTGAAATGTGAGCGTGCCTTTAAACGGTCTGAATATCACAATGTGACCGGCATTGGGAAATCCTCCAGGGCGGCGAACGTGCAGAGGCCAACTCTGGGATTGCACAGGCGACGCTGGGCATCTCCATCAATCGGGCGGAGGCTGCTGGTCTTGTAGACGAGCCTGTAGATGCCGGCGTCGTCCTCGAGGGCGTGAACGTCCTGCAAAACCAACAAAGTGTTTTTGGACTGATTTTACGCGCTGAACTTAAGCTACCCTCAGGACCTCAAGTGCACATTTAACGTGTTCTCGAAAATCCTGATGGAACTGGACACAACCAAGCTTTTGCCTGTCACAGATCAGGTCAGAATCAGCGTACATGTATAGCGTTACCTTAGTATATTGTAGACAGTCCACTTTCTCACAGTGTTGCCACATCACTGGCCTGGGGATAGCTGCTGTTGTTAAACCACGGCCACTCAAAACTAAGGGTATGATACACACTTATAAAAGAAATCAGCAGTTGCAGTGTACCTTTATCTGTTTAAAATGAGTATGTGGCTCTTTCTGTGGCAGGGAAACGCTTTCACAAGTCTCTTCCACAAGGCTGCAAGTGATACCCGCGCCATATATCAAGTTGAAGCCCTCCTCTGTGTCAGCTCTCCTGTGTTAGCCTTCTTTTTCTCTCCTCCGTTCCCTCTTGACCCTGGGTCAAGGCACCAGTCAGTGAGCCTCCCAGCCAGTTTTACACAGATCGAATTAAGAAGGCCAATGAATGCAAAATGCTCCATCCCCCCCCCCCCACCCACCCCCCCCCCCCTGTCTCTTTCTGTCCGGGCATGGACGAGGGCACCTCTGTGGTAACCACAGTAATCCCCCCCCCCCCCCCCCCCCCCCGGTCCCTGAGGAAACCTGGCTGTCGAGAGGCAGCTTGTGATGCAATTTGATGCTTAACTCACACACATGGAAACACACACACACACCCTTAATCAGTCAGTAACTTTTATTACGGGGGGGGGGGGGGGGGGGGCGGGGTTAAATGGATTAGCGTGGCGTTTGTGACAAAAAGGAGCCATGCATAGATTTTACGCTGCATTTACCCCCCCCCCCCACCTCCGCGGAAAAAGGCACTTGGGCCTTTTGCGTTCCACAGAGCTCCTAGTGCATCTGCTTTGTCTCAATATGGCACCCCGTCCCCCAAATCTCCGTTCTGACTGCCTCATTCAACAAGTCGCACAAAGGCACATTAGATTAGAATCAGAATCATTTTCAAAAGGTGTTTGCATAAGAAAAGTGGACGGAGGAAGGAAAAGAAAAGAGGCCGATGTTCTTTTGATTTTTGCCTGTGTTGCAAGCCTCAAGTCGGAGGCCTGTAGTTTATCGTCTACCCTCCTGATTTGGATTTGGCAAAAGCACTGCTGCTGGTTTGCTCATGTGGCCGTATTTCATTTTCTCCCGAGAGTCTGCTGTCCAGTGCATTAGATGGATTAAAGCGGTAAGTAAGATTTTTGCCAGGGCAAAGACGGCCAGGGCATGGAGAGCTCCATCCCAAACTGAAATATTCACTGATTGAAAAGAAACGGGAACAGCTGAGTGATAAGCTTCACTTTTACATAGCCGCTCTTCAGGCTTAGCGGTTTCCCAAAGCGCTTTACAGATCAGGTCCCATTCACACACACCCACACACACATTCACGCACCGATGGCGACCGAGCTGCCGTGCAAGGTGCCGGCCTCCGTCGGGAGCAACTGAGGGTTCAGCGTCTTGCTCAGGGACACTTCGACATCACAATGCTAACCACTGCGCCACCATGCAAGATAAGATGATAAGATGAAACTGTATTGATTTCTGTGGGGAAATGAGGCTGTAGCAACAAGGGATCGTGGTACGGCAGCCATTATTACTAATGATAATGATGATAATAGCTTTTAAAAATAACCCCAATTGACCAACAAACGAGTTATGTTTCCTGATACCAGTATAACCAATGTAGAATGTCTGTGTGTATTTTGCAGCT
This sequence comes from Enoplosus armatus, assembly GCF_043641665.1. Classification (NCBI taxonomy): domain Eukaryota; kingdom Metazoa; phylum Chordata; class Actinopteri; order Centrarchiformes; family Enoplosidae; genus Enoplosus; species Enoplosus armatus. The sequence continues at coordinate 29,940,216 of NC_092180.1, read as the reverse complement.
ACACACAGTATATAGCTGTATATATATATATATATATATTAATATAACATGCTCACAATAATAATGTCAACACGCTGATGTTTAGCAGGTAATATTTATCACTGTTCATCATCTTTAGCTCCATTCAGACTGGATTTATGTCTGTTTATGGTGGAGCGTACACGTGGGTCATTTTTCGCCACCGCCACCTCAGTAATACAAATGTGCTATTTTGATGTCAACTAGGCAGGTATTGGTGTGCTCTTTTGGCAAATTAGTGCCATTAAATGTATGCCGAAGGATAAGCGGTTCCTGTTCAGAATGTGCCCACGGATGTGCAGAAAACTGCCACTGAAATACCAAAGAAAATTTGAAATCTTGACAATTCTCAGGCAACTTCTGAAGCGTCTTTAAGTTTGGCATTTTTGCACGTTAACCTTTTTCTAATTAAGACTAAAGGCGAAGTAAAGCTGAGCTTGATGTGAATGTCGTCGGTTTTGCGAAATGAAAATGTAATTTATGATGAAAAGGAAATGGACCATCTATTATTGATGGCCGTCATCGAAGTCAAACTCGCTAACATGGAGGGGGCGGGGCTTCTTACCTATACTGCAGCCAGCCACCTGGGGGGGTTGGGGGGGGGGGGGGGGGGGGGGGGTGATCGAGACATTTTGGCTTCACTTTTGGGGAGCTGTCATGTCGTCCATCTTTATGTACAGTCGCAGAGATAGCTGTCACGCACAGGTAGAGGTAGGATGTGTGGCCCGGCCGGTAAGAAGGGCCAAGCCACAAAAGCACTGGATCCTACATTTCCCATAATGCAACTTGATAGCAAACAGTTGCTTATTTACACATCCATGATGTGAGATTTGAATTGCAGACAGGCTACTGTATGGATTTGTATGAATAATGAGACGCGTGAGTCTCACGTTTTCATGCTTTTCTTCGTCATCTGTCAGAGAAATTTAAAGTGTGCGTCCTGACAGCGAAAGCGGAGTTGTCCACGTTCGTTCGGGCGTCGGCAATCGCCACCTCTGACAGGTGAAAGCAGCCGGCGAGACGCGGGCGTCCCTCAGCCTCAAGATAATAACTAACATAAGGCTTCTGTGTGGTCTTCACAGTCAGGGTGTGTGGTAATTAAACCAGCACTACTTTACCAGCCTGCGATTATAAATCAAGCATTAGAGAGTACCAGCTCGCCCAGAGATTCGCGGGGTGGGGGCTTAGCATCAGGCCGGAGGTCCGTTCTTGGCGTGCCGCCCGGAGTGCAAGACAGAACGTAAGGATTTAATGGATGTGAATTCAAGTGAAATTCATTTCATAGAGGAGACACTTGCGGATTTTGCTCTCTTTTTTTTGAGTCTGTTGGAGTCCCCCACCCTCAGCCTGCTGCCCCCAGCATGCAACAGCATAGAGGATAGCACTGGCCACCACAGACTCATAAAACAGCTCTGGCCCTTCTTGTAGAGGGCATGTAGTGTTCTTTACCCAGTCCAGTTTATTGTCAATGTGAACTCCCAGGTACTTGTAATCCTCTACAATGTCCACACTGACCCCCTTCATAGAAAAGGGGCGGGGGGGGGGGGGGGGGGGGTATACAATGAAAGTAATTCCAGAGTGAAAAAAAGGACCAGAACTCTCTCCACCAGCATGTTTGGAGAGGGCGCAACTTCAGAAGTCAGTATTTTAAAAAGTACCGAGTTAAATAAAAGGAATAAAGGGAGGAAAAGTAAGAAAAGACAAGAAAACAAACAGGAGGGACTGTAACAGGCTGCATGCACGGTCGGTGCATGCGCACTAGTGGCTCACCGCTCCCTCCTCAGAGGGAAGTGTTGACCTCAAACAACATATTTAAAGCAGCAAATAATGTGGCCTCCGTCTTTTTCTTGCGACGACGGTGGAGCGAATGAAATTGTTTCGTCTCAAAATGCTGCTGGGAGAATGTTCCCTCGTCTTTCTTCTAGGACGCATGCTGCTGCACGCCGGATCACATCAATGATGTTCCTCCTTAATCCCGCCACCTAAATTGCCCCAACTTTTTGTTTGGCCCAGAAACCCGCTGATGTGAATAGCATTATGCTGGAATCACATACATATTTACAATGTAGGACAGCTTCAGTTGAATTTTAAGCTGCACTGCGGCAAACTTTGCCAAAGCGCTGGAGTCTCTGCAGTGAAGTGACTCTGCTCCTCTGTGTTCCGTCTCCTCCAAGTTGGTTTGGATTCTTTCGGCAGTGCAGGGGGAATATGTGCTCAAAGCTGCTGTCCTCTCTGTCTTCTGCGTGGGGTCCACAGAAAGGCAGGAACACACTGTTCGCACTCGTCACATTGGACACATCCCTCTCGGTTTGTGACTTTCTTGCTTTGCGGCGTCACATGCGGATGATTGAGGACTAATAGAGCCCCTGTTGAATTTCTGCTAGGCCTTTTACCCAAGTGACAAAGTGACTTTGAGGGCTTAGAAATCAAAGCACCCCCCACAAACACTCACACAAATACAAATGCATGTAGCTTATCTATATGCAAGCAGAGCAGAGGCTGCAGGCTGTTTTTGAAGAGGTTATTCAACCCCACGGGGAGTCCACGAGGATAAGAATAACCCTTACCATGGCTAAATGTCACTCTAAGTGGTGTGTGTGTGTGTGTGTGTGTGTGTGTGTGTGTGAAATAACTTCATTTGGTGGATGCTTTTAGATGAAAGAGCCAGGGGCCACAGCTGCTTCCCCTCTGGTCCTTCAGGAACACTCTGGGGTGCCTCTGGCTGCTTTTAATAAACACTCCTCCAGCACTCTCCATCCCAGCCACCAATACACACACACACACACACACACACGCACTCTACGTTCAAGTGTAGTGATTATTATTTACTGTATTTAAAAAAAAAAAAAGCAGTATAAAATAGTATTTAAAAATCACAATGACCATCCATCTATTTTACTGTGTAAAACTGTGTAAACACACTCAAATAAATCAGAAACCATGATGGGGGGGGGGCTTGTTTTGCATTAATTAGACAGAATCCCTCATAATAAACTACCGTGATTAAGTGATGCTAATTCTCTCTCTATTTTCTCTATTTCTCTCTGGAGGTGCTTCATTGATTTAGAGATGAATGAATGAATGAATGACACACACACACACACACATCCAAATTAATTCTCAGTACTTGTGACTATGTTCCTGCGTGTGCTCATACGTAAAAGTGATGTTCCACACGCACAAACACACAAAGCATCCTCAGTACAGCGGGGGAGGTGAGCTTAGTGTCACCCAGTGGGTGCCGAGACACTGTGCCCCAGGATTTCGTAAGCTAGATTTAGCTGCCGTTTTTACAGCCGCACCGGGTTTGCTTTACGAAATCACCCCTGTGTTGCCACCGTGAACGCGTTGAGGCTGGAACAGAACTGCAGGATTTAAGTGGAAAAGATACATGTCGGGGTACCGTCCGAAAAAGACGTGGAGTGGAGATCCTCCTAGATCTCCCCTACATGCCAGGAGGCTTAACAGGCGGTAAGTAGGTAAGTGAGACACATGCTGGACCAATCAGCAGACTGTGGAAAGTATTTTGATTCTAGGACGAATCGCTACCCTTCCAAGCTCCCCCAGATTTGTGAAATACTACTTGAGCTACGTGTTATATATATTATAAATAAATGCCTACGCTATATAAAAAAAACACAACAACTGGATGGCAGATAAATTCCTACAGCTCAGTGCTGACAAAACAAGTTCTTACTTCTGCTCCAGGTCTCGGTTCTCTTTCCTCTTCTGTTGAATTCCTCCCCATGAAACCTAGGGGTCGCCATGGACCAGGTTCTGACCCTGGGCCAACACGTGTTTGATACGTTCCTGTTTTTTTTCCAGCGGAGAGATGTACGGTAATTCATGCTTTTATCTCTCTCTCGACTATCGTAACTCTCTCTCCACCTGCCTCTGCAAAACATCCCTGGTCCAAAAATGCTGCCGCTAAGCTTTTGAACAGGTCCTCCAAAGTGTCCTACGCAGAAGACACAGGAGGATGGGGTGAACACAGGGAAACGCAAGGGAAAGACAGAGCCGCCGCCATGGCTATGACAAACCTGGACTTTTACCAGAATTGCCCCCCACTTCTATGGACTTGCAGACACATACAGCCCTGCAATGACATCGCCTGCCTTGATTCAACTATGTGGTCATTTTGGAGGCTGTAGTTTGCAAATGTTGAATGTGGTTTCAGGTCATTTAAGGGCACGTAGGCACTGCGGAGCAGAGCAGGAGCATGGAAGGGATCCAGGACACTTCATTAGCGACACAGAACTGGGCTGCAGTAGTCTTCACACCTGGGAGCTCCTCCTGGATCTGTTTCCGTCCCTCCTGCGCTTCACTTTCCCATAATAACGCATCCACCTGATCTGGCCGCTGCGCCGCCTTTTCCAGAAACCATGGCGACGCGCTGTTGTGTTTACCGGCGGACGCTCCGAGGACGGGAGGACCTCGCTGGGCTAACCCTCTGCGACACGGGGACCCGCTGAGTGCTTCAGCAGAGGCGGTTTGGTTGGCTCGGCATTGCGGACCCTCTCTCTCCCCCCATCTGCTAAGACAGTTTATTTGTTGTTTGCTTTCACTGTGGTTCATATGGCGACCGTTAAATGTTGGCACCTTTTTTTTTTTAGAAACAAATGCAACACACAGTGGGGGACAGGGAGCAGTATTAAGTCCAGACTAGAGGCTTTAACAGTTTTAATTCTGCTGACGTTTCTCGAAATGCTCAGTGCTGTCGACCTCTTAACAGATATATTTTCTAATGGTCAGATGGAGTTATTTGGGGGCCCTAAACCCTAGGCATCACCTATTCCCTGTGGTATTAATGTTATCGATCCCCATGGATGCATGCGTGGTTTCTTTCTCGGCTTCCCTGATGTTGGATTTACAGTCATCGGGATAATGTTGTGTTTTGTGCCTTCTGACTAAATAGGCAGCTGTTTGCTGTCATGTTCACCACATCAACTTTATAAGGCCATCATTATGTTAATGCCGTGGTTACAACTCGCTCATGCTGCTTCAAGTAGAACTTTGAGTGACTTACAATTGTGACGGGAGTCCCTTATTGAGACTGGAGGTTCATTCTTGACCTTATAAACAACAGTTGACCAAGAAATCATCAGTAGCTGCTCTGGAGCTTTTGGTCGTGTCACAAGAAGAGCGATTTGTCACGGTTTACCCGAGGGTTGGTGGGAAAGACGTTCTATCATCTAACAAGGGAGCTGGTGAGGCAGGACAACGGCAGTAACCCTGATTAAACCCTGATAAAGTGGTTTCAGAGGGTGCAACAAAAAATGAATATGTCATTTATCTAAGAGACATAGTTCTTCATGCGCCCTGTTGAGAGTCGGCATCTTACCGCTTAATGTTGAGCATGAAAGACGAACCGTGGATTTGTTCATCGTGCCATCTCTGGACTCTGGAACTGCTGGCAAGGATTCGAATGTTGATCAATGTCATTGATCCATGGGAAAGAATTGACACCATTCTTTGTTCTAATTGTAAGCGGGGCGACAGTGTCTAGTGCAGTCACGCAGATCTTTTTGAATTATCTGAGCAGGCTTGTTTATATGTGAATTGAGAGACGAATTGTGTTTTTTCTTTTTGTTATGCAAACACTAAGGGGATGCAGAGGAATGGTGGACTTGTATTTATCAGGAGCCGTGGCAGCATCTTCGTTCAGCATGGTTGTGCGGGCCTTGGTCCTGCACCACTTTGTTATACTATTTAAGTTAGCCATTGTAACTGGTCTTAGAGACATGTTTCGTTTCTGTCATCAGTTCATGATAGAGTTCATGCTGTCATGAAAAATGATTTACAAGAAGTAATATGAACAAGATGTTAAAAAAGGGTAACGTTCTAAAATACACCACTTTGAAATAATGTTTTGTCATGTAAATGTTAAAAATGTAGCACTCAAATGTGTTTTATTTTGAAGGGCATAACCATAGCATTATGGGTAAGGATCCCAACACGGATGCAGAGGAAAGATCGGTCACGATACGGCCCCAAAAATAAACGTATTCTGCCAAGAGGTGCACGCGGTAACACCCTCACCGCTGGGGGGCTGCAGCCAGACGCCGACCTCGCCGATTGGTACGGCATGAGGGCTAATTCAGGCGAGGGTTGGCCTGATGGATGGCGTGTTTTGACTCGGCGTAATCCCACATTACAGCAGTTCACCTCATCAACCTTAACAGCCTCCTAACAACACATAATCACCCGGAAGCTGCGCCATCTGTCTTTGCACTCACTTCATCTAAAGTTTATTTTCCTTAATGTCAGTCCCTCAGAAGTAGACCTTTGGCACTGACACATCGGGCGCGCCGGTGATGAACTGAGGTCTCCAGTTCCATTTAAGAAGAAACATTACGCAGCGTTTAATGGAAAACTCGCCGAATTTAGACTCTGCTCTGTAAAATGTCTTTCAGTGGCCGCTCGGGGGTGAAAAGACGTGGTTGGGAGTGCGGCTCCCGGCTGTTTCCCAGATGGCCAAAACATGAATTTCCTTCAAATTACTTTAATTAATTCATAGCTTTGCTAGGGCAGTGTAATTACTTTGACAAATACATAATGTACCTGTGGGGGGAAAAAAAAACGATATTAATTTCCTTCCGTGAACGTCCTCCTGGCAGTTCACTTCACCCGATGGGAGTTACAGTAATTACACTTTAAATAGGCTACATACTAAAATGTTCCTCATCTGCCAGAAAGACCTGAGCTAATGCAATGCAAAGAGCCCCTGTTTTTATGTTTTTTTTTACTCATTTGATACATTTTCTTCCAGCAGTTGGACTCTCTTAAAATAACCGCAAGATCACTCAGACTTTGTGTGCCTTCAGTGCTAATTTGATGAAGGCACGTTACAACGTACAGTTAGTGTAATGTGAAGGATGCTTCACAGGCGGGCTGCGCTGAGCGCGTTGCGTATGCGGGCCGTTGGGGGGCGCAGATGTGCCGCGGAATTAATCGGTTTATCGGCTACGCCTGCAAGCGCACAGGGTAAGCTTTCCTTTTGGGATTACGTCTTCAGGACCCAGCACAGCGCTGTGAAACTTTCTGACTGACTCCGTGCAGTGTGTTTAAGTTAACATCCACAGACTACATGCAAGGGGATGCAGTTACCGAGCGACTGCCAGCTGGTAGCGGCAAAACAAAAGTGGGAGCCCTGCTTGATACAAAGTAGATCCACGGTATGGCGACTTAAAATAAAGACCATTTCTACACCTCGCGTAAAAAAAATCAAAATAGAAGCAGATCTCATACGCACCACGCATGCGTGCTGCTCTCGCACACCCGGTGCAGCCCGTTTCATCGATTATAGTGGGAGCGCAGTCACCAACTCTTCTCCTGGGGGAGCTGCCAACCTAAACGCAGCAGATGTCTCCCCGTGGCAACACACCTGATCCTCGTTATTGACCCATCATCAGCTGCTTTGACGGCGAGCAGGTCACCCGAGTCGGGGGGGGGGGGGGGGCTGCCGAAAAACAGGGCAGGGCGGTCAGCGCTCTCCAGGAGCAGGGTTGGTTGCAGTGTTTCGCAGGGATTTGAGAAATATGTAAATAAATAATGCATAATGAATGAGTAAGATCGATAAGTCGTAAAAAAAAAAAACAATCAACAAAATTGATTAAAACACAAAATACTGAATCTCCTCGGTGCAACCCCACCAAAGAACAAACGAAACTCTCAAAAATGGTTTATTTTTCATATTTCTTTTTACTTAGTTAAGTAAGTGACATTATATTTCCTGCAAATTTTATATTCCAACATGAACATGCGCAGTTTCAAAATATATATATTATATATATTTCTTTTTTAAATTCAGATGTACTTATTGACTTTTCCTGGGATTAATTCTAACCATTTAATACACCGACAGATGATATATATATATATATATATCATCTATCTCTATGTGTATAAAAGGACATTGGATCTGTGTGTGGTGGGTGAAGGAGACAGCAGATAGTGTGGTGTGGTTACTCTTGTCTGTTAACAGTGTGTCTGGCACATTTAACTGAAATACTGAACTGTTGAGTGGGACACGTTAGCCCTCTTTCCGCTGTCCCCCCCAGGAATTACACCTATGCATGCGTGCGTGTGTGTGTGTGTGTGTGAGTGAGAACCACTGTTCGCAAATGTTAATGTGAGTTGGCAGCAAGTATGACTTCACTGCTAATTGAAGTGCAGTTGTGTAAATGGGACTGGGCGGCAGGGGGCTGTACCTGCTGTGTGTGCGTGCGTGTGTGTGTGTGTGTGCGCGCGTGTGCGCGCGTGTGTGTGTGTGTGTGTGGTGATGGGGGATACTGGCCACTCTGCCAGACGAGACCAATTAACTGCCTTCCACTTGACCCTCCTAAATAAATCCTTCTGTCTTACAGCTGACAGTCTGTAGCTGCTCACACATACACACACACACACACACACACACACACACACACACACACATCTCTGACTCAGGCGGAGAACTGCCTTGCCGTATGTATTTGGAATATTGTTGTAAAGTCTGCATACCTAAATGACTGAATAAGCTCCTCCTGAGTAACTTCCAAAATATCGGCAGGCACGATTCATGGGAGTGTTTTCTGATCCGGTCATGGTCGTGTTGACTGTTGGTAGGGGACGGGATGCGAGTCACGGCCTTTGGAGTCAAAAGGGAGACACTCCCAGTACTCCAAGCCAGCCATCCCCAGTCCCCTGCCTAAGTAGGAATAGCACTTCATTCATTCCAGATTGACTGGACTGTGTACTGCTCTGTGTGTGTCTCTTGTATGTTTGTATGTCTCAAATATTGTTTTTGTCTTAAATAAACTAACACAGTGCCAAAAGAAAAAGGGGGGGGGGGTTGTGTGGGCATGTTCCTATGAATAAATAAATAAATAAATAACAATCTTAAATGGCTATGCAAAATGCAAACATATCATTCAAGAAGGAATCAAGCGACCCCTGGACCCCCCCCCCCCCCCCCCCCAAACACCCTCTATACCACAAGGCTTTATCTGAGTTTAGCTCACCAGAAGTTTAACATTACATTTACAAACAATGTGTCTTCTCTACATATCCTGCGATTTGGCACATACAGTAAACCCCTTACCAAATCCCCCCCCCCCCCCCCCCCCCCCGGGGATCAATAAAGCATTCCTGATTACTTTCGAACATGGTTTTAGCTCGACGTAAATCATTTACAACAGAGAGTGCTCTGGAAGCTTTGAACCCGGTGTCGCCACATTTCTCATGGTCTTTTGCCCTTTTCCATTTTTCACTTTTTCTCTCTCTCTTTTGTGCCTTCCTCAGTTTTGCTGTCCCACCCCCACCTCACAGTGGTGTGCTGCTATAAATAAGAAGTGATCGCTTCCTCTGAAGGACTATTTTCGTGTGCTGTTATTTTTACCCTCCTCTTTTCCAGCTTTTTTCCCCTCTTTCCTTCGCTTCCTCTTTTGTATTTTCTCGTGTACAACTTAATTAGTTCTGACTGTATGGCCTGCATGAGCCAACAATGGACATGCAGCTCTCAGGAGGTCATGGAATCTGCTGTGGTTCTGGTGGAACACTGTGTTTCCATCAGTGGGGATTATCTTCGGATTCAGAGAGATTTTTTTTAAAGATCTGTTGATTTTTTTAAATTTTTTTTTATGTATTTATGTCAGAGCTGGGGTTTTATTTCCTGTCTTTTGGACCAAGTCCAAGTCCAGTCTCAAGTGGGCATTTATTGTCCAGTCGCAAGTAATGAATCACAGCATCTGTCTGTGGCAGTGACAGTTCATTCAGAGAACATTCAAAACAAAGGTTCAGCTGTGCAAAAAAAAGAAAAAAGAAGCTCATGTTGTTTGGAATATTGTCGTGCTTCTACACTTTAATGCCCCCCCCCCCCCGGTTTTCGACCTTACACGGATCAGTGCCGAGCCCGAATGTGACTGTTACTATTACTGCTTGAGCTGCTTGAGCTTTTTAGGCAGCATAGTGGATCCGACTTGAAACTGCTTCACAAATGAAAAGAGAAGCATTATTTGTATCATAAGATTTAATGACACCTCAGGTCAGTATAACTCGTAGACTGTATATAAAGATGGACGACAGAAGTGAAGCCAAAATGTCTCAATCACCCCCCCCCCCCCCCCCCCCCCCCCCCCCGGTGGCTGGCTGCAGTATAGGTTATAAGCCCCACCCCCTCCATGTTAGCGGATGGGACATGGGCCAAACTAAAAAAATCTAAGTACACGTCAATTTTTCCCAAAGATGGTTTCTGTCATTTTGGGTAGTTCTTATCATGCTGATATTTGTTCATTTTTCCGACACGTTTGGTTTTAATTCGTTATTTGATGCTATAAAAAAAACGGGGTAAAACGTCATGATTGACAGCTAAGATTGACTGTGGTGTGCTCATGTTTGGGTGGGGCGGGTGAATGGGCGGGACCTCAATACCATAGCTCCACTGACATTCACTTCGCCACTTATTTATTTATTTATCTCAGTTCACCTCTGTCCATCCCATATTACGAATCTGTTGGGTCAATGATGCTTGCTGTCCGCTAGCACTAGTTGAGATTATAAGTGTGATTTTTTTTTTGGTATATTTTTACTATTATTTTGCAATATCTTACATCTCTACATTATAACTGTGTGCATTTTGATTCCCTGTTTAGTATGAACACAGTAGTCGTCCTACCATATCAACACGTTACAATGTGGAGTCTCTGCTAGACTTGCACTGAAGACCGAGCGCTATTGTTGTAAATCTCTTGGTTTAAGTTCAGTTTCTTGTCAAGAGTTACTTGTTTTTATTATCCTATTTTCTTATTGACCTCTGTGTTTCCTCACGTCGTTTATGCGACACGTGATTCATGTGTTTTTTTCCCCCAGATCATCCCATTACCACTGTGTTCAATCGCTAATACCAGATAAAATCGGGTTGGTGGTCTCCCATGGTCTCACTGTGATACTGCCACACTTCTGCTGCAACAGCAACACACACCAATGGACAAGACATAGGAAGAGCAATAGAGCCTCAGCTGGTTCAAAGCTGGTTCTGATGTCAGGAAAATCTGACATCAACTTCTCAGGATCTGAGAAACAGCAGCATACACGGCAGCTCCTGCGTGTGCTTGGTTCGCAACACAACGCCATTGTGTTCATCTGTAGCAGATGTTTTAATATTTTCCCCGGGGCATTTAAATTTCCCTCACAGCGCAGGGCAGTTTGTTTACATCAGCACGTCTCTATTGGCTAATTCAGCCGACTCAAGAAGCCTATTGGCTCGTGCCTTGTTAGTGTCCTTTTCCCCGAAATGTGACTTGACGGCAGTCTGGCTGCTCAAAGACGGGGTTGTTATACAATTCATAAATACATTTCGCTTCACAGCCCAACAAATAAACGAGTCAATAACTCCTTGTTGAATCAGCGGGGCGTCAGTAATCAGTGTTTGTCCCTTCAATCGTCCGTCCTGATTTCAAAGTCAAAAATGCACCTGGACAAAGCGTGCACGTGTCACTGTATCCAGGTTTCCGTCGGAGTGCTCCAGCAAGCGTACCTGGGTTTACTCAAAACCGGGATAGAGGAGGTTATTCAGGTTTCAGAAACCAGGATCTAACTGGTGTTCCTACAAACCCACTCAGTGATTCTACATTCACTGATGTTATTTTGTTCTCTACACATATAAATATATATGTAGTATACTCGATGCTTTTTTCTGTTTTTAATCCTTGCTTCACTTTAACGCACTAAGTCGACCACTGTAGCAGTCAGGAGCTTAATATCTTTCTCAGTAGCACCTTAACAGCGGCCCCTTTGCTTCCCACCCCCATGTTTTTTGCCGCCGGTCTGGGGAATCACTCTGGGCAATCTTCTGGCCTCATTCTTATGCTGCTGCTGTCCCCCATTCTATAATGCGGGTCCCCGCCCGCGCTCTAAAGTGCTTTGCGGATCTGTGGTTGCGGAGCTGGTGCGGTCTGCTAACTCTCAGCCCTGGCTGCAGCGTCTCATCCGACGTTCCATTATCCTCTATGTGTTCCCCCTGCGTACTGTCTGTCGGGCCAGATAACTCACAGCAGACGCACCGGGAAGGAATGATGGAGCTACGTGGTGTGTGGGCGTCTGCGTGTGTGTGTGTCTTTTAATCATGGCGGTGCACCGTGTAAGTCACCATGATTAAAAGGGTGCTCGACATGTACTGTATGTTGCAGGCTATGCTCACGGTGAAACAACAGCAGGGATTTTTGAGTGTTTGAGTGTTATTACCATTAATAAAGCCATTAGTTACAACTTATAAACCCTTTATAAAAGACTTATTCGAAAGTCAACCCTATCGGCAGACAAAGATGTCAGTGTTGGACGATTCCCGCAAAACCCCTGATTACGTTCATGACCTTTTATATTATTACCTGCGCACGGCAGCTACGCCATGGTCACATTTTGGAAAGATTATGGTGATGGCAAATAAACTGTGGTTATTGCCAGACAACTAAAAGACTCGGTTAAGGTTAGGGTAAGATCGTGGTTGATATTTAATAAAAAAAATAAAATAAAAAAAAGTGTACAGGTCTGTAACAGGCTGCAAACTACGATTCACTACTCACCTATGTTCAAACCCCTTACTACAGAGGCCACACTACTTCCTGCATTGGTACTGGATGCAAATTTTGATGCGTGGAATCGCCCAGCTGAACTGCTGTTCTAAACCTAAACAGCGGACCGATAGGGTTAAGGGTTAAGACTCCCTATTATAGTCGGTTCAAATTTAGCCTCTCACACAAAAGCATCCCTGGAAAGACTGGTCGAAGTTAGCGTGGCTACATATGCACCCTGTTATCTGGTCTGATCAGCGCTGCACAGTAGTCGATGGCCATGCCAGAAGCAGACGCTCTGCCAGTGCAGCGGACCGAAGCTGCATTACATTCATTATTACAGTATTGTAAGTGTCGCCCTGATGGCTGTGAATTCTGCTCCTCTTAGTCTCATCCAGCCTATTTGAGCCAACTTGATTCTTCGTCCTCTCCACCTCACACACACACACACACACACACACACCCTTCCTTTCCTCCGCCTTCAGATCCCATAATAGCTAATAGCTGGAACATTCTTGCGGTGATTCAGTTTGTTGGAGGCTATCCACCTCAGCTTTCTGGGTTACATCGAACGCAGGGTGTTGTTTTATGACAGTTTCCCGACCAGTTGAACTCACCTCGTGAGTTTCTCAATCAGTGCGTGCGAAATAAAGATGATTATGTTACACCTAACCGGCTCGGTCCCCAGAGCTTTGATTTTTGTTTCGAATTGCACGTCAGCTAGTTTGGTTGAAGCGTGCGGTGTTGATCCCCAGAGAAAGGAGAGGTTTTTAGCAGCGGGTGTTGGACTGGGTTGTGTCCCTCTTCAGGTTGTAGCTGAGTGGACAGCAACCAGTGCCAGTGAAGACACACCACTCAGCCATTAATATTTCTGCCACTGTGGTCATATTATTTGACTTATTTGTGTTGTTTCCGATTGTGACCCGTTTCATTTTCTGTTGGACCCTCATGGCCCCCCACACCATCCGTCACTGCATTTGCAGCACGTCTCGAATGCAAACCGCTCTATCCTATTCTATGTGCTATCCTGAGGAAGCATATTGATTTTCTCCCTGCATGCAATGGTAATGAACCTTGGTAATGAATGTATCTGAAGGATGTGGCGTTGGTCTCAAAACATCTACAATGGGGGGGCCATGTTGGGTGATTGGAACCCCCGTCAAGGGGTAATTGGGTTTGATCATTTTGGAGTTTTGGCCATCAATCCTATCACAATGTCACTAATACTGGTGTAATTTATGTAATGCTGACATCAAGGAACATTGTTAAAAAGAAGTCAGACGGATCAAGAAACATGAGCAGTCAGGTGACCAGATAGGTTGCAAACAAACACCAAGGTTAGCAAAAACTTATACGCAAAACAAAATGAGTTATGGCCCAATGAAATGGCTGTGGCACGGAATGGACCAATGGCGTCACTTTGTGTTGAAAAGTGGTGGGGACATAAGGGGAGACATATGTGATTTCATCCACAGCTGCAACACCATTGTCAATCAAACAACGGCAAAATGACCACAGTCAGCCCAGCGATACGATATCCAATATTATTGATCTAAAATATGGCAAAGTAGAAATAACTGAAGGAAGCGCGCGAACGACGTTAGCGAAAGCTGATAAATCAACCTCACCTAAAGTGCCTTGTTGTTTCGAAGCTGCGACCTTTTTTAATGTTCCAGAAACAGAAAGTCCGTGAGCCGAGTTCAACCAATCGTGACTCATTCCAAGCACAAGGTTTAAAGATCTATATGTGAGAACAATGAAACTGGAGCAGGGATTAGATTATTTCTACGCATTTATCCATATTCATTTTAAAACAAACTGAGATGATTGATTCAAGTGAAGTAGCCCAATTTCCAGCAACCCAAACTGCACAATGTCCAATAGGAAAAGGAGAGGGAGGAGACATTAGGAACTACTTTAGCAAGCGACACGATACATAATAAGACACATTCTCTTATTTTGTTCCGTACAATCCGGCAAATAAGACACAATAATTAGCTATTCTACCTAATCAGTCCACCTAATGCATTCCATTCTGATTTTACAGTTTATGCTGATCACATCTATTGTGTAATGAACAAGAACAGTTTTCCTGTGGCTGCTTAGCCTTCGTTTATAGTGTACTGTACATCTTGTGGGTCCTGGGTTAAACTATTGTCATTGTCAAATTGTGCTTTCAAAAAGTGATGGGGACAAAATGGTCCACTTCAAAAACGGGGTTAGGACGTGTCCCCAGTGTCCTCCGTGTGAGTGACACCTATGGAACGGACTAGAACCCAAAAGCATGTCCCACAGACGGTCAGAGTAGAGTAAAGGTTCTCGTCAGCTTTAGTCTACAGAGTTGGTAGGATGACATTTCCCCAAACCTCAACGACAGAGGTGGCTTCGTTGTCTCCTTTAACTGTAAGGACCCATTATATCTAATGAAATATGACATTTCCATTAGGTACTGCTGCTGTAGAAAACATCCTAAGATCCGAAGCCAGCTGCAGAGACGGTAGTTCTGTGTCCTAAAGACTACCAGCCATCATAGTCCTGCAGTGTCTAAAGCTTCATTTTGAATACGATTCTTGAATATGAATCTTTTTTCCATTCCATCTCCGTGATCTGAGTGCCTACTGACCTGTGTTGGCCCTTGATAGGTGGTAGGTTGTACCAGTCAGCGGGGGGGGGGCGTCCTGGGAGATTTCACTCCTAATTGGGGCTGTTTGGGTGAGGGGATAGGAGGGTGGTGAGAGCAAGCTTACATGGGCTTGAGCTTCCTTCCTCCCTGCTCCAGAGCAAAACCTAATCTGACCGACCGACCCAAGTGACAGTTGTTGACAGTCGTAGCTTGTGCACATTTGCGTTGTGTGTGTGTGGTCTTAGTCTACATGCATGTACAAGCCAGCACACCTGCAGAAACCGGGATAAGTTTCTGTGTGTGTGTGTGTGTGTGTGTGTGTGTGCACGCTTTTCTATTTTTATGAGGGTCGAGTCCTCCCTAAAATAGACAGAGGATGAAATATCCTAAAAAGAGCCTAGGTGCTAGGATAGAAACAGGATGAGCTGGGTTAGGTCATGCTTGTGTTTACCAACCTGGTGGGTCCGTAATTGCTTTATAGAGTGCTGCTCACTGCTGTGAAGGCGGCAGGTTTTATGCTTTAAGGAGAAGGGAAGTATTCTTATTTGCTCTCTTTTGGTCAGAGCTGGAGTCAGGACGCGGTTGGCCTAGCTTAGCATTTAGCCTGAAAGCATGGGGAAACAGCTAGCCCGGCTCTGACCAAAAGTATGCCTACCAGCTCCTCTTAATTAAAATGCAGAGTTTTTAGGGGGGTTACATGCTAGAATCAGAATCAGAATCAGAAACGGTTTATTGCCAAGTAACATACATTACAAGGAATGTAGACCTCTTCTAGACCTGTTTCTTCAGCCCTGCGACACCTAAAACCTGCGCTACAAAAACCAGCATCTGGTTATAGCTGGAGACACACCGCGCAGATGTGCAGGGCGGATGGATAAACTGCTGCTCGCCAAGAGAAACAGTTCCAGCTCGTAATTTTATGTTAAGCTGGGCTAATCATCTCCTAAGGTCCCCTAAATCGGTCAAGTCAGAGCGGCCTGGGTCCCAGATGGTGGTGGTACAGCAATAAAGATGAGCACACATCTTCCGAGACGTGTCTTTGGAAGACCTGTACAATGTTGGATATGATGGATAATATGTTGCCCGAAGCAATATTTATAATTCAACACAAAATCAGAATGAGCTTACCAGTTGCAGCTCCTTCTTTGCTGTAGGCAGATGTCTTTAAATGCACTAGTACTAGAGTCCCCTTATTACACCGTACACCTCCTCTACTAGCAGCAGACCTTCTTCTCTTTCAATTTGGTTTTCTTTTGCAAATTTCCTGTAATTTTACCTTTATTTAAACAGTTGCCGGCAACTTTACTACTAAAGATGTAGATTTTACAGAGCGAAACGAGAGTGAATATTGGACTCAAGATATTGAGATTTTGGCTAGAAACACTCCAGATCAAAGCTGCAAGCAGTGTTGAGCAGGCCCTGTACACTAGCGTTACAGCAACATCCAGTTTCATGGCGAAATGCACAAAAGGGCCGCCACGCCACGGCAACGGCGTTCCAGGAAAATTCAAACTTTGAACAGCTTTTCATCCCGAAGGTTTTTACATTTCACTCGCCAAAATTCGAAGTCGATCTGATGAAATCTCTGGGAGGAGTTTGTGAAAGTGTGTAAGTAAACATGTAAGTGAACAGCAACTTCAAAATGGCTGACTTCCTGTTGGGTTTAGGGTATTTTTTTTTCAAGTCTCGGCTTTGATCCGATGAGATTAAAACTGAATGTTTGCTGCACTATTCACCAGTGGATAACCCAGCCAAAGTTAGGGACAGTCTCAAAAGTGCAGGCAAACGGCCAAGGGAGCTTGTCAGATTTTTGTCAACAGCTGTCTCATTTTCATTTCAAACAAACTTTATATTCATCAGGACCGATTATCATGGACACTTAAGAGCGACTGTTCATTCATCTGAGCCTCCTCCTATTATATACAACGACATTCCAGCTTTTAAGGAAACCATGCAATATGGCTCAGTGCATTTCTAAATAGATATTTTTCTACCTGATTTTTCCACTTCCCGCTCTGTTTTCACTATTGATTTCCACCCAGACCATTAACAATTACACACCTTTTCTTGGAACATAGTTTAGAAGGTGGGGGTTCAAGTAGAAAATGGTTAAAGAGAATGGTAAGAGGTTAGACTAGTCCACGAGGGTCCTCGCAAATACAGTAACAGACACGTGTTCACATGTTTGTGTGTGTGTGTCTTTTTTGAGCTTCATCAGAGAGAGCAGGACTACACAGGGTTCCTCAGCTTCCTCATCATTAGCCCGGCAGGCCCCAGGACTCATTTCCTCCATTCATACTATTGTTGTCCCTCCCCAGGGATCTCCATCACTCACTTCTCTCTCTCTCTCTCTCTTTCTCCCTCTCACCTTTTATCCTCCTCCCTTTTCTTCTTTTCTCCCCGAGTCTCTCCTCTCCCCCGTTCCTCCCGCTCCCTCCTTGTCTGCAGTCTTTTGATGTTTAATTCTATGGTTGGCACCCGGAAAGGCAGTTGTTAACGTCCTGTTGCTATTCAGTTATTCACTATGTTTTTTCAATAAACGTATATGCAGCGAGCCACTCTCCTGGTATTGCGTCCATTATCATGTTCAGTGTTTGAGCCAGGCGTAACATAATAGCTGGGGCTCATCCGGGATCTAAACCTAGCCCTTTAGTTTCTGCTTTGTTAGTGAGGCCATTTATGTGTAGCCCACATGAGGCAGTTTGTTGAACTTGCCCAGTGGGTGTGACAGCCCTGGGGGTGGCCCATGGTGCATCGACGAAGATAAATACTGTATGTAAAGTACGATAGCAGTTCTAGAGTAGGAGATTAGACACGTTAAAATCCTGTCTTAAGAGGAGCCTGTGGCCACCCGTGATGACCCGTGTGAGTGAGCTGTAGTTCAGATATTTGGGGTCTAGTGTGTTGAGCATTCAAAGTAAAGCTGTTTCACTTGTTTAACCCTTGTACCTTTCCTGTGAGGCCAGTCTTTTAGAAGCCAATGTGGATTGTGCTCACTTTTCCTTGTGTGAGTTTTGTCTATTGTTTAGCTCTGCACATTGTGTGGTACTTCAAGGAGTATTTTGTACCGAGGGTACTATAGTTGAGTGACAATTTCTTGACGCTTATTTTTTTTTTTTTTTTGCTAAATGTTACTGATAATAGTAGTTACAGCTGTAATACTAGCTGAGATTAATAATAGCAATAACAGCTTTAATAGTAACAGAACTACGACTAAACATAATAACTGTAGTGATGAGAGTCAGGCAGGCCCATGGCGGCAGCACTCAGGCGAACCAGGACCACGATCCACAGCAACCTGCGAGACGACAAAGCACAAAGTAACTCCGGGGAAGATATAAAGGTAGCTCAGTGCATCATGGGAAGTCCCCCAGCAGTCTAAGGCATATAGCAGCATAACTAGGGGGCTGGTCCAGGCAGGACCTGAGCCAGCCCTAACTATAAGCGTTATCAAAAAGCAAAGTTTTAAGCCTACTCTTAAAAGTAGAGAGTGTGTCTGCCTCCCGGACCCAAACTGGGAGCCGATTCCACAGGAGGGGAGCTTGATAGCTGAAGGCTCTGGGCTCCTGTTCTGCTTTTGGAGACTCTAGGAACCACAAGCAACCCTGCACTTAAAATAATAATAAATAACCAGCCCTACCTTTAAACAGTGGATAAGTCAATGATGAAACAACAGAACACGCAAAATGAATGCATTGTATTAACAGAGTGTACATCAACGGTGAGTGCTCCATTTGTGATTTAGCTATGTATTTAATCATAGGGCCCTAAACATACTCAAATTTTCCAGATGATCCCCTCATGTTGTACTTAATTTTTCTCCAGGTTTAAGAACATCATGAGGTCTTTGAGCCATAGAGATGTTTTTCTGACAATATGCTCCTGCGTGCTAATAAGGATGCGAAGGCAATGCTGTCTTTTGTTTTTCCTCTTAATCACTTGATGACCTGGTCAAACTCCAAAAATTGCTATTTCGGCACACGGCGTCAGCACTGTGTTTTACAGCTTACAGCATGTGTGTCATGTTTGCTTGTGACATGTGGCATCTATTACAGGTGCCTGGAGTATACTTTGGTAAGATAGATACGGTGGACAACCTTAAATCAGAATCAGAATCAGAAACTGTTTATTGCCAAGTAACATACATTACAAGGAATTTGCTGTGGTCTGAAGGTGCTATTGTTTTGATAACAAATAAGTAGAATATAAAAGCTAAAATAAGAATAAGAATAAAAATAAAAATAAGATAAAGATAAATAACAACAGTGCAGTGACCAGAATAAAGTAAAGTATCCAGATAAAGTGTCCAGTAGGGGGTGGGTGCGTTAATGTAACGCAGTGGGGACAGGGGTGATGTACGTTAATATAACGTATAGCTTGTGTTTGTGTTCGGGGGGGGGGGGGTCAGTGAGAGTTTGTCAGGTTGACTGCAGAGGGGAAGAAACTGTTTTTGTGGCGGGAGGTTTTGGTCCTGATGGACCGCAGCCTCCTGCCAGAGGGGAGGGGGTCGAACAGATGGTGTCCGGGGTGGGAGGGGTCGGCAGCGATCTTCCCTGCTCTCCTCAGGGTCCTGGAGGAGTACAGGTCCTGAAGAGATGGAAGGTTGCAGCCGATCACCCTCTCTGCAGAGCGGATGATACGCTGCAGTCTGCGTCTGTCCTTGGTGGAGGCAGCAGCGTACCAGACGGTGATGGAGGAGGTGAGGATGGACTCTATGATGGCAGTGTAGAAGTGAACCAGCATTTTTTGTGGCACGTTAAACTTCCTCAGCTGCCTCAGGAAGTACATCCTCTGTTGGGCTTTCTTGATGAGGGAGCTGATGTTCAGCTCCCACCGGAGGTCCTGGCTGATGATGGAGCCCAGGAAACGGAAGGACTCCACAGTGTCCACTGGAGAGTCACACAGGGTGATGGGGGCGGGTGGGGCTGCGCTCTTCCTAAAGTCAACAACCATCTCCACTGTCTTTGAAGCGTTAAGCTCCAGGTTGTTGCTGTTGCTCCAGGTCACCAGGTGGTCAATCTCCCACCTGTAGGCAGACTCATCCTCTCCAGAGATGAGTCCGATGAGGGTGGTGTCGTCCGCGAACTTCAGGAGCTTGACAGACTGGTGACTGGAGGTGCAGCTGTTGGTGTAGAGGGAGAAGAGTAGGGGAGAAAGAACGCAGCCTTGAGGGGAGCCGGTGCCGATCGTCCGCGAATCTGAGACGTGTTTCCCCTGCTTCACGTGCTGCTTCCTGTCAGACAGGAAATCTGTGATCCACCTGCAGGTGGGGTCAGGCACGTTCAGCTGGGAGAGCTTGTCCTGAAGAAGAGCCGGGACGATCGTGTTGAAGGCAGAGCTGAAGTCCACAAACAGGATCCTGGCGTAGGATCCTGCGGAGTCCAGGTGCTGAAGGATGAAGTGTAGAGCCAGGTTGACGGCGTCGTCTACAGACCTGTTGGCTCTGTAGGCGAACTGCAGGGGGTCCAGCAGAGAGTCTGTGATGGATTTGAGGTGGGACAGGACCAGGCGTTCAAATGATTTCATGACCACAGAGGTCAGGGCGACGGGTCTGTAGTCATTTAATCCTGTGGGCCCTGGTTTTTTGGGGACGGGGATGAAGGTGGAGGCCTTGAAGCAGGCTGGCACGTGGCATGTCTCCAGTGAGGTGTTGAAGATGTCCGTGAACACCGGAGACAGACAAATTGTATCAGGTTGAGCCTGGAACAAGACGTACTGTCATTCACTCGAGTTAATGCACCGTCCCAGTCATTGTCAACTATAACTTTTTTTCTTTTTTGATTTTATCAAGAGAGGCTGCTGTGAGATGGGAGATTAAGGGGTATATTTTTGAGATGAGGCCTTTCTGATTTGTGGGAATGTCCAAAATTGAGTCAATTACTGAGATAGGGGGAATATTGGGGAAGGAGGCGTTACTTAGTTCCACAAAGTTACGGACCTGGAAGTATTGGAATAAATGAGATTCAAAAAGCACGTCTAAACTGAGACCAGCTTCTTAAAGTAGAAACAACAATGGGGTTACGTGAGAATTGACTTGGCCGAATGGGTAGTTCAGAAGAAAGCAAAGCCAAAACTGAAGCAGAAGGAGAGGATTTGGCTTCAAATTCACACCAACTTAATGTTGGTTCCTGGATCCATTTTGTGTGTATTGGCTGCCCAATAATAGTTTCTTAGGTTAGGAAGCGCCAACCCACCCACAGATCTGTGCCTCTGTAAAAAACTCTCTCTTGATCCTGGGGGACCTGGCTTTCCATAGAAAAGGGGAAATTAGCTTGTCTATTGTATGAAAAAAGGATTTGGGTAAGACATTGGAAAAGCTACAAAAAGCCTGGGAGCACATTCATTTTAATGCAGTGTATCCTCCCAGCAATAGTTATATGCAAGTTATTCCACCTTTCCAGGTCTAATTTAAGCTTATCAATTAAGGGTGGGAAATAGTTTTCTTAATGGTCTAATTGTCGACAGACCCAGGTACTCGAAATTGCTTCCAGATATCTTAAAGGGGAAGTACTTATCAGGGATCTGAAGGGCTAGATTAATTATTTATAGGAAAGCATTCACTCTTTGAAAATTCAATTTATAACCTGAAAAAGTTCCAAATCTATTGGAAGATTGGGGGATGGTGGACATTGGGTCAGAAATAAACAAGGAAGCGCCAACCCACCCACTGATCTGTGCCTCTGTAAAAAACTCCCTCTTGATCCTGGGGGACCTGGCTTTCCATAGAAAAGGGGAAATTAGCTTGTCTATTGTATGAAAAAAGGATTTGGGTAAGACATTGGAAAAGGTACAAAAAGCGTGGGAGCACATTCATTTTAATGCAATGTATCCTCCCAGCAATAGGAGTACAATTTCCCCCCGGGGATCAATAAAAGTATTTCTGATTCTGATTCTGAAAACTGGCAGATTTCAGCGCAATAACAATGGGCTCAAAGGGCATCCCTGGCGAGATCCTCTGCCAAGTGTGAAATACTTCATCCCATTCGTACTTACGGAAGCTTTTGGTGAAGAATATAAAAGAGTTATCCTGGATATGAATTTGGAACCGATGCAAAACTTCTTAAGGACCTCAAATAAATAGCCCCATTCCACCCTATCGAGAGCTTTCTCCGCATCCAAAGAGACCATCACTGCTGGTGTCTCAGTGGATGCCGGAGAGAAAATAATATTGAGAAGACGACGAATGTTAGAGAGGGAGTGTCGGTTTTTCATAAACACGGTTTGGTCTTGTGATATAATGTTTGGCAAGACTGGTTCAAGCCTAAGGGCTAATGCTTTAGCTAAAATTTTATAGTCCGCATTTAAAAGAGATGGGGCGGTAAGAACTGCGGTCAGATTTGTCCTTTCCTGGTTTTAATAGTAAAGTTATTGAAGCCTCAGTGAGAGTTTGAGGCAGGGCTCCCGGGTCCAGAGAGCCGTTGAACATTTTTAGAAGGAGGGGAGTTAATTTGTCAGTGCATTTTTTTTTCTAAAACTCTATTAGATAGCCATCTGGACCAGGGGCTCTGCCGCTCTCTATTAGTTTAATCGAGTCTGCAATTTCACTAGGTTTTAATGGTTGGTCCATCTCACTCACCTGAGTAGGAGTTATGGGTGGAAATTCCAGATTGTCAAGAAACCTTATCATGTCTGTATCATCAGCAGGGGATTGTGAGGTATATGGCTTAGAGTAGAACATTTTAAAGGTTTCATTAATGACAGATGGGATTATTGTGAGTTCACCTGAGGGGGTCCTAATTGGTGTAATTTGTTGAGCTGTCATTTGGCTCTTAATGTGGTGTGACAGACGTCCTGCCTTCTCGCCATGTTCATGGAGAAACCCGCGCGAACGTAAAAGTAATTTTTCAGTCTCTTGCGTTGAGGGTAAATTATAATTCATCCAAAGATTCTGCCTTTCTTTATCTAATTCAGGGGATGGAGACACTGACAGCTTGCTGTCCAGTTCTATTATACTTTCCATAAGCTGTTCCAGTTTTTGTTTTTTCAATTTGCTTTGCCTTGCAGAGTAAGCTATGATCTCTACCACCTTTAATGTCTCCCAAAGTAGGGATGGGGTTATAAAGAGTTATTGGTTATAAGGAATTCAATCACTTTGGAAATTGTATTACAGAGTCTATCATCATTTAATAGTGTGCAATGCAATTTCCGGGGTGGGGGGTATGAGTGAGAGGTCAAGTAACAATGGAGCGTGATCAGATATCACCATAGTTGAGTATTCTGTTATTGACAGCAGAAAGAAAATAGTTATCAATAAAAAAGCAATCGATTCTTGAAAATATTTTATGAACCTGAGAGAAAAAAGAAAACTTTATTAGGATAAAGAAATTGCCATGGGTCTGTGCTTTCTACTTGGTTCATAAATGATGAAATTGCTTTGGCCATTTTAGAAGGGGGGGGCCTTGGTTTGGGGCAAGACTTGTCTAACAATGGGTCCATTGCGCAGTTAAGGTCACCACCTAAAATTAAATGGTGGGAGTTTAGGTCAGGTAAAAATGAAATTACCCTCCCAATGAATGCTTCATCGTCCCAATTGGGTGCATAGAGATTCACAAGAACAACAGTGACATTATTGAGGGAACCTGGAACTATTACAAACAGCCTTGCAGGTCAGCTGTTTGGCCAGGCTTGACGCCTTCAACCTATGATGATCCCTGGTGGTCAGATGAGTCTCTTGTAAGAAGGCAATTTCGGTTTTAAGATGTTTTAGGTGGGAGAATATTCTGCCTCTCTTGACTAGGCCATTGATCCCTTTAACATTCCAACAGACAAATCTCAGTAACAAAAAAACGGAGGAACATGCCTATCTCCGGAGGGTTTTTGAAAACACCGGGACCTGTCACCCCCAGTAGCAAATTGGACACAAACTTTGGTGGATCCTGGTCCTTCTCGCTTCCCTCGAGTATGTTGATTATCCTTAAAATTAGAACGCCTGGATCTGTTTTTAAGGTCGTCCACCCGTTCCAGGAGCGCGGTGGTTGATTGCTGTATCAGGATAGTCATGTCGGCCTTGATGTCGTTCTTGGTGACTGGGTCAGTGTTGCTCCCGCTGTCGGTGGGTAATCGACCATCGCCTGCCACGGCGGCCATAGATAGCTTAGCCGAGATGCTCGAAGCACGAGTTGTTGTTGTTGTTGTTGTCGGCTGTTTCTGCTTTGAGTCGCTCATTACGTTAGCCATTACGTTAGCGCAAAAATATGAATCGGTCAAAGAGTGCTGATAATTTGTTAGATTTAGAAGGTACTCTATGGCTGGAAGTGGAGCCCCCACTCATGCGTCTGCTCACTACATCGTCAAACCGGAAGTCTTCTTGGCGCTTATTTGTGCTTAGCTGTACTGTGCTTGTGGCTTATAGTCACCATTCGTACAGCTTCTGTCACCCCTTTGCAAGCTTGGAGTCACCATGCAGACATTTGTGGTTTGGTGGCATTTGTTGTTGAAACAGGAAACACCTAAATAAAACATGTAGCCCCCGGGTTACATCAGCTACAACATTTTCCTGGCCTTTCTCAACAGATCTCAATAGAATGTCTGGGCCCCACCGTTGGACTTTCTTTCTTTTGTTTGGTAAAGAGCGTGTGCTTAATGAATTCCTCAGTCTGAGGAGAAAGAGGGCTATTTTTAACATGCCGACATTCACTTTCATCTATGTTAAAGAGCAGAAATTACATGCAAAATCAGCTGTTGAAAGGAATCTATTCATCTCAACCAACCAATTCAATTTACTTTTTGTGTATATGTGCGTGTTACATTTTGGGCAGTATATGGGCATTTGGGGCATTTGGGGTCAGGTTAGGGGTGTTGAGATACATAAGCACAGAGCAGGCCTGGAAGCTGACAGGTCATTTGGCTAATAGATTTGGATGGCTGCAGTGGGTCCAGCAGCGGCTTTGAATGGAGCCTTCTTGTCCCAGTCGTCTGTAACGCTGGAGCAGCCACAATGCTGGCAAATCTGTTATGCGCAGACTAGAGCTGAAGACACAAACAGTGGGCTGTGTCGCAGTCACCTCAGTATCTGTCCCTGTATCTGTCTTTATTCTGGTTTTGTTTACCCATTATTTGCACCTTTCAACTGTGGTTACTTGGAGATGTGTGATGTGATTGCAAATACCATTTTTATTTTAACAGTTTTTATGGTAAAAAAAAAACCCAAAACATTTTAACATTTCAAGTTATTTGGAGTTTTTTTGCCTCTGTATTCACAGGTTTTCAACAGCATAAGTATCTGCATGAATTTAGAGAGGAGACTGTCAGGGTTTCATTGTTAAAAGAACCATGTTGATGGGACAAGAGTCTACCAGCCTTTGCCCCGGTAGCCAAATGCATATAACTGCACAACGTCCCCACTGCCTCTTCACTATCAACTATCAAATAAAAGTGAAAATGCCAAAAACACGTCATCTTTCAAATAGAGTTTACAGCCACGCTAGCAGCTCTGTGACGCTGTAATGCTCATCGTAAAGGCAACAACGAAATTGACGAATTGAAATTTTGACCCGATGGTGGCACGAGATGAAACGTTAAGGGATCACCGCAGTCCAATGAACATCTGCGCCAGACTGCGTCGTAATCCATCAAACAGTTGTTGAGACTTTTACACTTTTGATCCACAAATGTCAACCTCACGGTGGCACTAGTAGGAAAAGTCAGACTACCAAATTTCACATCAGTTCATCCATAGTTAAGATATTTCGGTCTATATCAAAGTGGCAACAAACGACATAGCCAGCCCTAGAGCCGTGCCACTCGGGTAAATGGTTTTCCTCCTTCCTTTTGTTGTGGAATGAGCTCTGGCTCGTTGAAACAATTTGATTATGCAAGGAGCGCTAATCTTTTTAACAAGAAATGGCACCGAATCAGAGATAGATATGAGCATAAATTGCTTGCAAAGTAAAAATACCAAATCTTCAATCCTTGTTGAAACTCTCCTTGTTGAAAAGTTATTATTGCTAATGTGCATCTGTCTGTGAAGTTGTCATTGAAACATTTTCAAAGCAATTTCTAAAGGAGAGAGGGAAAAAAAACAATTATGGGAAAGCCAAGTTCAGTTTCCCCTATCAAGTGTGCAATTTATTCTCATTGCTTATGCGGTCATGACTCCAATCCTTCACTGAAGAGGGAGGTGTAAAGGCCAAACGCTGCAGACAGAAATTGGGTTTTGGAAAAGGATGAATGAGACTCGCCAGGAATTTATTGAGATCAAAAGCAGACGAGTCCCCCTGTTCTTTAGTTTCGCACTTCAGGTGGAGGTTGAGGTCCTTGTGGTGGTGGTGGTGGTGGTGGTGGTGGATGCTGTGTTTTACAGTGCCCAAGCATCACTCTGGCAGCCTTACAGCACTGCTAATCAGTTCGGGATAACCATGGTGTATGTATTGCACTGCACTAAAAAACAAGTTTAGGCAAGATTTTATTGTGGGCTGTATATAAGATCTATAGCTATTAGTGGTGGAAGACAGACTGAGAGGGGTCCTGAGCGCCTGAAACAAATGAAGCTGGAATTAGAAGTGGGTGGTTACTGATGATTAAATTGGGGGCAGGAACAATGGATTGATTGTAGTGGAATTGTACAAATATTTTCTCCTGGTGCTTTGACTGCCCTGCTTGCTCATTGGCTTGGACTGCTGCCAGTGATGTGGAATGGGCTTCTAATACCAGACAGTGTACACAGCAGTTGGAAGAGGACTGGCTGTAAGGTAACTGAGAGCAGCACTGACTGTAATGACCACAGTGTCTGTATCAATAGTAACTTAAAAAACATTATAAAAAAAAAAGAGTCAAAAGTAATATGACTGTATGGGCATACAAAGGCTTTGCAGGTTCTCACAAAGGTTCCCCAGTATTGAAAGGTGGAAGAGTCACTGCGTGAGATATAAATCTAATGAGTCACGCCACGTCCGGGAGTGATCCAGCCTCTTCACTCATGCTGCATATTGCAATTAAGAAATATTCAGACTATATGGTAGATACAAATGAAACTTGTATTTGTTAAACACATGCGCCAGGATTTGTGGTATACAGTTCTGACACTTATTCAGATGAATAAATGGCAAGATTTTTGCCATTTCATTCTTCATTCATGTTCACGTTAAGGCCTGGCCACACCAGGAAGCGGTACAGTGAAATGAATCCTTTGCAAAATATTTGGATCTGGAGGCTCGGCGGCGTAGTGACTGTACTCGCACGGCCAGTTCATGAATTGCTGTAGCTGGCATGCTAGTCAGCCGGGCCAGCATGGGTCAGTCACTGTGACCCCTTGGTGTTTTGTCCACCATTGTACACCATTTTGTTCAAGGAAAAAAGTTATCGAAGAGGGAAAAGAAAAGGTTTCGTTCAGTTGCTCATTAGCTCGTTAGCTCAGCCGACATCATTTTCAATCAACAAGGAGGCAGCAGTTAACTTTTCTCATGACAGTTAAAGAAGTACGCTGATTTTGATTGAGTTGTTAGTTGGGTTGTGAACTTACAACTACTTGTCTTGCTTGGCTGTTTCTCCACCTTTGGGAGTCTTATTATCATATTTTAAAGAATTTGTTTTTATCTACAGACCCCTAAGAGTTCAGGTGAATAAAGCGGAGACGGAGACATTTAACCAGCATTGGGTCATTCCTTTCATTTGCTAATCTAGAATCCTCCATGCTTTTATCTCCTCCGGACTCGACCACTGCAACAAGCGTTATTGTCGTATCAGCAGGCGAAACGTCCAAAAACTGCAGCTTACTTACCCATCCCTGGTTACCTGTGCGATTGATTTTAAGATTTTATTGCTTGTTTTGAAGGCCAGGTTCCTGCCTACATCTGAGCCTGATCGCTGCTTGAGATCCTCTGGCAGGGCCCTACTAATGCCTCCAAAATCTGGACTCTGGTCACTCACAGGTGTCTTGGCCCATTCTTCATCTAGGCCACAAAACGTTGATTTGTCCATGTCGGGGGGGGAAGCAGCTGTCGATGAGCACAACGCCAGACTTATTTGAATGAATGAAAGTCAGAGATGTGGGTGGCAATCCAGAGGTCTGGAACCAGGCTTGTACTGATCTAGAGCTGGACAAACAAATGTGTCATGTTGTGGATATGTTGCATCCCTTTAATTGAATTACGTGACATGATAGATTCACCCTCATTGAAATACCACTTTTGTAAGCATTTGCTTTAGGCCATCTCCACAAAGTGGATACGTTTGTCTTGAGTTTCCAAAAGCAAACCTACCTTTTCCAAAGTTTGAAAGTCCTCCTCTTATTTTACTGACATATGATCTTTGATTCTCAGATGTAGTTGAATGAGTTTGTATTGTAACAACTTTAGGTCCTTTATATTCCTCCTATAGTATTTTATCTGTGGTCGTCAGTACGGTGGATAACAAAGTACAGCTGTTGCCATTGACATATCTTAAGTTATGCTATTAACTGCAGAGTATAAAACAGGGATTTGATAGGGGGTTTTAACACAGCAGGTGGCCTTTGTGACCCTTGGTTGAATATGTTAAGAACATCTGTGTTGTGTCATGAAATGCCAAATAAGCGATCACAGAGAGCAGAGCTTTACCTGCTGAGAGGAACCAGCCATGTCTGTCCAAATGGTCCATCCATTCAACTTCGCCTTCCTTACCGCGATTTTTTTTTTACCTAATTATTTACTGTATGTTGACAGTGTGCAATGTAATCTTTAGCCATAAATGATCCAATTTCATCTCTGCTAAGATCATCTCGCAAGACAGTCGCTTTTGCTGCTCACATCCTTTTACACACCTTTCATTTCTTTGTGACTGTTTTGATTGCCGAGGTTATTCTTACATGGTTTATGGTTCAGAAACCTGTAACCGACTCGCTTACTAGGATCTGTCATAAATTCTGGCCTGTAGTCAGATCCCCATTGCACTCAGCATGGTGAACCCGTGGACGCATTGTGAAACTATGTACTGCAAACAAATTTGTCCTGAAATATGATCATTACCTTTGTACAATTATTTTTCTGCAGATGATGAGCTCTCTGCAATTTATGTCAAAACTCTAGCAGTGACGGACCATATGACAAATGTATCTGCAGTGACAAATACAAATAGCACTAGGAAATCCAATTTGCGTCTGTACAGTGTCTGTATAGACATGATATTAGACTTGTGTTTAAAAGGTTATCACTAATAGAATCCTATTTAACTCCAGTCGGCTGTGATGATTAATGGTACGATTCGTATGAAGCATGCCTTAGATTTTACAGTAGTGCTCCAATGCCCTGCAGCCTTTTTGTTGCAGTTACTCCTTCACAGCCTCATTAAGAAGAATCTTTTATTAAAGCCATACATTTCTCTGTCACAGAGAGAAAAAAAAAAGACATATTGGGGATTTGAATCAAAATGTTATATATCTCACAGGACCGTCTGCTCCCGGTAAAGAGAGCAGAGAGCGGTAACTCGTCGTAACGCTGTGATCGAGGTAACACCATAAGCTTCTGCCTCCACCGTCAATAAGAAGAGTGAAAGGCAGAGCGCTGTTTCTTTCTTTGCCACGAATTATGATATAAAAAAAAACCAACAAAAAACATCCAGTGCTCTTGTAGACTTTTTCAAATGATTGACAAGTTCAAAACAGCCGCGCACCGGTTGCTGCTGAGTCACACAATTGCTTGAGAGCAGCTCCTCACCGTCGCGCACAGACAAGATGATTTACAGTGAGAGCCTCCTACCACCCCCCCCGCTCCCCCCCCCCCTCCGGCCTTGAGAATTATTGTGGAACAAATGAACGGCCGGGGATTTGACTGGCCGAGCCGAGCCACATACCCAGAGCAGCGCTCAGAGAAACAGGACTCTCAGTAAAGGTTTGGTCCTGACTGATGACTGGTGGTGAGTGGGTGGCCTGTAGGGCCTCTTGTTAGTGTGCGCGAGCATCTGTGCTTGTCTGAGTCAGTGTTTATGTGTGGTATGCATTCTGCCCGGCTGAAAAGATTTGACTGGAGAAATGGAAAAGCTCCTTGTCAGCCTCATCCGAGCAGAGCGCCCCCTTCAGTATCCTCTGCTGTAAAGCACCACGGACTGGCGGACCGGTCTGGTAAACATGGCTCAATCTGTGTAGCTCACTGACATCGTCTCACAGGCTTTCTGTGAAATGGTGTCTGCTGGCTCTTGCTGCCAGGTAGAGCGTTCGCATCTTTTCAGTGATCCTTTTCGACGGCAAGATCCGAGAGAGATCAGAATACCAGAAGCTGTGTGTGTGTGTGTGGCAGTTGTGACGAAGTTCGGAGAGTGCTGAATTTAACCCCAACACAACAAGAGTAATCTCACATCTACAGTATTCTACAAGTAACTGATGTATTATATCAAACAACTTCTAATACTGGAAGCATATCAGCATGAACAAGCGCTTCATATTACAGTATATGCAGTAACACAACAGTCGCCTGTATTCAGCAGGGCTTTACTTGGGACCACTGAAGTCTGAACAATTTCGATATTGAATCACGAACTAGTCCAGATGGGGGTCAGGGACAAGAAAGTGGTAACTTAGCTGAGCTTGCATATTTTATGGAAAAATCATAAATAAAGCAACAAGGAAATATTCTACGTGCAAACAAATATATATATATATATTCATTTTGTTTGCTTCACAGGCAAAGAAAGTACAGTATGTTATCCTCCAGGGGTGATGTTACTTAAAGCTTGGGGTCAGTTAGACCCCCGAGAGGCCGAACTGTCAACACCAATCACAGATACAGAGCAAGTGAACGTCCATTGCGCTTCTTGTTACGTCCCACCCGTTCCGTGGGACTAACAAAAGTAGTCCATTTAAAAAATCAAATTGAAGGCAAAAACAGAAAGTGCATCAGCGTGACAACGTCGCCACATGAGGCCTCATGTCCAAACAAGCAATGAATAGTTTTCCATAGATGGGCATATGCAGAGCTGATTTATAGATATTTCTAAGCCTTCGTCCGTGTAGCCTTGCTAGACTTAACCAGAAAAGAGGACAAAACTCAAACTCAGACAATTAAACAGGACTGACCGACTATGGGAACTTGTTAAATAACAAATTACTTCCATATGTTGCTCTTCCGAGTCAAATGACAGAACATGTCATTCAAGCACAACCTGAAATGTCGACATGCATGGACACTGATGTAGCTTATTCCACCGTATGCCAGCTGACAGTGCTGTAGACATGCAATGCTAAACCTTTAAGCTCTTTTAAGCTATATGAATTAAATAGCCTGCCATTAGTGTTAACAGCAGAAATAAAGCATCACCCAAGTCACGCAACGCAGAGATATGTGAATCAGGCCGGCGTGATCAAGGGTCAGGGTTCAAGGCGTCACATTGAGCATCGCGGCCGCCTTCTATCGAATCGCTGGCTTCAAACTCTGCGCCAGTTCTTGTTTGATGAGATGGGAAGATGCACATTTGATATAAAAAAGGATGCTCACGAGTATGCAAGACGGGACAGGGGGGGGCCAGACGTTGCATTTATTTAAATATCTTCAGCGTTTTTTTATGTCACATGAGGAAACGGGGGAACAAAATACCCGACTCTGCTGACTCAGCTCTACAGGCTGAACATTTCGGGGAGGTGGGGGAGGCGCCAACTGAGCAGAGAGGAGGAAGTGGGCGGGCGCTGTTTGGGAAGCCCTCACACTCGGGGAATGAAAGGTTCCTGATCTGTAGCTGTCTGTGTTATTGTTCACATAAAAGAGTGGAATAGCTAAGAAGACCTTTTCACGTGTCGTGTTTGCAACCCGTGCTAACATTTGCAACCTTTAAAATGCTTCATTGAGCACGTTTGTGGTTTTGACAATAAAAAAATAAAAATAAAACATCATTTTGTTTTTTTTGTAAAGATGCCACGGTCAGGTCAAGAAAGCACCTCCACTGCCTAGCGCAACACGCGCAATTCCACGTTGCTCTGCAGTGCAGCGGTGGCCGAGTTGAGTTACAGCCATCGGTGAGTTTGTCGTGGTACTCACCTGGCTGAATGGTATTCTGCTCGCAATCTGCTCTGGGGTTCATTTTCAGTGCATTACATAACCGGTCCACTTAGCCTCTCTCGTCCCGCTTGCGCTCCTCGAAGTGGTTTTTTTTTTTTGAGCTGAATGAGCGCTCGGCGGTCACAACTTGCACTCCTAACTGAGTGGAAAAAGGTCCTATTGTAAGTGAATGTCGAATCAGTGTTTCAGCAGGAGCCAGTGTGCACCTGTTGGTAACACAACATTGTGGGCTTGTTTGATTTGGGTCGCTCAGCCTGTTCGTACCTATACTGAGGTACAATAATGCTAACCTTAACCATAACCCATAATGACGTCATCCCTCATGTTATTGCATTGATTGTGATTATTGTTTTGTACTGTTCACTAACTGCCAGGCCGGCCAGTGAACATACATGTGTCTGTTGGTCAGCTGGGTGCAGAGTGCCACCCCCCCCCGGACATCTGCCTGTCTTCTCTGCTGCAGCTGCTGATTTGACTCTTTTCGGAGCATTTTTTTTTTTTACTTTATTGTACAGTGACAGCTGCAGAGAGAGAGAGGGGGGGGGGTGACATACAACAAAGGGGCCTGTGCTGGAATCTGGACTTTATTACAGTAACAAGAGTAAAATGTAATCTGTTACTTCCACCCCTGGTATAAGAGGCATATGCTTGGTTACACGTCTGGTCCCCGGTGTCAAGGACGTCTGGAAAAAAAAAATCCTTGCCCCACGAAGGAAGTGAGACATCGTCATCGCAAATACACTGCAGGGGTGTCCAGACTGCCGTGAACAGAAATTTAGCCATAAAGGCTGGACTTCTGTCTGGAGCAGCTCCCCACAGTTTCCCTTTCGCATTCCAGCCTTGTTTAACACCTTGTCCGACAGCTCAGAGGAATTTCTTCTGTCAGCAGTTCAATGGAGCCCTGACACCTTGAGGGAGTGCTGCCTGTAAGCCCGGATGGTCTGTACAAATAGTGCAGCAGCTCTGTGAAAGAGACACTGTCAGGCCGCTGTAGATACTGGAAATGGAAGACGTCTCCCAACCGGACCTGCTCGTTATTGCACTTGCATGTGTGTGTGTGTGTGTACGTGTACTGTTTTAGCATGTGCGTGCATATACAGTACCTTGAACTGTGTGTGTGAAGTTGACAAACCCATTTGGAATGTTTTTTACTGTTACTGTTGTTGCTGTTCATATATCATTTCATAAGCCCAATCCCCCACCCAGCATCCACCTGTAGGCTCTGCATTTAAGTGCCCAAGAGGAAAAGTTATTATTGCTGAGCTTGTTGCTTCTTTCTTGTAGGGAGTGATGAAGTCAGAGCCTAATACCAAATATCAACATTCATTCATTCATTCATTCATACATTCGCATGATAAATTATTTTACTTAAAGGTCTCATATTATGTTCATTTCAGCTCTATATTTTTATTCTGGGACTCCTCTGGAGCAGCTCTGCATGAGTCACAGTTGAAAAAGTCCTTATGTATCTTGCCCTTTCTGCAGCCCCTCAGTCCCCCCCCCCTGTCTGAAACAAGCCGTTTGAGCAACCTCCAAAAACTGGAAGAGTAAGTCCTGAGCAGAGCGCTCCAATAACTTAAAACAGATTGAGCAGGTGGATGAGCGTCCCTGTACTTGGGGGGTGGTGCTGTGATTGGATCAGATGACCTGCTGGGGGGCGTGGCTGAGTGCGGCGACTGTATAGTTGTGACGTCACAACCTTACAGGAAGTCCTGATGGCTCGTTTAAAGGCACAGTGTCTGAATACGGGCTGTGTTTCATTTCTCCGTGGACTGAGCGTTTTGATGCTTTCACAGCATTTATACAGCACCTAGACCTGCTTTATAATCAGACAAGACATGGACATCTCACTTTCTACAATATGGGACCTTTAAGTTAGCTGACTGAGCCGTGTTCAGTGTTGAGGAGCCACCAAAATATTGTAAAGCCACATATTTGGTCACTTCACCTAAATATAGCCAGGAAAAGCAATACATTTAGAGCTTAACGTCGACCAAACAATGGGTGTAACCCTTCACCCAAGCCTCATATTTGAGAACTGTATTCTTGTGGCCTTTCAAGTCAAACTTTCAATAATAATAATACTAATAATTATTATTTTTCAACCACTTTGCACTTATCCAGCCAGCTCTTGACGGGATCAGCTCTTGATGCTTAAGCTTTTTTCGGGCAACAGGTTCAGCTGATTAGCTGACCATCACCAGCTGTCCTCTGGTCGCTTTACCCTGCGGGTTCAACAATGGACCCTGTTGTGGTGACTGGCTCATCATGTTTCTCACAGTGTTAATGCTCAGTGTTTCGCACCATCCATTTGTGTATCAAGTTTAAGAGAGCACGTGCCAAACATGAATGGCTGCATCTGCGATGAGTCGCTCGTTCATTCACGGACCCTCTCACATCTCACTTTAATGGATAAATATTGTTACATCCCTTTGAGAGGCTTCTCCAACCATCTTCACTAGGCTCTGTCTCTCTCTCTCTCACACACACACACACACACACACATATGCACACACACATATACAAAGTCAAGTGCCCCTCAGCAGGTATGAGCAGATTGTTTGCTGCTTAGGAGCTGAAATATAATTAAAAGTCAATGAAGAGCAAAATTGCTATTTCGCAGCATGTTGATATCCGAACAGTGCTTTGCAAAAATAATAAATAAAGAAATGGCCCAGTGAGAAGAAAGGCCCCCCTGTGTAATGCTAATTTCAGTGCCAAACATTGTGGTTCAGCTCACCAATGAATGTGAGAGGAGCTGAAACGTTTTGGAAATAGGAGATGTGTCAGCAGCAGTGTGGGTGGCACACATGCTCTCCTACAGTAGGTAGAGATGTGGGGAGCTGGTTGCAGCTTTGTTATACAGGCAATCGCTGTGGGGGCTTTTAAGGGCTGTGTTGGGTTTCATGTGTGCACGAGAAGAAGAGTTGTTTTTTGAGGCAGAGTGGAATGAGGAATGAAATTGAAGAATTAGTGAAATATTGGCAGGGGAAAGTGGATAGAAGGGATTTGAAGAGGTAGAGTCTGCTGCTGCTGCTGCTGCTGCTGCTGCTTCACAACACTGCATCAGAGCCAGCAGGGCATCTGCACATACAGAGGTGCTGATAAACGAAATGAATTAGTCTGAAATCAAACTGTTAACTTTTTTTTTTTTTTTTTTACTGCAACTGCAGAGAGAACCTGCTAGTTCGGAGGGGGCTTTTTTTTTTTTTTTTTTTTTGCTAGTTGTCCCTGTCTTTATATATTACGTTTAAAAAAAAAAAAAATTCATATTGTAGAAAGAAGCATCTGTGTTTTCTGATCCTGCTCCTGTTTTCATTTGCTGTTTGCCGTTCAGGATAAGGTACATTTCCACACCAGTGTTTCCATCAGCGTAATAATCAGAGTCACGTCATGGTAAATACTGCTACAACTCACTAACTAAATGCGGGTGGTTCTATTTTTGCCTTTCCTTCCCAGGTAGGCTTTTTAATCTGAAATATCTACATGAAGTTTAGTTAGTAGTCAAGGTAATCTAGTGCAGAGTTTTAGTTGACTAATCCCACCATACCATAGCTGCCATTGAAAACAATGTTGTTGAACCTAATCTAGGGTCTGTCTGGCAATACGGTTTAACTACTGTAATGACATGGCTCTATTGTTGTACTGATAGAATGAGGTAATCCCACCCCTGCTCAATTGTTTTTTTTAATAGTTATTTTTGGGGCGTTTCATGGCTCTATTTTATAGCAGACAGTGAAAGTGAGGGGGAAAGAGATGGTGAATGGCATGCAACAAAGGTCCCAGGCAGGCTGCAAACCGGAGGCAGTATTCCTGGTTCATGGTCGGCACTTATTTGAGAAGAGCCTGCCATAAGAGGCTGACCCAAAATCCCAAACTCCCAAAGCAAAACTAGTCCTGGATATGGCTAGAAATCCACAGCACTCCGGCCTCCCTCTCCACCCCTGACCCTGGCTCTCTAGCCTCATTATTCACCCATCGCCTTCAGCTCTGTGTATCTAATCGTTCTCATTTAATATGCATCATCTAGGACATATTTGCACAGTACAGTCAATGCTTCAAGCGAAGCAGATAGATGGTCTTTGACTGGGCTGAATATCTGACTCTGAGTTGTCCTTTTCACATTCTCCAATCTCCATCTTATCCGGGCAAACCTGGCTTGTGCCTGATCGCTAATAAACATTTTTCTTACTCATTTGCCTAACTGTTTCAAATTCATCCCTGTCCCTTTTTGCCTTGATTGCTGCTTCAAATGCTTCAGAATTTGGGTGGACCATCTTTAGGCTGGACCAGCTTAGCAGCTTGACAGGAAGAGGACACGTTGGATCTTACCCAGAGTTGCTATAGCACGTGGTTTTGATCAGGGCAAGTCATATGTTCCTCTAATAAGGAATCTTAATCGTGGATGCCTCCACCCCCCCCCCCCCCCCCCCCCCCCCCCCCATCCTTCTCCAGCGAAGACCTCCTCTTCTGTTCTCGGTTCGTCTACCGTTCATGTGGAGCTTGAGAAACTGCTTCAGCTCGCTGTGCCGCATCCTCCTGGCTGTCAGCTGTGGATTAGCTACTCCAACTTCTTCCTTTTGTACGGAGCTACTTTCTGCCAACGCTCTGCATGGGTGCATGCCAATTCCCTTATTTGACTGTTCCTTGCTCCTCGCTTGACCCCATAAATTGTCAGCCACCATAAAGGTTTGTTCCAATGCTCTTATTTCACTACACTGGAGGAGCGAGGAGGGATCACCGAGGAGACAAGAGTTTTATACCAAAGTGGTCACAACCAACTGAAGGGTATTATTAGTTTTAAATTGCCTGATGTCGAACAGGTGGATTACCGCCGCCAACTATCAGAGAGACAAAAAAGCCAGAGAGGATCCAGTAAGACCCCAAGTCCCTGTGCTGATTCTCGGCTCTCAGCTCAGCCCTGAGCCCGGGCTGAAGGAGTCGGTGGTCAGACTCACCCCGCCGTGGACATGAGGGCTGCCTCTCCAACAGAATTACACTTTGGGTATACATGGGCTCAATATAGGAGCTTCCCTGCAAGAACCCAGGGATTTCATGTCGATTAAGAAGCAGAAAATGAATTCCGGTGTTTGTGTAAAGTGCTTAATTGCCTGTTTGATTTATGAGTTATGTATGGCAGAATGGTAAGAGGATTTCCAGTGCCCAGCGAATATTTAATTGTGTTTTGCAAGAATTCACAAACAGTTTTTGTGATATACTGTATGTGCATGTGCACACGTCTACCCGGCTGCAAAGACGATGACGAGGCAGACCAGAGCTGTCGGTCTCTGGCTTAGCTGTTTGCTTTGGCAGCGCTGCAGCTGAGGAACTAGGACAGAGCTCTGTGTGTTCGTGTGAGTGTGTGTGTGTGTGTGTGTGTGTGTGTGTGTCTGCACTCGTGCAATTGTTCATGTGCGGGTCCATGTGTGAATGCTGAGCTCCTTTGACACCTGTCATCCAGGTAATGAGCCCAGTGCTTTCATCAAAACAGCTGGAAGCAGTTCAGACAGACCTCAGCCTGCTCAGTAACCTGCAAGAGTGAGTGCAGACAGACAGACAGACAGACAGACAGATAGACAGACAAACAGACATAGATAAGATCAGACAGACAGACAGATAAGATCAGACAGATAGATAGATAGATAGACAGACAGACAGATAGATAAGATCAGAGAGATAGATAGATAGATAGACGGACAGACGGACGGACAGACAGACAGACAGACAGACAGACAGACAGACAGACAGATAGATAGATAGATAGATAGATAGATAGATAGATAGATAGGCAGACAGATAGACAGACAGACAGATAAGATCAGACAGATAGATAAGATCAGACAGACAGACAGACAGATAGATAAGATCAGACAGACAGACAGATAAGATCAGACAGACAGGCAGATAGATAGACAGACAGATGGATAGATAAGATCAGACAGATAAGATCAGACAGACAGACAGACAGACAGATACTCCAGAAAAAATGAGAGGTTAGTCCCTTAAAACCAAAGGGAAAATTGGTCAAAGAAAAGAATCCATAAACCCTAACCCATATGCACCTTTAATGTCTTTCAGTGGATGTAGTTTCATGTTATTAAGCATGTCATATAGGATGTTCAATTATTGAACCATCCCAGACAAGCTAATATGCAATTCGATTTTTGAACATTTCAAACATTTACACCAGTCAGTAGGCTGAGTGCCACGGACAGGGCCGGAAAGTCCGGACATATTTAAAGACGGACTAACACATTGTTGGTTTTTAGTCTTTTCGTGGGATTTGTTGGCAATAGCGAAAATATAGAATAATTGGGGTTCCGATCTTGATGATTGTTAGGAACTCAACCACAATCTCCAGTGTGAAGGTGTCAGGCTCTACACACCCAACCAAGCACCCTCTCCTCAAGGATTTGTGATAGTATAACATCATGCTACTTAACATAGGTTAAAATGGCCCTGTAGAAAACACAGGGGTGTGTTGGTGTGGGCGTTTTCATGACATATGAATTCAGTGATACCTGTTGGTTTCAATGGTAAAACATTGCTGTCTCAATGATCTCAATGGTCTCAATTACAGGGTATTCTGCCCTGGAGTGTGTGCGCTTACACAAGGTTTGAAATGCTGGATGACGTTGAGTTGCGATGCAGCAACATTTGACCGAGATCACTTCTGGCGACCAGTACTTTTACTTTTCTGCGGGGACGGTCCCCATCCAGACTCCCATAAGCCCATGCAGTACACCAATCCAATTCCATTGTGTTTACTGAAGTGTCAGTGATGCAGATCATTACTTTGGGATCTCTGAGCATCAAAAAGATGGTCATGTTATTTCTTTTTCCCCGTTAAATAGCTCCCTGCAAAAACACAAACAAACATGATAGTAAGGTTATTGTTTTCTACAGTCAGTCTTATATCTAAAGCAGCAACAGTACCAGTTCGTCCTTAGTGGGGAAACTCACAAGCAGAGACTGGAGCAGAATTAATTTGCCATAGGCATTGCAACTTTGCTCCAACTATGTAAAAAAGAAATCCACCCTGCTGCACATTGTAATGAAACCCATCTGTCTGCATGTGCCACTGCAGCAACGTGAAATCATCATCTCTCGGACGGAGAGTGGATGTTTAAGTCCTTTCTCACACAAATCGAGGATTGTAATGAGTGAGAGCTTTTGGGATTAGACGCCACGCTGACAGTATGGCATCAGGTTAGGAACACACTGAGATCATCTCCAATGCGAAAAACATGGCGTCTGTTTCCACATTATGGCTGTCGGCATGTGCAATAATTAGACTGTGGCATATCATAATGAGGTTGCTAACTGGATATGTGACATGCGTTGATGATAGTTATTATTTGAAATAAAAAGAAAATGCGTACAACACGATATCTTTAGGCAAGATATCGTGTCACAGAGTTTCACATTATTTCTCCATTTTGTCTCTTTTTACGCACAACGCTTGGACATCCATGTGCTTGTGGGACGCAAACAAAAAAGAGGGTTAGAGAGATGCAGTGAGTTGTTGTTGCTCGATCAAGCTGGTGTCTATGTAGAGCAGGGCCAATGGCCAGCATCTCAATTTTATCCGAATTTAGGAGCAGGAAATTAAACTATTAGTTAGAGACTGGTCTAAAATGATTCTCTAGATCAAGATGTAGTAGGTAGCGGGACAACGCCAGTCTTATGTGACCATCACTTTAACACCATCCTTTAAGTCGCCGGTACAATAATCAACATGGCCTGTCACTGCAAAGAGCCAGGACCACAGGAAATTGCTCATCAAGTGCAATTAAAGTAGCTGGACCAATGTGGCAGGTGGTGAACACATCAGCACTAACAGGCTAGTGTCACGTCAGATTTAATAGGAACGTGATCTGATACCACAGATGTGACAGGAGAGACAGTCAGAAACAGAAACGTCTATCCTGCATGAGAATCAAGTAAAGGCTGTCACTACTGCAGTGAGTAGTTTCATGCACAAACTGAAGTACCAGGAAGCACCAAGTAAGGTTTGACCTACAGGGTTGAATGCCTTTTTCAGGTGATTATTGAAATCCTGAATAATTAAAATCCCATCAGAATGAGTAAGGTCTGAGATAAAAATCCCAAGTTCTTCAAGGGCCAGGTGGTCCATAGAGTACCACAAAATTGAGTCTGTTGCCCTGGACAAAGCAATTCATAGTTGATGAAGATGGTTTTAAAATTACAGCCCCCCCAAATGAGCAACACATTGATGTAGTCATCATTTAATGGTGAGAAAACATTTGGTTTCAGACACGTTTCACAAAAACCAATCATATCCAGGCCACGCTGAAGAATCAAGTCATCTATCAGTGTGGCTTTGGTAGACAGTGATCTGATAGCCGGCAGTGGATGATGAATTCACTGGAACAGGATTCCTTATATTATTAGCGGAAGAGTTTGGAAGGCTGGGCACGTGTCAGCGTGTTTTGTTTGTTTTGTTTTGTAAGACTCTATCAGGTGCTCTGTGGGACACTTCACCACTGGCAATGGTAGGGATGATAATTAGGCTTTTGTGATTCATGTATTTAGGTAAAGAAAAACAGTTAACAGAGGCTGGCGATGCTTATCTTTATCTAATAATGCGGGTAATGGAATCCCCAGTTACTAATTGCGGGCGTTGTTTAACTCTGTCGGTGGAGGTAGAGGAGGCACACAAGCCAACGGGACTACCAAAAGCAAGGAAGTTGTTGGAAGCAGAAGGAGGTGACTGCAGACCGGGCTGCCAGAACCAGCTGCCACGCCGCCAAACAGGGACGTAGCGTGCGGGACCTGCCGACGAGCTTATGCTAGTGCTTCCACTTAGAGGCTTGCTATGGCTAGTGCCTCGTCTCTCCGGAAGAGGTACCCGATTTGCAATTAACACAAAGCATTATAACTCAGTGAGTGAGGTTGCAAACCACCTGTAGCATGTCTTCCTTCCACCTTAAGTCGCAAGGGGTTAAGTTCCTTGTCATGGAAAAAGGCTACAAGAGGGTTTGCTGCGGTATCGTCACTACATCCACCTTTGCTTCTAAGAAGAAACAGGGATTATTCGCGTCAACCGTTTTTCTGGAAAGCAGGCTTACATTGTAAGTGATGCTACCGACAGTCTTGCATTCCAAGTTCAAGGGAATAAAACATTTTGAAAAATAATTATTATGTTCAATTATTGAATTAATTCAAAATTAAACAGTACACTTAGTTTCAATTTCCAGATCACCAAAAAACAGTGGTAAGAAACTAGAGAGAAATATGCAATTTATTGTCTCCTGGCCAGCCTCAAGTATCCATTTGACACTTCCATCACTGTGATTCAATACAGCTTCTCCCCAGAGCCATTAAATCATTCATAGGTTGTTGTTATTATTTGTCCTGTTGCTATACATGATGTCATTGACAAGTCTCATGTGAAGTCTGGTAAGGGAGCATGTGCACAGCTCACTGCGTTGGCTGTGCTCAGCAAACACAGCATGATAAACAGCTGATGGTTGTGTATGTAAGGGCGCAGTGTGTTGTTGATCAGGGCTGGTGCAGCTGGTTTTTACAGCTGTCGGTGGCATTTTGAGGCCAGGTCTCCCAGTGCAAGGGTTCCGCTGCGATCAGCCAAAGAATGAGCTTAATCGTTTATAATGAGTCCAGAGTCCAGCCTGCCAGCCTTGTGAATGAGACGGACTTAACAGGTCAAAGCGGTCCAGCAGATTCTTGTTTTGCATTACACTGCGAGAAAGGAGAACAAGTTACATTCTCCGTCTTGTGACTTTATTTTCCTTTCCTGAGAGGAGCCCTGTCACATCAAGTAATCAGATTGGTTTTCCAGAGGTGTGGACTGGAGTCACACTCGAGCCATACTCGGGTCACCAATTTGATAACTTCAGACCGGAGTTGACAGAATCAGAATGACTCGCGCCCCGGACTTCAACTTAATCACCGTGACCCGCAACTTGACTTGGACTTGAGTCTGTTGACTTGGAGGAATTGATGCCCTTGCCAACTCCAAGGAGGAGGAAACCTGCCAGTATATCCACAGGCCAGTGTTCAAACTGTAGGCCTGCTGGAAGCTTTGAATTAACTGTTGTACATTTGTGGCAGGATTAGTTCAGAGGCAGCGAATCTTCTGAGACAGGAATGGAGAGAAAAGAGGGACGTGTTCTGTGAGATGAAAGCTGGCATTTTCTTCTATGACATTTTGTACCAGCAAATTAATTTGAAGAAAACATAGTGCTTCTGTATGTTCGCGTATTTATCCTCGCAGTTTACATAAGATTCACATTGAACATATCTGCATTTTCTACACTCTCTGCATGCGGTAACTAAAGGCTTCAGTATGCTTCAAACCGACCAAATATAACATGGACACTAAAGAGTTCATACCTATTCCAAATGACCACACTCTACAAGCTAAATGTAATGAATCTTACAAACAAGGTTAACAGCAGAGACTTTTCGACAGTCCAACCGTCAAGGTGTCCATGGTGTTACACTTGGTCGTGCACATTCATTTTTACCCAAAAACAAGGACATAATGTATATATAAAAAACAAACAAAAAAAAGACGCAATAAAAAACGCCCAACCCTTTCAATTCACTGGCAGATCCAGAGTATTCACAAAGGCCCTGAAAGTGCCATGAGATTCAGCTGCTTGATTGTTGTT
Source organism: Enoplosus armatus (assembly GCF_043641665.1). Lineage (NCBI taxonomy): Eukaryota > Metazoa > Chordata > Actinopteri > Centrarchiformes > Enoplosidae > Enoplosus > Enoplosus armatus. The sequence goes on along the minus strand of NC_092180.1, from coordinate 29,897,411 downwards.
AGATGTTAGAGATTTGTTCCATTGAGAGATGTTCTGCCAACAAATCGAACCTTTGTGACGTTGAGCAGTGTTGTCTTTTATTGTATTGCTATACAGTACTGCGTTGTGGTGTTTGTGTAGGTGACTGATGGCAGTGAGGTCTCCTAAGAGGCAAAGGGAAGGGGGTAGTCGAATGCTGTGACCCAGGATTCGGGAGACGATAGTTATGTTATTCCAGAGGCTTTGGGTTAGTGTGCGAAGCCATACTGATGGGTATTCTCATTTATTTGACGAGGTCTTTATAGATTATATAAGTCTTACACTCGTGCATTTGAAACACGGGGAAAGATTGGAAGGAGACAATTATTTCAGTTTCACATAAGGAGGGATAAAACCCCATGGAGTGGAGCTCCCAAGGCCCTCCAAGATTCCAATTGTAAAATGTTGACCACCATACTTGCAAAGAGACTAAAATATCACAATTTTGGCACATCCAGATCAGACAGGCTTTACTGTCAGTCTGTCATATAAATATTGGCAGGATACAAAAATGTTTGTTGACATGTATGGCACTGGACTTGGACACTGAAAAGGCATTTGACCGTGTCTCCTGGCCTTTTCTTTTTAAAGTATTGAAGCGATATGGTCTAGGGAATGGCTTTGTTAAATGGGTCCAGCTTTTATGCTCATCTCCACAGGCGTCAGTGAGGGAAAATGGGTGTTTCTTTGAGGGGTTTCAGGCAAGCCTCTTCTATTTGTCCTCAGTATAGAACCCCTCGCACAGCTAATAAGGCATAGCACAGACGTAAGTGGTATTTAGCTGATTGGAAAGGAGCATAGGCCGTCGCTGTATGCGCATATATACGTAATGGTATATATCTCTGACCCTGCAAAGTCACACATTTTAAATAAGGGAGTTTGGCCAGAGATCTGCACTCAACCCCACACAGTCACCAACGCCAATTTCGTGGAGAGAATTTCAATGGATGGATAATCAACAGATTTGATGGTTCCGGTTCCAAACCGGTAGTCAAATCAAGTAGATGTTGGAGGGCATTATGGAGAGACCATGGCTACCCATTTACATAGAATTTGGCAACGCCCATTGTTAGATAACTTTTGGAAATACATATTTACCACTGTGAACAAAGTAGAATAGATGTTGAATTGGTAAGAGACCCTCTGATAGCAATTCTTGGGATGAAACCGGATGTAATTGATAGTGTGCAGACACAATGTTAGACGATACAAACAAGCCCCTTGTTTGAAGCTTACTCAGGCCTCAAAGTGCAAGATTAGGCAACTAAAACCACACAGACAGATAGTGGTCATGGTTAGAAGACATTTACAACAAATCACATCGCATACTCTCCACCAGAGCTAACCACTTTGCAAACCGTGCAACTGTGTTTTCGATTTTTGAGCCCGACATTCCCTTCTGAAGAGGCATACTGGCGACTTGTGACAACTTCAAAGCTCAAATTCAAAAATTCACTCAAATCCTTTTAGTGCCCATCCACAGCCTTAGCCTCCACTTTCTCATTTTGCTTTGTGTCTCGTGCCCCTCCTGCCTGATTTCTTAACTGGAACTAAATGTTGCCAGTGAACACCACTTGCTAATGTGGATTAGTGTCATATGAACTTTCTAGGAGAAATGGTTGAATCGCAGACCCCTGCCATAGACATTGGCCATAATCCTCCCTTGTACATGGGTTTCACCTACAGTGAAGTAAGCCAGTTGAGAGAACATTAAACAGATCTCATAAGTAGTAGATTGTATTCAACACTCTCATACAGGAGGCAGGCATTTTTTTTCTTTTTTCTAATCCCATCAGACACACTCCCATATCAGTACACAAACTGAGATTAATGCTGCTGGCTATTTTCACTCTGCATGAGCTCCTACAACCAAACAAAGTGATGCAAGTCTGTTTACCAGCCCTGAAACTCGGCAGGAGATCAAGTGTGAAGCAACCTAATAGGATTTGCACTTACATGTTTCATGATTCGCAAAACAAAGAGGGAAATCTATGATGTAATTTGGGATTACTGGAGGAAAAGAAAGACGGAATCAATAAATAAATCAGTGAATAAAAGAAAGGATGACTGAATGAATTAATGATGGATTCACCCAACAGTGGCTGAGTTTTGCCAGCAAGGAAAAAAATGAAAAGAAGTGCTCTATCTTTCGGGATTGGACATCCCAACAAATTGAGCCAGGACAATGTGTCCAAACTCACGTTCAATTCAATGTATCTTCACGTCACAAAACATCAGGATATCCAACTCGCACTGTGTGGAATTTTATATTAAGTGAATAGCATAAAACAACAGCAGTGTTAGCTTATGTGGTCCAAGTCTATAATGAAATCAGTGCAAAACATGCTGAAGGTCTGCAGTGTGTTAAGGTGATGTAGAATGATTAGCAATATATATATATATAGATCTATCCTCCTTTCCTTCTTCTTGTAGGTATTGATACAGAATGAAATGTATTAAAAAGTTATGGATGGCAGGCAAGAGAAACAATGGAATCATGATTATAGGAAATGAATGAAAGCTGACCAGGTGGGGTAGGGTTCTGTTCTGTTGTAGTGTGTTTGACGGAGGTGGGTAAATTTACAGGCGGACACGTTTTTCCAGTGCGTAATATTCGTGGTGTTCCCTGATCTCCAGTTCATGAGGATAGTTCTCTTGGCGATGGTTAGAGCCACGGGGAGTAATCCACTGCTGTTCTTGACGATATGTCCCCTAGTGCGCAAAGGGAGGGGGATGAAGAGGGATAGTGACTCAGTGATGTCTTTCCAAAATTGTTTCATTGGTGTGCAGTGCCAGGTGGCACGAACATAGCTTATCTGGGCTATGTTGTATGCGATGTGAACAGATTTACGTCCAGTGAAGTGAATTCTGTGGAGTGTCTTCTGTTGTACGAGTTGTAGGTTGGCATTTTTAGTCCTGAAATATCTGTATCTTGTGGTGGTTTCTTATTAATTGAGAAAATCAGGGTTTCTCTCAAGTTTCTCCTATCGTTAACGTTATGAATCAAGGATGGCATTTGATTATCCAGCTGAGGAATGGTACGGCTGAAATCCGAACTGTTTGTTATATCTAACCATTTGTTGTCCGATTGATTGGGGTGGATCCATTTGAATGGATATGTTGAAGCTGATTGGCCAGAGAGCAGTGGTAAAAATATCGAGCTTCCGGGCCTCCTTGTGTTTTTGTAGAGTGGTCAATCTAATTGAGATAAATGCGTGTACAGGCCAACATAACACTGGTAATCGTATTTGGTCTGTGTGTCATCCGATCATTCAATTACTCCATTAAATCTGGCAAATGAAAAATTGAAAAAAACTAGTCATATTTACTTTTTCTGTATGCACCAAAAGATTTTGGTTGTTAAAGCTGCACTGCCCAGTTTATATACCCCTACAGCTGCTTTTATCTGGATCAAAGACTGTTACAACGAAACCAGTTCTATTTTGGCCCAACATGCGTTCACCAGGGTGTTAGTTATCTCTTAATTACTTAGGATTGCTGCAACTAGATTTCACGCTGGCTCACACTGAATAATGTTACACATTGGAAAAAAACACGACGGCACAACCTCCCTCTCCCCGACTTTGAGTTTCTCACTTTCTCTAGTTTCTTTCTGTTGTTCTAACCCACCCTGTGTTACAGGTTGCATATGCTTAGTTCAACCAATAACTTTACTTCCTCGGATTCTTTCATATGAATAGTTTTAAGAGGTCTGAAGAGGCAAAATAATAATAAGCCATCAAGTTTGAGGTTATGAACCCTCATAAACCCTTTATAAAGGCTGCCTTATTTGAAAGTAGTACCAATGGAACTTGCGCTCAGGGGCTATCTTACCATGTCCTCATCATGGCAAATTGAGAAATATACTATACATGTCCAGGTCATCTGGGTTGTCAGTGGACACAGATTGCTGATACTGAGCTATGCAGAGCTCACAATAGGCCAGGCAGGCTGTCCAGGCCAAAAAAGCCTTGGCTGGACAGATTCTCCTCATGCCGATGTTATTACTGTCGGAGGTCTGTGATGGCTGTTAGCCGGCTGAGCCCGACAACAAAAGGTGGTTTTATCCTATTAGCAGGAGTGCTAACGTGTCTAATTCCTCTCTACCGGATCAGTCTGTCCCTTCGGATGCAGCAGGCAGAGAAGAGCGAGAGAATACCGAGTTCCACCCCAGCGCAACAGTCCAAGGCCCGCGGATCGATCCCGTCTATGTGGGTGCGACGTAACGAGGTTGAAGACTGCAAAGCGATTCGCTCTGCCAGCTCCAAGGTCAGCTAGTGATCCGGGCCTGGCAGGCAGGGTGAAATGAAACCTGCGGAGGCATGTCAGAAATGTTAATTCTGGTTGACCAGGCATAAATAACATTGTCAGAGGAATTAGAGTTTGTTCCTGTGCTCTGAGTTTCACTGACAAGGCAAGAAAGGGTTTTGGGGGAGGGCCTGCGCTACCACTTCTCCAGGAAAAACACTTTTCTGAATTGTATAAATACGTGTTTTGACTATTGGTCCGGTGACGCACGGGTTGAAGGGCACAATTTAAAAGCACTTTGGAAGGTTCAGTTCTTTGGTTCTCTGATTTATTTTCCTTAAATACTTAGCTTTCCTCTCACATACACACACACACACACACACACACATGCAGCTCCAGTATGAGATTCCTTTTTTTCTTTGGCACCACGGGGTCTGCAGTGACATCACTGACCCAGGGGAAGCCAATTTTCCTATTTCTGGTGACACGCAGCCAGGAAAACTTTCCATTCTCTCCCACTCTCTATCAAAGTCTCTCTCTCTCCATCACTCCCTCCCTCCCTTTCATCTTAGCTTTTCACACCGCAGATAAGATAGAAGAAAGGGTTGGGGGGCGAGACGCATGAAAGCTGTCGCAGCTTGGTGGTCCTAATTGCCTAAAACAGATGAGCGTATCACGGGGCTGTGAGGTAATGCTGCTGTTCAGTGGCTACAGAGGGTGAAGTGCTGGTTCTCTTTTGCATTTCAGCAGCCCATTATTCAGCAGAGTGGGACCTGAGGCCCGCACCAGCTAACTGCTGGACTCTTACACTCTGCCACTACTACTACTGGAGAATGCTCCCAATGGGACAACACTGTGTGACACATGGTATAATGTAGCTCAACTCAAAGTACCGGGAATGACTCCACACTGCAAAAACTAGATTTCTTATGAGGTTTAAGCGTTAAGACTTATTTTAAGCTTTGAAGCTTACAGACAAAGGTTTTAGTCTTTTGACTATATAAATATATACAATCTCAAAGTGTAGTCTTGTTTTGCATACGTTCATTTTCACACTTGCCGGTGATGACACTACACGACTCTCATCGCTACAATTATTATTATTAATTCAGTTGTTATTACAGCTGTAACTACTGTTATTAGTCATAGCCATTAGGAAGTTTTTCCTTGCCACTGTCTCCATAGTGCTTGCTCATGGTGGGAACTGTTGGGTCTCTGTAGTTGTTGTGATTTGGCGCCGTACAAATAACACTGAATTGAACTGAATTGAAAATCAGGGGATCACCAAAGACAGTAGGACTCATCCTCTGAACTGAATGTCAGTCATGCCGTTTTCTGCTGAATAACTGGGACGAAGAGAATTCTACCTCATCCTGATTTCATGCAATCTGATAGACATTCTGGCGATCATTGATGTTTTTTGTTTTTGTCCGCAGGGGTGTACACACATGTCAATCATCCGTCTCTGCGAGTCAGTTGATAGTTGTCCTAACCCGGGGTTTTGTGACCAGACTGAGCTAATCTTCTGCTGTGTTAGCTCAGTGTGGATATATTCGCTGTCATGATCTCTGCCAGCATGGCACAATTTTCAGCACGTTCCACTGGGCCTTTTAGCTTCTTCTTTTTTTCTTTTTTTTTTTTAGCTTAAGCTTTATCAAGAAGTATTTTTCACGCCTACTCGGTTCAGAGCACTTACTTCAAACCCTGCAGCAGTTTCTCTCTTTGTCGGGTTTATTGGTTTTCTGACAGAAATCAAACAATGATCTTATTGACAGGAAGTCCAAAACCAAGCTTTTTTTTTTTTTTACACCAAATGTCCGACTTTTGACTCTGATTACTGTTTTATTAAAATTTTATTAATCACAACAAAGGCAGTCGACAAAATCCCTACCCTGACATGCCATGGTGTGCTTGAGTGAATGATCACAGTGGGTTTGTTTACATTCGCATTGCAGTTACATTATTAAACTGGGACTAGTGAAGAGATGTCACAGCATAATCAGAAAAAAAATATATTATTGTCCATCACCAAGCGACGGAATGGAGTTTTTGTCTTTGTCTTTTCCACCGGCTTGGAGGTTTTGACAGTGAGGGCAGTCAAACAATTTTACCATCAAAATCGAGTTTAACGTTAGCTCTGGTGACTGCACGGGGAACTCCAGATATCCTCTTTACTCTACCTTGGTGTTTACACAGGTCTTTTAAAACAAATGAGAAATATTAACCCTTGCACTTTGGGGGGGGGGCTGGTCTATTGAGTTATTCCCTTGAAATGATGTGAGACATGTCGAACTTAATATAAACTGTTCAGAACATTACCCGATTGAAATAAGTGACCTTTGTGTTGGTGTTTGTCCTCGTGTAGACGTCCAGGATGACCCGCTCAGATGAAGACAAGGACATTGGGTGGGACGCCTGGGGCCCCTGGAGCGACTGCTCTCGGACCTGCGGGGGAGGAGCCTCCTACTCTCTGCGACGTTGTCTCAACGGAGAGTAAGCTTCACTTCACGCCTAACAAGACACAATTTGACAGTATCTTTGAAATATGGAAATACCTTGTGCAGAGGAGGAAAGGGGGGGGGGATCAAGTATGAGACCCCTTTACAGAGTTGCTACTCTTTGCTGGGGTTGATTGACTGTTTAATGACTAAAACTGTCAACTGGTCAGAGCTGCAAATCTGCTCACATATTACATTGTTCACACCACAAAATATTCAAGGGAGGGATATCCTGCTGAAATGTTGGTGACCATGATTACCCTGTATATGTAGTTCACTGATCCCTAACAAATGCGTTCATAGAGTTCACATGTATAGCCTATTGTTCACCTACAAATAGACAGATCTTTGAAAACGTCAAGCACAATAATTATCAAAACCTGGACGTCATTTCCTTAGTTTGGCCGCCATTTGTGTCAGTAATAATGACATTGTTCTCGCAAAATGACTTGCTGAGATCGGGGGAAACATGGTGACATCGCCAAAAAGATGTCTGGTGGACCAAAAACACAAGCAGTCACATGAGATCAGACAGGTTGCAAACAAACCCCCAGGTTGGTCAGAGAAAAAACAAAGGCGAATGGTAAAACTATTTGGCCAACAGTCATTGTAAACAACCATTAACCGTTTAACTCAGTTTACTTAAATAAACTAAAGAATACTCAGAAGGGAAATTCTACCAACCTGTCTAAGTGGGGAAACTGCCTGTTTTTGGTTTTTCATTATTGCAATTTTTTCACGTGGGTGTTTTTTTAAAAAAATTAAAATTAGCATAAATTAATTGACAGATAAACAACCTAGGGTCTGGTATTGGTGGTGCTCGAGGAATTGTTGAGGGATCACCAAAGTCATAAGGTTTCATCCTTTGGGGGCCCATGAGTGTCTCTGCTAAAGTGGTAAATTAGTTGCTACAGTATATTGATATTTCAATCTGGACAAAAGTGATGGACATAAGAGCACACATATGATAGATATGATAACGTACTCCAAAAAAGTAATTGCTGAGATCCGGAAACGTTATCTCCCTCACACTGATAAACACATCAAGTGTGTGGGTCGCGCATCTCCGCTGTTTTTAAAAGCCACGATCAGGCTCTCTGCTCACACTGTCAGCCTGTCTCCCCGCTCGGCTATTTGTTCAGCGGTGCCTGTCCAGGAAGTCATCATGGCCAATCTATTTCAGACTGTGCCCCGTGGCATCATTCTATAGCCTCCTGGCAACGCATTTGTCTCCATTATATCTGACTGCAGCTCAGCCTCACTTTCTTACCCATGCTACCCGCTGAAATGTCTCCCTCGTGAGACATCAAAGTCCTAAGCAAGGACTTTTCTACTGCACACACACAATGCATTTCATCAGTATTCTTTTCACATGTTATGTTGCAGCCTTATGCTAAAATCGTATATACACAGTATATATTTTCCCCTCATCAATCCACACTAAATACCCCATAATGAAAAAAGGGAAAACAGGATTTTAGTTATGTTTGCCAATTAATTAAAAAGGAAAAATTGAAATGTCAAACTGTGCAGCAGATGTAGTACAAATAAGGAAGAGTGCAAATATGTTGCAATGTCCCGTTATTGCATATTATGTCCCATAATGGTAATGATTGTAATCCACAGAGAGACAGTAATGCAGAGAGAAAGAGAGAGGAAGAAAGGGTTTCCTGTGGTGTTGTGCATTGTGGTGGTAACAGTCTAATAATAATAGTATTTTTTTTAAATTTCTTTTTATTTTCATCATTTTCTTTATAGAGCGCTTTTCATGGTACTCAGAGACACTAAGTTAAACACATAAGTTGAAATGGTGATAAAAGCAAGATATTAAAAACACTCATTAACCCTTCTGTTGTGTTTGGGTCAAATCTGACCGATTTACAACTTCATAAAATCATAACATTTTTATTTTTCCTCTGATTGCCTCAAGGCCTTATGATATCCTCCACACTAGGCATTTGAACATATGAAATTGCTGACCACCACTTTCATTGAATTTTGAGTGGTCTAATCAACTTTGTAACACCTGTGGTGTTCCCGGTCAAAAGTGACCGGCATAGGAAATGAATGGGTAATACTAGATTATGTTCATCTATTAGATGGAAAACGTCCCCATGCACACTCACACATCCACAACCACCCCCCACACACACACACTCACACACCACACTGAAGAATTTGTGTGCCCCCCACACACACTCTCGCTGTCTCTCTCTCTCTCTCTCTCTCTCACACACACACACACGCACACTCACTCTCTCTCTCTCTCTCTCACTCACACTCACACACACACACACGCACACTCTCTCTCTCTCTCTCACTCACACACACACACACATATATATTCCCCCACGTGAACCACACTGAAGAATTAGGTGTCATTTATGGGAACCTGTCTCTTTCTCGTGCTTATGTGTCCATCCCCCCACAGGAGACCAAACAATGTATCATACCTGTTCAAAGGCCCCATATATAAAGATTTACACATTTCAAACTAAACAATTAGGTGTTTGTTCCCCCCCAACAAGGACAGGGGCAAAAGAGGAAGAGATGCAAGCTCCGTGCCCCGAGAGACAATAAAACAAGACTGACATGCTACAAATGTGATGCCTACGTTTGCAAGGCACACTCCAACCTAATTGTACAATGCCACTCCTGTGTGTGAACACACACACACGCACACACGCACACACACACACACACACACAAAGATGACTATTCATGTTGATTTTCTGATGTTCTGTGAATTTGGTCTCTGTTTTGATTATTATTATAACCCCTAATTTACAGTGTCTATTCTTTGTATATTCACTGCAGTTATTCATGTTCACCATTAGTTGGAGACATTATTTACAGCATTAAAAGGTGTTAATTAAAATTTGGTGATGATTATGTTTGAATTATGTTTTTTGTGTTAATGTAAGAGCAGTTAAACCAGACCGGTCAAATTTGACCGGGAACACCAAAATAAGGGGGGAGAAACCAATATAATACAAGGGTTAATCACACATTAAAAGCAGTTCTGAAAAGGTGAGTTTTGATTAGTGATTTGAACGTGTTTGGGGAGAGTGTTCCAGAGGGAGGGGGCAGCTCTGGAGAAGGCTCTGTTGCCCCCCAGGTCCGGTGCTTGGTACTGAGAGGTGGAGACAGGAGGTTGGCGTCAGAGGAGCGGAGGCTGCGGGAAGGAGTGTGGTGGTGGAGCAAGTCGGTGAGGTAGGAGGGGGGCCTGGTTATGGAGGGCTTTATGAGTGAGGAGAAGGACTTTGAATCTGATTCGTTGTCGGACAGGGAGCCAGTGGAGGTTCTGGAGGACAGGGGTGATGTGGTCACGGGAGCGGGACTGGGTAAGCAGGTGAGCAGCAGAGTTCTGGATATACTTGGAGCTTATTTAGGACTTTGGATGGTGTGCCATAAAGAATGCTGCTGCAGTAGTCAAATCTGGATGTGATGAATGCATGAATCCAAGTTTCGGCAGCAGACGAGCTTTGTTTTTGGGGAAAAAGGCAGTTCTGCTGATTTGATTGACATGGTGTTCAAAGGAGAGGTTGCTGTCGAAAATGACCCCGAGGTTGCGGATGTGTGGGGAGGGAGACAGATTGGAGTTATCAATGGTGAGGCAGAGGTTGTGAGTAGTTTTGGTGAGGGATTTGGGACCAATGATGATCATGTCTGATTTATCGTAATTTATCATGCTTTGGCTTGCATCCATGATTTGGTCGGAGTGGAGTGGGTTGCAGTGGCGATGGATTTAGTGGAGATGTAGAGCTGGACATCATCGGCGTGGCAGTGGAAGTGGAGACCATGACGGTGAATGATGTTGCCAAGGGTGAGCATGTAGAGGATGAACAGGAGAGGACCAAGCACCAAACCCTGGGGGACGCCTTGGGACAGAGGAACAGTCGAGTAGATGCAGTTGTTGATGTTGATGAACTGTTGTCTGTTTGTGAGGTATGATTTTAACCAGGAGAGGGCAGCACCGGTGAAGTTGAGGGAGGATTCGAGGCAGGAGAGAAGAATAGTGTGGTTGATGGTGTTGAAGGCCGCAGTGAGGTCCAGGGGGATGAGAATGGTGAGGTGAGGAGTCTGAGCAGAGGAGGAGGTCATTGGTTACTTTGAGGAGGGCTGTTTCAGTGCTGTGAGCGGCAACCGGATTGAAATGGTTCAAACAGTTTGTTGGAAATTCAATTCAATTCAATTCAATTTTATGTATAAAGCGCCAAATCACAACAAAGGTCATCTCATGACATTTTGAAATGAGGTGAGCTTTGAGTAGGGAGGCGAAAAAAAACGTGCCAGTATTTTTGACAGAAAGGGGAAATTAGAGATGGGCCGCAAATTGCTCATGATGTCAGGGTTGAGGCCAGGTTTTTTGAGGATGGGGGTGACAGCAGCCAATTTGAGTGTTTGGGGGACTGAACCAGAGCTGAAGGAGGAGGTTAATGATTTCTGTGATGGGGGGTGGGGTAGCTCGGAAGCAGTCCTTAACAAGGTTGGATGGAATAGGATCTAAAGCACAGGTGGAGCTTCTCATGCCAATCATGAATTCAGGCAGCTTGATTGTGGACACTGGGGACAAAGTAGCAAGATCCATCCCCATGTCAGATTCAGCCTTCCTGGTGAGGTTGTTAAATCTATTGGCGCTGACTTCCCTCACCTTGCTGCTCCAGCACACAATGACAAAGAAAATAACACCGGCTACCACAGCCTCAGCATGGTACTGCAGACATTGAATGACCGGTGTCTCCGCAAAAAGTAGAGCCGGCTCTGGCCCTTCTTGTACATAGCCACAGTAACCACGTCCAACCCCTGGACGGAAGTAGGTGTAGGGGATGTTGAAGTCTTGAAGTCTCCTTCAAGTCTGCCTACCACCAATTCCTTCATCTTACCAGTGTTTAGCTGCATGTGGTTCAGCCTACACAACTCAATGAAGGTGTCCACTACACCCCTGTACTCTACTACGCCCCCTTCCCCTCGCTGATGCAGTCCACAATTGTAAAGTCGACAGTGAACATCAGAAGGTGGCAGCACCTGGAGTTGTATCTGAAGTCCGAGGTGTAGAGGGTGAACTATTGGGCCCCCGTGTAGCTCACCACAGTGTCAGACACGCAGCCCTGCATTCTAACATACTGTGGCCGACCAGTCAGATAGTCCACAATTGCACACAACCACTGCGTATACCTGTATTGCCGTCAGCTTGCTCCCCTGCAGGGCAGGCTGGATGGTGTTGAACGCAATGGAGAACTCAAAGAACATGACTCTCACACTGTTACCCAGCCCGTTCATGTGAGCATAGGCACGGTGAAGCAGGAAGATGATGGCATCTTTCATTCCCACCTTTTGCTGGTGGGCAAACTGAAGGGGGTCCACTGACGGCATCTTTCACCCCCACCTTTTGCTGGTAGGCAAACTGAAGGGGGTCCACTGACGGCATAACCAAGGACTGTAGGTATGGCAGGACCAGCTTCTCCAGGGACTTCATTAAGTGGGAAGTCAACGACCAGTCTGTAGTCATTGGAGATGCTAGGGCATGCCTTCTTTGGTGCAGGCACCAGGCAGGACGTCTTTCTCAGCTTAACTTAAGTACTCCACGCAGTTGGGTGGTACACGCTTTGAATACCTTTGGGCTGATGCTGTCTGGACCCGCAGCCTTGCCTGGACGGAGTCTACTCAACTCTCTTCTCACCTGCTCCACTGTGAAGGTCGGTCGGTGTGCAGTGTGTGATGGGCCCTGTAGCGTTGTTGGGGAGAGCTGGTGTGGGGGAGGAGAAAGCTATTGTAAAGGCGTTGGAGGGAGCTGATGGTGGGGGGACAGTTTGGTGTCCCCATCTCTGAAGACGCTCTTTTTCTCATTCAAGAGGACTGATGTCTCTGGTGACCCAAGGTTTGTTGTTTGGAAAACAGCGTACAGTCTCTGTTGGAACAACATTATCCACACAGAAGTTGATGAACCCTGTTATAAAATCAATGAGTTCATCGATGTCCTCTCATATGAATTGCAGAGATCCAGAAATCCTCAGCACAGCTATAATACTGTATCTGAATATATAACTCATATTTTCAATTTTCGCTTTACCTCAGACATCGTTTCTATAGTTTGGGAGACTGCCTATATTCTTCCTCTCCATAATGGTGGTAGCAAATCTGAATTAAATAATTACTGTTCAATTTCAAAATGATCCCGTTTTGGAAAAATGCGTCACTTGGTAATGAACAGTTTAAATAATTTTTCATTCTTATTAACTATTCTGTTTATTTACTATTCTATACTATTACTATTCTATATTCTATACTTACTTCTATACTATATTCTTTACTATTCTATAACTATTAACTTCATTTAAGTCTGGCTTTAGGCCTAAGCATAGCACTATCTCAGAATCAGAATCAGAATCAGAATCAGAAACTGTTTATTGCCAAGTAACATACATTACAAGGAATTTGCTGTGGTCTGAAGGTGCTATTGTTTTGATAACAAATAAGTAGAATATAAAAGCTAAAATAAGAATAAGAATAAAAATAAAAATAAAAAAAAAAAATTAGATAAGATAAATAACAACAGTGCAGTGACCAGAATAAAGTAAAGTGTCCAGATAAAGTGTCCAGTAGGGGGTGGGTGCGTTAATGTAACGCAGTGGGGACAGGGGTGATGTACGTTAATATAACGTATAGCTTGTGTTTGTGTTCTGGGGGGGGGTCAGTGAGAGTTTGTCAGGTTGACTGCAGAGGGGAAGAAACTGTTTTTGTGGCGGGAGGTTTTGGTCCTGATGGACCGCAGCCTCCTGCCAGAGGGGAGGGGGTCGAACAGATGGTGTCCGGGGTGGGAGGGGTCGGCAGCGATCTTCCCTGCTCTCCTCAGGGTCCTGGAGGAGTACAGGTCCTGAAGAGATGGAAGGTTGCAGCCGATCACCCTCTCTGCAGAGCGGATGATACGCTGCAGTCTGCGTCTGTCCTTGGTGGAGGCAGCAGCGTACCAGACGGTGATGGAGGAGGTGAGGATGGACTCTATGATGGCAGTGTAGAAGTGAACCAGCATTGTTTGTGGCAGGTTAAACTTCCTCAGCTGCCTCAGGAAGTACATCCTCTGTTGGGCTTTCTTGATGACGGAGCTGATGTTCAGCTCCCACCGGAGGTCCTGGCTGATGATGGAGCCCAGGAAACGGAAGGACTCCACAGTGTCCACTGCAGAGTCACACAGGGTGATGGGGGCGGGTGGGGCTGCGCTCTTCCTGAAGTCAACAACCATCTCCACTGTCTTTGAAGCGTTAAGCTCCAGGTTGTTGCTGTTGCACCAGGTCACCAGATGGTCAATCTCCCACCTGTAGGCAGACTCATCCTCTCCAGAGATGAGTCCGATGAGGGTGGTGTCGTCCGCGAACTTCAGGAGCTTGACAGACTGGTGACTGGAGGTGCAGCTGTTGGTGTAGAGGGAGAAGAGTAGAGGAGAAAGAACGCAGCCTTGGGGGGAGCCGGTGCTGATCGTCCGCGAGTCAGAGACGTGTTTCCCCAGCTTCACGTGCTGCTTCCTGTCAGACAGGAAATCTGTGATCCACCTGCAGGTGGGGTCAGGCACGTTGAGCTGGGAGAGCTTGTCCTGAAGAAGAGCCGGGACGATCGTGTTGAAGGCAGAGCTGAAGTCCACAAACAGGATCCTGGCATAGGATCCTGCGGAGTCCAGGTGCTGGAGGATGTAGTGTAGAGCCAGGTTGACGGCGTCGTCTACAGACCTGTTGGCTCTGTAGGCGAACTGCAGGGGGTCCAGCAGAGAGTCTGTGATGGATTTGAGGTGGGACAAAACCAGGCGTTCAAATGATTTCATGACCACAGAGGTCAGGGCGACGGGTCTGTAGTCATTTAATCCAGTGGGCCCTGGTTTTTTGGGGACAGGGATGATGGTGGAGGCCTTGAAGCAGGCTGGCACGTGGCATGTCTCCAGTGAGGTGTTGAAGATGTCCGTGAACACCGGAGACAGCTGATCGGCGCAGCGCTTCAGGCAGGATGGGGAGATGGAGTCTGGTCCAGCAGCTTTACGCGGGTTTTGTCTCTTGAAGAGCCTGTTCACATCTCTTTCAAGGACAGACAGAGGTGTTGATGCTGGAGGAGTGGGGGGCGCTGTGGGGGGCAGCTGCGGTGGTAGGAGGTGTGAGAGTTCAGCCCCAGGTGTGATGAGGGGGTTGGGGCTGTTGGGCTGGAGCTGGTGGGTGATGGTGTGGGGGATGGTGTCAGGACTGTCCCATTGTCTTTCAAAACGACAGTAGAAGTCGTTGAGGCTGTTGGCGAGGCGTCGGTCGTTAGCAGAGTTGGGGGCTCTTGGCTTGTAGTTGGTGATCTGCCTGAGCCCCCTCCACACAGAAGCAGAGTCGTTGGAGGAGAACTGGTTTTGTAGTCTCTCTGAGTACAGTCGTTTAGCTTCCCTCACCGCCTTGCTAAACTTGTACTTGGCTTCCTTAAACTCCGCTCTGTTGCCACTCTTAAACGCCTCTTCCTTTTCCAACCTCAGCTGTCGCAGTCTTGCTGTGAACCAGGGTTTGTCGTTGTTGTAACTCACCCTGGTCCGAGTTGGTACGCAGCAGTCCTCACAGAAGCTGATATATGAAGTCACAGCCTCTGTGTACTCATCCAGACTGTTGGTAGCAGTCCTGAAAACATCCCAGTCAGTACAGTCCAAACACGCCTTCAGGTCCTCTGCAGCTTCACTAGTCCACTTCTTCGAAGTTCTCACAACAGGCTTAGAAAGTTTTAATTTCTGCCTGTATGTGGGAATCAGGTGGACCATGTCGTGGTCAGAGTGTCCCAGTGCAGCGCGGGTGACGGCGTGAAAAGCGTTACTGACTGTGGTGTAACAGTGATCCAGAGTGTTCCCCTCCCTGGTGGGGCATTTAATAAACTGTTTGTATTTGGGGAGTTCGTGTCTGAGATTACCTTTGTTAAAGTCACCGAGGACAATAACTAAGGAGTCCGGGTTGGTCCGCTCCGTTTCCAGTATCTGATCGGCGAGTGCGCGCTGTGCGTCCTGCACGTTGGCCTCCGGTGGAATGTAAACACCGACCAGAATGAATGAAGCGAACTCACGGGGGGAGTAGTAAGGTTTACAGTTTATGAAAAAGGTTTCCAGGGAAGGAGAGCAATGCCGTCGGATCACTGTCACGTCGTTACACCAGCTGCTGTTGATGTAGAAAGAAATCCCTCCACCCTTTGTTTTGCCGGAGAGTTGCGCGTCGCGGTCCGCTCGGAGTAGCTGGAATCCGTCCAGCTGCAGCGCCGCGTCGGGAGTTCTTTCCCCCAGCCATGTCTCCGTGAAGCACAAAACAGCAGATGAATAAAAGTCCTTGTTTCTCCTCATCAGCAGCTGGAGTTCGTCCATCTTATTCCCCAGTGAGCGCACGTTAGAGAGAAATATTCCGGGCAGCGGTGTGCGTTGTCCTCGCCGGCGAAGACGCACGAGCGCACCGGCACGTTTCCCTCTACGTCGGCGTTGAGCTGCAAAGGTGAGAGCACCTTTGACCAGAATGTCCCATAAAGCATGTTACTTCTTTAGTTGTTAACAGTATAGTCTCAGCTTTAGATAACAAAAAACGCTGTGCTGCTCTTTGTATTGATTTAACAAAGGTGTTTGACACAGTTAACCACTCTTTGCTTTTACAACGACTTTCTTCTTTGGGTTTTGACTATGAGCAAGATCACCCCATTACAAAGAAGTTCCCCAGGGTTCTGTCCTTCGACCAGTCTTATTCACTATTTATTTAAACAATATTACCAAATTCAAATTCTATTTATGCCGCCACTCTGCAGCTATCATTTAACCTCCTTCAAAAAAACCTCCGTAATTTGAAACTGGAAACCTAAACCGTGCAAAGACAAAATGGATGTTGTTTGAAATTTGTTGTGTTAATAATACCGGGGCTACCCCTTGAAAGTCGAAGATTCGAATCAACACCCCTCAGTCGGCTGAGATTCTTCAAGTTGAGCAGTCCTTTTTTGACAGTCAGTGTGTCTCTGGTGACATTTCGGCCCCCAGAAATATCTGCAGAGTGAGCGCTCCTCGCTTTCACACTACTCTCCAGACCCGTACCCAGAGTGAGGCGGTCAGCGCTCGTTCAGGTTCCAAGATAACATTATCCAAATTTACATTTCTGTTCCAAATTTATGGTGAATTTACAACTCACAGCAATACGGTGTAGCAATATAATCGTTAGCGTAGTCGGCATGCATTAGCTCGGAGGGCTTACTTGGCTTGTTTGGTATATTACTTAACGTCACTGTCACACTGAAGGTCCGGCCAAACCCCCAAAATCTGGCAGTTCAATAAAGCATTGCTTGATAGTGTATATGAAAAAAAAAGTAACAAATATTTGCATTGAACTCTTTGTGGAATCATGCAAATATTTCAACTTGACAATAAGAGAGTTTTTTTTATTGGCCAATGTGCAGTCTGGACAGATGAGTTTTCAGTTTGCAATGGAAGATGTGTAGAATTTCTGCTGTCCTGATGTCAGTGGGGAGCTCATTCCGTCATTGTGGAGCCAGGAGAAATTTTATTGAGCAGCATCTGGCACCAGTTGTCAAAGAGGTATTGATGAGGTGGGTGAGCAATGGAAGGAGGTCAGGAGCAATAGACTGTAGAAGGTGAGGGATAGGGTAAAGAGGGCAGGCGGTTGGGCACTGGGAGTTAACCGGGATTAGTCCCTTATTGGGAGAGACAGGTGAAGGAAATTAGAATAGGAGATGAAGAGGTGGATATGACAGGTGGTGTCAGCAGGTGGGTGGGGAAATGAGGAGTGTATGTCAGCTATCTTTTTTTACAAAGTAGTTAAAAAGTCTTTCGTTTCTGGGGTTGGAAGAAGGAAGATTGAATTTTTGATTGATAGAAAGGCCTTTTAGCTGCAGATAAGGAGGCGGAGAAAGAGGACAGAAGAGATTGACAGGAGATCCTCGGACTTGGATCTCCACCATTTTCTTTCAGCTGCCTGTAGGGTGGTTCTGTCAGCATGCCGTGGAGCTGGAGGGGTTTGGGCAAGTCTGCCGAGAAGGTGAGAGGACGGGAGAGTCCAGAGAAGAGGATAAAGCAGAGAGAAGAGTGTCCACGGCAGAGTTGGGAGGGACGAGTGAAAAGGAGTCAGGCGAGGGGAGAGCTGATGGGACAGATGAGGCTCGAGAGGAGGGAGACAGGGAGCAAAGGATGTGGCAGATAGGGACAGTATGAGTAGAAGAGAGAGAGGTTTGAGTGTTTGAGAGAGCAGGGACAGAATAGGACATGAAGAGGAGTTACAGAAGGGTTAGTGGGAGGGCCGTTCTGAGCAGGCTTTCATGTGTCTTTCTCTGAGGAGAGGCTTCCATCTGGCCACTCTGCCGTGAAGCCCAAATTGGTTGGAGTGTTCCAATGGTGGCTGTCCTTCTGGAAGTTTCTCCCAACTCTATGCAGCTCCAGAGAGCTCAGCCAGAGTGTCGATTGGCTTCTGGGGGTATTGAGTGAAGAGAAAAGAATTGAAACAATTTTAGCAAGAGGTTGCAATATAAGTGTTGTGATTACTGTTTGATTGTATAAAGCGCAAATACCAGGGCTGGACTAGGACAAAAAAAATCGGGCCCTTCATTTTGACCGGTCCCCCACAATCGGTCGTGCACCACCCACCAGCACGCCATCCTTGCAGTCCCCTTAAATGTGTGTGCTGTGCTATTCCCCCAAACCACTACAAAGTCGCTACTACGCTCTTGACTGACTCCCTGGTGATCAGAGGTGGCTGTGGAGTACACATTATCCATAGTCAAGAAAACATCTTAAATCCACTGTGCAATGTTTAAATGATACAATGATTAAAGTTCAAAAAGTAAAAGTTGCATGGATTGTATGCTCACTAAGTCAAAAATGTACAGGCAAGTTACCCCAGAGGTAGTAACGTCAGTAATCCATATCATATATACATGAATGTGGTAACTATTATGATATATATATCATAATAGTTACCACATTCCTGAAAATAGACATAGCCCATCCTTTGTTGCCTGTTGTTGGAAATGAAAAACATTTTTTTTCCCCCCTGTACAAGGCTAATACATAAGCTAAGAGTAGAGCCACATATGTAATCTATTATACAGGGGTGTAGAGTTATCAGTGCTGAGAGGCTGATATTTATGGAAGAGCATGTCAGCTAAGGCCTTAACATTCTAATCCAAGTGCTCGTCCCCTGTTTTCTATTATAGATACCGACTGCAATGTAACCACAGGTCACAGGTTTGTTTCACTCAAAGCTCAGGTTAATATACTGACAATATACTTTTTTAGTTTAATTTTGATTAAAAGCCCCTGAAAACTTGTTTCAAATTGTTAAGTATTTCTGTGTGTGTATATATATATATATATATATATATATATGATATTAAAGGGGGTAATGACGTTACTCTTCAGTAAAGAAGGCCAAGATGTCCTGACTTTAGACTTGATAGCATCGCCCAGTTTGGAATCCAGGCTTTCTGTGAAAAATATTCAGCCTAAAATGAGATTATTAAATTTGGACACCTTCCTCCCAGAGTGTGGGAGACACTACAAGCCATTATAGGACTGTTTTCAGTTGTACACCTTTTGATGAGTAAACTTGTATAAAAACGCCTCCTTGAATATTCATGACCATGACTGATGGTACAAAACAAATTCAGGTGCTGTTTGTACCTGTTCAGAGTGCCCTATTAGGCAGCACTTCACCTCCGCTAACCAATGTCCTTTCTTTCGGTTCTTTTGTAATATCATTGTTTTGTGAAAATGACCTTTTGTTTTCTGGATATAAGATATCTGTCTCGTTATTATATATATAAGAAAACAACTTTGCTATCATGGGATAACTTAATAATAATAATAATAATCATCAACTTAGGTTTTTTTGTGTACTTTCCCCCCGGGGATCGATAAAGTATTTCTTAGGTTTTTAGGGCTTAAGGTTTTAGAAAATGACCGCAACCTTGGCCACTCTAGGCTTCCATAGCCGATATTCATTGTTAATTAATTAATTAACTCATTAAAGAACTCATCTGATCATAGCACGATGCAGTCGCGTGAGTGAAAGTTGTCACTAAACGACATCTCCCTCACTTTTCTGACCTGGATTGTCCTTAATAAAGGCCTCCCTGCTGTGCTCTGTGAGAATATGTCAATCAGCCTGACCCGTGCGTCCCTCCGGACAGTTTGAAGTCTGATGATGTTCCGTGTCCTCAGACATCTGACGACCAGCAGTGGTTGGTTGAGACAGGCCTGAGCGTTGGCCTTGATCACTGTAAGCCCTCTGATCACAGCTCCAAGTGTCTGGAAGCGGTCGGTGGGGGGGGGGGGTCTTGATTTTGTTCAGACGTCCTCCGCGCCGAGCTATCAACGCTACAGTCATTACAGAAATGTCTCCCAACAAGCCAGCTCACCGGCAAGACCACTATGCGTGCGCATGTGTATGTGTGTGTGTGTGTGTGTGTTCGACAGGGCATGTACTAGTAAGAGCTGGAAAGTGTGAGGACCTAAGCAAAGTAGTGTGTGTACATAGTACATACTTTATTTGTGTGTGTGTGTGTGTGTGTGTGTGTGTCCTTCTCTGGGCCACAGCAGGCAGTAGCATCTGGCTAGAGTGAGAACATCCAGCTCACTTCAGCTTCAGCTTAACTTCATTCAACTCTTACACACACACACACACACACACACACACACACGCTGTCTGGGTCCAGTGTTTCTTTTGGAGTGGAGCTTGTTGTTGCCCATTGCTTTGCCTCCCCTGGTGCCAGACTGTGTCTTTCTCCCCTTTAAAGGTCCATCAACTCCCACAGCGTTTTCTGTCCTTATACAGCAACACTCGACAGGCAGAGGGAATATCCGTCTGTGGCTAAAATAATTGGCCGAGAACGTAGATTTTTTTACAGGTAAACCGTTGCCAG
The DNA here is from genome assembly GCF_043641665.1 of Enoplosus armatus. NCBI lineage: Eukaryota > Metazoa > Chordata > Actinopteri > Centrarchiformes > Enoplosidae > Enoplosus > Enoplosus armatus. The sequence continues at coordinate 29,876,742 of NC_092180.1, read as the reverse complement.
CTGAGTCCCAACAGGTGATCGATCTCATTCAGCAGTCAGCATTTGGTATGACTACACTACAAAAGTGTGTCGTTACTGTAGATTCTACTCTGCTGCTTTGATTGCTTTTTTGATGTGATAATTAACATGACAACCACTTTCTGTCAAAAATCACACCCCCTTCTTCTCTTGAGTCGTCAGTCAGACTGATGTTTGTTTAGAATCTGTTTGGAATTCATGAGTAGAAGAACACAGAAGTACACACAAAAAAAAAGAATAAATAAATACTCCTCATAACCTCACGTCAAAATAACCCAGATGATTGTTGTCTGCACATCCGCGTTTTTTCAGTGCAAATAGGTGCTGCTTACAGCAAATTCAGCATGACTTTCCGTAATGCAGGTAACCAAAATGTCGGCCTAGCCCCACGCTGACTCACCGTGAACAACGTGTGTTGTGCAATGCTGGCTCACCGCGACGGCTTATCGGGAACGGAGCCATCGTTAATGTTATTAGTAACAGTTTAACACAACTGTTTCAACGAAGCTCTGCTCTGAGTCTTTAACCAGCAGCGGAGATCATTAACGGGTTAACATTTGAACTCGGTAGCTGTTTTGATGTCATCAATAGCACTTTTAGGTTTTTTTTTTGGGGGGGGGGGGTTCGTCCAGAATGGTGCCTCATTATAGTGCTGTGCCACCAATGAGATTCGCTTCTGCCGCCCCAGTCTTCTGCTTTGAAGACTATGGCAGTCGCACCGATTGAAAGGCCTATTTCATCAGTGCCTGAACTGCGAACTGAATTACAGCCAATGTTGAATGCGTAATAGGAAAAGAACCACTTAGGCCAAGTTTTTTCTGTCAGTGTTCATCTCTGCATCTGTCTCCTGACGGGCTTCAGTATTAGCTTTTCCTCAGTCTCCTGCCAGACCCAAAAAGCCACCCGACACAAGTCGTATCATCACTTTTCATCACGCCAGCCGTACATTCTTTTGGTGAAAGATGACAGAAAGCTCTGTTATGCACTATCAAAGGCATAACTCACATGTTCAGAATGATTTTGAAATCAATCTGCCACGACGGTGAATTAATATCCTTCATATTCTTATTTCTGCAAATAAAATACAATTTTATTGCATGTGCTCTACAGGAATGTCATTTGTTTTTGGTCTTTATGGTCGTCATTACAGATTTGCTTGACAGATTCAGGATAGAGTACAGGCAGGAGGGCGATGGAGTGCGTCCAGTACTGCAACAAAAGACCTGTTACAAGTATCCTCTGTAATGTGGCTCCAAGGTTTGGTGCTCTCTGGGCATAAAAGTCAAAATAGATTTTTTTTTTAAAAACTACACCCAGTCCTAACAATAGACAATTAACTGTTAAACAACGCACAGTTTAAAGTCAAGAATGCATTTGGAACATGATGGGTGGTGTCCCGTATTGAGCTCATCTGACAAGGAGGTTGGTGGAGCGTCATGGATAAAAAATGTTGGGGAAAACTCTGGAGTGGAAAGCAGGTTGAACATCACCCAAACAGTTTGTTTCCAGCCATGGTTGAGCACTTGACTACATCTCAATGGGGGAAATCTATTCATTGGTCCATTAATATGGAGCCATGGCTCGCTGTTGTCTGTGTCTGGTTTAGCTGGGAGTGGCTGCGGTGTGGTTCTCAGCTCTCTATCTTCCCTAACTGGCAGATCAGCCCAGGCCTGCTTTACACTGGGACAAATGAGCCGCCGCCAGTTTAGCCCAGTGTTATTGTAAGCAGGCAGGAGAAATGTGCGCTTTATGGCAGTTAACACACACCGAGAGATTGGGTGTTGTTATTGTTGCTAACAAGGTGGAACAGATTTAACGGCGTGTCCATGCTGTCACAGGGAAAGGAACGTTCTGCTATGGCACATTTCACACAGGGCTCAGGTTCATTCTGAAGTTTGTGTGTCTGTGTGTGTGTGTGTGTGTGTGTGTGTGTGTGTGTGTGTGTGCATATCTGTTGGCTCAGTTTTGCTTGACATTTTGGGCTCTGCCAGCTGGAGCTCAGTGAAGTGCTGAGATGGCTGCTGGCTAGGTTATGTGTGCTGCAGGTGGAGTGCGCACGCACAGGTATTTTACTTGGTCTGAATGTGTTTGTCTATGTGTGTACTCATCCACCACGTTTACCTGCAGGTCCTATCCAGAGCAGCAATGAGTGAAGCTCCACAAAGTTCGAGGTGAAGGAGAGGGAAAGATATTAAAGACAGGCTTAAAAGATGAGAGAGGCCCGACAATACAGCACAATACTAAACACTGCCATTAAAAAAAATCACAGCAATTAGCATAATTAACATAAGAAGTATCGACATCATTTCACATGTAGGCACATGGGGTTTTCACACATTTCACATGAGAAATATAGAAAAAAGAAATATGAAACGATCATTTCACACGTCTTTGATGAGGGAAAACGTACATTTAGAAAGAAATCGTTTTCAAAGGTGACTTAAAGGGTCAGTCAGTATTTTCCGCTTACCCTAAGTGGCCTCTAGCTGCGCAGGCAGTTGGTTTGAGTTAGTTTATCAGTTGACGTTGCTGGGGGTGGAGCTGGACCCTCTGACGGAGGTGTCAAGAGAGGAGGATGCTGTCCAAGCTGCGGGGCATCTTGGACAATGCCTCACATCCTCTCCATGACGTGCTGGTCAGGCACAAGAGCACCGTCAGTGGGGGAGACTCATTCCTCCCAAATGTACAACAGAACGTCAGACTTTTTTTTACCAGTGCAGTACGTATATGTACATATATACATACACATATACATTGTAATTGTGTATATTTTCTATTGCTGTTTTTCCCTTAAATATCGTAAATGTGTATATTTTATTTTTTGAAAATATCTTTATTTGGACATACTGCTCATTCTGAATTTATGCTACTCTTCTACTCTTGAATGGGAGCAACTGGTTTTCTGCATTTCTGATTCTGATTCCAATTCTGATTTAAGGATTTCAACTGCTGGGACCCCCCCCCCCCCCAAACACAGAGAGATGAATGGGATTTTGTTTGTGGCACTTAAAGCATCACAGAATTACATTTTTTTAAAAAGTCTTTCTTAACACAGTGTGCTGTTACCCCACACACACCTCACTGTCAACAGTTAAAATGTGTGGATTAGAATAATGTTTTGTTATTGTTGTTGTTGTTGTTTTTTACATGGTGAGCTAATAATGAGCAGGAATTATCGTTGACGTTGTCTTCTTGTTGTTAGTGCTTTAACAAAATCCCTGCGACTGTGGAAGGAAAAATAATACTACCGCCGGAAAGGATTCTTATCTATTAAATAAAAATCATCTCAGTCGGGTGAAAAGCAACTATAGATGAGGAAGATGTTTTTCATCAGTGGCATTAACCCTTTTTAGAGCTTTTAATTACTTTTTGTAGGTAGTCTTGTGTTTTCACACAGCTCATGTGTTAACCTGTCACTTGTTTGGTTTGCAATAGGCCTGAGCTCTTTTTCCCTTGCTTTGCAGAAGCTGTGATGGCAAAAACATCCGCTACAGAACCTGCAGCAGCATGGTGAGTCTGGTCCTTATTACTCATTGTTAACATTAGTCGCTACATTTATTGCCGATTTGTACGCGCTAACTTGGAGGCGTTTCATTTTGCAGCTGCAAATTTAGAAGGGGATAATGTGTTTTGAAGTGACAAAGCCCTCTGGTGGCTGCAGGAATTGTGACGCTATTATAAGTCTGACTTCACCGTGGGAGACTGCAGTTGTGTTAAGGGCAGGTTCTCGGTCTTAAAACAATAGCCAGTTGCCCGTATGGACATTGAAACAACCTTTTCTTGCTGTAATCATTCCTCTTGTTATTACTGGCCAGGAGCTGTCCTCTAAAAAGGCAGTTACTGTGGAAGATATCCACTTGAACTCGGACAGCTAAAGCCTTCAGGTAGATCTTCTAAAGCAATCTTGCACAAGATGAGGACTGTAGATTTTGTCCCCCATCGCTTACATTAAGAGTGCATTAAGAAGGGATCTCTTAACGGCCAGTATGAGCAGGAGGAGGGCTTACAGCTAGCAATGTACATTCAATGTAAGTATGGGCGCCTGACTATTGTTTTAAGACGGACTTGACAGGCAGACAAGCTGTCCTTCAACCACCTGTTGGTCAGTTGCCAGTATATACCGGATATCAGAATTTAATTGAGACTATTACGGTCAGTGTTTCTGGTCTGAAGAACTACCGCAGATCTGCTTCATGGCGGTGGGAGGTAAAAGCTTATTTTCTCTAACTTTTCAAATGTCATCAACCGGGGTTGTGTTCTGGAGCCCCGGTTCCCTTTTGGATCTGGTTCCAGGTGGACAAAATCTAATATCATTCATTTCTAAATCTCTCCTCACCTTCTTTAAATGTCAGAAAGCATGTACAAATCATTCAGGCTTTTTTCTAGCCAGCGCTCATTGTCACCGCTGTCTATTCAAATGACAAACGTTGCTGGTAATATCAGCTGTCATCCTTAACGTTAATGTTGTAAGTAATTCATGAAATAAAACTTGAGTGTCTAGTTACTATGCTCTCTATAAGCTGGTGTCTACTGCCAGCCAAAGATCATTTGTGAGGTAAAGGAAAACGCCGCTTTGAACACTGATCTGTAAACCACGTGTGTTCTCCTCAGAGGAAAAAAAAAATCAGGATCCAATAGGGTTATGTTTTCTAATTGTTGGTTTCATGATGGCGCCTGCTATATTTCCATTATTTAGTTTAGTTAGTTTTGCAAAAAGAGTGATGACTAAATATGATTTCAGTTGCCATAAGCTCTATGGATTGCCATATGGATTGATGTTGCTGTTGTGTTTGTTAAAATAAGTATTAGATAGCTCTACATTCCGACAGCCATCACTGAAATAGAGCGTTTGTCCCGTCTGCTGTGCAGTAAACTATAAAATAGACTTTGTGGTATCTCGTTCATTCTATTCTAAATGTTAATCTTGTATATATGTTCTGTGTGTGTAGCGTGAAGACAACATTTCATTGTGCAACCCTGTGTTGTAAAATGACAAATAAATGACCTTGATTTGGAGTGTGGATTCATTACAGACTGTTCATCACATCTAGTGGGGGAATGTTCCCCCCGGAAAAATGGAGGCCAACGCCGTCTGAACTGAACTGAGAGCTGTTTACCGGGCTCCATGTAGGCATCTGAAGGATATGTAGGCTGGCAGAGTATGAGTGGAGCCGAAATGCCACAATTCGACGTGTCCAGTGCTCAGTCAGGGTTGAAGAGGACAGAGTTATTGGCTGACAAAAGTCTGCCAGTTGTCACCCGGAGGAACAGGCGTCCCTTATTGATCCGAGACAGCCTTTCAGTCCCAAGAAGCATCCAGGTGTTAAGCTGTTGACAGCTTTTCAGCAGCACTGCCTCCTCTGCCGTGGTCAGACAGGCTGTATTCTCCTGTCTGAAACACAAAAAACGCACACGGAATCCAATATTTTATTAATTACTTAAATACGTGTTTTCATTTTCTGGCTGCGCACCAAATTCGGGGTTCCCGCGTGTCCTGGACAACCTGGAAAACGTCTTCGATCCTTATTCAGATTTCTAGTAGAACCCAGCTGATAAATGAGCCAGGCTTATGTATAGTATGACATAATCTAACAGTTTGTCGCAGATATGTCGGAATCAGCGCGTACATCAACCAATACAGGTACGGAAATGTCAAAATAAATGGACATGTAGAGTTTCCTACCGCACTCAGAGTGGTGCGTCATCCTCATTATATTGACTATATCGACTCATTATATTGATGGCAGAGGATAGCCGCAGAGAAGGACAAGAAGACGAAATGCTTTCGGCTGTCAGTGTCACAACTATGCAGCACAGACCCGTAGTACACGACCTGATCAAAAATAACCCCATTTAAAGGATCCCTCTCAAATGGTTCTGTGCACGTCATAGCGTCTTTGTTGACCGTCATCAAACCATGTAAACTGTCAAATATCAATATCAGTGTCAGCCTGAAAAATCCAGTATCGCTCTTAATATCCAGTCATGGAAAGGTCCCGGAAAATGACAAAACAGAGCAAACTCTCCCTGAAAACAATGAGCTCACCTGAAAAAAAAAAGTTTACATTGTGAAACAAAATGATGTTGTTAAATGAGATGTCACAGTCATCACCAGCTGGAAAACAGCTGGCTGCTGCTGCTGGCGAGGGGAATAAGAGCACTGAGGCTGAACCAAAGGTAAACGGGCCGTAAAGCCAAAACAATGAGCTGAAAAAGACTAAAGAGTCTGACTGCACTTTACATCACATGCGGTCATTTGATTCGTTAAAATAGCCCCATTAATGTAGGTGTTTATAACTGTTTTATAACTGCATTTTTATTGATTTCTCTTTTCTTTGGCTGGCTAGTTTGAGGGAATCGGACTACGACCCGAGGATGTGGTCCGTGGTGCACAGTGCACAGGCACATGTAAAATTCAATATTAAACTCCTGTAATGATAAAATAGAGGAGTAATGTATAAAAAAAAAAAGCCAGCCTCTCGTGCGGTCTCCCCTTCAGGCTGTGATCAGGTCCAACCCTTCTCAGCCTTGTTAGTCTTGTTAGATTGCTGGTGAGCTACTGGTCCCATGGGATGGGGAATACGGTGAGAGGCAGGCCCGCGGGATTCGGGTGAGGTTGAGGGTTAGGGTTACCCTGTCCTTTTAGCTCCGGTTTGGTCTCCACCAACTCCCGAGAAAAATATCTGGCTCTTTAGCTGCTAAATGCGCCACCACTGTTCACCAGCTAGTTGCTAATGATGCCTGTCTGTTGTGTGGGGTTTGGCGGGTAGCCTGCAGTGGTGGACGAGAGCACCGAGACCGAACCGAAACAGCAAAGTTGCTTCAGTTAAACCAAACAAAGCTGCTGGAGGGGGCAAAACCCCACTCCATTGAGCTGAGGGGAACTGCAGAGATGATGATAATTCTCTCTGGTTTCATCACTACAAGCGACACCTTTTGCAATACACGTAGCGTGATCCATCGTTGCTGTAAACATTTTGATTTGTGCTGCTTTAAAAGGCGCCCCGTGGAATTTTCTTGAAATGAAGTAACGTTTACATTCTCTCTTTTCTCTCTTGTGTGCATCCTTGAGGTCTAACAAACAACGCTGAATGCATTTCCCTCCTCATAAAACATTTGAGTGCCAATTTATAAAGTGACACCGAATTGAATTCGAATGAATTATCGTGGCGTCACACTCCAACTTCTGTCCTTGTCCCTCTTGTCCCTCTCCTCAGGACTGCCCAGCAGAGTCAGGCGATTTCCGGGCCCAGCAGTGTTCGGCCCACAATGACATCAGGTACCAGGGTGTCACCTATGAGTGGGTCCCAGCGCCTTATGACCCGTCGGCACCGTGTGCACTGCGGTGCCAGGCTAAAGGGAAGAGTCTCACCGTCGAACTGGCCCCCAAGGTGCTAGACGGGACACGGTGCAGGGCGGACGCCTTTGACATGTGCATCAGTGGAGTGTGTCAGGTGAGGGATTGTATTATTGCAGCTGCCCCTGCGCCCCTGACCATGAACAGCTTTTAGAATTTAACATCCACCTAGATGGTGGACTAATAACCAATAACCAGTTTTATTTTTATTTATTTGTTTCTATGTTTCTATCTATGCTCATTTTGTGTCCTTACTTATTGTGGGATAAACCAAGAAGTATACTTAATCACAAACCTGACCAAACATCCAGTGCCAACCCAACGTGTCGTCGGTCCATGTCCTCCGAAGCTTTTAATTTTTGAAATGACATCGCTGTTTCAAAAATAAAAACCCCTTTCTGATCTTACACAGTCGTGGGTTGAGGTTCGGTCAGGCTTAGGCACAAATATATTTCGGTTGAGTTAAGGAAAAGATTGTGGTTTGGGTTAAAACAGCCACTTAGTCAAGGTTAGAGGATTAAGGTTAAGGTTAATGATCGTGGTCATTGTTCAAAAGAAACCAGTGTTGACTGTCGGGTGGAAACAGGAAACGGAGTGCACAGCTGTCTCCGGTGTTGACGTCCCACTTTTTGTTGACCCATCCATCCATTCCGAGCTTCTCCCTCACCTGACTTCCTCCTTTTGCTCCCGACGGACAAGAGTCATAATTACTACAGCCACTATGGGGGTTTATCACTTATTGCCCCTAGCACGCAGCCATATTCCGCACTGTGAAATGCGTCAGCTTCGCTTTGCAGCCAATAATGTGGTCCCGCATGTGGTAATGGGACATGGAAACTTTGGTCCCTGCAGCGTCATAATCATGTCAGAGGCTCTATATTTAGCCGAGCTTTGTTTTGGGATGCACAGAGTGGGATTTACCGCGGATCACTCCGCTCCCAGGCTGGCGGCTTGATTAGAGGCTGTTTGTGACTGCATGACAGGAGGAGGAACAAATGTATCGCACTTGACAGACCCATTTCCAAAACAATTATTTATATACACTCTTTGGCACATAGGTGGTGCGGCAGAAGGAGGCAGGGGTAGTAGGAACCCATTATGAGCCACTGAGCGTTCCCGTCCAACTGTCAAGTGAATTTGGACGTGTTTCCATCAGCTCTGTTGAAGTGGAAAACAGGAATTGATACGTTTTGGACAGCTTGTTGTTTGTCATGTTGCTGTGAGTTTGACCGTATTTCATGCTCTATGAAGATGAAAATAACAAATCCCACTTGGGATTTTTTTTGAGTGGTCCAGCTAAAAGCTATACGTCCCTGACCTGTACACAGGGAAAACAGTCGGTCGGACACTTGTGGGAGGTTGTGGTCGACAAACATTATTTATTTTTTCTGACATTTAAAAACACTCAAAGCCACTGGCAAAGCGTTGTTTACCTGACAAATGCATTTCAATCACCAGCTACCACTGCATTTTTTTTTTTAATCATAAAAGATCGAGTGTGAAAACAATGTAACATAGACTGTGTAACACTGAACCTCGACTATTCTTGCCTTCTAACAGACAACAGCAATATCTGCACAGTGCCTGTTGTGTAGCCCCTATAATACAATATGACAACTCAATACATGCTCCACCAAACTGTTGACGAAACCATTAAAGTTCAGAGTTAATAACTTTCTCTGATAAAGAGGAAATGAATTGACTCAACATACCAAATGATATTGATGGAAACTCAGCTGCGCTGCACGATGGGCGTGTTGAAATGAAAAAAGTCAGGATAACACCAAACGTTCTCTATAACAGAAGATGGCGCATTACGAGCTGTGCCAATGGTATGAAATGGTACATAATAATAACGTTAATATTGCTATTCATTTGAGTTTTAACTTTTAATTCAGCGGCGGTTCGGCACCAGCAGCGAGAAGTCATAGCTGTGCTGCCAGATCTCGCGAGAGTGTGTTGCTGAGACAGAGACAGGTCTCGAAAAAAGTTCATTTTGTCCCGATTTGTCCGTTTGAAAAAATGCAAGTGTTCGGAAGATATGTGGCTTGTGAAAAAATGGGTCCAATATTTACTTCGGCGACTGCGGGACGAAAGAATGGGTCATAATCCGTGCTCACGTTCACTTCTCCCATTGGAGTGAATAGACGCGGGACCTGTCGCTGGTCTCCTAAAGGGGCTGGGCAGTGGCGAAACCCACATGCCACTGATACAGGAAGTTACTCTGAGTTGGGCCGTCTCCTTTCTAAACCGTCTCTGATAATACCCGAAGAGAATGAATGAACTCGATTGAACAGAAAGGAGAATGGGGACTAAACAACAGAGGGAATTCCTCAACTACAACGCGGTAGCATCTTCACCAGATCCATTAACAACATGTTCCACTTATATGCAAATCCAGCTCTCTAGATCCCTGCAATGGAAAAGGCAGATGCATTTACAATCCGAAACTGCACAACATCCTGTAATGATACCCGTAAGAGGCTTACACCTCTCCCCATCTGCAGTTGTCATCCTGAAGTATCAGGCTATGACAATGGCACAGGCATTTCTACTCGCAGGAAATGTAGTTCTCACTGCTAGGCTTTTCTGTGCTTGCTTCCGCTCGACACTGTAGATTATGTTAAAAAAAAATACATAAATAATGGCAAGTAGCTGATGGACTCCAGGAGGAATATCCAGTGTTTACATGTGGTGGGACTATAGCTATAAAGCTATAAACTAGTGTAAAAACTGATGACGGGACAGCTATGAGGCGCAAGACGGGATTAAGTCAGGGTGTGCCCGTAAGTGTCATCCAATTACATCTAAAGGAAATTGTTTTATAGCTGTTTCGAGTGAATAAAGGCCAATCGCTGCGTTTAGGTGGCCATGCTTGGTGACTTGGTGGCGGAAAGTTACAAAAATTGCACAAGCAACAGCGTCATTACATGCATAACCAAGCTATGGGTGGAAATGGTTGTTGAAAATGAGATTTGTTGTCTTTGTGCTACAACAGCCTGGGTTTTTTGAGCTGTGCCTTCTTTATCAGCGGTTATCGCTCTCCGGTCGGTCTTTTGCGGAAGGCTATTTAAAAAAAGAGAAGGCTATAGAAAAGCAGCCAACTGACGCCTTCGTCTTTTGCACGTCACAGAGCGCAGAGGTGCAAGCAGAGCTCATTCAAAATCCTTTTGACATTTGTAATAACACAAATAATTAAAAATCCGTCACCCGAACACAACCCTTAATCAAAAGTGCGCTGTGTGGTTCTCTCCATATGTTAAATAAGGATGATCATTAAAAAAAAAAAAAAAAAAAAAAATCTAATATGCTCATTCGGTCAGCTGTTTAACAAACAGCGTTTTCCACAAGCCCAGGACCATTGTGGGTAAACGCCATTGGCTCAACAGATGAGGCCAGTCCATGAGCGAGTTGAGGAGCCACCGATAGTTCAGACGTATCGGACCCTCGTCGTCATGGTAACAATAATAAACACATAGTTATGGTTGTAGTAACGGTCGCAGTTTGGTTAGGTTGTTTAGGAAAAGATCGTGGTTTGGGTTAAAATAAGTAAATAAAATGCGTAAAATAAGTATGTTAGTTGCGTAAGTTAAGTTATGCTAGTAAGTTACTTAAGTTATGATACGTACGGAAGTTAAGTCAAGTTTTTCACTATTTGACTGAGTTAAGCTCGCAGTTTCCTGCCTGCTTCCAGTCTTCTGCTAAGATAAGCTAAACGTATCCCGGACCCAAAACAAAATGACAAGGACCTCATCATCTTACTGTAGATTTGAGGGCAAACACTGGTATTTCCAAAAATATGGCAGTGTTCCTTCTGTTAATGTCACAACACTGATCTACCACTGCTCCGCCGCTAAGGCTGGAGAGTGTTTGAGCCGACTGCGCTCTGCTGAGAAGACCCACTAATGTATCAGTAAACAGCTGTGACAAGTGAGCAGATGCAGATACCACAAGAGAATAGGTGGCCTCATTGAGGCATCACAAACATGTACTGTAGAGTTCAGTTCAATGGGGGAGCAGGTTGTGAGGGCAACAGAAGAAGGAGCCTGGAACCACGCGAAGCAATGAATTTAAGTGGATATACTGTACGGCTGTTAGTGGGAAAAAAAAGAAGCTTTGAAGGCTTTGCTCCATTTGCTTGTTTGGAAATAGTGTTGCGAGAAAACGATTACTGCGTAATAACGCATTGGTTCCAGACCTCTGAATTACTGCCCACATGTGCCTGGAGCACATTGGACAACGCCGAGGTGCAAGCTGTTAAAAACTAAACGAAACTGTCGTCACAAATACAGCTTTATTTATTGGCATTCATGGATCTGAGCTTCACTCAAAATCAGCAGGGGGTGGTGCGTAGAAACAGCTGTTTTTTATGCTCGGCAGCTCTCTCTCTCTCTCTGTCTCTCTCTTGTTGAGTGTCCCTTCACTTCCCTGTCGTTTCCCTTCTGTCTGTGGATTTCACCAATGGGGGTGGGGGGGTGGGGGGTGGAACTGGGGGCAAAAGTTCTATTTACAGCCACGAACAGCAGCAGGCTAAGAAACCGGACTAAGTGACATGTTCTGTTTGTCTTATCAGTCCTCTCAGTTTCAGCACTATGGACAGCTTCATAGCTACACATGCACCCCCTAATTTGAATAACAATAAATATGTATTTACAGATTTTGATAGCGACACATAGGAGGTGCTGGATCCAATCAAACAGATGCCGGGTCCCAATCTGGGACAGTTCCACAGAAAACAAACTACAACTACAGCATCTCTGAAAAGTTGTTGGTCTATTTTCAGAGCTTTGTGCAGCTTTGTCTGTGCAGAGCAGAAGTACTGCAGTACTGTACTCACTGTGTAAAGGTCTCTGCGTGCTTAAAACGAACTAGGTGGCGCGATTTGCCCCCGACAATGTCTAAAGGTAAAAGTATTTATAACTGTTCTGAATGGCCACACTCAAAGGGGCGGAAAGCCTGCAGTCAAAAGCCCTCAGACATGGAATACATAACATTGCTGGCGTCGTCTGCTAAGCGATGTCTTTTTGCCATTCAGACACAAGTGTCTGTTATGTAAATGTTAGTTATAGCTTCATTCAGACATGACAGGACTGTTGTACATGACAAATCCCAACTTGAGTGCTTTCTGCTGCTAGCCCACGGTAGGCACAGACACTGTGTGGAAGTGGAACGATGCACTTAGGCGTTACTGGTGTCTTTCGGGTCATTGCGGATGTACATTAAGGCGTGCTGGAGAAGAACAGAAGAACAGAATTTTTTATGATGCGTTCGGGGATATTCCAGATCTGGATAAGATTTGGCGAAAGTGGAGGTGAAAACCAGAAGTGTGTGGCCACTTGGCTTGTCTCTGAGACAAACAGAGGGTCCGTATGGGCTTGGACGGGGACGGATAGCCTCTTCTGAGAGTTCTGATGCAGCGGGCAAGGAGGCCTGAAGTGAGGGGCAAACGGCGGTTTGGTGTTGAACATGGTTCGGCCTCACGGAGACCTTTGATGATCATGCTGATGTGTGAGCGGGACCGTTTTATGAAGAAGTTAATTCGGGCCGATGGAAAGGTGGTGTGACAATAAGGGTCGACGTTAGGGGATGATACGGATGGCATAGTTGAGGTGAGTGAGGACATTTTTGCATTTGACATTAACCTGCAAACCTGGGCTGTGTGTAAAACCTTGATGGAGGAAGTTAACAAACTGCCGGTCTGGCTGATTATTTAAGGCAGTAGCTGGAGCACTGATTGTAGTTGAGGCTACTGAGATACTTACACTGGCTGTGCTTGTGCCTGCGCGGGGGCGGGCTGCAGAAAACGGCGAGGCTTCGTATATTTTGAGCTGAAGTTCTGATCTGAGGTTTACTAGAAGCAAATAGACATACTTCCTGTGCCCCATGACTAAATATAATATGATATAAAAAAAAACTCACGTTCAACTCTTAGCCTAACCCTCTAAAATTCAAAAGACCAAGACTAAAATTAAATCAAAGTCAGGTGCCAAAATGAACACTGTTCTGTTTGTGCACCCAAAAGACCACCGGAGAGGGAGACCAGAGTGGTGTATGACATCATCATGACACCACATTTGACAGCTGTGAGTGAAACAAGAAGAGACTAAGAGAAGAGAATAAACCGCGGAAAACAGACAATATCAGTTGTCTGTCAACACCAGGCCAAAGCATCCACTGGGGAAGAGGTCAAAGGTCATCAACCATGAATCGGTGAACAACCGGAGAGAGCATTCACATCCGCCTCAGTACTACGAGACTTCAGTCTTGGGAAGCTGCGTGCGGTTTGCTGTTTGGCAAGGACCAAGGTAGAAAAAACAAACAAATTCACAAATGGAGCTAGAAAAAGTTACTCCCCTCCCTCTTGGTTCCACATTCGGCCCCCTCAAGTTGAAATTAGCTTGAAAGTTTGAATGACGAGCCAGAATCTGCCTTCCTTACCCAAACCAACAATCCGGCCTGACACACACAGGTACTTCACTGCAGTAATGGGAGATGGATGATGGATGTGCACTCGAACAGCAGCTGCTGCCAGCCCTGGCATGCAGGGAGGGCTCTGGGCATGGGAGTGCAGGAAGGGGTGGATGGGATTTCTGTGGTACTGGAGCAGGAAGTTTGTCAGTGACGGAATGAGGCCAGTCCCTCCTCCAGTGCATGTATATGGATTAATAATACACCACACAGCAGCATGAAATCCAGCTGTATACAAGGAGAAGAGAAAATAAATACAATTCCTCGGAGTGAAGGAGAGAGCAGCGGTGTGTAATGCTGTCTGTTTGTGTGTGTATGTGTGTGTGTCACTTTGTTTTGCCAGTCTGTCACAGTAAGTCAACATGGCAGACCTCAGCATATCTACATTAGGCTGTGTCTGTATGCGTGTGTGTGCATGAGAGCGGCAGGAAATGAAACTCATTCAATTCAATTTTCAATTTTACAAATCACAACAAAAGTCATCTCATTACAAAATAGAGCAGGTCTAGACCGACTCTTTATGATGTTATTACAGAGACCCAACAGTTCCCACCATGAGCAAGCACTTTGGAGACAGCGGCAAGGAAAAACGTCCTTTTAAGAGGCAGAAACCTCGATCAGAACCATACTCTGGGGGGAGAGAGAGAGAGGGAGATAGACAGACAGAGAGGGAGAGGGAGACAGAGAGACAGACAGGCAGAGATGTATAGCAGCACCAGTTATAGCCATAGCAACTATAATAATAATAGCAATAACAGCTTTAATAATAACAGAAGTATGGCTAATAAAAATAATTGTAGCGACGAGAGTCAAGCGGGCCCATGGCGGCGGCAGCACCCTGGCGTACCAGGACCACGATTCACAGGAACCTGCGAGACGACAAAGCACAAAGAAACTCCGGGGAAGAAATAAAGTTAGTAACATGCATTGGAGGGACATGAATGTGTAAAGATGGAGAGGGAGAGGAGGAAAGCTCAGTGCATCATGGGAAGTCTCTCCAGCAGTCTAGGCCTATAGCAGCATAACTAGGGGCTGGTCCAGGCAGGACCTGAGCCAGCCCCTAACTATAAGCATCATCAAAAAGCAAAGTTTTAAGCCTACTCTTAAAAGTAGAGAGTGTGTCTGCCCCCCTGGACCCAAACTGGGAGCCGGTTCCACAGGAGAGGAGCTTGATAGCTGAAGGCTCTGGGCTCCCGTTCTAACTATGAGTGTCATCAAGCGCAGTTCTCTAGTGGGGTACTATGAGCCAGTGCAGCGAAGTTAACACAGGAGAAATATAAGCTCTTTTCCTGGTTCCAGTCAGTACACGTGCCGCAGCATTCTGGATCAGCTGGAGAGTCCTCAGGGACTTATTGGGACAGCCTGATAATAAGGAATTGCAATAATCCAGCCTAGACGTAACAAATGCCTGGACTAGTTTTCTGCATCTGTTTGAGACAGGATCTTCCTGATTTGTGACTCATGTGAAAAGGGGTTTACTTTTAGAACAGAATTCAGTTCAGTCACATCTCTGAGCTCCTTACCCCATCTCTGAGGGTGAGCCCAGCCACCCTTCGGACGAAACAAAAATTCTGTCGCCTGTATCCGCGATCTCATTCTTTCAGTCACTACCCCAAGCTTGTGACCATAGGTGAGGGTTGGAGCGTAGATCAACTGGTAAATTGCAAGTTTTGACTTCCGGCTTCACCGCAAAGGTTCGGGTACAACACCCGCATTACTGCTGACACCGCACAAATCTGCCTGTACATCTCACGCTCCATTTCACCCTCACTAAGAACTCGAGACACTTGAACTCCTTCGCTTGAGGCAGTAGCTCCCTCCCAACCCCGAGGGAGCAATCCATCGTTTTCCAGCAGAGAACCAGCATGGCCTCAGATTTGGAGGTAGTGACTCTCACTCCGACTGGTCCACACCCAACTCCAAACCGCCCCAGTGTGTGCTGAATGGTCACGGTCTGATGAAGTCAACAGAACCACATCTTCTGCAAAAAGCACAGATGCAATTCTGAGGTCCCCCAAACCCGGACGCTCTCCTAGCTCCGGCTTCACTTTGAGATCCTGTCCATGAGGATCACAAACAGAATCGGGACAACCCTGGCGGAGGCCAACACCCACTGAAAATGTGCTTGACTTTGAGCCGAGAATATGGACACAGCTCTCACCAGATGGCTCCCAGCAACGGCCCTGATACCCCATACTCTAGCAGTACCCCCCACGAGACTTCCTGGGGGAATCAGTCATTGCTCGTCCTCAGTCTGAGGTTAATCGGTCTGGACTTCCTTATAAGCGCCCTGGAATAAACTTTCCCAGGGAGGCTTAGTTGTGTGATACCCCAATAATTTCAACACACCTTCCGAACAAATAAGGGAGGATATTGATTTTCATTTTTATTGCTACTAACATAAATTGCATAACCACGGGACGTTGCATGTCAGGACAATGTAAATCTAAGTTCATTCAGCCAACTCATGTGGAATTCATTATTCTGGAAATGTAGAATATGTCCAGCATTGATATTTGGTATCTAGGCTCTGACTAAGTCATTCCCCAACAACTCAAGTTAACTGCCTCCACTGCCTTGCAGGCTTCTCTTCATTTGTTTGACCGGATGACCAGTCAGTGCTGTCAGTTTTCCAGTGAGAACAGTCTTACTGGAGGCCATAGCTTTCCAAAACGAAACTTCATCACTGTGTTTGAGTGCGGTAACTGTGACCATTTGGGTCTGTCTGTGTCATCTTTCAGTTGGGGATGGGCTCCGGCCCCCTCGCAACCCTTGAAGAGACAAGCGGGTATAGCTAATGAGTGGATAGCATTGTCAATGGTTTGCAGGCTGTAGTGAGAAAAGAGAAACATTCCTAGCTTGCCGTGAATCAATTCAAAATCCTTACACAGGAACCCAGGAAGTCTAATTTATGTGTGCTGCTACATTTGTAACAATTGCATCTCATGGGGATTTTGGAAACAATGCCTGCACAGTAATGCTGGGACCCTACTTTGGAATACAATTTGTCATGCATTTGCATTGCTGGAGACTGCGTATAAGCATCCTGCGACCCAAAATGAAACTCTGAGATGAAACCGATTATGCATGCTTTTTCATATTTTGTTGTTCATGTTTTTTTAGTCACGTTGTCCAAGTTGAATCTTAACATAGAGCAGGCTGTGGGAGGAAGATTGCGGGGAGGACAACAGCTTGAATAGGTCACCAGTCCTCCACAAAGTACATGCAGACAAACTCATATTCATACAATTTCAAAGTGTGACTGTTTCGGCTGCAACCGCAGGTTATTTTCTTTTTTTGATTATTTCTTTCAATTAATGCCCATCACAAGTTTAAACAAGACTATAAGAGGCTGCAATGTTCATTGTGTAAAGAAAAGTTTGAGTTCAGGCTTGTTTTTTTAATTTTTATTTATCCTTTTTAAGCAATTGCGGTGAAGTAAATGTAAAAATGGTAGTGGTTATAATGCTAACATCCTCACTATTACATTAACATGCCAATGTTTAGCAGACATGTTTAAAGGTAAATTATGGTTTATTGCAGTTTGGATTTTGATCACCAAAGATGTTACAATTTATTGCTTGTGTGGCTAATATCCCCCAAAACAAATTTGGTTCACAATATTTGGCATTTTTATTTGATAAATGACTTTCAAGTAATAATCAAGTAATCACTTAATGACCTTCTATCGCTGTGAGGCTCGACTGTACGAGCGCAACACGTGATCCAGCCTTACCCTTGAGTGCACTGTTATCCGGCTCTCTTGTCGCCCCCCCCATGTCTCTTTCTGAGTGTGTATTTGTGATGTGTGCGCAGGAGGTGGGCTGTGATCGGCAGCTGGCCAGCGGTGCCAGGGAGGATAACTGCGGTGTCTGCGCTGGCGACGGCTCCACATGCCGGCTGGTGCGAGGACAGGCCCTACCCCACCTTACACCGGAACAATGTAGGTATCCGAGTGCCGCAATGATGCAAGCTGATCTGTTTTTAGAGAATACGCCCTCAGCTCAGGTCTAATATCTCTCCACGGGTTTCATAGCTGTAGACAAAACATGTTCTGTGTCTCTGCCCAGCCCTCCTCCCAGTCAGGCTTTCAGGGAGGTGCATGACAAAGCTGGAGAGCTGTCTGACTCTCACCTGTCTTGGCTGCATGTCAGCCCTTGCTGAGTTGGCCGCAGGCCTTCAGGAGCCATATCAGCTTTGGCCTGCTCCTCTCTCATCCCCCCTCTCCTCTGTCCTCTCCCTCCAGCATATATTTATCAAGGCTTGACTATTAAAATGCCATCTGGCTACAACAACCCACCCACTAGCAGATGGAGCTACACCATTCGCGCATCAATTACTTTTTTCTCTCTCGCTGGTTTTCACAAAATGTAACACCCAGAAATTAAATTCATGAATGTGTTTTGGCCAGTACTGTTTTTTTTTTTACATGTTTGCTTGGAGTTGGTTAAATCCAAAAAAATAGGTAGAGCCAAGTAGAAAATGTGTTTGGAACTTAGTTTTAATGAGTCTCCATCTTAGATTTAGAACAACAAAACTGGCTCAGCATTGGTAATGTCTAAATAAACAAACCAACCAGTAAATACACAAATACTTAATTTTGCTTTGAAGGTGCATATCACCCGGTCAAAGCAAATGACCGCCCACCTAGAGTCTGGTTCTGCTCAAGGTTTTTCCTTGCCACTGTCTCCATAGTGCTAACATCACTATCTTGAAGCCTAGGATGAACAACAATGTAATCAGTCACTTTTACATGTGAGGTTAAAGGGCTGTGTAAAAGATCAAATTCAGATTAAAGACAGTTGAAAGTCATGTGGCTAGAGAGCCAAATTCTCAATTAGACACATCTGAGCAAGAGGCCAACTTTCAGCCAGCTCCGGGACAGCTGACTCTGGACCTCTGACGTTCATGGTCAGTCGCAAGGATCCCTGCTCACAATGACGACTCACTGCTGTTTAGCAGGTACAATGTTTACCAAGTTCGCCATTTTAGTTTAGCATGGAAGCATGCTAACATATACTAATTAGCACTAAATTGAAAAGTTTCACCAATCAGACTAGTCAGGGGATTGCCAAAGCCAGTTCTCTGACTGCCCGCCGGATTCGGCTCTGCGACTGAGTCTGCCTGCATCCCTCGCTCTCTGGCTTCTGTTTCTGGGCCTGCAGTCATATCCTGTCGCGTCGATCACGTCCACACCCATGTGTTCTGTTATTTACTTGCGTCGGAGTCACAACAAAAACAACACACCAGAATTCAACACAATACATGCGGAAATTAGGCAACCCGCAAAACTTAAATTTAAACCATAACTGCATCAAAATCATGCAACTCAAAACACAGCAACCAAAATATAACTGAAAAACTATAAAGGCAATACATGGAAGCCATGCAAGTGGCTGCAGCTTCCCTAAATTTGGGACATTGCAGATGCAGTTTCCAAACATAACTTTGTTAGGGGGCGAAGCCCCGTGGCTGGCAGCCAGAGAAGCTTAATTATTTGAGCTCAGTGCTCATTTGTTGCCAGAAATAAAAGTAACTTCTCATAAAATGTGGAAAACAGAATGAACTCCCCATTTGCTTATGAAGGTCTCAGAAACAGAAATCCTTCCACAGCAGTAAATACTTCCAACAGGTTAGCTCTGTGCTGCTTGTGTACACTGCGACCTTAAGAGAGTCTCATGATTGACTAGTTAGCAAGGCTCACTGACGTTTGACAGCACACTGTGGATGTTATTTAGGGCTGATCAGTGCTGCTGTGCTGCTGTTGTAAAGCATGCAGCTTTAGAGAAGGCAGTGACTGTAGTGTGTTGGTCTCCTTCAGCCAGTGCTCCACAAGCAGGGAACACAGTGAAGGAGAACTGTTCTTTTTATATAAGGGACTTCAATGTGGGTCATACGCGAGCTGTGCTCTCACACTCTCATTAGGTGGAAGGACAAAGTACGAGACAAAAACGCATGTAATAGCAGCCGCCAGCAGCCCGCTTTGCGTCAAACAGTTGCCCATAGAGGGCTTGGTGGGGTAGGGGGTGGTCAGGCATGTGGATAGTGAGCCCTGACCAGCGAAGGTGCTTTTTAGCCACTGCTGCTTTCATGCACATGGAGTTGGTCATGGACAGAACCTTAGTATGGGTGAGACGATCTGCCCAAGACGGGCCGAGGATCTTTCGAAGGCATCAGCTGTGGAAGGCCTCCAAGTTTGTGATGTGTCGTCTGTAGGGGGGGTCCATTTCCGCCCCATAGAGGGATTTACATGACTGGGTCTAAAGAATAGTAGCCATCGATCAAAAAATAGTCTAATATAGTGATAATTAGTTTGGTAGTGCTTTTAATAGTTCTACATTTTCCAGATGTATTGAGTCCTTAGTCGCTGGTTCCTTCTGAGTCAGCAAGGTGAACTTTCGCTACAGTACCCTGGGTACGTTTCTAAAACGTTCTGTAGGTCCCTGTGCTGTCATTAAATGCTGTATGAAAGTTTTTTTTTTTTTTTTTACATCATCTAGTGAACTCCATGATGATGAAACAGAATTCGGCGTCTAAAATTGGCACAGTTTCCCTCTGTCGAAACAAACTCACACCGTAATCTTCAATGTTTTGACTCCTCTGTTTTCATGTTAACATAGTCAAACCTGGCAACACGGTGTGTTAATCTTTCTTCTTTGAGCAATTAACTCTCCATGCATTCAAACGGATATCTTTTGTCTCCTCTCAAAGTTTACGTTCTTCCCCCATCCAATTTTGCACAATTCATTGCGCTGCCGAGATTCAAGGTCACATTACATTACACTTGATGTTTGTTCAATTGTCAGTGACGATGAGAGCAAATGATAGCATTGCGAGGGGGGGGCGTCAGTCTGCCAGCTGCGAGCCATAAATAGGAGCACATCTAAATGCAAATGCAGCGGTGTGATTTCCGACTTTGGTTGGACACGTAATTATTTTGAGGAACTTTGATGTGCAGATGTGGTGGCTTTTGTAGGCTTGTCAGGGTTATAGATTAATGCGCTGCAAATAAGAGATTTGCAAGAAGTGATCACTGTAATTTGTTGCAGCAGCATGGCGGTAGATAAATCTGTCATGCAATTGTGACTTCCCTTTGGCTGAGACTATTGCGTTGATGGATAACAAAGTGTGTTTCCATAGACACAAGCAATTGTGTCAGTGGAAAGCAGTTATTAAATGGAAATGCAAACAGTTTCACATTTACACACGTCCAATCCTCTCCTATTAGTTTGGCTTTGGTCTCGGCCGACTCCTGGTGAAGGGGCTCTTAAAGGCTCCCTGTGGAGTGTTTGACCTGTAGTAGTGCTATAGAGATGTTTTTCCATGAGTGGCTCGCCAACGGACATGCATATGGCTTCACACTATTCAGCTGATCAACATGTGGCGGCAACACGCCGAGATAATGTGCCCGCAAAGGCAGGGAAGGAGAAGACTGCTCGCAAGTAAACGTGGATGTGCAATGCTTTGATTTAAAATATTTGAACATTTCGCGAATGTTCTGCGAGGAAGGAAATGCATTAAACTCATTTGTTAGAGCTCAGTGACGGACACAAAGCGCTTCGGTGAGTGATAAATGCTGGATGTGAACATTACTTAGCGTTAGCAGCTTAAAGGTGTCCTGTTAAGTTTTCTTATACGTTAGTATTGCATTAGAAAAGCTGTATGGAAACAGCAATATACTCACACACACGTGTTTTTACGCTAGTTGAGGTGCCTGTGTTGAAAAAGAGATTTAGATGCACTAAATGGGATATGGAAACGCCTTTGCTGAATTAGGTCCTGATATAGCGAACATTTAACTCACATTGTCTTCGTCTCCGGACAGCATGAAACGTGGCCATGAAACACTAGCTGACACGGAAGCACAAGTGAAATTTGCCCAAGACTACGACTTCTGATGAAACTACACTTTAGCAACGTGCCTAGCGCAAAAACTTTGCTTAGATTTTGTTGAATGGAAACACGGCAATGAGCTGAAAGGCTCTACACTTCCCCTCAGCTCTGAGGAGTTGGTAATAGATCCATGTGGGTTCATCACGGCAAGTAACCCTTTTCGCGTTTGATCCATCGTTTGATATTACGCAGCATTTAGCGCGGCTTTAATTGTGTGTGCATACAGATGGTAACAAAATTAATGGAAAGTGTTGTCATCAGAACATTTTCTATGCACCTTGTTATAACTTTTCCAAGTCAAGTGAATTTCATTCACGGAGCCCAACATGACAAACCAGCAATTTGGCTCTGAGGGCTGCAAGTTTCTAGGACTCTGTAGGGGATTGTGGGAGAAAGATGGCACCACCACCATATGGCAACACAGTGTGGTTCTGTCTTTGTGGCTGTCATTAATGATATTTTGAGTATTTTGATATATCCATTGAGATTCCATCTGTCTACTCAACTGGAGGCATGGAGCGCCGTTCTTTCAAAATTCAGAAAACATCCTCTCTGTGTTTTGATGATGTAGGTGGAAAATCTCCCATACTTGTAGGTGTTCATCATTCTCCACTCTTGTTTGTCCTTCACTCTGCCACTCTCATGTGTGTTGAAATGACACGTTTCCAACTTTGTGTGGGCCTGCAGCTCTGAAGACAGTGCTGGAGGTGCCATTGGGAAGCCGCTTTCTCAGACTCAATGCCAAAGGACCTGACACGATGGGTGAGTGACCACAGTTCAGATTACCTTGCATGCACAAGCAGTCACTCTGCACTTTGAGTTTATTTTCCATCAGCTTAGCATCCGACACAGTGAATGTGAGACTCGTGCATTTCATACAGTAGTCACACGTGAGTATGCTGTATATTCGTGGTTAGATTTATTAGTGAGAAGACCTCAATCAAATGAGATAATACCAGCAATAAAGGGAATTCAATTTAGTTAAATTGAATTAAATGATTTGTGTATTTATTTATTTTCTTGTGATTGTCTGGATTGAATGTAGAGAATGATCAATGCATTCTAGTGAGTCTTTATGCATTTGTGGTATATTTGTACTGGTGTGAGCCATTGTTTGGGTTGGCTGTGGAGGTCTTCACAATCGGAAACTGACCCCTGGTAAACCTACCCGAAGAGAGAGAACACCAACATCAATTAACAAGCAGCCATGGTGGGAAAGAACAACATAGTCTGATAATAATGCCCCTCGTAAAGTCCAGTTTTCACTTCCTGCACTAACAATAAAATATTCAAATTTAATACCTGTAAATGTTAAACACATTATAAGGAGTCGGTCTAGACCTGCTCTATATATAAAGTGTCATAAGATGACTTTTGTTTGTTGCGCTATATAAATAGCATTGAATTGAATGTGACCCATGCTGTTCAATAGAACTGGTAGTGTAATAATATTATCTAAGGATGCCTCATCCTGTTTCATGTATCATCAGGTCCAATTGCAGTCTTAACCAATGATGTTCATAGTTATCGACTTCTTTCAGTCTGTGTTTTCTCCACTTGGTTTGATTGTAGTAACTCAGTGTGAACATGAAATGAACCAGAAATAATTTGAATGGACAATGGACTTCTTTTTTTCTTTGGTCCACACCAAATGAAGCAAACTACTAGTGCGAAAGCGACCTTAGTGTGTTGAGGGATAGTAATTACGTGATGTAATGAAAAAAAAAATGGATTGGAATATCGAGCAAGGAGGAATCCATATTCTGGATGTGAAGTAAATAATGGCCTGAACCCTGTGATTTACATCCTCAGAGCATTCTTGAGTATTTATTGGTGTCATTTGGGTTTTCATGACCTATTTTGCTGTCAGCTAAAAGGAGTGCAAGAGCCCCCTCGGTGAACACAGATAAACAGAGCACACGTCCGCGAGCCTTACCCTGCTAATACACTCAATTCTGACAGCTCAATACCCCAAAGAGCTGCAGGATTTACTGGATGTGTGCTTTGTCAGATGTTTCAGAATCGAGGAGTGACCTAAGAATTACTTTAGCAGATCATTCATCAACTACCAGGAGATCAGTGTGGCGGATGGGGAAGGAGAGAGACGCTGAAGGGAGGGAGACCACAGTAAAAGAGAGGAAATCAAACACACATTTACAGCTCGGCTAACCCGGCTCCCAAGTTCATGAACTCCTCTGAAATAAAAAAAACCCAAAAACGTTTAAACTCTACAATTGTTAATTGTTTCAAGTTGTGAAAGGTCTTACTTCTTTTTTTTTTTTTTTTATGGAAAACAAATGCTTTGGCAGGCTAATTTTAGATTTCTTATTATAAAGTGAAAGATAGAGAAAAGTAGAAGTAGAAATGCAACGTGGCTGATGCTGTGACACTGAGAATGAAGGACAACTGTCAATCCAACTTTTGTTTTCCTCACGTGTGAGCCTATTTATCTCGTCCCAGACGCTGAACAAAATGTCATCATGGATTACAGATTGCAGCAACTTTGCGGTACCTCTCCGCGAGGCTGCTATTTGCTTTCGGAGCGCTAAGTCTTAATGACTGGAGGGACACGGGACGGGCGCGTGAATAATACCAACCTTTTCTGTTATCTTTGTCCTCCCCCGAGTTCAGACTCATTGCACCAGTGAGTGCAATCAGTATCACTCCGGTGGTACAGACCAGAATGATCTTAGGCCAACACCAAAGGCACAGGTAGTGGGTTTTCAACAAAACAGGAAGCTGGGGGCTCCAGGTGTTGTAGTTGTCGGGGGCTCCAGAAGTTATTTTGAGTGAATGAGTTCACTTGCGAACATATAGGCACTCTTTAGAAACGGGGAAACTGCCAGTAGTGTTCGTTCAGAGCGTTTTAGTGTTTTAGGAAGCTGGCATCAAGGGAAAGTATGCCAGCAAGCAAAAACAAGTGGACTAGCTTTGCAATTTAGCTAAGCCTTAACAGCCTTAACAGCCTCATTTTGGAAACGCCTTCCAGCCACTCACTGTGCAATAGCAGGTGCAGCTAAGGAATTCCAGCAGTTCAGCTCCTGCAAGGAGTAGCAGGGGTTAGGGTTAGAGTTGCATGCATGCTGCATGTTTGATGATACCCCACCTCAGCCAGCTAGGAGGGCACCGAAAGACGGACTGCTGTTCTGGATTCAGAAATGCTCCTGACCAGCCTGTAACCCTGGTGGCCTTAGGATAGTACTTTTTCACTGCACACCCTGGGACTGTTCGCTGCCTGAATGTGAAGCATTCACGTTCAGGCAGCGAAGAGTGAACGAGTCAGCACCTCCAAGTCTGAGAACACAGTGCTCCGGCACAAAAATGGTTGTTAAAGTATCTCAGGTATCTACCCTGGAGAGTGAGGGTAAGATGGAACGCAAGGCAGTCTGGAGGTAGTCAGCAGTAGGACCAAACTTGCCATAGAGTGCCTTCGATACTTCACAATGTGCAAAAGAAAAAGCTGAGATTTCCCATTTAACTTCATCTTGTATTAAATAGACCTTAGGCTGTCAGAAATGCATGTTGGTCAAGCTCCAGCACTTTTCATAACTTAACTGCAAGCAGACAAATGTACGAGTCTTAGTAAATACATTTTCATTGCACAGTGATTATAAAAATGTACACTTTCAGAAGGATATCTTGTCCCTTTCTCAACAATATATATTAGTTAATGGGAAAATCTTTTTATAATAATGGAATTATTTGTTTCCCTGTGAAATGCTGCAGTTGCACTTTCAGTGCTTAACAAAATTATTAGACCATCTGTCATAAAAACGAGAAAACACAAATATTTTAGAAATCTGTCAAAAACTTGTTTCAAACTAAAAATTGTATTGTTATTTATGAGGCAAATAACAAACTGGAACAACTAAATAGTCCTTATCCACATATATTAATCAAAAATCTTAATATTTTGTATGACCTCCTTTGGCCCTGATAACAGCTTGCATTCTTTGCAACCACAAAACAAATGTTTCTGTTCAGGAACGCAAGTAAATAACTGTAATCTGGCATCTCAATCAAAAAATAATAATGTGCTTTACTATTTTTTTCTGCTTTTTTGTAAAACATTAAATTTGAGAATTCATGGATAACAACAATAATTATATTTTAGCATTAAAGATGTCATTTTGATTAAAGAGCTTGGCTTGCACATACTTTACAGAAACATCAAATATTTTGGTCATCAGCAATACTGTTCATTTAGGGCAGCGGGGGCAAACACCTTACACTGGGTGGTGGGCTAATACATTTGTTAAGCACTGTATATATATATATATATATATTATTGCTGTAAAAAAAACAACACAGGTTATAGCAATATGGCATTTCTTTAAAAACACCATCTTCAGAACATTGCCAAAAATACATCATGCCACTTCTACTGTACTTCTACTATAATATGTGTGTTATAACTGTTATATGTGTTCATTGAATTGATTTATGAATATTTATGACATGGTGGGCATGACAAGCTCGACAACATCCAACCACAAACGCAACATGATGGAAACGAGGGAACGTAAGTGTAGGTACTTACTCCACTTGTTGCAGTTGTTTGAATCTCAATTTCGGGGACACACGCCAAATGTCTCGTATTATTTCGAAAACAGGATATAAATGATCAATGTGACTATCAGAGAACTTGTTAAGGACCATAAGAACAGTATTTTAAATTTGGGTCATTCAACCACTTAAACGAAATTAGTGGAGCGCGCCAAAAACCACGTACACCCAATCAAGAAAATGGTATAAAACCAGGGAAACGCATTTCAGGAGACTTATCATTGTACTGATATGTGTGTAATAACATTTTGCTGTTCACCGAAACAGCTGCCTTTCAAATGATTTCCCTCGTTTGGCCTGAAATGTGGGAAACACCTGCTTGTCTTTTGTGCCTACCCGGACTTCATACCCATGTGAAATGAATGCAGCACTCTTTCAACAAAATAAAACCCCGAGGATCAAGCCAAAGATGAGGCCTGCACCTGCTATTTTTCTGCCATATATTACTTTTTTCCATTTTACTCTTTTTCTTCCGTATACATCCTTGTCTTGATCTATTGATTTTCGACTCCAGCTGTGCTCTTGCAGAATTGTGTCATCTGGTTTGCCCTACCTTGTCTGATGGTATCGCTCCCCAAGAAATAGTGTTTTTTGCAATTACCGTTGTACAAGTTTAAATCCCACCGGATCCCAAGTTAGACGTTATTCTTTATTTCTGTATCAGATAGCAGAGTTTCTGTTGGAGCATACAACACATTTCACACCCAGCTCAGGTTGGCTGATCATGCTTCGTGTCTTTTCTTACATCTTTAGGTAATGTGTGAATATTAAGTTAAAACATGAAGTTCATATTGAAAAGTACATTAATATATGCCCCTCTTTCCCTGTTTGTTTCCCTGCTTGACGCCAGTTGTCGAAGCCATCTCTCTTCAGGGGAGGAAGGAGGAGACCGGTCTGGTGTCCACAGGCTCCTACGTGATAGGAAACACCTCCTTGGACTTCCAAAGAGGAACAGACAGGCAGACGCTGAGGACACATGGCCCACTCAGCGCTGACTACATCATCAAGGTGAAACAAAGGAAAGAGGACAGGCCTAGGTTTATAGCAAAATAGCCTTAAGACGCTTGGCTCCTGATGTAGGCCTACATATTTTATGATAAATATAAGAGATACACCATAAATAAACCAAAGCCTTGTTGCATAATATTTAGCAGTGCAGGGATTCTTTAATGAGGTTGTGAGGTTGTTGCCCGTGGCACTGCTAGCGCTTCTGTTGGAGAGGCCTGCCAAATCTAAATGGAAATAAATCTTCCCATTTGTAGTGGTTGTATTGTCGTAACGACCGCATTCTGACACCATTCTACATTTTGAAAGAATATTTACAGCAGTGAATTAATTTTGTTCAATAAAAGTATTGTGCAAAGCCTGAGATCATTCCTCTGTGCCAGAGAGCTCCACTGTTGCCCAAAAACACGATGAAAAACACGTCAGGGAGCCACGACGTTGCACAGGGTGACATGTTCCCTCACTACCATGAACACACACACACACACACACTTTGTCATTTATTAGATTTATTTCCACATACACCGTCCTGCTGCCAGAAATACTCAACAGAGCGCCAAAACTGCAGCTGAAAATAGCCCCAAACAAATGCACTTTTTACACACGTTTTACTACAAATTACAGTGGCCAGCTGTTTAAGGGAATGACTGAGCCTTTTATAAAGAAGTTGTTCAATATTTTTTTTTTATGAAATATGCTTAATGACTTTCTATTGAAGTCTTTCTTAGTGGAAAAAAAAAAAAGACAGGTGGTTTGTGTGTCACAGTGAGGTTGCCGGGTTTGGTGCCATCAGGCCTGTACGGAGACCAAAACCATATATCGTGGTATCGATCATCTCAATCTCAGAAAGAAAGCAAACAAAGAGCCCTCACTAAAAATGCTGAACTGTTCTTTTAAAAAATGAAACTATGTATTGGTGACCATCTTTCTCGGCTTGGAGCTGAGTTGGTTGTTGGTTTTGGGTCTTTTCATAGGATTCGTTGATGATAAGAAACATACAGATCTTGACACCAACAGCAATCTTACCCTTTAACATGGAACCAATGTGATTATGTAGTATCATGCGGGATTTGTGATGGCAGCCTAATGCACCGAGAGTTTTTTTTTCTGCATCTTATTGCCATCAGACAAGTTTATAGACTGTCAGCAAGTCAGTATTTGTGCGACACTTAATCAGGGATAAATATGACACGTTGCATTCAGTGTTGGAAAGATGAGTGTACAGAAGACAAATTCCGTAGTTTTTGTCCACAAAGTCAAGCTGCAAGGTTGTGATGAATGACTTGCACGCCAATTACATCATCAAAAGAAAAGGAGGGGCTGTTGGAAAGCACACATTTCACTATCTGAGGCAGCTCCTTGAAGCTCCTTTGAATTAAGAAGGCGTAACTCTTTCACGTCCTGAAAAATGTAGTGAGATTTCACTTTGTGTCAAATCGTCAGCCAGAAATCTCAGGGTGATGTCTGACCGTAACCTTTGGATCATGTCAGTGTTTCCCACACATAGCTCTATTTTTTTTCTCTCGATCATAACATGCAATTGTCTTTTCACAGTGCACACAGGCCAGCCCTGTGTAACAAAAGTCCCAGAGTGTGAGTTTGACCCGAGACGTTTTGGCAGTGCACCAGTTGTTGTTCTATCAACTGTAGTAACCGTAGCAGCGACCATTTGGTGGTTGGTCACGGCAAAAGTGACGATTTACGGCGAGTTACCAGCTGGGATTGGTCAACTTGGGCTGAGGTCTTAAGGTGAATCTGCTGTTGCCTTTCAGGGCTATGAGTCTTTGGAGGAATCTGCTTGAGGAGATCAGGCTAGCATTTAGACCTGGAAAAATGAATTTAACAGACCTGCTTTTACCTTTTTGAAATGATTGCTTCCATTGCTATTTGTGTTATAGTTGTGTTGGAGTTTATACCTGGATGTTATGTGCTGGATGGAGGGCAGACACAGCGAACAAAATAAAAGCGTCATGTGAAATTGAAGTATGTTATGCCCTGAGGGGAGTTTGCATGTTCTCCCCCGGTGCCTGCATGGGTTCTCTTCGGGTACTCCAGCTTCTCCCCCACAATTCAAAGACATGCTCTTTATTGCCCGTAGGTGTGCTTGTGAGCGTGAATGGTTGTCTGTCCGTCTCTCTATATGTCA
The DNA here is from genome assembly GCF_043641665.1 of Enoplosus armatus. NCBI lineage: Eukaryota > Metazoa > Chordata > Actinopteri > Centrarchiformes > Enoplosidae > Enoplosus > Enoplosus armatus. Next base: position 29,847,289 of record NC_092180.1, on the reverse strand, counting down.
GCCCTGCAATTAACCCTGCGACCTGCCCAGGGTGTAACCCGCCTCTCGCCCAACGTCAGCTGGGATTGGCTCCAGCCCACCATGACCCTGCAAAGGGATAAGCGGTTATGGAAAATGGAGGGATGTAGAGTCCAGAAAAACTGTGGGCGAAAAAAATGTCTAGGCAGAAATATCTTAGACTTTTAGCCAGCCGTATGGGTCAAGCTCCAAAAGCATCCACGTTCTTCAAACTCCACTCCCTCAGTTTGTAACTCAGGTTTTTTGTGTATGCATATGTCATAAATAATGTATCTCAAACTGAGATTACTTACATGGTGTCACTCCAGTCATTTTCTCAGACTTGTCAAAAACGTCGTAAGAATCACACTATTCACCTGTCATCATTGGTGGAGTAGTGCCGAAGTATCAACATGATTCTTCTCCTTGATTCGCCCCAGTGGGATCTTCTACTTGTACTACTCCTCTATCCTGTACTCTAATATCCTCTACCTCTTCTCTACCATTCATCCACCCTACATGTTGTACAGATGAAGTACGGAGGCTCCAAGGACACAGTTGTCCAATTTCTCTTCTACCAGCCAATCAGATACCAGTGGAGAGAGACTGACTTCTTCCCCTGCTCGGTCACCTGTGGAGGAGGTGAGCTGTCCACCTGTCAGTGTACAGTGACTGTCAACAGGCGTCTTTGTGTTTGAATAATGACTTGATGTTGTTTTAGTGAGTTTGTTTTTTTAAATTTTTTTTTTTATTGATCCTCAGCTGTAGTTTATCCAGCTTCATCTGTTGTTATCTTCAAGTTTTTCCAGTAACTGCAATTAAACAGCCTGGGTCTGCTTTCTTCCCCCAGGCTATCAGCTGAACTCTGCAGAGTGTACAGACATCCGATCCAACCAGTCCGTGCCTGAGCACCAGTGTAACAGCTATCCCGAAAACACCAAACCCACACCAAAACTCAAGGAGTGCAACATGGACCCCTGCCCAGAGAGGTAAGGGGGACGATGCTCATAGAAAAGATGTTCCTTAACATGAATAGCAAATGCTAAGAGCAACGTGCACAAGCACTAGCTGTAAATTAGATGAGTTGAGTGTTAATGTAAAGAGTGAGATTGTGTGATGTGAGTATAATTGTTAAACAGGTTTAAACATAATTGTGCAAACATAAATTTAGTATGTCCTAAGTGAATTTCTATCAGCTTGTTTACATATAGTTAGTGTTTACGGTAATGTGACGTTGATGTTCCAGAAGCAGGTATTCTTCGCGGGGGTCGAGAGGAGTAACCGATCTGTGTTTTTGGGACTTCACCAAAGTTATGAGCGTTAATACAACCGTTCTGAGCAAGCAGCACATATAGTAAATAATTAAGCATATGTATATGGCAAGCATACACGTAAAATTAGCCAAATAATGGCTGCAGTTGTACAAGTAATGAGCAAAAATCTGTAGAGAGATTTCGACTGTTGATTCTCAGTGAGGCTGGCAGTGCGAAAAAACATTTCACATTACAGGGTAATGATAGATCGACAGTCCGTTATGTCTTAAATGATTAGTTCAGCATTTGGGGTAAGTATTTTGTATTCATTTAGAATGAGATACTCTCATGTTTGTGTGTCGAGTACAGCAATATGGTCAGGATGTGGTTCGCCCATGGATTGAACAAACAGGGTACGGTGTGTTTTTGGTGAGCTTTTGAGGTGTTGGTAGGTGTATTTTTTCGCTTTGGACAGGGCCAGGCTTACTTTTTCCCCCTGTTTCCCTGTCTTTATGCTAAGCTATGCTCACCATATCCTGGCTCCAGCTCTGTACTGATCCCAAAATGCCAAAATGTTGAACTATTCCCAGTCCAGCTAAACTACTAAATCAAAATCCCTAAAAAACTGTCAGTGTTTTAGCACAAGGACTCCTTGACAGGACTTGAATTTGAGAGCTTTCTGCTGTTCATGACAATATGCATAGAATCAACCTCGAACCAGGTTCAACCCTCATTACTCCCACATGCTTTGTTTGGCATTGCTGGGTGGACTTTGCTTAGGATTTCATCAGGTAGAGCTGAGATTTCCAAGCCAAATCATTACAATTTTCGCACCTGCTAGAAAAAAAATATGTATGAAATAGCTAATTATCCTCGTAGCACATCTCAGTGCTTCTTTTATGAAGGGATGGATTGATGGAGATTTAATCAATAGGCTATAATGGAGCAGAAATGCTAAATCAGCAGTTCAGAGCATTTTCTTTTGGCACTACTTTGTTGTAACCTTGAAGGCCAAACTGCTGTTAATATGCAATCTGTGTGGGCTTACGCTTATCATATATGCTTTCCCAATATTCTTATGACATCTAGGCTGTTATCTGGATATGATATGATCATAAACTTACAGCGATTTGTAACATTTTGTCTCCTCCAGTGATGGATTCAAAGAGGTGATGCCATATGATCACTTCCAACCGCTGCCTCGGTGAGTAATCCTTACAGTCTCTCATTTAAAAAATTAGAAGGAAGACAGCAGTGAACCAGTTTGGACAGGCGGTTGGATGAGATGTAACACAGGAGGCGGCAGAAAGGGTTCAGAAATCCATGATATGATTACTGATTGGAAAGCATCCTTTGATGCACCCTGAAGTAACCAGCAACACCAGCAACAGCAAAAGAAAAGGCTCTGTGTCCGCTTGGATGTGTAAATGGGATGTGCAACTGTTTGCTAACAAGTTTGCCAATATCAACTTAAGTTAAGTGTTACGTTTGCTGCTTCTGCTGCCCCCGATTGGCCAAAGAGTGAGGGTGGTGACTACTGCAAAAATGACATACTCTAATCCCTAATAAAGATCCCTGTGTATTCTGTTTCTATTCTGTCCATGTCAAAGCTGTTAGTTAATTGTGATGGAAAAACAAAAGCCCTGATGTAGAGAAAGGACTGTTGTCCCTTGAATATGGTGAGCACCTTTTATGAACAACGGAGATTTGTTTTTGTTTTTTTTACCAATGAATCACAGGGAAGGCCATAATAGAAAATAAAATATGCTCATCCAAAAAAGTCTTGACTATCCTCCCTTCAGCCAAAAGAAAAATTTAAATACCCACCCCCAACCGACCACCATTTTACATGGAGAAGGTGCAAATGGTAAAAAGGTTTTCATTCATCATCTTCAACAGTCACTAAAAAGCTGTCTCCCAAGTAAAGCTCTCACTGGAGAGAGGGAGCGCACCAGTTTTGCATATTTCTTTATATATTTCTTCCCAAAAGTAGTTGTGATTGATTCCTGATCTCCACTGACATGTCAAATAATGTAACAATGCATGTATGTTATTATTACACTGTGTAGCACTGAATATTTATTGTGCGGTTTGTCATTGATAACATTAGCGTAAATAGTGTAGTATTGTTTTTACCCATAATTATTTGTGTCCACAACATAGACTGTATATAAAGGTGGACGACATGACAGCTCCCCAAAAGTGAAGCCGGTGATGCTGGCAATGGCTCGGAATGACGTCACCAGCACAAGATGGCAGCGGCCGTATCCGGGATATTTTTGCTTCATTTTTGTACGGTGGGAGGAAGTGGAGACATGCCGTCCATCTTTATATACAGCCTGTGGTCCACAGTAAAGAAAAAAATCCCTGGTCCTTGGTTTGTGTTTTGGGAGCTTAACAAGTGAGGAAATGGCCTCATTTGAGTAAAAATCACCGGCAGGACAGAGGTCTGATTAAATGATTTATTGGTTGGATTCATTTGCTGAGGAAGGGTACCTGCCTGCAACCTTGACGCATTTTAATTTAATTCAATTGGAGTGCTGTCCTAATGATGATTTAACGTTCCCGTCTTGAGGAATCAGCACCCAGATAATCACGCTGAAGTTGAGTATGTTGAAACATTATCATTTACGTTTACATTCAATTAATCACAAATGCAACGTGAACACGGCTGCGGGAAACCTGGTCGCAAACGAGAGTAAAGAATGGGAGACAGCACCTGTAACTAGAATGTTACAATTCCTGAAGGAACTGTAAGGGCTAAAAGGGAAGCTAAAACGAAAAGGCTTAAAAACAACAGCTATGAAGATTCTCAGTCATCCATTTCCAGTATAGGCAAAGTAAAGGTTTCCAGTCATAGACAACTGGACCTGGCATTTTGGTCTTGAAGAAACCCTGTCTTCTAAAAAAAAAAAAATATGTTCATATACAGCTAATTTGCATCTGTGAGTACTTTTTGTGGGAAAAGTAGTTTTTGATCAACATAGAAGTTGCATGTTGGACCATGATTGGCTTCCAAACAAAATGTGATATCGCAAACCCTGCCGGCACGTCCAGGTGTTAAACTGAGATTCATGGTGATCCTAAAAGGGGGGATGCCCATGAGAGTAGGGCGTAGACGTGACACACCAAATCCTACTACAAAAACTGCCTTCTTAAATGCTAGACTCTCTGTTTTTGTTGTCAAGATTTCCGCCGTCTGTTTCTTTTTCGCGCCATCAAAAAGTGGAAGTGGACATGTCTCGTAAAACTGTACCAGGGGGAAAGGTGAAAAGTTGCTCACCTGCTTGCCGATGCTGCCGCTAGTCGTGACCTAGCTAGCAAGAAACCTCCAGACATGTCACCAGCGGAAGACGAGCTTCCACTTATTTGGAAGAAAATGTCGAACTACAAACTCCTGCAGTCCTTTTAATGATTGTCTCTTCAGTTGACAAGTTTGAGCAGAGTTTCCAGAATCCCACTGACAGGCTGTCCACCACAGAAAATCAAAGCCAAGCTCTCAGATCTAGAAGGGAGATCCAGGTGCAGCAACATAAAGATTGTAGCCGTCCCAGAAGGCGAGGAGAAAAGGGAGGCCAACCGAATTTGTCAACCTGATTCCCAAGCTGCTGGGGGATGATAACTTTTCCAAGCCGGTAGTCATCGACAGGGCGCACCGCACACAGCAGCCCAAACCATCGGAAGGCTCTGCATGATAATTGCACGGCTGCATCTGGCACAGGAGAAAGAAAAGATTCTGTGGCTTGGGAGGCAGCGGTAGATGGAATACAAAGGTAATACAATCTTAATCTTCCCCCGACTACAGTGCGGAGGTGATGGAGCAATGATGGAGCTTCACGTTTCCCGGCCAGGCTCCATGTTCACCGCGAAGGGCAAGTGAAACTGCTTCAATCCGGTTGAAGTGAAGAATTTTGTAGACAAAACTTGAAGAGCGTGAAGAGAGTCTAAACCTGTTTTTTTTTCTTCTGTACTCAACCTGTTCTGTAATGTGTGCGTGCCAATGATGGGCTGTAAGTTGGAGGTGTTTTTCCTCCACTTTTTGGCAGGCGGTCCCCGACGTGGCCACTCTGCTTTGTTTGGCAAACACTGGATGGCGGTTTTCTTCACATACTTGTTAACTGTTTATTCGATTTCTTGTTGTTGGCTGCCAGTTTGAATGTTAAGTTTGTGTTTAATTGTAATGCAACTGTCTTCTGTTGCTCAGTGCCCAATCTTGTGGCTCCTTCAAGGCATCAAAAATGAATGAAAAAAGTTGAGCGAGGTACATTGGAAGTGGTTGAAAAAGGATTACTAGCTGCAGAACCATCCTACATTGCTGAGAATGATTAGAGATACTTTTTAAGAACAGGGCCCCTGGCATGTGACTCTGTACGCAGATGATCTCCTTGTCTGTCCAGCCGACCCAGCGGCCTCTATTCCCATCCTACTAGAATACTTTGGGAGTATTTCTGGTTATACTATAAATTGGAGAAAGTGCAAAGTCATGCCTTTAGTGGGTCAATTTACTGAATTTCACATTTTTTTTTCGATATCTTCAAGTCAAACACTAAATAATGGAAAAGTGACCACCCCAACTGACTTACTACTTCGGATTCTTCAGAGTTTATTAGGGTAGCCCGGGCCAGTGACCTGAATTCAGATATCAGCGGAGTTCTGGGAAGAGGCAATGTCCTGGGTTCACTGTTGTTTTATTAACTCACACTACAGGTCAGTCCAGTACAAGGTGATGCATAGATCGCGTTAATCAAAAAACAAAACTGAAACCGAATCTTCCTATCAGTGTCTCCTGAATGCGACAAGGGTAGCTCTGCTGAAGGATCACTAGCACATCTTTTCCGGCTTTGCCCTGCATTACACAACTTTTGGAATGCAATATTAGAGTCGACATTCATTCCGGAGACATTCAGCCCAACCACAACCTGGCTCTCTCACTGGATGCTCTGCGGAGACTTTTGAGCTGCCGTACAACATGCAGATTGCTCCGCACCTAGGAATGGTGGTTGCTAAGAATCGTTATTCTCCTGATCTGGAAGTCTGCCACTCCACTCTGCTTTGCGCATTGGCTCAACGAGATGTTGATGTCTATCATCCAAATAGAAAGACTGCATCTGCGCAAAGCCTATACACAGAATAGATTTGAGACAACATGGGGACCTTTCTTGACACAGTGTCATATTACCCCGCATCCATGAAGTCTCAGACCTCCCTGGCTACACGAGTGGGTGTGGTGTTTAACTCGATTCATTTATTTATGCATCTTTACCTTGCTCCCAAGACGATTGCAGCCACATTTTTGAAACGTAATCTTGAGAACTGACTGGCAGTCTTTTTGTTTTGTTTGCGTTCCACTTGGTATTGTATTTTCCTTTATTGTTTTGTGTGTCCCTGCAATGTGTTTTGTCATTGTAAGACTGAAAACTGTAAATATAGTATTAAAAACAAAGGTGAGCGCAGAGAAACTGTCCCCCTTCAGCAGCTGAACGTGAAAACAGCTTATTAGTGTCAAACTCTGCACAAAACTGTGCATCATTCTGCTCGGTGAAGCTCAAGCATCCAAGTCAAGGAGCAATAAGCAAAATATATTTCTGGGTAGAGGGGGGCTTTAACCAGGTGTTTTAGTCAGGGCTGTAGCCAGGATGTTAGAAATACTGAGGCTGTGAGTACCCCACGTCCACCAGAAATAAAGTCTCCAGGGTCACCTAGCCCAACCACCACCCTATGACTTTTGTGCAGTATAAGAATGTGACACATTGGGAAAACAAAACATAAACATATTTGGCAAACCAAATTAGCAGCATACAAGGTGGAGTTTGTAGATTGTGTTAAACTAATCAGAGATGCATCATGAACACGGCTGCTGACATCCTAGTTTCAAGGGAGGAGAAAGGCAAAGGCTGTTTCTGCAGGGAGTTGTAATGCCTCCAACACTGAAAGCCTGGCACCCGTTTCTTTGCCATCCCTTTTCAGGGTAAATGGAATATTTCTATTGTGTGTAAAGCAAATTAGTGTTTTACTTGTCTGTCATTTAGTTAGGTGCATCGGTTCTCTTTCAACATACAGCACGAGCAGGAGAAACCAAGATAGACTATGGGCAGACCATAGTCTATCTTGGCTTCTGGCTGATGCCCCACTGGCAGTGGAATTGCAGCTAATAGCCGCAATTATCTGATTACATCATAGTATGACAAGTCCTACTGTGAGGAGCAGCCTTAATTGTTATAATACCGCCTCATAATTGTCCTCGCCCTCCTTCATTTGTGAGGGAATGTCATTGGGGGTCTGGGTGCAATCGTCGACAGCCCATTCTAAAGCTTAAATGCAAGGTGGACTGGACATTAGCCGTGAGAAAGTGTCACAGACACAGAGATCAGATCAAAATTAAGCTCATCACGCGATTTAAGGAAGATCTTCGTAGAAATGGTCCTGATCAAGATGTAAGGGCTCTGTTTTCCTGAGACTGTGGGCACCCTGTCCCCACTTGTCCACAGGTTCTTAATGTCAGCGTCCCTGGGATCATGTTGATGGGACTCATTCTGAGTAATGAAAATATATGAATATGCAAATATTTCTGGATTTTGAAACTCCTGTAATTATTTTTTTTTTTTTAAATTTTACCTCCATTTGGCAAATTTGACAAAACAGCTATGGATTACTTTGATACTGCAGAAAACCGAAAAACATTCCCGTGATCTAAGTGGATTTATGGATGTTTATTCATGTCGTCTGATAATTATATCTCCCTCATGTGTAAGTCCTACTGAATCTAAAAATATGCGTATCGTGTCCGTGTCCTCAGATGAGTTGTGACTCTGTTGAGCTGTGTGATTTTGATGCAAATTGCAGCGCTAAGGCTTCTAAAGTACCTAAATGAGCTGCGTGTCACTGCTGACCTTGTCGTAATAATAAACTCCCAGCTGTTTTCAGAACACCGCGCACAACTTTCCCTTTCGCCTCACCCCAAAGATAACATGAACTCCCTGTGATGTAAATCTCTTTACTTAGAATTGACTTTCAGTATCCAGAGATGTAATCATATATGGTGTTTTGCTTTATGAAAAATTTAGGTCATGTTACCACACACTGTTAGATTACATTTTTAAAGGACCTGAGAAAGCATTGAGTGAACTTGGCCCCTGTCCTGCGTGCAGCTGGGAGCAGGGCCCCTGGACCCAGTGCTCGGTGTCCTGTGGTGAAGGCGGCGGCTGGCAGGATCGCAGCGTGCTGTGTGTGGAAGAGGACACCCAGGGACAGTTCTCCCTGGTGGAGGAGTGGAAGTGCACCCACTCCCCTCGACCCTCGACCCGACAGATTTGCAACGCCTTCGTCTGCCCCCAGTGGGTGGCCATGGAGTGGTCTCAGGTCAGTAAGTCAATTCACAGCAGCCATCTACGCTGGCAAAGGGGGGAAACTCATCCGATCTCAGTCTCCCAAGCGCCAAAGGGCTTTATTGCAGGTGCAAAATTCACCCACTGGTGGTGATCACAATTAGACATCGAATCAAAAAAGGGTTGGGAACCACTGGATTAATGATAAAAAAAAATAACTCAGTTGCAGCATTTATCACTTTTTGATGATGATGATGATGATGATGTCACTTGTAAAATGTATAACACGTGAGTTGATGTGTTTTGCTGCCATCCCACTGCAGTGCACAGTGACGTGTGGCCGTGGTCTGCGTTACCGGGTGGTCCTGTGCATCGACCATCGTGGGCAGCACATCGGAGGCTGCGACGCGTCACTCAAACCTCACGTTAAAGAAGACTGCCTGGTCCCTATCGCCTGCCACAAGCCCAGAGGTAGGACACTAATTGACAGAAAGACCCATAATGGACAGGTGTTTAAAAGTCACAAATATGTATCTTTATTTTTTATTTTTGTATATTTTATTGTATAAACATTCCCCTGTCAGATAGAGGAAGGGATTTATCAGTACCAGACAGCTCTCTGTCTGTCTGTGTCTGTGTCTCTACGTGTCTCTCTCTGACCCCCCCCCCCCCCCGCCACCACCACCTAGAGTCTGGTTCTGCTCGAGGTTTCTGCCTCTTAAAAGGAAGTTTTTCCACTGTTGCCAAGAGCTTGCTCACGGTGGGAACTGTCGGGTCTCCGTGATAACATTATAAAGACTCGGTCTAGACCTGCTCTATATGTAAAGTGTCATGAGATGACTTGACGTGAGAGGCTGTGTCTGTACTAGCTCCTATTTGTTATTATTTCTAGTTTTTTGAAAGCTTGTCATGTTCTAGATATGTGATTATATTGTTTACATTCCACTTTGTTGAACATCACCTGACCGTCTCATCTCATCTCAATGCTTCATTCATGGTTCAGGTTATGTAGCCGGTAAGAAGCCCGCCTCTTTCGCTCGGAGCTGGAAACCCCAGTGCAAATGAGCACAGCAAAGTACCTCTATCGATCTATCCCTCTTTCTTACAATGGGGAGGTGTGTCTCTGAATACAAGTTAGGTTGTGTTCTTTCACATGAGTATTTCACCATTCTCATACGCCTCCCCCTCATCAACAGAGGTGTGCAGAGTCGCCATTATCTGTATCTGATCAACCGGCGGGCGCAAGCTACGCCCACTTCCGGATAGAAGAGCGTAAGTGGGCGTGGCTTATGCCAAAGTCACATTAAATCTGGCAAATCAAATTGATTTAATATTGGCATATGATTACCTATGAAATATATTTCCCCATCCTCACTCTGTACCTTTCATCTCTCTCTCTGTTACATAAAATGTGTTAACATGTCTTCATGGATTCTGTGTGCTCTTCAAGCATGTGATACATGGCCGGCTGAACAACACTTTGCCAGTCACGCTGAGAGCGCGTTAGATGTGGTTTTGCTGTCCTTAACGCCCACTGTCACCGCCTTCGCCGTGAAAACTAGCTTCATTTGCATCTGCTTCCATCATGTGGAATGATGATGATTTATGACCCATCTTCCACCATAACATGCACCCCATGCTCATCAAAGATTCTTGACAAGCTGTTCAATTCAATTTTATTCATATGGCGCCAAATTATCTCGGGACATTTTACGGTTAGAGCAGGTCTTTCTCTCCAAAGAAGCTCACAGTTTCACATGCATGTACACTGTACGTCTCTAAATGCTCACAGCATTAGGCGGACGACAAACTGAGCTCTCTCTCTCTCTCTCTCTCTCTCTCACACTCAGACTTTATGCTTTATTTGACCGGAAACACAATGTTAGGGACTGTACAAAAATGACTAGAGGGGGAGAGAGATTGGTCTGACTTTTTTGGGGGAGAAAGACAAGTGTTCTTTCCCCAGATTTACAGTTGTCTCTTGTGAGGTTCTGAAATTGCGTGCCTTCGTTCATGAACGTATGTTTGGCCATACGTGGTCTGACTCGCCGGCTATAGGATGTTGGGATAAGTCTGCCATTGGCCATCTCCTCCCCTTCCCTCCTTCTGTGTGTTAGCATTTTGCCCCCTCATCTCAGAATGATAATGAGACCTGACCTGACCTGTCTCTGATGTGTGGAGATTGGTCGGGATTCGCATTTGATGGTTCCTGCCCTCCACATTTGTACATTCCATGATTGTAACGGGTGACGTGGAGGCTATTATCCCACTTATACCACAGCCACTTGCCAACACTCTTCAGGGTCCAAAGAAAGCATTAATATTGTTGGGGAGGGCCATCGTTTTCAAAAACAGCCTTCTATAAGATTCAGCCCCTACCTACATATTTTCATGCAGTCCCTTATTGCAGTTGAGTTGGCGTTCTTGGGTGTTACCTGTATTTCTAAAAGCACAGTTTTCAATGCATACCCAGGCAATTTGGCCCCAACCTCAAGGATTTATCGTCCAGACCTTATGTTGATTCTGTGTTGTCAGCTGACTGACAATGTGTCCTCATCTTTGTTTGGAGTGATTATATTATGCAAGCTAAGATAAAATCTCATTTATCGGAGGGGAAATCATTGAGTTTACTTGGCACGGGGAGAGTTTAGGCTCAGATCATTGTTCACTTTCAAAATTATGGTTGTAGCTTTAATATAATATAGATACATAATAGCTTCAAGTTTACCTGAAAGTAGAATCTCTTTGGTCCAGTTGGGATCACTGGTGTCAGACTGGGACAGCAACTAACATCTGCCTCTTTGTCAGAATCCCTGCCAGTGGAGGCCAAGGTGCCCTGGTTGAAACAAGCCCACGAACTGGAGGAACACCAAACTGCTACAGAGGACCCCACGTGAGTACAACACAAATTTACACACATTTACACGTATTTGCATAAAACAGTAACCGTCAACATACTGACTAAAGCCCAAATGATACTTTCCCACACAAACCAAATGATACCTCCCACAAATAAGCGAGGTAAATTTCTTGTGATGCTCGTGTCCACACGCTACCCAAAATGTATGACAATGCAGACAATGCAGTATGGACTTATAGAGCTGCATAAGCGTCCCTCTGTCTGCCTTGCTGTCCATGTCCATGTCAGAGATGGCCGTGTACGGTCGTAGGCAGAAGTAAACCTGATCCTGCAGGAGCTGCTGCGTAGTTGTCGAAATGCCGTTGAAATTAAGGTTATGATCTATTTTCAACAGAATAAAGTCCATTTTTAATAGGTGAAGAAACTCCTGCAAAGTCTGCAAATCATCAAAACCTCATCAGCTGCCTCAACAATAAATGAGCACGTCCCCAATCACCTGCTCCATAAAACCTATTTCACTTTGACTCACACTTAAAGACCTGCTTACACACGGCCAAACCTGCAAATGTCGACAGTAATCAGTCGACTTAGATGCAAAAATTGGTTTTGATTGGCAAGCTACAGTTAGCAGCAGTAGCAATGTGTCCCTGCCAGCTCAGCTGTCAATCAAATATGTACACCGATGCGCCCACTCAGATGCTTGGAGAGTAAAGGAGCATTTTAGACATTTCCCCAAATACCTACATTTCTTGACTTTCGTCACTTGTGAGCATTCACTTGCCCCTACCTTTACCTTAACCGTCACAACTAAATGCTTAACCCCAACCTAAACCTCCAAGTAACCTTGAGGCAGTCCTTTAAAGTAGAGAGGAGTGGCCGAAATGTCCCCACAATGCAGAATTGTCCTCACTACGACGGTTCGAAACTGAAACTGATCCTCACAAAGATGGCAATACAAAAAAACGTGTCTAAAAGCGCTTTTGTGAGTTTCAGGTGCAGACTGAGTCTGCTCCCCTCATCGTTCTCAATTCACTCCTCATTCACTGCCACTGTGTTGTTTTTGCTGCAGTACATTAACAACAGTCTGACAGCTGTAATATAAGAGTTGTAGAGCACTCCAGGGGTGACGTATTTCTGTAGGCCAACCCGGAAGGTTAGCATCGCCCCTGGTTCCCTCGACTAAAAGCCAATAGGATTGTTCCATGGGATTTTGGACTGTTGCAGAAAATAAGCTCTGTGGCAAAACAAAGGTTTATGATACCTACACGTTTTGTTCAGCAAGATAATCTTCACTAATGAACACCACTTTTATGATGTATGAAGCGTAAATGGAATCAGCAGAAGTAAAAAGCTAACGTACCAAGCAGCATTTCCACTCCACACAGATATTCACACGCATTCTTTCGCCTTCATACTTAAAACTGGCTCCTTTGCGGCGTTTCGTAGTTTATTCAACTGATTCTGTTTTATTTGCGCATAAGAGATGGAGAGCGACATGTTAAATGTCAGTGCAGTGCTGTCGTGACTTTTACGTCATTCAGACCGACATTTTTTAATTGTGCGCGTCTGAAAGAATATACAGCCGTGGCCAAAAGTTTTGAGAATGACACAAATATTAATTTTCACAAAGTCTGCTGCCTCAGTTTTTATGATGGCAATTTGCATATACTAATAGATGAATTGCAATGAATTGCAAAGTCCCTCTTTGCCATGAAAATGAACTTAATCCCACAAAAAACATTTGCAATTGTTTGGGGCATCCGGAAAAAAGCTTGTCCGGAGAAGGAAAGGTGAGCGCTACCATCAGTCCTCTGTCATGCCAACAGTAAAGCATCCTAAGACCATTCATGTGTGGGGTTGCTTCTCAGCCAAGGGAGTGGGCTCACTCACAATTTTGCCTAAGAACACAGCCATGAATAAAGAATGGTATCAAAACATCCTCTGAGAGCAACTTCTCCCAACCATCCAAGAACAGTTTGGTGACGATCAATGCCTTTTCCAGCATGATGGAGCACCTTGCTATGAGGCAAAAGTGATAACTAAGTGGCTCAGGGAACAAAACATTGAAATTTTGGGTCCATGGCCAGGAAACTCCCCAGACCTTAATCCCATTGAGAACTTGTGGTCAATCCTCAAGAGGCGAGTGGACAAACAAAAACCCACGAATTCTGACAAACTCCAAGCATTGATTATGCAAGAATGGGCTGCCATCAGTCAGGATGTGGCCCAGAAGTTGATTGACAGCATGCCAGGGCGAATTGCAGAGGTCTTGAAAAAGAAGGGTGAACACTGCAAATATTGACTCTTTGCATAAACTCAATGTAATTGTCAATAAAAGCCTTTGAACCTTATGAAATGCTTGTAATTATACTTCAGTATACCATAGTAACATCTGACAAAAAAGATCTAAAAACACTGAAGCAGCAAACTTTGTGAAAACCAATACTTGTGTCATTCTCAAAACTTTTGGCCACGGCTGTATATTGTCAGTATATGCAGTATATATGCACTCTTTGTTCATGTTAAATTCACTTTTTTTTTTTTTTAGGCACATAGCCCTGCACACACACACACACTCACACACCCAGTGCTTATCCAGGGCTGTGTGACTCTGCCCAGCTCTGTTTCCTCTCCTTCCGCTGCTGATGATAAGCATGTGATTATTGCCTGCTGCTCTGGGCATGGTCAGCTCTGATAGCCTCCCTGGGATCCATCAGCCCTCAGAGCTCACACACGCCTCAAACACTTGGCAGACACACATACACTCATCAGACTCTTCGCAAACATGCCCTTCAGGATCTTCCTGCACACACACACACACATATACACACAGAGCAGGCACATTGCACGGACACCTGCAAATCTTCATCACATGTAGCCAAACTAAATCTTATGTGAGCCACGTTAGTTTGAGGGTGATCATGTGAAGATCAGCTCTGGAAGATTCCCTGCATTAAAGGAACATTTCAGCAAAAATCAACCAAACGCAAACACAAAAACCCCTGAAGACATGAAAGGTGGCTCTGAAAAGCTTGTAATACGTTGCGTACTTAATTAAACTTGACTTAAGAGAGGCTGCCCTTGCCAGAGAAACACAACACTTGACACTTACTTGTGGTTGCGTGAATAATGGCGGAAGCGAGGTGAATTTTGTTTTTCCGTCTTGGATCATTCTTGCAAATTTGACCACGGGACCTTTTGTGTTTATTCAGCCAAGGGTTCAAGGATTTGTTTAATGGTCATTTTACAACAGCTCACAGCCTGAGGAAAGAAGCTGTTCTGGAGCCTGGTGGCACAGCAGCGGATACTTCTGTATCTCTTGCCTGACGTTTGTCTCTTACGCAGGCGCCTCACCTCTCCGATACCGCTGATGCTCGGAGGACGGGTACCAAGGATTTTCTCGGTGGTTTCAGTCACCCGTTGCAGAGCCCTCCTGTCCTCGTGCCGTGCACATCCCATGCCAGCTTGTAAAGTTAAAACATTTCAAACTCGCGAAACGTTCATAGACACTTCTCAAAGCACTTCTGCATGTTTAGAACTTCAGCTGTCAGGTCAAATTCATTTATATGAACTCTAATAGCCCCGTTTACACCTGATATTAACATGCATCTGTATCTGCATTGCCTGGATTAGAAAAACACGTACAATGCAGAATTCATACAGAGGTAATGCGACCAGACCACATCTTGAGGTGGTCACATTGTGATCACGTCCGATGGACAGTAAATGGCATCTGTACAGTTTGGCCACATTCTTAAGAAAGAATTGTCCCGACGTGTAGAAAGGTCACCTAACTCCACCAACTGCACCATCAAAAAGCTCCAGACAAGTCCTCCGTCAGCGAGGAAAAATACATTCAGCCCATACAGCAGCATCGCTTCAACTCTCAAGTGACCACTCCGACGTTACCTGACCGGTGGGGGTAGCCGAACGTTAATTAGCGCCATTAAGCTTTTTGCTGTCTCTGATGTCATGCGACCCATTAAATATGGGAGAGATGCTGAGCTGCAGCTTGTGCGTTGGACAACTCGTACTTGGCTGGGATGAACAGCGTTCTTTCAAAAGAAATTCCTTCATTTTGTGTTTCGACGATGGTGGTGAAGAACACTGTCCCATAGGTCTTCTGTCGGGTTGAGGTCTGGTGACCTTTTCATTTGTTTCTTTGCTCATTTTTCGCAGATTTTCAATTGTCACCAGTCTGAAATTCTGTGACCGAGCTTGAACCAAGCTTTCAGTGACCAAGCTTTAAATGTATTCCACCTCCCCACAGGAGAACGCTACAGAAAGTCTGACCTCCGGGGGGGAACCTGTGTCTCTCTACTCACTCCTGTTCAGTCACCGCAACAAGCCCACTGTCCCACATTACCTCCGCTGCATCTGCCAGGCAGCACCTTTCAGATTTCATCACATAAAGCAGCTGGAGTTGTTCAAATCAGCTTTTTTTTGTCAAGTGTCATGGTGGGTGGATGGGGGATTTCAGATCTTGGTAGGGTTTAGCTGCAAAAGTAATTTGGTTGGCAGGGTCTCCCCCAGAAAAGTGGTTAGGCCCATAAATAATCTAGACCCAGTGGGGTGTCTGTAAATCCTACTCCATGGCTGGAAATTGACACAACACCTTTTCCCCCCCAAATGATTTTCAATAACAAGTATTCCTATGTCTGGCATTACATTGGATGTAGGATTGTTGGCAATCTGTGAATATCATTCACTTCTTTGAAGGTATTTCTGTGATGATGGCAACACTGGCTCTTATTGACAAAGCTTTGGTGGAGCTAGGCTGCAGTATGTCATGCGCCATTTCCTGTTCAAAACTCTAAAAAACAACTTTCATATGGCATCTCAATCGAAGCACGTGTTAGTATACTAAATACTAAACCTGGGATGTTCACTCACAGTTGAGGAGTGAATGAGGCGGGACGTCATGACGAAGGTTTCATGGACGGAAGTGCAGAATTCTGAGGGAGTCTGAGGGAAACTCCAAAAGGGCAAGCTCCGATGTTTCATCAGACCTGCATCTCCAACATACCTGGTTATCTTTAATACGCATACCCTACAGCTCTGCCAGAGTAGCCTGTTAAGTGTTTTGAAGTGAATTAGATGCCTTTGTAATTCTGTTTGGCAACCAGATGCGAAACAAAAGTAGAATTTAAAAAATGTTGTTGGTTTCAACGCTATGGCTCTTTCTGTGTCTGCTCTCTGCCTCTGTGTTCAGATTTGTGCCCGGCCCCTGGTCACCCTGTAGCACCACCTGTGGGCCTGGCAGGCAAACTCGGGAGGTGAAGTGCCGGGTGCTGCTCTCCTTCACCAAGACGGAGGTGGACCTTCCAGAGGAGGAGTGTGGCGAGGACAGACCCCAGCTGGAGAGGCCCTGCAACCAGGGGCCGTGTATCCAAGGTCCAGGTATCTCTTCAGGCCTCCAGGACCATGGGGCCCCTTACATCCAAACACAGGAAATGTACAGCTGGGACTACAGGGGCTTCACTGCCTGCTCAGCCTCATGTGCTGCTGGTGAGGTTTCAGAAATGGATGTTGGCAGTCGAAACGCTCCGTGCTCTTTTGTCGTCCATTCATGTCCGACTGGTTCTTGTGCATGTCCTCTAACCAGGGAAGCAGAAGGCCGTCGTGAGGTGTGTTAACAGGATGCAGGGTGAGGAGGTGGAGGACTCTCTGTGTGATTCATCCAGCAGGCCACCAGTGATGATCCGTATCTGTAACCCGGAGCCATGCCCCCCGAGGTGAGAGACCAGAGGGTCACTGAAGCCACTTAGAAAGCTCACAGAGCCTGAATAAGCACGCTGCTGCTCCGTCTGGAGGACTAAGGTCTCGCTGCTTGTGCCCAGTGTAACTTTGAGGTCTGTGTCACGCGTATGAACATTAGCAGGTTGGTACAAGGACTCAGACTCATCACCGCTGAGTAACAGCTATTTATAATTGACCGTGCTGATGCAGCACCACCCATCTGCGGGATTACTCCGATCTGATATGGGGGTTTTTGGTTGCAGTTGTGTCATGGCAGTTTATGTGACATAGGCCATGCATGTCAAGGCATATCGAAAAAAAAATGCACTATTATCATTGGTTTTGCACGCACACATTGTTCATTAGTGTGTGGCAATAATCATTAGTGCAGTCATCAGTGTTATCTGGTATATATGGGTATATGGGGAGGATGTGCTGGTCACAGCTGCTGTTGCATGGTGTGATAGAAGACGGCAGCTTTTTTTAAATTCATAAATAAATAAAAGCAAGTAATAGGTTGATTGGAAGGGAGGAAAAAGGCCTCGGAACATCAAAGCTGGTGTCTGCAGTCTAGATCCAGAAAAGGGGAGACACGCAGCCTCCTTTAAAAGACTCCTTCATGCCTTCTACATGCACATGAGACGTTGCGCTACGAATTGACTCCAAATTTTGAAAACAATAAATCATTTTTCTCGTGCGTGAGAACAACTTGGAAATGAAGTTCATCGCTGGAGTTTGGTGGAAAACTAAACAGAGCTGCCTGCATTTGTTTGAATAAACAGTGGGATTACTGCTGGGAGTGCAGTGAGAGGGTTTGGGTCTCAGTGCAGAGAGCTGTTTCCTCGTAGACTGATTTATATGCCCATATTTGGCCATCCAAAACAAGCACCTCATTGAATAAACACAATAAGACGTGCGGTCAGGCCGGGCTGGGTGAAAAAGTCAGGCTATTGAACAAACACAATTCATCTATCATTTATAACTGTTGCGAGCGCACAAAACGGGACCTGAAAGAGGCGTACGCAGAAGCCGTGATCTCTAAAAACAAACTCGACGGGAGAATGTCTGAGCCGTGCGGACGGAGACTTTGCAGACAGGGGAAAAATTGGCGGTGAATTGAAGCACACATGTCATTTCATAATATCAAAATATAGATCCACGTTATCCTAAACATTCAAACCAGCTGTTATTTGCGCTGACACTTGTCGTGAGCCTTAACTATTCCATCACCCAACCTTTCACTTTAAAAGGATATAAGCCAACTTAAAATCTTAAATCAAAGTCCGCTGTTGTAGAAATCAAAGATGACATCAAATAGCCTTAAAGAATTGCAGGACAGAGCGACACCGCCATGATTCACCGTGACGTGACGTGCCACATCAGCAGGCTCATTTCTATGCATCAATGTTCATGTTGCATTTATGGCTGAATGTGGGCAGGATATAAGGCTGATCCATGTGCACACGTTTCCAGGTGGACTGTTATTTACGCACAGCAAGTCTGATTTTGTCGGACCAAATGCCATTTATAAAGATATTATTGCACGTTGCATGCAAATATGTTCATTTCCTCATTGTATGGAGATACTATTCCAGTTAGTCCTGTGGTGTGGAGTGTTGTGATGATGGGGTGGTGGGGGGGGGGGACAGTGTTTTGAGGTCAATTCAGAAGCTGCTTTGAGGCTGGAGGGGCTGGTCTTTGAGGCCGTGTACAGTAGTACCTTCCAGATGGCAGCAGAGGAAGAAGAGGTGATGATGATGATGGGTGAGTTGCATCCTTCAGAAGGCTGCTGGCTCTGCAGAGGCAGCGTGCTCTGAAGGGCAGGGGGAGTCCACTTATTATCCGGGCTGTGTTTATGACTCTCTGGAGAGCTCTTGGCATACCATACTGTAATACAGTATGCCAGTCCGCTCTCTGTAGAGCGGTGGTAGAGGGACACAAGCAGCGTCACGGACAGGTTTGCTAGTGTCCATGTGAGGAAACCCTCCCCACTTCTACTCCTTTGACGTTTCAAGCGGAGACATCCTCGCAGTGTCTCCTGAAGTCTGTGATGAGTTTATGTTTTCTGTACACCATCCTAACGTCCCACCAGTTTGCAGACTTCGTCTGTGTAGGCTGTCTCGTCCCCATTTGCAATCAGACCCCCCACCGCTGTTGTGTCATCTGCAAGTTTTAGGTCCACCGAAAGGCACCTCCAACAGGTTAAGTAATTCTTTTACTCAAGGGTAGGTTGAATTTATTCATCCGTAAAATCATTGAAATTACAGTGTTACTAACCAATAAAAGAAAACCATAGATAACAACATTATAAAATTACATGCCGCAATAAAAAAAAAATACAGATGTATGAACTGTAATTAAAATCAGACTTTTCTTCATTTCCGTCATAGTTTTTTTAGACAGCAGCTACAAAGCATACCAACAATAAAACAGAATGTCTGGTTGAATTGGATGGATCACATCTGATGGGATGGTGCTGCCATGCGAAACCAGGCAGTCATGGGTTTGAATGTTTCAAGACTGGCCAAGAAAACCAACAGCGTCATTCCTCTGTTGAAATTCTGAAATTACGACCCATGTTCACATTTCACGGGCAAGCGGCCTCTTGTGGCCGTGTGGATTGTGACCCTTCTGTCATTTATGAAGGCGACAGCAACGTGACACCGTAAAGCCACAAAACCTTGTAGGGAGGAGCTTGGGGGTCTTTAAACCATGACCACGATCTATTCTTTACCAAGCAGTTATTTTCGCCCAAACCACCATTTCTCTCCCAACCAAGTAGCTTAACGTAACAAAACCTTGACCATAGAGAAAATATGGGTAGTTTTTAGAGTGGCTGTACACTTGCACAGGTGTTTTAAACCCCCTCAGGTGTTACGCCACAGGACTAACATAGTGCCTACACTACAGGCCGTGGAAATTCGGGCTCGCAAAGAAGCAGCCTTAAGCCAAAAACTAAAAATCTTGACCTTTTTCCAAGCTTGGGGCCGATGCACAAAGACTACATCCAGTGGCTCCACCTCTTGTAACCAACAAACACGAACCGAGAGCTCAGTCTTTCGTCCCTCGCATAGATGCGACCATTTCATTTCACTATCAGATAGCCAGAGCTAGCCATCTGGAGTCGGGAGACACTGGGACTGACGACAGTCCCCGTAAACTGTGGCGGGCGCACATGTAGTGTTTACGGGACTTCCTAGCCCTAGAATCACCAGTAAAAAAAAAAAAAAATCTATACTTTTCAACCAAACACTTTTTCCTGTGAAAGGGAGAGTAAGTGTGGTGTTCAGTAGGTCTGTAGTTGCTGAATAATACTAGTAATTCAATAATTACTTCCTTAAATGCTGGCTTTTGAAACTTTCCAGCTCTCAAAAACTCCTGAGCCACTGGTGTGCATCCCAATGTAGTAAGAGTTTGAGTTCAGGTGGATTTACCCACCAATGTCCCTTTTTAATGAAACCAACCCGGTCTAGATTTCAAGCCAGCAGCTCAGTGGACGTATTCGGCAGGCTAACAACTTATTATAGCCCCACAGTCTGGATTCTCCTCCCGCTCAGGGAAAAGGATTACCATGCAGCTAATAATACGCAGCTCTTACATTAAGCAGCGACACGCAAGTGAATGGCTGAACACTGTATATGGCTTGATTTAAGGCTTAGCGTGACTCTGGCAGAAAGCACAACAGCAGTCATTTTCAAACCTTTTGATCCTTTTTTTCCATATCTTTCCCTGATTGATGTCATCATTTGCTACATGAACTCTTTCTTGCCTGGGTACTAAAAAACTGTTCCAACAAGCCAAAAGATCTTCCAGAAATCAGTCTGCAAAGCAGGCGCACAGCCAGTAATGGATCCTGGGTGGCACTGGCCAAACCACATTACTCACCTGGGCCCACCCAGCCAAGTTTGATCAAAATACAATTTGTAATAATCAATGTTAAAAAAAAATTATATATGGAAATAAATACATATACACTTAATTTATTGTTAGGAAGTCTCTGAAATGTATTTGCGCTCTGGTTCTGACACGCCAACCTTCCTTCCTGGACAGGCAGTGTTTTGCTGTTATTGCCTTTGTGATGCAGAACGTTGCAAAGTAAACTGGTTGCTCGTGTTTCATTTAGTCTACGTTTGTTCTTTCTTCTTCTTCTTCTAACTTTTCATGCATTTTTCTGGGAAAAGATGGCCCACCCACTTTTGTATCGGCCCACCCAAAATACAATTTCTGTCTACGCCACTGCTCCAAAGCGTCCAATTCCTCTTTTCCCCTTTTCATCAGACTGGTTTCTCAATTTGATCTGAGACTTGCAAAGGAAAAGACAGGCATGGACAAGTAGGGTCAGGTATCATTTCAATGTTAATGATTCCGATCCTCGAATCCGGTTCTTAACGAATCTCGTTCTCGTATCAAAGAAGGCTGAAGTCGGTGGATACGGCTGTGAGTGACCAGATGTCAATGATGCATTTTGAGACTGGACCACAGCAAAGGGATGTTAACCCCTTCACCACAAATCATCCGCTTTCTCCTCATCTGCCCCTTCATGGCTAGAGTGAAAGGAGTTTCTGTACTAGAGGAGGGGGGGGGGGGTCTCAAGATATGTGGCTATGGAGATGTCTGTTGGTTGGTCGGTCCAACACTTTGGTCCAGATAGAAATATCACGACAGGAATTTGCATTTGTTGCCATGAAATGTGGTACAGTGTGTTCCCCCAGAGAATGTACTCTTTCCTCGAGCACTCATCTAGTGCATCATCGGCGTCATCCTCTCTAAACACAGGGCTCCCGCTGCAGTGATGCACCGACAGTTTGGGAATCCTGTGGAGTATTGACTTGATTAGTCGATCTAGTTCTTTTCCGTCTGAGTAACATTTTGTAAATATAAGCCTAATAAGTCTCACTTGATTAAGGCTTTCATTTTGTACGAGCAAAGAACGACGCTCATCCAATAAAGACAAATGTTACAGAGTTGATTATGATCAAATCTGGATGATATTTTATATTTTCAGGGTAAATCAATCTGCCCTCCGCTGACTCAAATCATAGTCAGTGGATAGTTTCCTCCTGATTTCTCTGCTTCAAATTGTTCTTTAGAATAGAATACTACTTTTCTTTACTACTTTATTAATCCCCATGGGGGAATCAATCTTCTGCATGTAATCCACCCCCATACATAAACACACAGCCGTAAGCCAGAGAAGGCCTGAGAGTGGCAGGAGCTTGCATCTGATCATGACTCTGACAACGTATGTTTGTATGTGTGTGTGTGTGTGTGTGTGTGTGTGTGTGTGTGTGTGTGTGTGTGTGCATGCTATGTCACTGCATCTCAGGGCAGCAGATAAATATTTTCCCATCTAGTAGTCTTGCAAACTGGAGGTACGTCTGATTCACGCACAGCTCTTTCCTCTTCTAATGGACATTCACAGGAAGCAGCTGTCGAGTGCAGGGCCTTACACACACATGTATGAGATTTCTCTCTGTCCCGCGCGCACACGCACACACACACACACACACACACACACACACACACACACACACACACACAGCACACAGAGTGTAGTCTGCTGCCTGAGAGTTTGCGAGACCAACAGGGAGAACACAGTGAGGTGTGTAAGCTCCCCTATTCCCTCTTCTACT
Organism: Enoplosus armatus; assembly: GCF_043641665.1. Taxonomy (NCBI): domain Eukaryota; kingdom Metazoa; phylum Chordata; class Actinopteri; order Centrarchiformes; family Enoplosidae; genus Enoplosus; species Enoplosus armatus. Next base: position 29,824,482 of record NC_092180.1, on the reverse strand, counting down.
CTGTCTATAACTCTCTCACCCACTCACCCTCTCTCTCTCTCTGCAAGTGAGTGCTGGTGGCGTACTTCATTCATGACAAGACAGAAGCTTTAAAACTTTAAAGTTTGGGAAATACTTTCATTTGACAGTATATTTACACAAAGGGATCATTTAAGACTGTAGGTAAAAAAAAAAAAATGGAGTGCAAGTTCCACAGTCCATCTCCTAGAGAGAGTTTGCATCCTAATATCTCTCTCTGCAGATGGGAGGCGACAGCGTGGACCGGCTGCTCTGCGTCCTGCGGCGTCGGCATACAGACCAGGAGTGTGTTTTGCATGCGTCTGTTGTCAGTCGACCAGCAGGATATTCTGACCGTTTCAGAGGACGAGTGCAGGGAATTCAAACCCGCCATCCTGCAGCCCTGCAACCAGGTGAACTGTCCTCCAGCCTGGGAGACCGAACCTTGGCAGCAGGTATGGACTTTGTTTGTGTATGTGTGTGTGTGTGTGTGTGTGTGTGTGTGTGTGTGTGTGTGTGTGTGTGTCATGTATGTGATAGTGTGTGAAATAAAACCTTCTTCCTCCCTTCAGTGTTCCCAGTCCTGTGGTGGGGGCGTCCAGGTGCGGAAGGTCTACTGTAAGCAGCTCCTGTCCACAGGGGCCTATCGGAGGCTGGGAGAAAAGGCCTGCTGGGGGGCCAAACCTGCCGCTGACAGAGGCTGCAGCAACACTGACTGTCTGCCCTTCATGGAGGGAGGAGAATGGGGAAAGGTGAGCGCCAGCAAGTGGAGAAATGACAGGGTTAGGCTGCAAGCTTGAATGAATGAAAGACACCGTTTTCAATACAGCAACATTTCCACACAAACATATCGAATTTGAACTAAGGTCCGATCAAGTCTTCATTTATGACGGCGACATTTTTGTGCGAAATCTGTTATGAATTGACCTTAAGACCCTCTTGATTTCTAAAACGTCTAAAATAAGCGAGTTCACTATGACAGCGCCTTTGTACACCAACGGGGAAACGAAACTGTAGGATTTATGAATGAAGTTTGGTGAGTAAGCAGAAAGTCACTGATAATGAATGTCCTGCAGCTCTCTCTGAAATCTTGCATCGCGGTATATGTAATTTTCAAATTCAATTAAAAAGTTGTTTCAAATAACCACACCGTACTTCATGCTCTCTATCTATAATTTCACTCTCTTCCTCCATGTTTTCTTGCGGCGGTTGGCGAACCGCAAGAAATCAATTACCGCCACCAACTGTCGCGCTCACGTCACACGAGAACGCGGTGATTGTTCAATATCAGTGTTCTTTGAATTAGGTTTGTTTGCAATAAACTTTCCTGTTCTATTCTATTCTATTCTATTCTATTCCCTCCGCAGTGCTCGGTGTCCTGTGGCTTGGGGATCCAGCGTAGGGAGCCACTGTGTCGCCAGTTGACGGCCGTGGGCCGCCAGGTGACACTGGCCAGGGAGCTGTGCTCAGGGTTGCCCTCCCCGCCACTTGTGCGAACCTGCCGCATGATGGCTTGTCCCAGTAAGAAACACACACAAACACTCACAGAGACATACATGATTCACTGTTGGCCGAAGTCAACGCCGTTTGTCAGAATGCATCAGGATCGCGTCGGCTGGTGGAGTGATCTGGCGAGCTAGCCAATTTTTATCTATCGTCGGTCACTTTTGTGACATTTTTCGTTTTTTCCACTTTTCTGGTTCATTCTTGTGAGGCTATACTGAGGAAGGCGGTTGTATAGTTACAATTGCTAATCAATTAAACACAGCCATTGCCATTAGCTGTTAGCCTAATGACCTCTATATGACTGTGTAAAATAAAACGGCGGTGGATGAAGATGGGACTGGGTCAACATAGCAGTAGAGGACGTTGCATTTCTGCATAAATTACTGCGTCCCTTCCTGGCGGGTTTACGCTCCCCAGCTCTCTGTGGGGTCTCACTTTATCAATCTATCAACAGATCCTGTTCTCCCTTTGAAAAAACGATCACTCTGAAAACCCAGCCAGGCTCATCTTCTGTCGTCATGCCAACGTGCTGTGCTGTACAGCGTGCACACAGGCAGCTGGGAGGTGTGCGTAGTGTAACATGTGGGAAGGACTATGGCCAAGCTTACAGGAGGGAAAGCTCTTCTGCTGTTTGGACATTCAAAAAAGGGTTCAGAGAGCCACTGTTTAATCGGATTCTGTAATTCTGTTAGCCCCTCTAACTCGACTCAGATGGCTGACTGTGTAAAACACATGACTGAATGCCTTGCAAATGTCACGGCGTCTTCTGAGTCCGAGTGTGTTTCATAAAATGTGCGCCGCTCCCTGTTCTCCCCATGAATAACCGTTAATTAGGATTAAGGTCGGCTGGGTCATTGGGAGAGTCAGGCTCCTAGTTTGCTTCATCAGAAGTGTTTGTCGGATGGTCGAATGTCTTTGGAGACCCCCTCCCCACACATGTCTGGTGTTAGATCAGTGTCCATCAGCTTTTCATGGGTGGTTAGGGTTGGACGGCATGTCGTGCTAGTTCTGACTGAGCATAACCTGACCCTTACGGAATCCATGACTCTGTTTTCATCTTTATATGCATCGAGTATTTTAGGCCCCAGATGTAAATGGGGCCTAAAATATTTTATATAACATACAAACTGTGACTTGCAACATGAGATATTTCCTCTGGCAAGAATTTTGACACATTTCACCAAAACAAAAAAACTGCATACTTGGTAACAGTGTATGAGCATGTAAGGTCCTTGCGAAAGGTCCTTGTTGAAGAAATTTGATATTAGCATATAATGTGTATCTGGATACGTTATCTGGATAATAACATCGGACCCACGGGCCTTTGCGCCTGCTATTAAGGAGCATCCTTGCTATCACGATCCTGCTTACAAAATGTGATCGGATCTCAACAGTTCTTCAAGAATGTGGCCAAACTTTACAGATGTCATTTAAACCTGGCTGATCATAATGCCAACCACGCCACCTCCGGATGCGGTCTGGCCGATCCGATTGCATTTCGATCACGATGCATTCAGCGTGCATTTACGCCTGCGTTAACATGATACAGACACAGGCTGCCTGTATATGTCATGTGTAAAGGTAAACATTTGGATTTGGCCAAGGTTATGGTCAGAGGGACACACAGATGGGTGACGAATCTAAGGGCGAAGTAGCATTAATTATCTTAGTTAGCCTTTCAGAATAATGTCGGAACAGCTTCAGTGCTCCTTGGCATAGATTCTGGAGCATTCACTTTATGCCCCTGACCCACATTGGTTTTAACTTTGCGGATCACTGTATCCCAGTATGTTAGTATGTGGGTGCGGTCGGACCCATGACTACTGAGGGTCTACCCCCTCATGACTACGCATGGGTCGGAACGTCAACATCCCATCGCAAAATTGGTTTCAAGAGACCATCTTACAACTGGACCACACCAGCTTTAACCTGCATGTTGACATTCCGACCCATGAGTACATGATCTAGCCAAATCTGAGATCAAAAGGCTGAGACTAACTCAGACCGCTGAAGGCTCATATTGATCATGAACAGAATGCGTTGTTTTTACTGTCTGTTGCAGCGTAGTCGTGCCACAACCTGGCATGCGGGTATCATATTAAATTGGAAAAATGCAAAAAGCCATCCCATGACAGATTGGAAATCTCAGCAGCTACCAAAGTAAGTGTTGTGCCGTCGCTATTTATCAATTAAATTTTTTCCAGGTAAAAGTAGGTAAGAGTAAAAATACAGACACAGACTGCAAGTGTGTCCACTTCACGGATGTACTGATGGATACCAGAGCCAGCGGTCAGCGGGCCTATCCATCCAGTAGTAATCACTATGGCCTTGAACTGCTCCCCCATTTTTCCTCAACATTGAGCAACTTCTCCGCCCCAGACCTTATCTCACAATACTTTAGTTGAGTTTATGATGTCAAGTCTATTTGGCTATTCCCCTTTAACCCACGAGTTCCAAGGGAGAGGCAGAGGGAGGGAGGCGTTTGCGTTTTCTCATAGTCTAAGTATGAGCATTAATCAGTATGGTTTACAATCGCCATCACTCACACTAACCCAAACTGCCCCTGTTTGTCAGGAGTTATTCTGCGTCACGGCTTCTGCTGATGTACGAAGCAGTGCACAAATGAAGGTGTCGCACTGCTTGGCCCACGTCCCTCTCTGAACCGCTCTGTGGAATTCACTTAGCTTCGTTACTCAGTGTCAAATACAGTACAGCCTATGTTGTAATGAATACAGAAGGCCTCCTTGTTCACATAAAATGCATACCACCTCAACATAGGTCGGAAAAATGATGGCACGTTTGCCGTTACTCTAAAATCTAATAATCATTTAAATGATTTTGTGAAGAAAATCGCTGTTTTCCCAATGATTACATCTCACATTTTTCTGGTGGGATCTATATGATGTTGTGGAATCTTTTGTCGCCATCCACACTAACGTGGAGCCTTTATTGTCATGAAGGAATGCAGACATTTAAAAGGGAAGTATTCCAACTGAAATCTCTGAGATGTCTTCGTTTTGAAACTCAAATCAGTGCTGAGGACTAATAGGTCGTGGTCACCCGGTGTGACCGGTATAGACACAAGAAGCTTGGATCAACACGATATCAGCCTTTGCACATCAGTTCTTGACATTGAACCCTTTTAATATTTGCATTCAAGCCCTGTACATTCAAACCCAAAATAGTCAATTCAGCCATTTTCAAAGATAAGAATCCTTGCCATCCCCCTCCCCACAGTCGCCATTCCCTCACCCCCACAACTTGTGTAATATGACAACTGCATAGCGCAGCTCATTGAAGCTCTCAAACTGTTATCCCCCTTAAGAACTAAACTGAGAGAGCAGCTGTATATTTAGTCACAGCAGGCATAAATGTTAAGTTGCAGGTACCAGTCTGGATAAAGTGAAACACACCTTACGGTCTGTGAAAGTTCTTCACCGCTTCCTAGGTATTGGCTCTTGATGCCAGTGCAGGTTTCCCTGCTCTGCCTGCTGAAACCCTCGTAAGTCCTCTGGGGTAACGGTAACGGTATCGATGTCCCGCCCATACACCCGCCCGACCCAATCATGAGCACACTACATTTACAGCGTACCTTTGGCTGAATTTACCTTTGTATTGATCTGGACATCTACTTCAGCACCATCTCTTCCTGCTCTGCTCTGAGCTGCGGGACCTGCTGCTCCAATTGTCAGTCAGTTCAAATCAGGACAACCTTGATTGTCTAGTTATGACATTCAGAACCATTTTTCAGAACTTATAATGACGAGTTCAGCCTTGTAACTTCACCTCTTCAACCCCACAGACGCAGTTGCCGACCTGTTCTAGTGGAGATCTTCAAAGAGGCCACATTATGTCAGAGTGATTTCGATTTTTTTTTTTAAAGAAAGAAAAACAGAATCTTGGGTTTGAATATTTCATACAGTGAAAACATCATAAATGTCATAATATGAGATACCGTCAGACAGAGCAGAATAAGATGATGTTCAAGCCTACATAACAGACTAACAATAACTAACAAACGGTTATAAAATTAATTCATTTCTTAAAGAAATAATTCAACATTCTTCATACACACGCATTCACTTTCTGCCAGAGATTAAGATCAGAAAATAGATATCAATCTCATGTCTGTGAAGTCCAAAGCTGGAGTCAGGACTGGGTGAGCCTAGCTTAGCATAAAGGGGGGGAAACTAGCGAGCCTGGCTCTGTCCAACGAGGAAAAGAACAAAAATAATGTTTTTACAATAACTTGTCATGTCAGTCTCAGAGAGAGAGGGAATAAGCAAAATTCCCAAATTGTTGAACTATTCCTTTAAGTTTGTCTAACTTATTTTTCTTGATTCGGTAAAGTTGACTAATGACCAAATTAATCAAATCACTTTCCTTATCTACTACAACAGAGCACAAGAAAGAGATGAGACCCAAAGACATCCAGAAGGTTCCGGCGAAGAACCAAGTCAAGCAGACAGTGAAACGTCCAGCAAAGGCCAGAGGCTATGAAGAAGGTGTTAAACAATGTCCGCTACTCATGGGCATGCACCATATCTACATCCAGACCCGCAAGGAGAAACGCCTCCACCTGACTGTCGGCGGCCATGCCTACCTCCTACCCAACACCTCCCTGGTCATCAAGTGCCCCGTCAGAAGGTTCCCCAAAGCCTACATCCGCTGGCTCAAAGACGGACGCCCCCTGCCCAACTCCAAACGGCTTGGCGTGACCAAATCCGGTTCTCTGAAGATCCACTTTCTTGGGGTGGAGGACATTGGGGTGTACAAGTGTGTCGCTGGACCCGCCTCAGACATCTTCACTCTCCAGCTGATAGGCAGCGACAGTAGGTCAACTGGCAGACCTTCTACTGCCAGTCCTAGTCCCAATTGGGAGGAGGTACTGCCCAGTTGCCACAGGCACTATTCAGACGTGGAGTTGATCTGGCCTAGAGTTAGTGTGTCTCTACTGCCCCCTGGTGTCCAGGAGGCCTCTCTGCATCCGCGGGTGGAGGAGAGGCTGATTAATATCACCCTGCAGGCTGACAGAGGGGAGATCCAGCAGGAGCACGCCTCAGAGCTCATCTCCTCACTGCTGTCCCACATGTCTACTTCCCAGCTCTGGACCAGGACTACAGAGGGAGGAGGGCACGCTGAAGGTAGCTGCCTATGCTGTGAAGCTGCTGCTCTTCTTATTCTTTGCCAGACAAACTCTCTCTTCCACCAGCCTTTCCGAGTCTTTCGCCCAGTTAACGTGTACAGAGATCAATGTGCGTTAAACTACTGCTTCAGGATTTGCTTGTAAGAGCGGGATAGTGAATAATAATAATACATTTTATTTATATAGCACATGTAGCATTGTACAACAAATGGCGCAAAGAAGTAAACTGCAAATTCATAAGCAAGCGTGAGAAAAGAAAATCCTAAACATTTGTATCGAATCATACACACAAACATAGATAGTATATTACATACATGCTGTACATATACACCAACCTTGACCTGTAAGCATTCAAAAGCTGTGCTAACTAATCAATCAGCTAACTTTCAATAAAGGGACAACGTCTCCGCATGATGTTGGCAGACTAGTATATTGATCTCGGCCTCAATTCTAGGGATAAAGTCTTTGCTAATGATGTTGTGTTTGTATCTGATTTGTCCCACAGAAAGACTGCCCAACTGGTCCGAGCCCTCTTCCTTGGAAACAGTTGCGAGCAGACCTGTGATCACCAGGCAGCATCAGGCCCTTCCGCTGACTTTCCATAAGAACATCAACATCAGCATTGGACACAACGCCCTCCTCGCCAACACCACCCGGTCACTGACCATACTGTGTCCCGCAGAGGGCTTCCCGCCTCCCAAAATCAGCTGGACCAAAGACGAAGCTCTGCTGCACCACACTGACAGGTATCACACTGGAGCTAGGGCTGATGAGTGTTTCACCTCGTTAACTTGGTGGGGCACGGTGGGGCAGTGGTTGGCACTGTCGCACAGGAGGTGGAGGATCGATCCCCGGCTCTCTCCATCCACATGTTGAAGTGTCCTTGAGCAAGACACCGAACCCTAAAGTTGCTCACGATGGAGGCCAGCGCCTCGCACGTCAGCTCGGTCGCCATTGGTGTGTGTGAATGGGTAGATGACCTGATCTGTAAAGCGCTTTAGGAACCATTAAGGTTGAAAAACACTATATGAGAGTCATTTATTGAGGTATATTGATCATGATATCATATACCATATGATCCCAGAGTATATGGATGAATGAATACAATGTTTGTTTGTTTTTTTATAAACCACCCATATTGGTGGGACTACCGAAGATGAAACAACCACTTCAGCGAGTGAGATATTATTAATTTGTTTCTACAATGTGAAATAGGATGAATCATATCTTTCACTCCCATCTTCTTGCCAGCCTGGGAACCAGACGAATCTGCCCCCCCCCCCCAATCACAACCTATCTTATCTAGCTTTATAAGCGCCAGTTGACAGCCGAGATGGCTGCCGCTGATGGGGAACGTTCTGAAACCGCATCATTTAAAAAAGAAAAAACTAAATACAAAGGGGGCGGGTGCTCACGGACACATTTTTTTTAAGGAGCTCTTAATATTGTTAGCAATGCAATGGTCAAAATTAAATGTCAATAATATTGCCTGCTGTAGCTTCAACTGATCACAATGTGAACACTGCGCCATACAAACTCTGAAACCCGCTCCTCGTTCTGATGTAACCACGGTAACGTATGGCGCGTCGCCACTTGAGTGCAGGGATTCTCCCTGATCAATCAGAAAGTGATACATGATAGTAGCTTGGACGGTGCATTGACCCTGGGTCCTAGCCCATCTTTTTTAGAAGAACTGTCACTCCCACAATATTATGGTACAAAATATATCACATCTCTGTCTCTTTGCCGTTATTCTCACATAGCTGGACCTATCTCACTGGAGAAAGGTCTGGCTGAACCCATTATCATTCTGCTATAAGGTCATTAAAAACACTCTGGCTTGTTTGTATTTCTTTAAACCAGACACAACCGTCTTGGGCGGCGCTGAGCCCCGGGATGCAGCGAAATTTGATTAAAGGCAAATATTGGCCATCAGCAAAGCAGTATGTCGGTCTATCTGTAGTGGTAGTTTCACAGATCAGTTTCCTTGATGATACAACAAAATGGGGAACAATTGTCAGTCAGTTACGCTGCCTGAAGTGTACATACACCAGGTTTTATATTTTTTCGCATTGAACTATACAATTCGTTTATATTTGAAACCGGGCCCCACATGGGGTGAGCCAGTAGCTTTTAACAGCACGCCCCGCGTCGTCAGTTTCAATTTAATGTCATTTGTCCGGAATTGCGCAGATAAGCTGATGCATCATATTTCCGAGCTGTGAAGCACATTCGTTACGGCCTGCGGATACGATGCACTGTGCGGCATTTCCAGTGGCATGCAAGAGAACTGTGATATTGAGTTTCTGTCTCATTAAGTAGCTCTGGTTCCCATAAATGTTGATGACTGTTTGAAAAAAAAAAAACATTTGATGTGAGTTTAATGTGAGAAGGAAGCAGACCGCACACTTTGCACTTTTGGAAAGTTGCATTGTAATGTCTCTGTCGACTCAAATTCACAGAAAAAAAAAAAAGTCTTCTTTGCTCGACTCCCAGGTTTGAAGTGCAGATTAAGCTTTGAGAGCTCTCACTCACTAGTACTCTCTCTCTCTCTCTCTGCACTGTGTGTGGGAGCTGGCAGCGACACATGGAGGCCAATCACCCTTTTGCTCCGGGCCCTCAATCACACCATGACGGGCTGCAGCGGAGAGAGAGCTTTTCCGCTCCTGACGCCTGATACCTTACACAACACTCCCTGTATCTCCGTGTCGCCGATCCTCCCTCTTAACAGGCACTGTGACTGGTGTGCTGTCATTGTGTCAAGTTCAAAACCCGCTGAACGGGGCTCGGCATCGGTCCGTCAGAATGCTCCCAGCAGGCTGGGCCGCGTCTATTGTTTTTTTCAACCCACTTTAGATTAAACCGCACCCACTTGCCTTGACAGCTGCGTTCCCATGGAAACCACGTAGGATGCTACCAACAAACTATTTTATGGAGAAAATGTTTCCTGGTTTTCCCTCTGATGTCCTCCGGCTGCTCTGCCCCAAAGTAACCGCCAACTGCAGCTAGCGGGTCCTAGGGAGCTGACTCTACCCGGACTGGGAGCTCTGAGCACCGGGGGGAGTGTCTGTGTTTACGCCACCAGCACTCAATACATTTCATTTCGTACAGGGAATATTTCATCACTCCCCACGAGAAACAATAACGCACAGTGGACGGGCAATGGTTGGCGTTACTTTGTTAAACAGACCAGACCTAGGCTGCATGCTATGACAGTGACATGAGTATGCGGCCCCCACACATGGATGGCCACAGCAGGAATAGACAGCATTGTGATGATAAGCAAATTGTTACGCGCCACGTGTTAGTCAATTATTTGATTCAGGAACCTAAATGTACAGGGAAATATACATTCATACAGAAAAAATAATTAAAAGAATTTAGAGCCCCCCCATGAATTCCACAAATGAGGCTTTCTAGGGGGGCTCATGTCTCTGTCATGGGAGGTCCCCCCTGTACTTTGAACCCTGAGCCTGAGTAAAATAAGTCAATAGATTATGGGGTAAAAGGGGGAACAAAGTACAAATAAAATACCACATAAATACAACGTCAATTAAGTAGCATATTTTCATTAAAACGAAAAGGTATATGATATATATGATATATCCATTATGTTCCTTTCCTACCATGGTGAAAACGACTGAGCAGCATGTCCTCCTGACTCTGTATTGTTTTGTCTCTAATCTATTTATACGCTAATACAGTTACTGGACACCTTCATTTCCCCAAGGGGATGAATAAAGTATTTCTCTATCTATTCTCATCTATTCTTCATATACATTGACACACTTAACCAGACTCCGTAAAATGTCCCTTAGTAATTTATCAGTCCTGATTAAAGATTCAAAGGAGGCAATGCCTGTCATTTATTTTCACCACTCCTCAAAAACAGGCTTTGTCTGACTCCAGTGGTTCCAATGGCAGAAAACAATCCTGAATCCTTGAAGCACCAATAAAGCCTGCCAAAGCAAGTCTTCATTTATTTTGGGATACACCTGGTGGTAAAGGTTTATGCAACCACTCCAACAAAATGTTTAGCTCCTCGGTTGTTGATATTGTCAAAAACAAATCATCTTTAAGCTCTTGGAAGGATTGTAAAATGTCTGCCTAGACTTGTTACTTTCCTAATATTCTTATCCAACCATCCAATGATTGCCACAGGATAGTTTTTTTTTTCCCTGATGGAATTGATGGATTGTTCTAAATTGAAGGACATCCTCGCTTAAATTGAGAGACATACCAACATATGAGCTTTTACACTCGTCTCTCTGGAAAGGTCCAGAAATGGATCGTTATTCGAGCTTGGTACACTTTTGTGGCAATGCCTCTAGTGGCCCGAAGAGGGCAGCAGGCACCTTTCCTATCTGTGTCTGTGCCAGTTGATCATTATTCCCACTATTAGAACGTCCAAGAGAGCATGTCGAAGTCTGGGTTTTAGCTTTCTTCTTCTTCTCTTGCTTGGCTTTTTCCTAAGGGACACTCTGGCTGGGTCCAAAACTCCATACTAACTTTTCAGTATGTCAGAAACCGTAGTACGAAAACAAATAGTATGCGAGATGCACACAAAGTTAAGAACAAAGTTCATGTTCTCCTGATTTGGCCGTCTGAAAAATGTCATTTTACTGTCAGAATGTCCAGATAGATATGTGACTCGTGAAAAACTGGTCCAATCTTTGGAAGGGATGTCCGAAAAGACACATGCTACTGTTTATTTACACAAAAGCGTGTCGAACGATACATATATTGAGTATGTGGTGCGTAGTATGCGATTTCAGACGCAACATCTGACATTTTGAGAAAGGTTCTGGGTTGCCGTAGGAACCAGAAGCAGATAAAAGCATCAGTATCAGTTTCATCTCTGTGCATTCAGTAGAAAGATATTTCCATGACATGTTTAGCCTAGCTTAGCACAAAGGCCAACAATTCCAAAGCTGTCTTATTTATAAACTGTATGTTGTTAGCTCGCAAGCGAATCAGTAATACATCCAATACAAGAGTCCCCTTGGGTTTTGTTGCTGAGTTTGGACAATGATCAATACCCGGGCACTTCCATTATGAAGACAGGACTTTAGAGATGATAAGATAAGACATGTAAGTAAGACATCTTTGGAGTTAAATGTATTTTTTTCCACTGTAGCCTCAGTTTTCCCTGCTTTGGTGCTCACCTGGTCTAATCACATCCCTGGACCTCTCTCTGTCCCCAGATGCACTGAGATGAAATTGACATCGATCTTCTGATTCGATGCTGGGTAAGACGGCAAACAAACACATTTCCCAAAATGTCAGACTGCTCTTTTAGTCTGACCACAACAGAGAGAGAGGGAGAGAGAGAGAAAGACAGACCGCGACAGAGACTTGATTGACATTTTACAGGACTCTGTGGGATGTGGACTAAAACACACGATGTTCTACATTTGCCCTCGACTCCATTTTTATCAAAGCAGTGCAGCTGTGGAGTGAACCGAGCGTGATAACAGTTGGCGCTGTCTCCCTGCGACATGCTGTGCCGAGGCTGACCTTTTTAAAAGAACTTTGGATCAGATTTACAGGGGTCCCGCTCTTTTCATTCAAGTCAAAAAAGTTTACATCAGTGTCATTATGGAGGGAGAGCAGATTATTATTATGCTTCACCTTCACCGGAATTGTTGTACGGGCTGTGGAATGGAGGAGAATAAAATGATCTGTCTATCTCTACTCACAATAGTGTTGCAACGAATGCAAGGAGAATTTGTGATGGGAGAATTTGAAGTTTTGTCTTTGATGGATTCAGTTTACTGACCACCTGCTCTATTTTTTTTCAACTGGTGTACTGACTCTCTATCCTACCTTGGCATTATGTTACAGGGACGGTGTTTTCAGTTCACTCACCCCAACCCTGTACAATTTCAAACTGTTGCTGTTCCCGTGATTGTGATAATAATCCTTGATCATTCTGGTGTGTCACAATAGAGCGTTGCAGGAATGACATATTTTTTGTAGGCCTACCCGGAGGTTAGCGTCGCCCTGGTTCACCTCGACTAAAAGCCAACGGGATTGTTCCATGGGATTTTGGATTATCGCAGAAAATAAGCTCTGTGGCAAAACAAAAGTTTATGATACTTAAACGTTTTGTTCAGCAAGATAATCTCCACTAATGAACACCACTTTTACAGAAGTAAAAAGCTAACGTTAGGCTATAAAAGGAACTACACCACGGTCGCATTACTTCAATGTCACCACCGCTAAGCTTCACTTTGAAGAGAATATAGATAGATAGAGATATATAGACAGATAGATATAGAGTATAAACACAACGAGGCTGTAAAGGCGGACTAGTGAGTAGACGACTTTCCGTGTTCGTTATGAAGACGTTTAATGTCCCCGACAACCTCTGTAGTCTCATTTAGCCGCTTGTTAGCAACCGCCTTTTTTAAGACACGTAAAAGCTTCAAAATTCACAAGTGGGGGGGTATCTACTGAAGTATTTTATGTCATAGAACAAAACGTGGAAATCTCTTAAGCTTGTGTTAACCGCAGACCTTATTTCAGGCATCTAACCAAAAAACCCATTCCAAAAAAAACCACTGACTTCCAGACGAGGGAACAGGAAATGTAAAAACTCATTTATGGGTTTTCATTTGGTCCAGTGACCAGAAATAATTGTAAAAGAAAAAAGAAAAAAAAAAGATAATTGCTCATAACTGTGAATATGGCAACATTGCTAAAAAGTCCAGGGGCAAGAAAGAGAGTCAGCCTGAGCAGTCAGGCGATGGGACAGGTCGTAAACAAACCCCCCCGGGTTAGCCAAACATATTCAGACGAGAAAACAAAGGCGATTGGTGAAAAACTGTGTACAGTTCTCTTAATATGTGCATGCAGTTTACAGACCAGCTCTCTACTTCAACTTTGACCTACCAAACGTATGATAATAACATATGGACTGTTTCATACACACACACACACACACACACACACACACACACACACACACACACACACACACACACACACACACACACACACACACACACACACACCCTAATGGCAGTGGAGCTGCCATGTAAGGCTCTGACAGGAGGAGCCAGGGATCGAACCAGCGACCCTGAAGCTAATGGACGACCGGTGCTACCTCCTGGTCCACAGCCTCCCCTACTTACTGTAGGTGTTTGCTGTCGTATACTTGGTCTAAACCCCAACCTTATGTGTGTGTGTGTTCATACTGTGAGCAAGCCATCATTCAATACTTGTTGAATTTAGTGCCTCAGGTGACGTGACTGCTTTGGGAAGGACACGTAAGAGTCTCACTTCTTGTGGTTCTTGAGAGCTCCCTTCTCATTTGATCAGGAAAAACTGAAAGGCTATTTGAAATACATCATTTGGCAGAGTGGTCCGCTGTTCATGCAGGAAGTGAACAGAAAGAATAAGATGTCCTCTTTTGTGTTTTTGTGTGTTTCTTCTGCTTAAGATATCCCTCTCTTTCGCTGTCTGTCCGCAGGGTATCCTGGGATAGCTCCGGGGGACTCCGCATCCTTCAGCCCAGAGCGTTTGACAGAGGGCAGTACAAGTGCACGGCTGCTAACACACATGGCTCAGACTCAGAAACATCTCAGCTGCTGGTGGCAGGTGTGTCCGTTAGTTTGAAATGCACCAGTCTCCAGTGTCTTTATTATGCACGTCTCCTGTAATTACAATTTAATATTTCTGTCACTGTAATACATTTGAAATATGTTTAAAATCAAATACATCTACCTTACATAACTCTCCCACTATCAGCTTATTAAGTATGTCTTTATTATCAATAAATTATCAATCAAGGCCCACACTTTTACTAAGAGCTTTCCGGTTTTAATATGAATATGGCTTTGTAGAATGGTTAATGTGGTTACACATAAGTATATATATATATATATTCCACTGAGTTCTAATTGTTTCCAGGTATGTTCTGTATCAGTGGTTCCCAACCTGGGGGTCCTGACCCCCATCATGGGTCGCCAAAGCTCCACGTGGGGTTGTCAAGCCCTCTTGATTTTAAGGGTGTGAGGATATATATATATATATATATATATATATATATATTATAATATACATGCCTTGAATTAATTTCTGTGAAGAAGACAAGTCAATTGAAGGGTTATTTTCGACGTTTGTATCTTTATTGATTTATCATAAAGCCAGGCTGCTTGGACTATTAAAGCGTGTATGATAGTGAAATTAAAAACAAAATCATAATACGGACAGAGATACATCGCAATATCCACAGGAAATAGTCTGTTCAGAATTTTTTACACAAACTTCCCGCAGGTATTAAGTTCACTATTTAGGTTCATTGTACAGTTTAATTGTTCTGTGCTGTTTTTTATCCGATGAATATGATGAAATATGTATATATTATCATATATATTTCAAAAGAGTAGGTTAGGAAGGCCTCAAGAAAAAGGTGGGGAACCACTGTTCTGTGTTATATAACAAGCATCAGCATCTCCACTTTCTCAAATACATGCACAAGCAACATTTCACACAAATGGCAGCAGCGCTGCAAAAGCGAGGACATGTTCAGCATTCGTTCCTGATGCTCTTTCTCTCTGCGTGTGAAACGTCAGAGCCGCCTGCCATCGCCGTGTCATGGAGGAATGTTTCAGACCATGGGGTGGTGTTGGGCCACAGCCTGATTGCCACGGTCGGGGGGCGAGTCCGCGTTCGCCCGGGTGCCAACCTCACTCTTGGCTGCCCCGTCACTGGTAGGTCGCAACGTCATATGCCGTAAATAATGTTTCCTTTCAAAGGGCCGGTTGACCCAAATTAGAAAAAAAAAAGCATATTTTCTCACTTCATGGACAGGGCTTTGTAGGGAGGTGTATTATCTTTATTCTAAGCTGAGCCAACCACGTCCTGAGTGTGGCTCCACACTGCTACGCACAGAAATTACACTGATATTAATGTTCTCTACATTTCTTTTTTTCTTTTTTTTTTGGAAGCTATTATGTCAATTTTACAAAAAGTAATAGTTTTCTTTGACTTGTATTGGCTTTCATTTCTCTCTCTCTCTCTCTCTCTCATGCACACACACACACACACACACACACACACACACACACATACGCACACAATGTGATGTGATATTGGCTCTTTGAAAATTGCCTGTTTTACCAGCCATGTTCATTACCTGGTGATTGGATGAAATGAGTGAAGCTGCATGTCAGAGAGTATGTATTTATCTGCGTGTGTGTGTGTGTGTGTGTGTGTGGGGGGGGGGGGGGTACATACACACATCATCAGTACTGCACTTCACCCACCTTAAACTAAGAGGTGTTGATTGACTAAACTCTAAACTCTTATCTTTTCCCCCAATGTTTTCAAATTCTTGGAGGAACAGTGTCTTAAGGAAAGTTGAATACATTCGGAGTTTTTAGCGTCCCAAAGTTTAAATCCTTTTTTTTCACAGGTGTTTCCACCTTTTCAAATTGAAATTATGTTGTGTTACGATGTCAACTAGCCCTTATTGGCAGCATGAATTGATAACAGTAAGCATACACACCCCCAAAAAAAAGTTTCCAGACAGAAAGCAAAGCAAAGCAAGTCTTTCCATTCGACTTTGTATGCAATCACAGCACTTTGCGTTCTGTTTGAACACACAGTTAGTGGAACCCAACAAAACCATTCCTACATGTTCGTGCATTCTATCTGAAAAGTACCACGTCTGTGGCTTTGTCCAAATTCTCTCTCTGAACCATTTTTGGTCATTTTTCGAGAGGCCCCTTAAGCATACCATGAAGAGTTGTGGTAATATAACTCTACTGTGGAATAGACTCATTGACACTTCAACTGCTTACAGTGCAACTCCAGCTCTTACACTTCAACAGACGTTTCAATGCCTTCCAGCATTTATACTTCAACTGACTCATGCGCAGAATTAACATTTTAAGACAATGAAGACAGTTTGTTTAGACATGTAATTTGCACCATAAGCAAGCGCACTTACCTTTTTATTTATTTATTTATTTTATTTTTTTCGGAAGATTTAGCATTTTCCCTTAAGTTTTATGGTGCACGCCCGCCCTCTTCTGTTGAGTTTCCTTTTGTTTTGAGCTATTCAAAAGGTGTTAATGCCAAGATCGGTGGTGAAAAGAGGATGAGGCGGTGCGGGCTGTGCTCAGGGCTCTCCCTGCCCCTCCGTAGGCTGATTGGTCAATCAGAGGAAAGTGGGCTTTTAGGAAGGGGGGGGGGGGGTCCTTAAAGAGACAGGAGCTCAAACGGCTTGTTTCAGACAGAGGGTGAAATGAGGGGCTGCATGAATGGCCGGTATAAGACAAATAAGGACTTATTTGAACTGTGAATCATGCAAAGCTGCTCTAGTGGAGTTCCAGATTAAAAATATAGAGCTGGAAATGAGCAGAATACGGGACCTTTTATACACATTGTGATATATCAACTTTCTCATTGTGCACGCTTATCACAAAAACTCTTAACAGCTACGGAAATCTTGTCATCGTCCCTCAGTGATCATAAGTCCTCCAAAATACTATTATTTGATATCAGGGAGCGCCTCAATGGCCTGTTGCTTGGGAATGTTGCATTCTGGGGATGAGGTTCTTCTGTCACAATCAATTTTGATCAGATTGGTCCGATGGGTTCAACATCGGATCCCAAAACTGCATTACGTATTCCCAGTATTTCATAATCATTTTAAAAACATAGAAATACCTGTTTTATAGGTTCAGCTATTATATCTACGCCGTCACAATTTTAAATTACAATTATATCATAAGTAATTGTATTGCCATTGTATGTCAACAGTCTCCCCTGTTTCCCTATTGTGCATTTAATTATTTTCCTTTTTTTAATTTATTTGCTTGCCATAATGTTTTTTCCCATGTATTCTTTGAATTGTAACGTGTACTGGGACCAGGCTGCGTGGTGATTCTGCACTCGGTGGACTGATTGATACCCGGACGTCTTATTGGTTGCTCTGTGTGCTCTCTTGTCAGGCGTGCCTCAGCCCACGGTGACGTGGCACAGGAAGAACGGGTCATTGGATGCCGAAGCTGTTTCCTTGCCGTCTGGCTCCCTGTGGATCAGAAATGTTTCCCTGCACAACCATGGCACCTACTCCTGCACCGCCACCAACGCCATAGGAAAGTCCACTGCCTCTACTGTCCTGCAGGTTTATGGTGGGCTCACACACAAATTGTGTATAACTTCTCGTTGTGCGTCGCAAATATCAACACACATGCTCAGATAATGAAAAACTGTTCATTTTGATCTTTTTCATCATTTTTTTTATATGTGTGTGTGTGTGTGTGTGTGTGTGTGTGTGTGTGTGTGTTTATACAGGTCCATACCCTGCTGGGGGAAGCAGAGCTGTCCCAGTCTCACTAGAGGTGAACAGAAGAAGAGTCCTCATGGCGTCACGCCGTGGAACGAGTGTCTTCATCAAACCTGGAGATAATCTACGTATAGGTACACACACACACACACACACGCCTGTACGGCCTCATGTAAATCACAAATCTCAGAGGCTGATATCTCCGGACCCGTGGCACATAAAACCAAAACAATCTGCATGGGGAGATGCCACCTGAGGGAAGTGAGAGGACATCTGTTCTGGTTTTGGTGAATTGACCCTTTAATGTGAAAACACCTTAACTAAAGGTAATACATCATTTAATATATTTAATGGGGGAAAAAAATAGAAATGTTTCTAGGACAGAGCATCAGGTCCATCAGCTCAGAGCAGCAAATGGAGGTGGAGTTGGTGTTAATATGGCTGTTGTTAATACTTGCAGCCAAACATGCACATATATATAGATGTTTGAGAATCATCCCTGCAAAATGGACCTTTTGCAAATCTGCATAATCTAAATAAATGCAGAGGAATACATAGCCTCTGTTGACATGTCTCCTCTAATTATTTGTGTAATCCGTCCTTAAATGTATTTGCAGTAAGGACAGAGGTGCACCTCGAGCCCGGCGCGCAACCTTTAGTGACTCTCGGCCTATGTTAAGAGATCTGTTCAGCTTACCTGCTGTTTTGCCAGTTTACACTGGGACTGGTAAGCTCACGTACTAGTGGTTAGCACTGTGGCACGGAGGGAGAGCTGGGTAGAGCAGGTTCAGGATTTCGATCCCCGGCTCCCCCTGTCGTGTCGAAGTCTCCTTGAGCAAGAAACCGCCGTCGGTGTGAAGGGGTGAACGTGGCCTGATCTGTAAAACGCTTTGGGAGCCGTTATGGTTGAAAAGCGCTATGTAAGTGATGACCATTTACCATTTACTTCTTTCCAAATCCAGCGTGATTTTCCGTAGTCTGAACTGTAGTCTTCTGCCCCAACCGACACTGACTCAAATGACGTCACTTGAGGCAATTTATTGGATTTCACACAGCTTCCTCTAGCACTCCCCAAGTAAATGTGTCCGTGGAGTTCCATTTTCAACAGTCCGTTAAAATGCCAAATATTTACATTCAATCTGCTGTGTGTGTGTCTCTCAACAGGTTGTCCCGTAGTTCCTGACCACAAACTGCAAGTGCACTGGGACTACAACAACCAGACCCTGAAGGAGGTTTCAGGTCCAGCCCAGGCACAGGGCCTTGGTCCGGGTCAGGCTCTGCAGCACAGAATGCTGGTGGGAGGCCGCGTCCTTGAGGTCAACACACTACAGGGGAAGCTCTCAGGCCGGTACCGATGCCGGACCCTCATCAGCAGCACCAAACAAACACTGTCTGCCTGGATATACATTCACACTGAAGGTGAGCATTAAGCTGATCTGCACGCTTGTGTGGAGGGTGTCTATATATACAAACCTGTGCAGAGATCAGCAGTGAACGAAAATCACCACGGATTTCACATTTATTTACTTCACACGTTGACACTTTTTGAAATTGCAATCGACCCTCGTATTCCTGAATGTCGGAATTACGTCACCGCTCCCTTGTCAACAGTTCGCTCATGTTTCCCACCGTTAAAACCGCAGTCGTCCACTAATCCAATCGGAACATTCCAAGTTACGGCACTGTGTGAAGCCAAACCTCTGGGTGAAGTATTACTGTGGCTCAGAGTGGTGGTTGGTCAGTGGAGGAGAGGATGCCAGAGTTTGTGTCGTGGAAGAGTGGGGAGTTTGGATTATTTATTCCCCAGTTGGGCCTTCTGGGAGTTGCCTTCCCTGTCGAGGCTAACGCCAGCTCTGCAAACCTACCAGTGCCATGAGTACCCCCTGTAAATACTGTCAATAGTCTCTGCTGAATGTTGAACTGGGATCATCAACGCTCCCTCCTCTATTTTGATTTCCCGGTTGATTCGCTTTTGCGGGTAATCTGCGGTGAACTCCAGAGTGGACTTTTGACTTGAATGTCTCACTGTGTGTGCATAGTGAATTGGAGTGGACTGACTAGCAACTAGCAACCATTAAAAACAGAACTGGATTGTTATCTGTTTGCAACACTCAGAGGACCATTATCTCTCTATCAGCGGCGAGTGTTCCGTTCACATGAATCAGGAGTCAGTCAAAGGAGAATTTTTTTTTTATTGCCATATTTGAACGCCTTTACGTACCTTTATGTTTGAGCTGAGTTCTTTGAAGCGAGACGAGCAAATCTGTACATTTTACCTCATGGCTGAGAGCATGAGCGTGAATGAGGAACGTGGCAAGACAGCTTTTGAAACAGGCTCTGGAAACACTTTTGCATTCCTCCGCCCGCCGCTGCAGCAGATTTTGGTTTGATGGGATGAACGTATGTCTCATTTATATTCCGCTCCTCGTTCGCTCTCTGCACCTATAGCTGCTGTAGTTTTCCTTTTTTTAAAAAGTGTCATCTGCGAATATTGAGGCGCAGCTCGGTCATTCGCAATCGCTTTCATTGACCCTGTCCTAGATGTTTCTACGCAATACTGATCATGCAACCCAGCACAAAACATAAATCAATCCTATCTGGAGGTCAAAGGTCAGTGAAAAGTATTTGACCTCAATGAAGCACATGTGCAAAAATCACCTTTCTACATTGTTTTTGTCTACAGTGAGCTACATTACATGGGCGCTGAGACCGTGAAGATGCCAATCTTCATAGGGACAGAATGCTTCTCCAAAGGGAGGCGTATTGGATACACTCCCTTGATAACCCTGATTCCCAAGGGGGTGAATGAGGAGATTTCTTTTGCCCCCCCCCCCCATTGGGATGTACTTGTCATGCTGGCTGCGATCACCTATAATTAACCCCACCTGTGTATACGGTGATTATTGATTATATTGATGGTGAGATTGCCCTCTGGCAAACTTCGTGTGGCAACTATAAAAAGTCAAACTGGAGTGCTGTCCTGGTTCTACTTTTCCATTAGACTGCCTTTTTGAAACCTTTACATGGTTGCATGAACTGAAAATTCCTGTAATGATCCTTTTTACTTTATTACAAATTGATGAGCACAACATTGTAGTAAAGTCTTCTATAGCAATCACTTAGCTCATAAGGAGGTTGGAGTGGTGGGGGGAGCAACAAAGCGCCTTGGCATGCGTGGATCGGCTGAATGGTTAGTGAGAAGTGTCATGTTGCAATGGCTGCAGTAGGTGAACAGAAGAGGCCTGAGAATGGAGCCTTGGGGAACTCCACGTATCATGACGTGATGGAATTTTGACTAAGATGGCTGTCGGTGATTATTATCAAGCTATCTGTGCCGCGTTTGCTCGAAAAAGCAAATAGATTCATTCGAAATAGGCAAGTAGTAATGCATGAGAAGGTGTCCTGATGTAGCACAGAATGCTACGAGGCGGTGTTTCCTCAAGTCCATTCATCATTAAGGTCGAGCAAACATTTTAAATACATTTTTGAACACTAGCAAAAGCCCTGTTTGAAATTTGAATGTTTTAAAACCTACACTCCCAAGCCGCTATTGCTATCTATGCTATGACCCAGTCAACGTGACCTTCTACTCCAGTAAAAAAAAAAAAAAACAATGACTCCACCAATATTTACATTTTTCTTTCCCTGCTCAGTTTCCCTCTCACTTTCCACTCACCACACTGCTGCTCTGTCGAGCTGCAGCCCTCAGCTCTGGTGCAGAACAAGGTCACCCCCACACAGCACAAACAGTGAAATATCCTGCTACTGCTTCCTCTACTGCATTCACTGACCAAGGATTGCACTTTCTATTTCTTTTATTTCTTTTTAAATCTGAGACTTGAGAGGAAGTTTAATACTCTCCATATGCTACCTTTTTCATGTGTTTGGTAGGTATACCCCAGTTTTAAGCCCGTTTATTGACCCAATAGTCCTAGGAACTCAGGAGAAGCAGTCATTGGTCCAGCTTCTCAAATGTGAGGATACACATCTGTTTTATGTGTTTTTAAAATAGAGTTTTGGGGCTGTTGGATGGACTGTGAAAAACAGTGACAGGTGTTTGGGTTTTTTTTCATATTACCCATTCCTGCTCAGTATTTATATTCAGCAGGCGAGGTATATTAAACCCTACAACGTCTGAAATCATGGTTAGCCGCCTGCAACCTCCAGGGCATTCCCACACCATGTCGACGTTAAAGTGCCATTCTTTTCAAGAGCGCTTGACGAACAAATTGGACTTGTGGTTATTCCTTGGTGATAAATAAAACGCACGAGTAGTTTTATGGTTAAGTAGCTGAGGACTGCAGCATACTCAGTTTGAGATCAGCAATCCACAACAATGCCCACGTGTACATTCAAGATTTTGAATCTGTTTGTACGGAGAGCGGTTCCGTCAGCATGTTGTGTTAAACCCTTCGATACGCCCTTATACTCAGGTTTTCTGTCATGCATTACGCAGCGCTTCCGCAAGCCGTCTCGGTTTTGCCTGAGGTGTTCTGAAATCTTTTCTTTTGTCGGGTTGTTTCTGAGTGTTTTACGTTTGGGTCCGCAGAGTTTGGCTGGCGTTTTGGAGACTGGTCCACATGCAGTGCCTCCTGTGGGAACAGAGGGACTTGGCTTCGGCGGGTTCGCTGTGTCACGCTGGACGGAAGGGACGTTCAGCCCACGTTCTGTCAGCACATACCAAAACCCCTCACTTCCCCAGTTCCCTGCAATAGACAGGACTGCCCTCCCAGGTACACCTGCATGCAGTATTTACAGAAGTGGTATTATTGTGCATGCACGTACATGTGCCTTGATGTGACAAACTGAATCAACCTTTTTTTTTTTAAATCGACTAAATATGCGTATTCATATTGATATGTACATGTACAGACGTATGTGCGCTGTGGCTCTGGGGCACTTCTGCTGGTGGTGCTTCTGCAAACTAATTTAGACCTCTAAAACCCAGATCCTTATCGACAGATTATACAATATACATGCAGTCCAACTGAATAGCATTACACTGACTGATTGATAGTTGCTTTTCTGCTGTAAGCTTACACACCCAGGGTAGACTGCTGCTAATGAATTCATGAAGAGCGGCCAGATCGCAACAGAAGTGTAACTCTCAGCACAATCTCCTCACCCTGGACCCCCTGCTGCCAGCCCGCCTTTGCCCATCATACAGCCCATCAGTCAGCCCCCCCCCCGCCGCCGCTGCCACACACTGAGCCAGCTTCACTCACTAATGCAATACAAACGACCCACTATTAGCTCAAACCAAGCCAGGCCTGTGGTGTTGCGGGCTGAAAGACACTAAATTGCCACATGAGACCTTTGGAGAGGGAGATGTTAACATGGGATTATATTGCTTGAGAAGAAGAAAAAAAAGGCGTTTCTTTTGATTGTGCGCTAAGACAGAGGAAGGAACTCGCGTGCGCTGGAAGATGGGAGTCTGGCTCACAGCAGTAGGTAGCTTTCTCTGGGAAACTATCAGCAAGCACACTGTAATAGCAGGCTTTGTTGCTGACCTCTTACTGTCCACATGAAGAAAACAGCCAGGCACAAAGTCAGAGAATCTTGCACGTCTGACGCACACACACTCAAAGAAAACAGAGGAAGCTTCAAATGGAATCGTTTTGGGCTCTTGCGCTGCTAAAAAAAATAAAATGACTCTGCTGCTGTGTGTATATAGTATATGGTGTGTGCGATCACAGAGAAAGTTAGAGGCGACTAAAGGTAGTTGTTGATCAGATCAGAAGTCTGGACCTCTTCACCGACACACATGGTCTTCTGTAGGATTGAGTGGCTCTTGGAGTCTCAGACAGGTTCAAAGAATTCACTGGAGACGCACTCAGAGTTCGACGCGATGGAGTTTTATCCTTCAACAGAGATAAAAACCCGAGCCAGTCCCCGAATCTGACTGAGGAAAAATGCTCTGCACATGTTCTTATACATTCTCTAAAAAGAATTCATCGTTGCTGGGCAAATACTGGTGTCATTTCTTCCAAATTTGGGATGGTCCAGCCCCCCTGCCCAGACATGTCCAGGGCATGTCTCTGATTCCAATATGTTGGGGATTTTCCACACCTGTTCTTTGACAATCTTCTGGACTGTATTTTTTTAAAAACTTTATGATTTTCAGGTTACACGCTCAAACAAACGCAATCCCTTTATTCACACAAAACTTAACATATAGTTGATATGCTGCGTACATTTGACTATTTTATAATACAGAGCACTTTTTTAACTTAACAGATGGCTGAAACGGACAAAAAAAGGATGCGATTAGAAATTGAATGACGAACGTGGGACGCACTCATAGTTAGCACTAGCTGGTGAACACAGTGGGGAATTTCGCAGCTTCCTTTAAAGCCGAGCGAACTGGACATTTATCAGGCAGCCAGAAATATGACTTCAAGGTAATATTATGTCCATGTTGCGTTTACAGCTTGTTCCGCTGCCCCCCTTGGCCAAAAAATAAGAATAAAAGTCAGTTAATGCTGCCTCAAGTGAGGAAAATATCCACGTTAAAATTGAGTCGAATCAGGTCCTGTGCGTGAAGGTCTGTGGATAAAACAGCCAGTTGTTGTTCTACTCACCTGTCTGAACGCCATTCATTCTCAATGCATAATGTGACTTTCGAGTCCACTCTCGAGTCTCTCTGTCCCGCTGTCTCTGTCTGTCTGCAAAGCTCTCAAACAGTTTGAGCTGAAAGAGGCTCTTCGGTTACACAAAGGCGTCAGGGATTATGGTCAAAGACAGCAGAAAGACATCACGCACCTCACTGAAGGTAGAACGCAGACGTCCAGCGCCGGAGGATCCACCATGCGTTCGCGTACTTAGCATTTGGAGCGATCCAGCGTGCGCCGGTTGGGTGTGTTTGATTTGGGTCACGGA
Source organism: Enoplosus armatus (assembly GCF_043641665.1). NCBI lineage: Eukaryota > Metazoa > Chordata > Actinopteri > Centrarchiformes > Enoplosidae > Enoplosus > Enoplosus armatus. The sequence goes on along the minus strand of NC_092180.1, from coordinate 29,799,652 downwards.
GCTTGAGGTTTTTTTTTTAACTATGCCGACAAGTAAGACTTATGTGTCTTTTTGTTTTTACCCTGTAACGTTTTTTTTAAATATTCAAAAACAACAACTTTGCTTACAACCCGTCTGATCGTCTGATGTGACGTAGGTGTATTTCTTTATAAAGCAACTCACACGCAGAGCCACCTGCCATTTTGAATCGCATGCACCTGTGTCTCCTCTTCGTTTCTTGTCATCATTTCAGATGGCTGGAATCAAAGTGGTCAAAGTGCTCGGCCTCGTGCGGCGGCGGCTGGAAACAGAGGCGGGTCTCCTGTCAGCAGCTGGATGCCAGAGGCGCAGTGAGGACTCTGACGGCAGCTGCCTGTGAGAGGACGAGCCGGCCCACAGACACAGAGCAGTGCACCGCCAATAACTGTCCCACCTGGGTGGCCAGTCCCTGGGGAAAGGTACATTCAAACGCTGAATTAAACGTGCGCGTGTTACACACTGTAGGCGACGTATTGTTTAGCGTGCACTCTTATGTTTCAGTGTTCGGGGAGGTGTTTTGGCCCCACCACCACTGTACAGAAGAGATCTGTCGTCTGCCAACATGCCAATGGCTCCTCGTACGCAGACTGTGATCTCAGGGAGAGGTACACACACACCCAAACACAATGAAAGTCTCCTACAGTGTAGTCGTGTTAGGGAGGAATCGTGACTTCGTGGCCAGCATTGGCAGGAGGAACATTTATAGTGACCAAAAAAAAAATGTTTGTGAGTATTGGTTTAAGACAGAATTATACTTTAAGATGTTATAGATTGTTTGTTTGATCCATACACAATTAGAAATGTCAAAGCAAATGTGAAATGTTGGGGTTTTAGAGGGAGAATCCATAGCGCACAGTGAGGTTGCCAGGATTGGTCTCTGCCTACAGAGATCTGGTATTCTTAACAGTTCCCCCCAGTTTTTTTGTTAAACAAACAAGATACAACACGTGCATTAGTGAGTTGTAGGGTTGTTGGTGGGTGCGTGTTTGAGCTTTGGACTGAGCCATGCTAGCTGTTTCCCCTTGCTTCCAGTCTTCATGCTAAGCTAGGCTAACTACATCCTGACTCAAGCTCTACTTAACACGCAGACAGGACATTGGCATAAATCTAACCTGATTATATGCTTAAGACTCTTGTTATAGTCATTTCCATGGAAAGGAAACTGAACTGTGATCCCTCTGGATCCATAGAGGTTAGCATATGCCATGGTGATTTACTAAGGTCAAAGGTGAGACAGTTTTGAGATATTGGAAAGCCTGAGTGAAGCCCAAATCTAAGCCTCTAATCTTGGTTTGTGATGCAGGTCTGGTTAAAGAGTTATCTGGACAAAAAAAAACAACCCACAAGTAAAAGTCTACAGTCGTCTTTTTAACTCAGTCCATGTTCAAGATCTGAGGGGCCTCCAGGTCGTGTCCAAAAGTGGCGTGGCAATGAGTGTGTAGCGCTAAAGACAAAACTCAAACTACTCTCTTTCAGGCCTGCGTCGATACGCAACTGCTCCTCAGACTTGTGTGAAGTCCAGTGGCGTCCTGGTGCCTGGCGGGCGTGCACGGTAGTCTGTGGGAGTGGCTTTCAGTCCCGCAGGGTGGACTGCGTTCACCGCAAGAGTGGCCGGACTCTGGCTGACCAGCACTGTGTCTGGCTCCAGCGGCCCTCCGCCTGGCAGCACTGCAACACCGCCACCTGCGGGAGTAAGTCTTTGTGTGTGTGTGTGTGTGTGTGTGTGTGTGTGTCCGTGATACCACAAAAAGGAACCTTTGAAGTTTTAATGCACCTTTATTCGTATGTTTTGAGACATTTTGTAATATAGAAGCATTTTTTTTTTTATTGTTAAAGAAATGACATAGCCATTAAATAGTGTACAGTTTATAAGCAGTAGGTGATCTCCAGAGGAATTTGCTCAAATCTTACTGACTGAAATCCATTTAAACCCAAGTAAATACAAACGTATCTGTCTCTATTTTCCGTATAATTAGGGGTGGACAACGGGTACAAGGTATGGAACTGCCTGGGCCCCCCAACTAAGATGGCCCCTTATAGCTAAGGAAAGTTTAGATATAATACATATAAAATGATGTTCCAATTCTAAAGGACATATATATATATACTCAATAACTTACAAAATGCCCTCAATGTGCTTTTTTTGATCATCACCAATCAATGGATCAATTCAATGGACCATTCAACAATGGATTAATGGACCGTTCCATCCCTAAACTGGCACCACAGCGCACTTAAGCACACTTGTTGCTCCTAGTTAACGGAGCTAATGCAGTGGGCGTTCTGCAAGAAGAAAAAAAAAAAAAAACAAGAGGAAGAGAGAAAATAAAGCTTTCAATGCAAAACTCTTGGAGGTAATCTTGTTTTTGTTGTACCCTCTGAAACCACTGTCAGCACCAGGGCTTACCAGCGTTTTTCCTGTAGCATCAATCACTCAATTGTTAGATGATGATTACTCTTACTGTTGCATTTACATGTAAGCAGCAGTTTTTAATGTTATAGCAGGTCGAGGCGGAGGTCCTACTTTGTATTACTGGTATATTTTATGAGCCGATTATCGTGTTTTGTGTTTAAAATCTTAATTTGCCAAGTGAAGTGCCAAGTATTAAGCCCAGTTACCTCACCTTACCAATACTTGAGTAAATTTGCTTAATTACCTCCCACCACTGGCTGGTCCAATTCATGTCAGGGAAGCAGAGGGAAAACCAAGGTAAATGCATCCAGGGCAATCAGTTATCTGCCCCTGCCTTTCATTAGTACCAAATTACATAGTCCAAGAAACTTCCTAAAAAAATAAAGTTACATGTCAGTTTATTTCTAGGAGGCTGACATGTAGAAACCACTGGACCTGCGAAATAACATTGACAACAATGGCTTTTTGTTTGTTCTTTGGTGAGTGGAGTGTTTTGTTCCCATGCAGGTGAATGCAAGGACACCACCCAGTACTGTAGCGTGGTGAGGAGACTGAAGCTGTGCTATGTGGATATGTACAAACAGAGATGCTGTGGGTCATGCTCACAGGACGCTGACTCCACCTAGTGGCAGTGAGCGGTTATAACCACACTACGTTTTGTTAAATAGATGGACCGCATGAGATGAACGACTGAGCGAAGACTGGAGAGCGGATGCTTCAAGAATTGCATTATACGTAAACTGGACAAGCCTCAGTCCAATTATATCACTTCCTGAGAGGAAACTGAACGGAGCCTCAAAAGGCGCTGGACGGACGAATTGGACCCACCCTCCCAATATGAAGACAAGTGTTCACTATGTGGATCAAATGGAGTCTCCAGTGACATTAGAAAAAGGCGGCCCAGCCAAAAAGGAATATAATGATGTTGTTTATTGTAGAACGCATACCGCTGCTTTCCTGTAAACAAGACTTAGACTAAGGTATTGGTTTGCCAGCATTGACCTTTATTAGAGAGATTTCTATGAGATATCAGCCATGTCATCCACTGCTGTTACTGCTGTAAGTGTCATATCAGCAGCTCCATAAAAACAGCCTAGAAAACTCATACTTTCCTTTCTTTGAACTTTTCTTTTATTTATTTGTGTAATTGTTCAAAGGTGTTTTTTTTATAAAATGATTAATCGAGAAAAATGAAAGGCTCCGCTTTGGAGCCTTGAACTTGGGTCTAATTATTATTTTTTTTTTTTAATAGTTTTGACCATCATTTCTACTCACTGAGGTAATTGCTGGGATGTGGCACAGTAACACAGTCAAACAGCAACACAAGAGGTTGAGACTTCAGCTTTATTACAAATAAATATTAAAATATTAGAATAAAAATAAAATAAAATAGAACAGTATATAAAAGTAGCGTTAAAGGAAGAAATAAGAAGGAAAACTAAATTATATTTCCAAGGAAGCTATAGCGTTTGGTATATACATATATACTATGTACTGTACACGCAAAAAAATATATGCACACTATCAGTGTAACAAGCCAACAGCTTAGCCGTACTGTCCAAACCACTTTATTTAGAGGTTAAATTGAGTGCAACCAAAAATGAGTGTCCAGTATTATTATTGGTGATAGAAATGATGGCCAAATGTGTGAAAGTGAGACCCCAACTTGTAATAACTGAAACTATCCTTTAATCTATTCCTGACCTTCCCTACCATTAACTAGGTACGGCATGTCACTTTGCTTTAAAGAGCTGCTAACTCCAAGAGAATTTCTTCAGTGTGGGTTCAAGTGTCCCCAGGATGCTGTTTAGAAGGTTTTCCCCATCCTAATAAGTTTGGTAGACACACTGAATTCTTGTTCGTCTTTTCCATGGAAAGTACCCAATTTCAAGATATTGACACAAAAAAGCATCGCCGCAAAACCCACTATCAGTCTAGAAATCCCTTAAAACCAACTCTCTCGCCGGATAGTTCGACACCGAATTATGTTCAGCGCCAACGTCGATCTATGATCTATTTCTACTCTCTCCGCACGGCAATTACGGGGCAGCTACGGTTAGGGAAAGATGGTGGTTATGACAAATACGTAATGGCTAACGTGTGGTTGTAGACCAGGCAACTAAAGCACTTGATTAAGGTTTGGGAAAGATCACCACTTCTGAGTTAGGGTTAGGTTAGAGAGTCTCCATCGACAAGGCGGATGGAATGTCACTCAAGAGTCCACACGCCACGTGAACCCCCGGTCAGCCAGGAGGCGGGGTGCCAACCCACAAAGTGGCAGGGAGGCAGAGATGAGAGGTGGGAGAGGGAGAATCCAGGAGACAGTGGGGCGTCAAAACTGGCCCAGTTGGGGTTTGGGCAAACCAGTGATCAAGGGGATTAAGGGCCAGAAAGAGAGTCCAGGATCCAAAGATGTTTTTCGAGAGGAAGATGATTAAGATGAGAATGAACCGGTGGTCAAGGGGTTAGAATCAAAGGTGTTCCAGGGTGGGATTAGCCGTTGAGATGAAGATGGTAAGGAGAAGGGTAATATGTTGGTTAGGGGTGAGGGTGGCAGACTTCAATCACCTGCATGAAAGCCTTGATGTGCTACACCCGCCCATCCGCCACCCCGACTTCCACGCCCTTACTTTACCACATTAAAGGACAGAATGCTTCTCGCATTGGCACTGAACTTTGGCGCCAATCGTGCACTGCAGAGTCATCCAGACATTACTCCTGGGGATAATGGGCTGGGGAAACCCTTATGTACCCCTAGAGTCAAGCAGTGGAAGTCTTGTGCTCAATTTATAACGGCAAGGTCCGGTCATGCATGTATATTAAGCTGAGTTTGGGGATGGAAATCCTTAAAGACCATTCACTCGTGTGAAGATATTGGGTTGTGATTGCAGTTACTGATGAGAAAACTGCTGCTGCTGGAGCTTCAGCCGTGAAAATATGAAGTCATATATGCATATTCATCGGCACCATTCTATGATTCTCAACCACGGCAGTACAGAAGGTTTTGTAAAACAAATTTTGACAATGCAGGTGAAGAGTTACAGTCGGCTCATTGAAGTAAAACTGACCCTGGAGCGAGAGGCACCAGCACAACACTGATTTTGACAGAGGGGTTCTATTCATGTCACCTTTTGTGTTGATCATCATACCGATGCGCTGCATTGTAAAATGTCTTGTATATACTGTGTTTTAAGTGCAATATCGTATATATTGAGTGTGTGTAGATGTGTGTGAGACTTTTATTTTCTTACTTATTCATGATTATGGTGTCTTTTTAACTCCTGTGTAAGATCTTGCAGTATAAAGCATGTGTATATGTTGATTGGGTGGTGTGTTTGCTGCCGCTCACCTGGTTTAATTTGCATGTGTGTAAGCGCAATCTCCAATGTTTTATAGCTCCATTGTGAAAAAGCCACTCAGCAGCGTGCATTCTTCAGTGTTTTTTTCCCCCCTTGGCTCTGATGGCTGTACATTATATCTGATGTGGTGACGCTACACTGCTTGTGGACTTGCAGCTTGCCTGGGGGGAACACGAGGTAGTGCAACGAATCATTCAAGTGCTTCAGATGACAAACGCAAAGGAATAAAGACAGTTTGATCACTTCATAAATGTGGACCTAGTTTTTACTTGTGTTTATTTTTTTATCCAGCTCTAAAGGTAAATTATAAGGGTTTTCCCTAAAATCGATCAGCACCCAATACGCAAATCACGCAAGCACGATATGGAAACACTTGAGTGAAGTTTACAGCTTACAGTGGTTCCTTTACGTCACATTGACCAACCAAATTGACGATAGGCTACAGAGCAGCACAGTAAATAAATGTACACTGCACAGTCTTCATCCGTGACATTGTCACATTTCCAACGTGTTGCTTACTGTTGAAAACCTTCTCAAAGCTGCTCAGTGGCAGTCCTGGATGCTTTTGGTGCCCTTGGCAAACTCTACTTTTATAACAGTTCAAGTTGTGAATGGAGGCTCGGCATCATTGGCCAAAAACTATAGAAAGTCAAATATAATGATTTATAAACACAGTTTATCAAGTTCACTGCTTACAATCCTCCACTTATCTTCATTGGCTGGCAGCCCACGCTTTCCGGTATGATCACAGCACAGTGTGGGTGTTCCGTGGACACCTGCGCCTGCGTTCTGATTTGCGCATTTCATCTTGTTAGCCGGACGGCACCGCGGCTCATTGGTTAGTGCCATCACCTCACAGCAAGCAAGTCCGGATTTGAGTCCACTGATTGGCCGGGACCTCTCTGTGGGCAATCCCCACTGAGACAACGTGACTTGCGTTTTGAATACACAAAATAATGTAAGAGTTTCCTTTTAACATATTCAGTCTATACAAATCTCTTGTGGGCACTGTGTTACAGTTTAAAAAGGTCACTGCAAGTTACCGTTCAACTTCAAAGGTTCAAAAGCTTACAACCTCCAAACGTCAGAGATAAATCCAAATCCGAATCAGCTTTATTGGTCGAGCATGTATACATATGTAAGGAATTAGATGTTTTGTTCCTCTCGATGTCTTTACACAGAAATAGAAATATGGAAGATAATATGCCCGAAAAGTGGCTAACTAGAAGGATCTTTAACTTGGACATTTTGCATCCCTGGATTGCTGAGGTAAAATCTTTATTTTGATTGATTCCTTTTTTTTTTTTGGTAAAACAGGTTAGATTGTGATGATATTCATCATGCCCAGTGCAAATAGTTCCTTATGTATGAGGAAAGACAGTCTGTTGATATTTGGCACAAACCTAAATTGTACATATTAAAACCACGACTACACAGTGTAGGAAGAATTTCATACTAGAGTATAGAAAGTATAGAAAATACTTTTGTTTTTATGATTGAGGTGAGACTGACGACAAAGACATTTCATGTTTGTTTTTTTTTGTGCTCATTATATGATAATTTAAAGACTATACCTTTTGGTGAAAAATGTCCTTTATTTCTAATGAGTTCTTCTGGATGGATGACTATAAACCACTCTAGAAAGCAACCTTTTTGTGGCAGATTTCATTCATCAAGCCTGGAGAGGAGACAACGCTATTTGTTTGCAATGCCATTTTATGTATTTTTTGTAAGCACTATGTAAGTAACTTGTGGTGTATATGACCATTAAATGAACCCTTGAACCCTTACGTTGTCTGTGTGACAGATATTTCACTTCTTCTGTGACAGTGTTTTGCGTCCTGTAAATCCGTGTGAGCCCGGGAGTGTGCACTGTGTACTCCAAGATTACTGGACAAAGCAGTGACTATATCGCATGAGTATCAGAGCTCACCTCTTACTTCTCTTGTGAAAAAGTGACTGTGTGCTTTTAGGACACATAGGACACAGTGGTTTCAAACTTTTTGGCCCTTGTCAGTGGTTGCATACGTCTACAGGATGTGACAGTTCAGCCACATTCTTGAAGAGTATTTACAGGAATTAAATAAAAAATAATCGAGCTATTCACCGGAAAAAGGAAAGATAATTTTTGTGTTGCAGAAATATGTTTTTTCGGGCAGAAGCCATACATTCCATACCATAATATGCATTTTTTTTTCATCACAACCACCTCATCTATTATGTTGAGTACGGGAGTGATTCATACATCAAACATCAACATCACACAGATCTTAAACTATCTTTTGAAATGTCCAATTAACCTTGCACAACTCCTCAACCATGCTCTGCCATCTGGTAACCCAGCAACCACAGAGCGTCGCATAACTGAGCCACATGCCGCATTCCCTTGCCACATGTAAAAACAATGCGCGGTTTTGTTAGCGAGTGCATACTTTGTTAATTGTCGTTGCCGAGCAGTGTTTACAGCCTAGAAGCTGAATCAAACTGTATTTTAATTAGTTAATTGTATCTGGCAAGTACAAGCAAGCTAAAATAAATAAATAAATAAAAGAGGTCGCGGGATTTTGCTCGTTTTTGACATGTTCCCTGAATGCAACACCAATGCTGGCGAATGGGTGTGGTTAACGTGCCTCAACGACTTCCGGGAAAACAACGTGAGTTGAGAGTATCCACATGTCGCTAAAATATGCTTATTATTCTCACAATAGCGTCGTATTTAGGTCGACACGGCCGCGTGAGCACGTGATAGTGGGTGTTGTATGGGCAACGCAGAGGCCAGGTTCAGTCTTCTTCGTATCTCTGGAAGAGGTCAGGGTCAGGCTAGCCACAGTGTTAGCTCATATCACCTGTTAGAATTCGCAGACATATCAGTGTCGGCACCTCATGTCCACTCTACTTTGTGTTCATTGTTACGCTAACGTTAGCTACGAAAGTCCACGTATTGAAACCGCTCACTGTTCAAACTTTATTGTCCATGCGGACCGCGCTGCCGACGCTAGCTAAAACGTTAGCCAGCAAGCACCTGCACTGTGACATACCTTCATGCACTGTAACTTGACGTGCGTTGTGCCGCTGCGCTGTCGCCGCGTCGCTTTGCCCGTACTGTGTGATGAGGAACAGATCAGCGGCTACCACCTGGACGTTCAGTGTTGTCGTTTGTTTTAGGTGCTCGCCATGGGACTCACCAGCTTGGATAAGATCATTACGCTGCAGAGAAACCCCGCCAACATCAGAAACCTGTGTATTCTGGCACACGTTGACCACGGTGAGTTGACAACATGCCATGCGCAGTTCTTTACTGTACAGATTATGGTAAGCCAAATTCCATTTGAACTTTAGTCGATTTAATATGTTCTTGTTTTGTCGGCAGAAGTCCTGATGGCATACAACATGAATACATTAAAATCCTGATTCGTGATTATACACTTTTAAATTCGGCACGTCATAAAGAAAAACAAAAAAAACAATCAAACAAAAAAAAAGAAAGGTAAAGGAATTATATATTATATATTGCACCGTTTGTTATACATTCAAAAATATTGTTTGCTATGGACTTATAGCTATTGCTTGACATACACTGTATGACAAAAACCAAAATATTTATGCCTTATTATTTAGATACGTTTGAAATGTAGATAAATGTAATTTGAGAGTGACCACCGATCAACTCTGCTGCTCAGCACTAATCACAGTATATGTATGTTCTTAATTATTCAACTTTTTAACTGTGACAGATTTTTGTAAATAAATAAAATAATAATAATAATTGTATTAGTTTTACATTCATTTAGACATTGGAACTGTGTGATATCTCCACCAGAATTTGGGTTATTATGTTATTATTTTGAGAGCTTATCTAGGGCATGGGACAAACTGGGGCTAATGATTCATTTTATTATCAATTCATCAATTTATATATATATATTTTTTTTTTTTCCAGTAATTTCTTCATTGTTTAGTATATAAAATTAGACAGACATGGCCGTTTTCCATTGTCCAGTGTGACGTCTGCTGCTTATTTGTTCGACCAATAGTCCAAAAGCAGCAAGTTTTCACATTTGAAGATTGATGAAAGGCCTTTCTAGTTGGGACAAAGGTTTTGGTGTCAGTCAAAATGTTCAGTGGATGCAGAAGTGTGTGCTGCATGCTGTGAGGCCGTGAAATCACTTGGAACCATCTGCGTCTTTGCAGGCAAAACTACTCTGGCCGACTGCTTAGTGGCGAGCAACGGTATCATATCAAGCCGACTGGCTGGGAAGGTGAGTGACTTTATTTGCTACAGGCCTGCACACCTTCTTTCGTGCTCTACGACTTGTACATGTCGTCGGCCGGATTCCATTTTGACTTGTTTTGTCATTGTTTGTGCTTATTTGCGATGTGTTGAACTGCCAGCTGAGGTATCTGGACAGCAGGGAGGATGAACAGATCAGAGGAATCACCATGAAGTCCAGTGCCATCTCTCTGCATTACAGACATGGTAAGGCCACTTTGGTTAGCCCTGAAGTGCAATCCACACTTCAAAATATTTCGCACTGTTAAATGCAACCACTCTATGGTGTTCATGTACATTACAGGACTAATTCTCAGATGGTTTGCTATAATTTGCAGTTTTTGCTCTATTTGGCTTTATCCCAGTCTGCCTTTGTCATTTTAAAATTCTATTTGACAGAAGAGAGAGAACCAGATGTTTGTTTATCCAGTTGTTTTTGGTGCAGAGGGTAATAGTGTTCACGGTAACACAGTAACAACAAGAAATCAGAATTTACAGTAAAAAAAAAAGTAAGCAAGTGGTCTTACTTTTTAAGGTTGCATTTCTCCCAGTATGAATGTAGAGCAGATAGAGAAATGAGGGATCTTGCATGAGGGCCCTTGCTTTTGCGTACAGATCCTGAAATATATTGTTCTTGTCTTTGACAGCTGAAAATCTTTTGCTATCAAGTTATTATATCTTCAGTGGGATGTCAGGCTGTGACTGGCAAGTCACCTTCATTTGTCCAGCTATCCACAGGAATGAGAAAAATACACCATAAACAAACACAAAAAGCATATTCAATTGTTGCATTGCATACTGTATACACTATATATAGGAGCACTTAGTATGATCCTTGGTTGACGGGGGGGGGGGGGGGGGGGGGGGGGTTGAGGAGAAGACCCTAAATAGTGTTTGTGTGCTCTTTGTCTCCACAGGAGATCACGAGTACTTGCTAAATCTGATCGACTCTCCCGGTCACGTCGACTTCTCCTCGGAGGTTTCCACCGCTGTCAGACTGTGTGACGGCGCCATTGTAGTCCTTGATGCTGTGGAGGGAGTGTGTCCACAGGTGAATGCCACTGTTGACTTCATATCACATTCCGGAAGCTCGTTGTTCATAAAGAAGAGACATCTCGAGAGCTGCATTCTTTCCCATGAGCATACTTTAAGTATTGGTATTTGAATAGAAACAGTGGCTGTTTACATAAACTTCAGATGAGCAGTGTAGGAACTTTAGCCCTCTTTGTGCATAGCCCCCCCCCCTTACTTTCATAGGACCAAAAATTAAAAAAGAAATACTATATATACTATATCTCTAAGAAAAAGGTGAGTAAAAGGAACCACATCGCTTCACTTTGGTGTGTTTACTGGGCAAACTCCAACTCACAATCTGCTGTGTGTTGTTTTATAAACCAACTGCGAGAAAAACGCAGACACAACCAGAGCTACACATAATACAGCTTCTGTGCTCGACTCAAACTGGTAACCACCACCGTAAAGTATATCCCCGCAGCGCCCGCAAGGTGGGAGGGGCCCACAGTCCAAATGGGCCCCGCTCGGGCCCTGCTCGGGGCGCCACCGTGCACTCCACAGTTTCAACATCGGGTGAGGGAGAGCCTGGTGTGCCCACGACAATCTGAGTGGGCAGGTGTTTTTTTTTTGTTTTTTTTTTTTTTACAGTAACTTCGATAATGAAATCCTGCACAATGAGTAATGAGGAGGAGTCAAAGACCCGCAATCCAGGCCATCTCAGGATCTGCTCCTTGGCAGCGGTTGTTACACTGCTTCGGATACAGCTGATCCCGTTCCATGCACTGCCCCCTTAAAAACCTTTAGTCCAGCCATGGTTTGACTCTGAGAAGGCCCCTCCTTGCTCACAATAACAGTTTGACCAAGATCTGATGCCACGTTTCCCACTATCACAATGCTGCTTAGTCAGCAATGATGTGCTGGAAACAGGCGAACACCGGCTGCAAGCCTCCGATGAGGAGATCAGATCCACCTGAGTGTCATCTGAGCGCATGCTTCGATGCAAGTCGGTATGTGCTTAAGTTTAAAAATAGTGCAGAATCAAAATATTTTTTTACATGTCATACCTTCTTGTGTTTTTAAATGTTTCTGAATCCTCAAACTTTGTGATTATTTCCAGGTTCACCTGAAAAGATTTTCAATGTGGTCTCAGACTTTTGGTTAAGGTTAGGGTCTGGTAAATTTACCCCACTCCTCCGGCTCCATAATTTTGTTGACCCTAATACACTGTCGTAGTGGAGAGATGTAAAATGTGATATAAAATGTTTTTTTTTTTGTTTGTTTTTTTGCATGTGTGTATTGTGTGTAGACCCAGGTCGTGCTGCGTCAGGCGTGGCTGGAGAACATCAGGCCTGTTCTGGTCATCAATAAGATAGACCGACTCATCATGGAGCTGAAGCTCACCCCTCAGGAAGCTTACACCCACCTGCAGAAGATCCTGGAACAGGTGAGGGGCCCGGCTCTCAGCTGACACAGGCCTCAACAGTTTGTTTTACTACAAGTCCACTGCAATGCTTTCAGCCACAAAGTAACCTTCAGTGAAATTGTACTTTTTGTGTTCAGCTGCCTTGAATTATTAAAGGCCCCATATTGTAGTGAGATCTCCATGTCTTGTTTGATTATAAAGCAGGTCAGAATAAAATTTAGAGCTGAAGTCAGCGTGATATGAAAACTTTTTTAAAGCAATTTGTGTATTTTCTGTTAACTCCTAGAAGACGTGAAAGAGAGTTGTAGCGTTTTGTAAACCACTGTAACTGAGCGCTGGCGTGCGTGTCCTTCCTTGTAGGTGAATGCAGTGACGGGGACTTTGTTCACATCCAAAGTGCTGGAGGAGCGAGCAGGGAAAGAGAAGGAGGAGGAGAAAGAAAGCGAGACTTTGAGCGGAGATCAGGTTTACGACTGGAGCGCCGGGCTCGAGGAGGCTGACGACTCCCACCTCTACTTTTCTCCTGACCAAGGAAATGTGGTCTTTGCCAGTGCCATAGATGGATGGGGCTTCAGGTGAGGCTGGTCCCTCCTTGAGCTGCATTGAAGACATCAGTGATCAGTGAGGCTCTAAGTGGGTTGGAGGCTGCTGATGTTTTACTCATGATATCAACACAGTGCCAAATGACATAGATTTATCTCTAAACAAGGATTACTTTACTTTTCCTGATTATTGATACCCTCATTTTAGCAGTAAGACAGCCAATCACCAGTTCTGAAGGTGTGGACAAGTAAAAAAACAAATGGTGAGTAGATATGTATAGTAGTACTTTTTTGCGTAAGTTAAACAAAACTTCAGTATGACCCGGAGATTGAAATCAGATAAAACAGGCGAAGCTGTCAAGCAGTACATGAACAAAAACAAAGGTAAGCATGGTGGCTCAAAGATACAAACATGCAAAGCTTGCTTTTTATGTAATGTGACGGCCGGTTGGAAGCATTTTGTTCATGTGTTGACCTTACCTTGGACAGGCGGTTGATCTCAGTCCAAAAGAACAGTCTGAGCCTTGTGCCCCTCCGGTCTGATGCACACATCTGCTGTCCCCCAATGGTCTCGCGGTCAATAATATGGATTTTATGTGTTCGATATTGTTGTATATAAGTTGTAAAACCAACAAGTCAGTATATCTCTTTAACAGTTTGCTTGAAATGATTCATTTTGACAAATTTAGAACAGCAACACAGTATTATCATATCTCTGCAGACTTAAGGGAACCCCCCCCCCCAATTTTTTTAATATGTTGTCTGTATTTCTCAAGAACAAAGTCAGGAAAAGTAATACTCACCATGTGATCTTTTGGGTAAATGTCTTTGCATCCAATGGGCTGACACATGAAGCCTTCATCAGAGTGGTACACACTGAATGACGACAATGTCCGTCCAGGTGCCAGAGTACTCTACTATACTGAAAATACACCCAAAAAGACAGTTGTGGATAAGTAACGGCTTCCTTCGCCGTTATCCTGACTGTCCACTGTTGCGACTGCGCTCACTTCCTTATTACTAAACAAGGATTTACAGCCAAGTCACTCACGTACCCAAGTTTGTTTAGAAGTTTAAAGCGTTTTAAATGATACTAACCAGAAACATAATGTTTAACAATTTGATTATTTCATTTGATATCATGCTTACACTGTGTTTGGGCCCCCGGTTTATTTTCATAATTGGTCGATACGGCCCTGGAACTACACAGTAACTTGATCAGTATCCAAAATGAATTTCACTGTATACTCCGTTCACCGCCTTTTAGAACACACTTGAATGCATTTTCAAATGTCCACTAGATGGTGTTGTCAACCAGAACAAACTCCAGCCAGTTTGTAACCTTAAAAGACCTTGTTCCTTTGTCCTGTTGTAGGACCTTCAAAGCAAAAATACTTCTGTCTAACTTTTCATTACTTGTACTTGACAGTTTTGTCAGTCACTTATTCGGGAAGTCTCCATGCTGTACTGGTGTTACTGTACAGCATGTTACTTTTTTCAAAGTCACCTCTAGGACACTGATCATCAGGTTATGTTCGTCTTTTTACTATCCCACTATTTTATGCACCGTTTTCTTTAACCATTTTTAATAGCAGGGCTCATCTGCCCCCCCCCCCCCCCCCACACACTATTTTACAAGGGCACCGTCCCTGCAGTCTGGGCTCAGCGCCACCCCAAAATGATTGCGATTGGTTTAAAGAAAAACAAACAAGCCGTCCCAGAACGATGATGGGTTGAGCCAGACCTGTCTCGGAAGTGTGGGGACAGGTCTAGACACTAGGCAGTGAATGATGAGGACATGTAGACCTAGTTTTGAGGGTAGTTGTGTCCTTGTGATCACTCTCTGCTATAAATAAACCAACAAAGTCCCAGCACAGACAGCCTAATCTTCTCCCCCTCCGAAACCAAGACCTGCCTCTGTAGCGGAGGAGGAGGAGGAGGAGGGTGAGATCCAGACGGACTACACAATCATGATTACCCCGATCCTGTTAAAATCTGTAAAAACACTGTAGCACGGTTTGCAATAAAGTAACGCTTTTCTATTGTCAGTGCAACCTGCATACGAAGGCTAAGAGTTTGATTTTGTGTTTTGTAGCATCCAGCAGTTCGCCCACATCTACAGCCAGAGAATGGGTATTAAGGCAGAGGTGCTGCTCAAAACCCTGTGGGGAGATTTCTACCTCAATGCAAAAGCAAAGAAGATCATGAAAGGAGCTCAGGTGATGTAAATATGAGTAACCGTCGTCTTCCTTTTCACGCGTTTGCAACTTTTCTCCTGCCCTGTGCATTCGACATATTCTTTAAACTGCCAAAGAAAGGTTCACCAAATGCTGGAACTCTCACAGCTCCTGCTTGGGTGGTGTGACTTAAGACACAGAGAGGGTTGTTGATCCATGTTGCGAGGGGAGCAACATGTCACATTCAGCCAGCACTTTAATCTGTCTTAGGGCTCATTTCCCACAACACTCTGAGGTGATCCCGTTTGGTGTAAGAAATACAATACAATCTGGGTGAAAACAGTTCAAATTGATCTGTTCCTTTTTGAAAAATCTGTAAAAAGAATAGTGTCATTGGTGGTAAATCAGAAAATGATCCTAAAACACCTCACAAAAGCCTCAAACATGGGGATGTCACAGCTGTTAGTGTGAACTATATTGCGTCTGTGACTTAGCTTGAGTAATAGTATCTATTCCACTCACTGTTTGGTGTTTTTTTTTTTTTTGTCATTAGTTCAGAATAAGCAGCAGCTCGCTATCTGAAAGCACCTTACAAATGTAAAGTTGAATTCATAAGCAATAAAATGCACTTGCTTGTTAAACACAGGTTTTGCTCTGTCTGTCTTTGCTCTTGACTCGCTGGACACTGCATGCAAACAACAAAACCACTACTAGATATTGATGCTGACGCTAATGCTAACATTGGGCTGGCTGATAATAACAGACCGTTTGAAGCAAGTTTTCCGAAATGCAGCAGAAATCAGTCATAACTTCCTACAGTCCATTACTGAATAACCCAAGACGTGTAGCGTCTAGGGAGCTGGGGATCCGGGGATCGAACCCCCAACCCGCTCTACCTCCCGTGCAGCAGTGCTAACCGCTGCGCCACCATGCCGGTACAATCTGCTTCCGCTTGGCCACATTTCTCACAAATTGGTGACATCTCTAGGAAGGTTTTATGCAGCTTCACCTGAGTAATGCAACCTGTGTAAAATTTGAAACTGTATCAGATGGAGCCTAGCATTAAGGGAACAGATCTTAACATATTTCAGACCCTTGTCCAAGATATCCTCAGCTATATTCCATCCCCATTTCTTTCTTATACAGTTCATATCTACCTGCCCCATGGGTCTCGTAAGATATCATATGTAAATTAAATTGCATGTCTCTCAGACGCTGGTCCAGCTTGTCAGGTGTTGCGCTCTCAAAACTGTGAAGATGGGTTTTCACATAGAAAAGATATCTGTCCTTTGACAGCCCATATTTGTCCTGAAGCCGCCGAAACGATGCAAACGTACCAAACCATAGTTGAAGTTCTGTCTTTTCGAGTGCCCCTCTAGGTTTAGTCCTTTTTTCTTCGAGTGTTTCAACTTGTCCAGAAAGTTTTTTAACTTCAGCGCATCTGAAGAGCCGCTAGCTGAATCTGCTAACCCCTTCAAAGTTTGCTTTTGCGAGACCATTCGCAGAACCAAAACTTTCAGCATGCTATCTCGCCTCTCAATGTAGTGGCAACCTCTGAGGTCTCAGACTTGACGAGCGTCAGCTCAGAGTGGAGCGACACTCTAGCCCCCAGCACGTTGCTGTTATCACCTCTCCGAGCGGCCTCGCCGGCGTCTCCCTCTTTGGTTGAACTTGAGGCTGAACTTTTGGGCCTGCTTCGTTGTTCAAGTCCAACTTTGCGTTGCTCTTTTTCAGCATTTGCCCATGGGTTCCTCCTTCCCCTGGCTTCCCCAAAGGCTTCGATTACCCCCTTGGTACAACTTCTTAATTTATAGTTTGTGTGGTTTTGTCAAAATGGCATTTTAAACTAAAATCTGCTGGAGCTACCGGTTAGTGCGTCCTACCCGCTCATCGCTCGACATCGCCCCCCCGACACAAATACAAATAATGACCCTGTAATCTCTGTAGGGATAAAGTGGTGCATTGGTGTGGCCTTGAAATCTGAGAAATGTAATCGACTGAACACTCTTGCTTCCCTCCTCGTGTCTTACATTCCTTCTGATGTGTTCACTTTGTCTCCCTCTTTGCTGCAGGCCAAAGGAAAGAAGCAACTGTTTGTGCAGCTTGTGCTGGATAACATTTGGAGTTTATATGATGCAGTTGTCACTAGGAGGTGAGTGAAAGTGTTTTAAAATCAAAAAGCAGTATTGCTTTCTTAATAAATGAATTCTCTGTTGCATTGGGATGTCTAAACGTGAAGATATACTGTCAACCGTGTCCTTTTTTCGTATTTGATGGTATGTACGGAGGAGTAAGATAGCTAAAGAAGGTTACATTATGGGGTGCTAGACGATGAGGATGATGGTGATAGTAATAATGAGGACGATGGCATAGATGTTGGCATATGAGAAATAGTGTGTAAAAGAAATCAAGAAATAAAAATCAGTTTCCAGGACAGGAGATAGCAGATTATACATCGAGATGAGGAAAGACATCAAGACGGAAAGGTGACAGGAAAGGAAAGAGAGGAAAAAAGAAACAGAAACCTGTGACATTAGAACCAGGCTTTTTTTTTTAAGTGACTTTGCCTTATGACCAGCATTTCAAACTGCAATCCTTGTGAGTCTTTTGCAGACTTTCGTGATGAACAAATACACCATTTTCAATCTTGACCTTTGAGTCCAAAACAAAGGAACCGATCATGATTAATGCTTGTCAGAAAGTAGCCCTCCCCGAACAGCCATTGTGCCTGACTGCATAGAGGTCTACATCCGCGTCAACATGCCACCCTGACCACCCTGCATATTATATCGTCTTCTAAGGTAACTCAAAAGTGCAGCGGCGTATTATCCCATGGACTATTATGAGAATGGTCATGTCACTGAGGCAGAAAGAACTACAGAACAACAGAACTGAACAGTAGGAAAATGTACAGTAGGAAAAGACAGTTGGCTCTCCATATGGTGAGAAAAAGCCACTACAACACGTAAAACACTATTACGTGACCCACTAGCAATAGACACTAGAATCCCGCGTGGTCATGATTTTACCTCAAAATAGCTGGAATGGAGCTGGTACAGGTCGGAATATGTCTTTCTGTTTTTGTGACTAGAGACAAGGAGAAGGTGGAGAAGGTGGTGACATCACTTGGGGTGAAGGTGATGGCCAGGGACTCTCGTCACTCCGACCCCAAAGTCCTCCTTTCCGCCATCTGCAGCCAGTGGCTGCCTTTGTCCCAGGCTGTCCTCTGTATCTTTCGTCTTCCTCGGTTATCAGCCAAAAGTCTGGAACAGAACCTGGATTTGTTTCTTTGGGGGGGGATTTGTGCATTTGGTGTGTAGTTTTCCTTAACGCACACTGTAGCGATGGTGTGTGAGAAGCTTCCCAGTCCGTTAGACATGGCTGCAGAGAGGGTGGAGAAACTGATGAGTGTCGGAGCGCGAAGATTTGACTCTTTGCCCGAGCAGACGCAGGACCTTAAAAGAGGTATGTATAGACACACACACACACACTGGATCTGTAGTATTGAATGCTGAGCCTATAGCCTTGTTGAAAATAGTCAGAGGGACGATACTGATCCAGGAGCTGAGGTAAATAATATGAATATCGTCATTACAAATGTATCTGTATTGTTTTTGTATTAGATTGTGGACCGTTAAACACAAACACATATGGAAAGATACACACCCCTATTGCTCATGATTGAGGTAAAAAGAGGTCATATGGTGTTTAGATGACATATCTGACCTGACACAGTATGTATGAATGAAGTATGAATATTCAAATAAAACCAAGTCATACCTACATTTACAAAGGATCGACAGGTAGGTTCAATAAACTCACTTAACTGCCTAAAAAGTTTACGTTTAAAAGTTTTGTTCCAGCTTATGATGCTGCATTGATTTCATGTTTACATGATTGATTGCTTTTTTTTTTGTGTACATTTTTTTGAGTTTGTCCCATGAAATTAGTTGTACACAAGGTACCGTAGGGATAAATAAATAAACAAATAGATATGATTGATTGCTTTTGATAAATCTTTTTCATGGTGTCCCAGCAAGTTCCCTGTTGGCTCATTTAGACAGAGATTATCAAGGACCTTAATGAGCTAAGACATTGCCTAAAGCTGCTCTAATACACATTTATTAATATAAACAAAGGATCAAATGACTGAGTATTTAAAAGGTTTCGCTCACAGTGATGAAATCAATGATAATCATCACCCCCCCCAAAAAAAAAAAACATCCTCAAACACACCAACTTAAGCGAGTAGCTGGTGAACTTTGCGGAGCATTTAGTGCCTAAATAACCAGATCGTTTTTTTTCCAGGAGTTGGTGAAAGCTCATAGGAGAGTGATGATAAATATTGGACTTACATTCATAAGGTGTCCAGAAACACAATTGCAAATGAATGCTAATCACCAGCCATGACAGTGTGTGGCTGGTGTTGTTTTGACCTTGTGAGTCTGTGTGTGTGTGTGTGTGTGTGTGTGTGTGTGTGTGTCATTATGGCAGAATGTGGTTTTGCAGTCGCATAGAAGCGGTTTTGAGTACTTTGCCAGGTGCATATATGTCTGCTTTGACAGGTGTGTAGTTGAGATCAAAATGAAGACCAAGAAGAGGGGTGTGTTCCGAGCAAGGGTGTCGGAAGTAGGGGGATAGGAAGTAGTGAAGGGGCCCTTGGCCTCCCGCTTTACGCCCCTAGCCCACGTCAGTTTCAAGTCATGGATCACTTTATCCCAGTACGTGGATGTGGTCAATCCACGACAACTGAGCACTTATGTTGTGCATGGGTCGGAACGTCAAACACATTGATGGGCGTCATGGCTGCCGTGATGGCTTGGCTACCTTTTGCAAACACATTGGCTGTATCAGCCTGAAGGGTGATAAGATGCTGCCCCTTTAGTGACCAATAAAGTTTTAATGCTGCAACTTGATTTAATGAATCAATAGTTTCTAACTATCTACTAGTTCCTAAGAACTTTGTAAATCCCGCACTAACTTTGTGTGTAAAGTCCTTCCAAACAGTGCAACCAAAGGTCTGTGTTTTTCGTGATGTGAGGGATTGATACGCTTGGATTGACTGCACTTTTACTGTAGATTTTCCCATAGCGTCTTCAACCTTCGCAATAAAAATACTGCATGCTAGATATTTGTTGCAGCATGAAAACGGCCACCAAGGATCTCTGTGGCAGCTTTGTAAATTGGTCAGATTTTCACAGGGACAGACAGCACAGAAATAGAAACTCACACACTCTCCTGAAGGGAAGTTTGTTCTTTGGATTCTCACCGCCTCTCACATCATCCTTCCCTCCCACCCTTGATGTAGTCCCTAATGGTCTGATTAGAAGACGATCAACTTTCGCCCGCCAACCGCTCTGATCTGTCCGACTGAAACATTGGTGATCTCGCAGCACCAGAGTTTCAGGTCTTCACACAAGGAAGGAAATGTTTGATCCGTTTCTGTTGGTCACATTATCTCACATCGTCCGCGCAGATGTGAGATAGCTCAGCTTTTGGGAAGGCCTTTTCAGTACATTTCCTTCCAGCTCATTTACACAACCTGCTGCTTGCCCGGTTTACTGTTCCTGGTCAGAGAGCCAGGAAGGACAGCCTTGGAAGCTCAGAGGGGAAGGCTGTGTGTGTATGTGTGGTGGAGGTTGGGGGTAGTTTGCAGGCTTTCTTCTGTCCTCTTTCTCCACCCTTCCTCCATATGACATCAGACATTTGATAGATGAACAGCACTTTTTCTCTTATAAACTACCTAAAGACCTCAAATTCAAAATTTTTTTTTGGGGGGGGGGGTTCTCAAAAATTAAATTAAGATCTTTTTGTGTGAGTGAGATGGTGTCGCCAGCAGGATTCACCAGCCGCACTTTGTCTGTCCGTCCACCACTGTGGAACCAGGCCTTTCACGGAGCAGCCTATATCAGACTGTGTGTGATTAACTTGTGACACCGTGCACAGTGTTGTGCTTCCACTGCCCTTTTTTTTTTTTTTTTTAGCACTTTCAGTATCAAACACTCTTTCCTTTTTATGAGAGTTTAAATTCACAGGAGAGAATAAGGTCACCGTAATGCGACATGAAGCAAAACATGTTGCGTAATGATATTTATGTTGGTAATGACAAACATTACTGGCAATATAACACTGTTGTTATAGATGAGGTCGTGGTACAGTTGTATACTACACGTTTGTGTTTACTATCATTAGTCCAAAAGGATACTATAATAAGTAGTATCTCTAAGGATGTAACGAATGAAGGCGGAAGGTGTCAGATTGCTGATATAATGGACAACAAGGATAACGGAATTAGTAATACAGGAAGTTAGAGAATGGTCGCCGGATGGAATCATTATGTATTGTTTTTTAATGGAGGCAGAAGGTTTTTCCATTGAAGCGTGTACGGTATTCCTTGATTTCCAGTTCATGTGGAGAGTTTTTCTTACAGTTAGCGCCACGAGCAGTGACCTACTGGGTTTCTTGTTTAAGCTCGCTGTTGACTGTATCTCCTAGTAAGCGGAGTGGGGTGGTAGAAGTCCAGGAGCAAGATAGTGATTTCTTTCCAAAAGTGTATTGCGGGTGTGCAGTGCCAGGTGGAAACATCCTGTTCCCAGTGAGGTCAACTCTTACATTGTATATGCTGCACATTGGCATTTACGCTCATTAAAAAGATGTTCTTACGGATTTGGATCCATGTGTGAAATTGAGGTGGCTTTTTGTCAATAAGAACGTCGGGATTCGTTTCAAATGGGGCTGTAGCTGACGGTGCCATACTGGTGTTGGTGATGCCAGAGCCTTTGCTGTTGTTGACTAAAAAATTGCAAGTCTGAGATATGAATTTCTCTCTATATTTATCCGTCTGATTGGTTGTGATGGATCCACTTGAGTATGTATCGGAGCTGGTTTGAAAATTCAAACTTCTAAAAACTTCTAAATCCTTGTTTTTTTTTTTGTCAGGTTACCAGTTTGATCCTAGGTGTCTTGTTTTTTTCAATAACATTTGATGGTGATGGAGTCAAATGATTTAAAGCCAAGTGAGGGTGGGTTGAATTGGAATCATTGAGAATAAATAGTATTTTTACAGCAGCTATTACAGATATCGGTAAGTGAATCCACAGTGTCCACTTTGAATATGTGTGTGTGTGTGACTCTTTTCCCACTCTTGGGTGTTTTCCAGCATTCCTCCTGTGTTCAAGTGGGGAAAATGCTCCGGTCATCGTTTGTGTGTCCAAGATGTTTTCCGTGGACACCAAGGCCTTGCCTCAGAACAGACAGAGGTAAGTGTGTGTGTTTGTGTGTGTACACAGACAGTGTAGTCAGCAGATGGTGCTGCAGTCCTGTTCTTCCCTCACGCCCGCGGCTTTGGACATGTCTAATATGCCTGCTTTGTATAGGATCTAAAGGAAGGAGAAGAGTTGGATCGCAGTTCGCCCGAATTGACACAGAACGTCTAAGCAGTTACAGAAAACATTCACACAAACTCACTTCCCTCCAGTGCCTCAGTTTAGGTTTCGTTTGTTCAGGTTGTGCTGTATCTGAACATTCACACAAACTCACTTCCCTCCAGTGCCTCAGTTTAGGTTTCGTTTGTTCAGGTTGTGCTGTATCCAAATACAATGAAGGTGAACGAAAGCAGGATTAAAAATTCAGCAGGAATATGCCTCTCCAGAAATTGTGTCCTACACACTGTGAAGTAGTTCCAATGGAAACGGTCGACAGTGAGGAGTGCGATGCACGTCACCCATTGTTTTCATACACAGGCAGCATATTCATGTTTGTCAGCTTGGTGGAACTGTCCGACTTTCCCGCCTGTCAATTTCCCCCAGGTAATATATAAATACAAGTATTGGTATCGATGTATATGTTGGTCAGTAGGTGGCGAGAAATTCCTGTACAGAAATGCCAAAGATATGCTTTAGGTAATGTAGGAACACTGTCTTCATTATATAGTCCCCCCCCCCCCCCCAAAAGAGCACTGACATGTTTATTACTGTGAAATGTCCCGCTCAGTATGCGTCTCGGTCAGAACCCTTTTAGTAACAGTATTGACCCCGTGTCTGTCTGGCTCTTCCATTGTGCTCGCTGTGGAATTGCCCACGGCGTGGACTACAGTGTAGGAATGCAATGGCAACTCCCTTAAGGGAACGAGAGCACAACAGTAGGTTGCGTAGAGTACACATGGCCAACAAAGATTGATGTAGTTTCTCCTGAAAACTGTTCCACAGTGTGTTCCCGTAGATCATTGAGAGCAGTCGGTTTACTTCCACTGCATTTACAAAACCTGATTTTTACTATTACAAAAAAAAATCCAGCATCCTGAACAAGGTTAATTTCACCAAACTCCAATGTGTATTAACAACAAACAAGTAAGGAATACAATCATGGAAGCGCTTGTTAAGATCACAGTAGAAAAATGAGGTCAGTTATGACATGCCTAGGCGTGACCCATCCCTCACTACTGGATGTTGGCGAAGTAGAATATCTGTATTTCTTGATTGCCACCTGTTCTCTGCTTTGTCTCAGTACCGGTGCCCCTTTTACGCCCAGCTTCTCTTTTACTCTAGGAGGTTTGTTGGTTCTTTCTCCTTGAGTGGAATAAAGCTGTTAGCCCTCCCTGATCCGAGTTTCCTTCTTGGCGGTGAACTGAGGGTAGACCACAACCCTCCGACTCCTCCACAGTCAGTAATAGATGGAGTCGGCCTGGCCTGTCTCCCTTTAGGATCTGAATTCACTCAAAAATCACACAACTCCCTTCTTCAGTGTCTGGCCCATTAATCTAAGCCCCGGTCACAGATTCTGTCTTCGAGGCCTTAACGTCTGCTTCTTCCTCACACTTAGGCCAGGATGACATGTCAGAGCAAAGAGTTAACTGTTGCCATTTTCTCATTGGAAGCAGATGCTTAGAGGAGACTGGAGGATTGATGTTGGGGAGCCAATGAAATGTTGGTCCCAGTGTCGGGTTTAATGGCCTGGCCTGCGGAGGACATGTGTGAGCTATTAATGAGCCGGGGAGAGCTCATTGTCTTCGCTCCGCCTAATTGTACGCTAAAGAGTGATCTGCATTTGTTCAATGCCGTAAACTGCTCCACTGCAGTGTAGCGAAACTCCTATGACAGCCATTATGGCTGTCCTCGACAAATAATTGTGCCAGAATGACCAGTTTGACACAAGGAAGTCGGCAACATGCCTCAAATAAGGATAATTCCAGTTCATTTAAAAACCTGGCGCTCGTTTTCATAGTTTTGGTCATTTGTAATTGTTGAGGTCTGGAAAGGAACTCACTTTGTCGTCGTTACAAGAGCATTTTAGTTGCTACTGTTACTGCAACGGCAGTACGCACTTTATGGATGATTAACAACCTCCTCCAGTGTAGTTTAGATGAAGTTGGCCTCTCTAAATTGCGAGCCGAGAAGCTGTCGTTCAGTTTGTTCAGCAACCAGCGTTCTCAGGGTAAACTAGCCAGCCACATACTGTACTCTTGATTTCACCACTGATGTTACATAGTCACATCCTCGGCCTGACCACGCCTAAAGCGTGCGGACATGACCATCTCATTGTTTACATGAGGAATATCGGAAACGTGGTGAGGAAAATAGGATGTACTCATTCATTTATTCCAGGTGCTCATAAGGTTTGGGGCCCATAGAGCATGAGCATTGGGGCCCTTCTCTACCTGAGCCAGCCGACTGCCTGCCGACTTCCTGGCACACATGGATGGCACGGACATAATTTAGTGATGGAGCCCTTGAAGACTATTAAAAGGGTGGGCGGGTTTCAGCGGGTTGTGAAGGTTCGAGGCTGCCAGTAAAAATGTCGTGTTTCTGCACTCGCAGCCCAAAGAAAGGCGATTGATTGGCCATTCATGACTTAAGTTACTTATCTTGAAAGACAAACAATTCGATTTGAACTGATTCAGGTTTGAAAAGCAAGTTCGGCATTGGATTTGGATTTGATAAATTGTTTGTGTGGGATTGAGTGTAGCTGTAAATACAATATATCAGACCTTGAATACACACACAATACTTATTAGTAGGATCCATTCACTGTTGTTTTTTTGTTTCTTTTTGTAAAGAGATTTAATGGTAATAGAAAATCACCAGACTTATCCTTTAAGGACTGGGAGGCCTTCTCCAACCTGAAAGTGCCGATTTATGAGTTTAGATATTGCAGTGTGGTTTCATTTGCCAAATCTGGGGTCAGACTGTTTTTCTCCCACAGAGGATGCATTTTTTTTTTTTTATTAAACAAACAAACCTTGAACATCTGATCTCATTCAGAACGTTGGAATTCTGAGCAACAACAGAGCTCATCCTTGTGTCTTCTTGACGCGGTGGAATCCAGAAATCCATGACGAGCATACAGCATGTTATAAATACGCTCGTAGCACCCTGCACTCCCTCTGTTTTCAGCTTCTTGATCTCTAGCCGGCAGGCAGAGGAGAGGAGATACAGACAGGCTGTCGCAGACAGGTTAGAGGACGGGGAAGAGGAGATGCAGATACATGAAAACGAGAGAGAGAGAAGAAATGTATAGTATAAGGTCACCCCCAGACTGTGAGCCAGGAAGGAAAAATCCTGTCCAAAATCTCGGTTAATGAGCCTGCAGGAGCTTCCATTCTCTTCTGCCCACCACCTGCAGCAGGCACACACACACACACACACACACACACACACACACACACACACACACACACACACACACACACACACTGCTGACATCTCTGTGGCAGCCCATAGATACAGCTGTCTACAGAGGAGTGGTTCATAAACATACCATATGCCACCATGGCCCAACAGTCTGCAGTCAACAATTGGTGACACCCTCAACCCAAGAAGTGGATCTAATCCGTGGGTGCTTGTGGAACTCTCGGTTCAAATGAAGTGAGCAATGATAAAAAAAAAATCATTGCCGGGCATGTGTTCAGGATATGGAGAGCATTGTTTTGTTACTTTGTGAACCTGAGAACACATTCAAAAATGCCTTTGAATGGTTAAGTCAACTCTAACCCAGATTACAATCTGACAAAAAAGTACAAGTGACAGTTTCAAAGGAAAGGGTAAAACATACTCACAGTTAAATGCAGTTAAACAGAATATCAATATTGGCCATTGTCCAAAACCCCGGATTACACTCAGTGACATGAGAACATTGTTTGTAAAATGCATTAATCGAACCCTTAATTGCCTCAAAAGTTGCATTTTCATGAACATTTCAAGCTGTAAGAAACATAAAGTGGCAGATATGGGAATTTTACTTCTCATTTTGGAGAGACCTGTTTAAAATCTTGACATTTAGGTGTTAGGTGTGGTGTCTAGATTGGTCAGGTTCCATCCCGGGTGTAAATAGCCACATTGGCTATTCCACCCCAGGTGCAAAGAGCTCTGTTGGCTACTGACACCTGGGTGCAAATAGCATCTGCCTTTTTTTTTTTTTTCTTTCAATCAAAGGAGGGCTTTGTGGATTCCTCTTATTTGCCATGATTCGTGGAAGTGCTAGCATTGGAGGACATGGCGTTCATCTTACACTTCTAGATCTGCAGGACAGTCCAGTGTTAACATATTTTCGGCGAGAACTCCTCTATAAAAAGAGCATTTTCCATCCCGACAAGCTGGCTAGGACCTATATAAAAAATGCAGCCTTCAACTTGCCGTTTCTCAACAGGCGGCATATGTGCAAATGTCAAAAAGAATATCCTCTCAGCCACTGCTCAGTTATATTTTCATACACTCGAGCCGGACTGGAGAACGTCTTCAATCAAAATCCTTTAGTGGTAAAAAGCGATGAAGTGTGTTTTGCAGACAGCTTTAACATCAATATATTGTTGAATTTTCCAGCGCACTCTTTCCTCCCTTTTCACAATGTTGAAAGGTCTGTCTGTGGTTGCGATCATACGGCTCCAATGTTTGGAAGCCATTACTTCATAACCACAGCGGGCAAGGCCAGAAACCAAGTCCTGGCATTCCCATTATTACCAATGAGCGACTGATTTGACCTCTTGAGGGGAAAAAAAGCAGTGCCTTAGCTGTGGGCTGATGGGAAGCATGAAGCCTCGTGTGCACCACACAGCGCTGTGTTTATTTAGATGTTGGAGCAGTCCTAGGCTCAAATAAATAAATTGATAACCTTCACTTAAACATCTGTCTGCTTTTGGTTTGTTTGTCTTTCTGGTTTGGGAGGAAATAATGTGAGAGAAGTGGGCTTCACTGAGAGAGCTGACTCGCGCAGTTTGAAGCTGTAAGTCAGAAGTTATTTGTCCTTAAGGCCGGGCCATCATCCAGTGGGGTTTGCTCTTTTGTGGTTTCCTGTTAGAATCCTGAATTCAGACTGTGGCCCCATTTATGTCCAATTTATGCAAAAGAGAGGTGCAATCAGTCTCAGTGATTCGGCAGGGCTGCTGCTGTTGTCAGGGGCAAATTATGGGCTGTTTTAAGTGGTTTGTCATCATGGAAGCTGAACTCTGTGTTGGATGCCGTCACTCAGGCCTATTGTGAGCAGCTGTGTTGCTATAGTCACTGTGGTCTTTTTGAAGAGGGTATACACACACACGCACACATATGCTAACACTCTGACCGCACTGCACATGCACACGCAGACTGCACTGCACAGACAAAAAAACACACACAGACACACAGGTCGTGTAGCAAGACTAATGCGGGGGTAATTGTGTTCTGTTTTTACAGCTCGCCCTGAGGTACCTAGTACCACTTCAAGAATGTTCTCTGAACAGAGGCCATATTTTAGAAGTGGTTTCTGGTCAGAGAGGCAGGCAGAATGTTTCACGTGTGGATGGAAACCCACGCTCCCATTGTCTTATCCAGTGACGCTGTTGCAATGCATGTCCAAAGTGTTCATACAGCGCTGCTTGAAAGTACGCGGACCTGTTGAGCATTTTGGAGTTTTCCATTGTTTTACAATTATTTCTTTATTTAATCATAATCAGTATTTTTATATGAAAAAAACAGGCGTATCTTTATCTATTCCATATACGTTATTTGTGGAAAA
Organism: Enoplosus armatus; assembly: GCF_043641665.1. Classification (NCBI taxonomy): domain Eukaryota; kingdom Metazoa; phylum Chordata; class Actinopteri; order Centrarchiformes; family Enoplosidae; genus Enoplosus; species Enoplosus armatus. The sequence goes on along the minus strand of NC_092180.1, from coordinate 29,771,452 downwards.
TGCAAATTATTTTTTTGTTAACTTTTGTTGGTGCAAAAGTTAGCGAACCCTGAGCTACGTTGCTTAAATTGAGCAGGTAAATACAAACAGGTGGGACAAAATTGGTGGCTATATTAACCAATGCAATGGACCAATGAAGCTGAAGCTTTCTGTGGACAGATGAGTCCAGAACTGTTTGGTCACAGCAAAAACCTCCACGTTTGGCGACGTCAACACTTGCATACCACCAAAAGAACCTTCTCCCAACAGTGAAGCACGGTGGCGGGAACGATAAGATCTGGGCCTGCTTTTCATCCTCGGGACCTGGACACCTCCATGTGGTCCAGTGAATCATGAACTTTGAGGAATACTGTAAAAATCCTGGAACATAACCTCAAGCTGCCAGTTGTGAAGTTAAAGCTTGGGCAAAAAAATGATCATGCAACATGATAATGACCTGAAGCCTTCCAGCAATACAACCAAGGAATGGCTGAGGAAGAAGAAGATTTGTGTTCTGGATCAGCCCAGTCAAAGTCCGGACCTGAAGCGGGCAGCTCATGCCCCCGACGCCCATCCAACCTCACCCAACTGGCTGTGTTCTGCAATGAGGAGGGGGCAAAAAAAAAACCTCCCAAAGCAGATGTGAGAGACTGATTGGTCGCTACAACCGTTCGGTTGAGGTTATTGCTGCGAAAGGAGGCGCAGCACCCTATGAACTGAAGGGGTTCACATATTCCTGCACCCATGAGTTTTTTTGTTAAATCAACCACTTTCGTTAAATAACCAGTGACAACAATATTGTTGAGTCGTATTACAGGCTGCATACAGTGTACACTTCACAGTGATCAGGACTTGTCACGCTGCGTCTCTGACCTCTAGGGAAACGGCTGATGTGATGTGTGTGTGTATGTGTTTATTTAGGCCATTGACCCAGGAGGAGATTGCCCAGCGCAGGGAGCTTGCGAGACAGAGACATGCTGACAGGATGGCAGCTGATCAGACAGCGGCAGAGAGCCACAAAGACCTCACCCACTCAGAGGGTATGTCGCAGGAAGGCCAATCTGCAGGACTCGGCACAGGTAAGCTCCACCCTCCACTTTATTTCACTTTGACAAAAGACGAGTACCAATATTTTGGATGGAGTTTGCAAATAGGCGACAGTTTGTGGTGATTTCTAACATCATTAAATTTGACAGGGAGCTGTGGGGAAAGGGTGGAGGAGCCAGTATTAAATGCTCAAAGGAGTAAAGTCTTGAGTGGGGAAAATATCCACGAGATATATCAGCACTCTTTCCTTTTACTGAATACTGCCATTTTAACACATTTGGTCACTAATAATAACGTGGATAAAAAAGAATAAACAGATATGACCGTCAAATGTTTCAACCTAATAAAGAAAGTAAAAAGGAAACAAGATCCAGCGTCCAGTATCTTGAGTATGCACAGGTAAAGCACAATCATGCGCGTCGACCACGCACACACACACACACCGTGGGACGACTATTGTAGTTGTCTATTTTTGATGAATTACTTGAAAAATCGGGACGGGACTCTCACAACGACACTTTCTGTTTCTCCCTGTCAGCTAAGATGGAGAGTCTGACATCGAAAGACTCAAAGCCGGAGGAGGGGGAGGAGCAGGAGCAGAAGGAGACCTTCGTAGCGTTCGCACGGGTCTACAGCGGGGTGGTCAAGAAAGGACAGAGAGTGTTCGTACTGGGACCAAAGTATGACCCCGCCCAGGGTCTGAGCATGGTAATGACTCACACTGACTTGTTACAAACAAACTAAGAGCTGTAAAGACGATGTCATGTAGACCGACCTGCTACGTGGACCCACAGGGGGCATCACATTTTGGGGACCGGCAACAAGTCCTACAATGCCTTAGTGAACCTTATGCGTTTATTTAATTAACCATTCACAGAGTGTCCACTTTGAAAACCTCTGATATAGAGAATCTGGAAATGGAAGGTTAACCCTGGCTGTCCATGCATTGTGAGCCAAAAGGACTTGTGTGATTGCGAATGCTACATTTGTGAGCCTCTTTGCTCCTCAGCGCTCATTCCTCCTCTCACCTCCGCCAGCTGCCAGAGGGTTGCAGTGCTTCACACGGCGTGCCCGAGGTGCCTCACCTGTCCTGCTGCTCCATGGAAAGACTCTACCTGCTGATGGGCCGAGAGCTGGAGGAGCTGGAGGAGGTGCCTGCGGGAAATGTCCTGGGTAAATATGTCAGTTTCTTCTTTCTGGTTATTGCATTGCTGTAGCTGCCTTCTGCTTTATTGGACAGAGTTCAGGTGAGCAGTTCAAACATTCGATTCCAGTCTTCAGCAGACTTCTGTAACTTCAGCAAAGTGGGATAAATGAGTCTGCGCTCTTTAACTTGATTGGCCCTATCTGGTGTACATCATGTAGTACAGAGTTGTCAAGTAGGAGCTATTAACTTTTTGGTTGCAGGGAAGTAAAAAAAAGTAAATTCTTGAGTTTTCTCATAGATAATGTTTGGTGACTGGCAGCTGGAACACTTCTGAAGCTTGGAAGGGCATGAAACGCTCCTGATTTAACCATGAACAGCTGTGTTAGAAAATATTTGGTTCTTTGATAAAAAAAAAAGAAAAAGTACCAGACTGTGTACATAAAAATAAAAGGAGAGAAGTCAACTATGACACTATGAAACCTAATAAAACCTTCACTAGTTCAAATAGTTCCAGTTCTTGTTCATTTATGGATAAATTCAGCAAATACGACGCGGTGAGACGTTCGTTACGGCTTAGTTGAGCTTTTCTCGCTGTCGTGAACCTGTTTTCCTGTACGGAGACGTGTCCGCTGCCCGCCATGCAGGTCATCAGCTGTCTGCGTACGTATTGTATGGTTTCAAATTGGAGATATGGGATACAGGCTAATCCACCGTACGAAACTACTTTGACTCCAAGCACACACAAATATGTTGGCATCGTCGTTGGAGCTTGACTATAAGTCAGGATATCTCGACCGCCGTTGCTTCGATTGTGACCGTCACGCTCCACTTTTGGTATCAGGTTTTATTTGTGGGGACAATTTCTGATGTTTTGACCCACTTGTTTGCCATCGTTGTGCACATAGTGTGTTCCACACCAGTGTCAGCACTGATTTATGGTACTACCGCTATCCGACTTATGTGTTTCCATTCTGCATCCTTCACTTTCAAACTTGCGACCTGAATTTTGGCTCAAACCTAGATGCTTCCTAGATTCCCACACCATCACTTCCAAGCCGCCTCTCTGTCCCCCCAAGTTTCTGTGAGAGCTCACGGCTCTTCTCCCACACCTCCTTCCCTTGATTCAGCTGAACAAATACGTGTTCTTTTTCTCTCAAACATAAACGTGTCCATGAATGACCTCTTTCACCAGTCTACACGTTTAGAAACGCATTACAGCTAATTAAGCACTATTTATACTCCCCGCAGGCTCCAGCCCTAAGTAGACAATTTTCTGTGATGTACATATATTCGTTCTGAGTCATGTTCCGGCCCAGTAGTCCAAACGTAGCTTGGGCACTGTTTAATACAGCTGGGCTTACAAATTCAAATTCCGGAGTATCAATTGCGTGGAACTTTGTTTGTCAGAAAATTCGGTTACTGGCTCCTGCTCTCATGCGCCAGAAATATTTACATTTTTTGGTAACCCTTCATTTGAAGGCTGACCTAAAGCTGTCATAACTGTGCCATGACAACTGACTGGATGTAAGCTTCATGGATGATAGTCTCACATAGCCGGACCAGATCCCCACACTTTGTAAGCAGGTGGTTTTAAGACATCTGTCTCTCATGCCTTTCTGACAATGTCATAACAATGATTGGCATGGTGTGGGCACAAATGCATGACGGACAGTTTACTATCCCTGTCATTTGGTTTACATGAGCAGGTTCAGGTAAACAAACGAGTTAGGTGCATGTTGAGCATAATGGCGCTTTAAGATTGACCGAGAGGCAAATTTTCGCTTCGCTTTATTTGAGTGCTGATATTAGCTGTGTATCGATTCGTCGATAAACACAATTATGAGCAACTCTACTAATTGAGAGGAGAATCTTCAGATGAATTGATGAAGAAAATAATCACCACTTGCAGCCATGCAGTGCTTTATTTTTGCTGTACACTGAAAACACGACAAGAGATCAGCATTTTAGCTTTTATTTCCAGGTATTTACATCTGGATCTGTTGAACAACTTAGAAGCTGGTCCCTTTATTATTGTTTGAACCCGCTCATTTTTCAAGTGAGCAAAATTATTGGAACGTGGTCATTGGACTGTAGTGGAAAAAGGTGTAACCAACATGAAGACCAGAAAGCTGTGTATGGGAGAAAAGCTGAGGGAAGATGGAAAAATCAATCAAAGCCACTACGCAAACATTGGCCGTAGCCAGTACAACCATTTGGAATGTCTCGAAGGAGAAAGAAACCGCTGGTGTACTGAGCAACAGGCGTCGAACCGGTAGACCAAGGAAAACATCGGCACTTGATCACAGAAACATTGTGAGAGCCGTAAAGGAAAAGCCCTGAAACAACTGTCGGCGCCATCACCAGAGGGCAGGAGTGAAGGTATCGCCATCCGCCGTTCGCAGAAGAAAACAAACCACTCATCAGCAATGATACTACGAAGGCCAGATTTGAATTTGCCAAAAAAGAAAAACCTGCAAGAGTCAGTCTCTCTACTTTTTGATCCCATCTCCATATATTCATTAAGTGCAGTACATCATCTTGGCCACAACTCACAACTATACAATTTAATATTGGTATCAGCCTCAAAAATCCTTGCCAGGATCCACTTTGTATGCGATTGCCCCCCCCCCCCCACACACACATTCTGAACACATACAGGTAGCACTTTATAGCATGCGTGCATTTGTGTATGCTTGCGTAGTTCATGCATAATGGTGGTGCATGTGGTGGCTGTTACTTTGTGCAGCGTTGATATGACCTCACATTAACGTTCCTGGGCGCTATGCAGAGTGCCGCTAACGTCGAATGGCGGTCTGCCTGCGTGACGCCATCCAATGAGAATGTCATGAATTATGAAGGAGACGTGCATTAGGGTATTGACGTGTAGTCATCAGTCGGTGTGGGCAGAATGCGCCAGCAGGGAGCAAGTCATCAATAAGACGGTCCGCCCCTTGAGTGAGCATTACGGATCCCTCTGCTCCTTATTTAGTTTGAGCTGTCGGCTCGCAGATGGGCTGTAAATGGATTTTGGGAGTGGCGTTACCAGTACAGATCCCGGAGCCCCGATTCCTTTGGCTGGTTCCACAGAGATATACTTAATCTATGGCTTAGGTTTAACATAGTCAGACCTCTAATACCTCTCAAGTACCACTAATTTTCTATCTAATGCTATGGGTATAATAATCTTGCATTTGGCTCAGAATCAACCTATACAGTCCTGTAAAAGTCATGTGTCAGCATCATAATGGGAACTTTGTTTGATAAAACCAACCTTCCGTGTAGGAAGTTTGACACTTGCCAAACTGTTTTTGTCAAAAGTTTCAGGTTTTATTTGTTTTATTTTATTTAGATGACGCGCTTAAAAGAGAAGTAAAAAATTTGGATTGAGTAAGAAATACTAAACTAAGATGGTGACCATGGTAAACATTACCTGTTAACATGAACGTTGTTATTGTGAGCATGTTAGCATGCTGACATTATCATTTAGGGAAAAGTCTAAGTCCTAACGTGGCGACAGATTCTTGGTTTTCTTTCTGACATATCCTTGACAGATCAAAATGGAAATTAGCCACATATTTCATATATGTAGTATATATATATATTTATATATGCACTACTTCGCTACCACCTTCTCCACCTACAAGATATATTTTTTGTTAGTCCTTGTAGATTTGTAGTTGTAGTGAATCGTAGGACATTTGTAAACCAGGTTTTGGCAGGAAATGATCTCCATATAGGAGGTTCTCTTCATTTCCTCTTTAACTGTGATGATTAGCAAATGTTGAAGTACCCCCCCTCCCAAGGGATCTCAGTGCATTCCACTGAGAAGCTTGACGTCTCAGGAGAAAGTTGGACTATTGGCAGGCAGTTTGCAAACAATTTCTGCCTACATGCACGTCCACGAAAACACACTCCGTCCTCCTCTGTGTGCCCGGGCCATGTGGGAGCCATCACTCCTGTCCTGTTAGTGGACTGCGGACAGGGAGGAAGTTACCAGCGGAGCACCAGTGTGTGTGTGTGTGTGTGTGTGTGTGTGTGTAAACCCCACTTGGCCTTGATCGGACCCCCATTATTATCTAATGGCCGGAGCAAGTAATTGGCGAGGAAAAGAACTGCGCACACACAAGTTTCTCACACAAATGCACACACAATGCAGAATTTGATGTCGGGGGGGGGGGGGGGGGGGGACAACATAATTTTCTAGTTAACCACATGACTGCACAGACTGCATGGAAGAGTGCCGCTATGGCTGTTTTTAAATGAATAACAAAAAAATCCTACACACACAGAGAGGCAGGCAAAGGAAAGGCAGCTGCTGTACTGTATGTACTGTATTGTGCTGCCTTCCCTCCCCTGTTTCCTGCCAGCTGGAAACGGCAGCCTCAGGAAATGAAGGTCCCCATCATGTTCAGCTTTGAACCCTAACCTGCTGCCTCATTCACTCACTGGAGAAGCTTTGGAACCCCAGGTTAGTGCCTCCGGTTTCACCCAGCATCAGCATCAGGCTGGTTGGTTCGGATGAGCCGTCATAAGGGATTTTCATTGGTCATTTAATCCAGCAGGGATGACACATTTCCAATGTTTTTATGAAACGCAAAACTACATGTTTCAGTCCCACAAAGGTTCTTTGGGATAGCGACGTGCATAATTATAATTATTAACACTACCACCAGATGGCACCAAAGCACTGCGCATAGTGGTTTTAAAGCTGCACCAATCCATTTTTTTTAAGGATCGATTGATGGAATGGAATGTAAAGACAACCCCAGAATTATTATCAGACATTGCAGCTCAGCTTTTTGACGTCTTTTTTTTAGCCAATTGCTAATTTAGATGGAGAGTGAATGTTGTACTCGCATTCATACAGCACAAATACATGGCAATGTTGGTTTGTGTCTTCTGGATAGGCAACTGTTTGCTAAGACAAAAGAACTTTAGAAGGCGATAATATGTCAGTTTTGTTTCCTAGTTTGTTCTGCTGCCCCCAAGTGGCCAAAAACAAAAAAAATCCATTAATGCGGCTTAAAAACAAGAAATGGTAACAAATTATTTTTTTTATTTTTTTATTTACTACATAGTGGCATTGTATACAAAATGTAATCAGTGTATTTTGAGAATATTTTATTTAATTTGCCCATCTTTAGTATACAACCTCACTAATGAAAAGTGTGTGTGATGGTGCACAGGATGGACAGTTTGCATTTGCGGGTCAAATCTCAATATAAATAGAACAATACATGTTACTAATTAGATATATGTACTCACAGCACCTGTAATTGTTATTTAAAGACACCACTGCCACAGTGACTCTGCTCACTCACAACTCCCAAGGATCTGTCTCTCTCTCTCTCTCTCTCTCTCTCTCTCTCTGTCTGTCTCATCTGCTCACATTAACTGTCCAGCAGGAGACTGACTAAGAGACTTGTTTCTAAACGCTTAACCACATCAAATCATAGTCCTCAAGCTGGGATGCCTCCAGCTCCGCATTTCCGCGTTGATCTCTCGTAAACGATCGCAGCATGGCGGCGGCGCCTGACTCATCGTGTCCTTGCTCGGATGAACACTGGGAGTTGACTCGTTTGTTGGGTCTCTTAGCGGCGCACAGTGACGTGGCAGAATTGCTTTTTCGAGGTTCCTCAGGTCCGTCAGCCCTCTGGGTAAAAACAGAAGTTAGTCAACTTGACTTTCTCTGTAGGCTTATTATAAAATTAAACAGATCTCCTATTGATACATTCTATTTACTTCTTCAGCAGTTATTTCATTATTTTTCCTCGATCTGTGTTGGCAGTCGCGTAGTTTTGAGCTGGGTCGGATTTTCGAAGTTTGGGCTAGGCCTCCTCCTACTGGATGTGTCCAGTAGGAGGAGTGTTCTTCAGTGTTCGATTTGCACCCCGATTTTAATTTAGTTTTAGTCTTTTGACGAAAATACCTATTCGTTTTGTCACATTTTAGTCATTAGAGTAGTCGTAGTATAATTAAAAAATATTGTCATATATTTATCATGCATGCATTTCTCTATGCATTTCTCCATATTTGTCGTATTTTAAATTGCTTGCCTTCTGAGCATTCAGATACTACAGCTGTCGTCGTCTCTGCCGCTTACTGTTACCATGGTTACACGTGTGGTTCTCGCTCACTTGGCCGGCACCGTGTGCACTCTTTGAGACATAACATTACTGAAATGCAAGATGCTACATATTAGCGCAACTTCTTAAGAAGAGATGATGCGTGATTTTCCCAAATGCATGCAGGCCAAGACTGCATTATTGCTCATTTGTCACTTGGTCCGTCTTTTACATTATCTTACTGTTTGTTGATAAAAAAAATTGTAATACATTTGTGCATAGTTCTTGTCTGATGTTCTTCCAACTCTGTGGCAACAGTTTTTGGGGAAGGCCATTTCCTGTCATAAAGCTGAAAGACACATGTGAACGTGTCTACAGATCTTTGCTGAGAAGGGTTTTTACAGTTAACCCTTGGTCTCAGGCCCCACCCCCCCCCCCCAAAAATCTCAATGACGCATCATGTGGCCCTGCGCGTTAAACACGCTGATCGGTAGATCCTTCTTCCTGTAGGTTGGCAAGTTAAAAATGAGAGAAAAAAAGGCTGTTCTAGGAGCAGATTAAAGCCCATGATTTTGGAATGGTACGTTCAACTCCGTCACATACAAGTGTGATGTCCAAGTGTCCGCATCATTTTGCCCATATCGTGTATTTGTAGAATACATGTATATGAAAGTGTGCTACAGAGGGCGGTAGAGCAGTAAGAACCACCTCTTAAGTTTAAGTGAAGAGACCTTTTTGACTTATCTCAAGATTTGAGTCAATAAATGGGCAGATCTTTGGTTTGGTGTAATATTTCCCCATAAAATGCATGTGTATTGCGGCTAACACGCTCCGAGTGGAAACTCTGAGCGCAAACTCTCTGACTACCTTAACAAAAGTCCTTTGTTTAATTCTCTTCAGTGTTTTCGATTAGTACCATACACCCAGCCAGCGCTGGGATTTATCTGTGATTGCAGCTGAGGGAGAGCACACAGCCGGCTCCGCCGGTGTTCGATGGGGAGCTGAGTAAGGCCAGCAGTTTGTCACTGGGGTTAAAGACGTGGGCGACATCAAATTCTGATCATCAGGGCCTAATGTGAAGCAGCTGTCTGAAGAGACGCAGCCACAGCCCGAGTCATCAAAGTCAGTCCTCGGGGAGGGAAAAAAAAAAAAAGGAAAAAGAACTGAAAAAAGGGAGTCTGAGTGAAATGAATGATGCTGATTCAACACTGGGCGACTTTATGAAAACATTTGTTTTGCATTAGCCTTCTCTCTCGGCGTGCCAGCGGTGACTAGCGGCCCAGATCTTTAGCAGAACACACAGACTGAATGATTTTACTGATGTCAACCGCACAGAGGTGATGGCAGGGGCCGGCCGGGTTCATCTCAGTGCAGCGCAGATCAGGTCGTGAATAACGACGCCGTCTCCTGCGGTGTTCCGCTTCAGACAGTAGAGCGTCTCTGTAAAGCACACCCCCTGTACTCCGTCACTGCCAATTGTAGTTTGTGTACTTTTTAATCTTCTGTCTGGGAATTGTTGGCGTTCAAAGATAAAATTTTTGGTATTAAAAAAAAAAGTTTATTTTTGGAAACTTTTTCGCCTGGCTGCATAAAACTCTGAAGGTTTAATCATTCGACATTTTGAAATTGTTTTGCTGTCAGATGAGTGATTTCAATCTTACTTTGCCAGTTGTGCTAGGAACCAGTTCATTCCTGTATGTTCCTGTGTGAATGTCATCTTTGCTCATCTACAGCAAAGATGCATTAGAACCAAGACATGTTTAGCCTAGCTTAGCGTGAAGACTAAAGTAGCTCTGTCAAAACTTAAAATCCATTTAAATTTCAACAAACTACAGTATTTATATGCTGCTGCTGCTGTGCTATTTATACACATGCAGAAATAGCAAATGAGACTTTGAGCTTGAAATGTGGCCTTGGAAACAGCAGTTAACAAAACTCCAGCATCTTCCTGAACACATGCAGTTGTCGTGGGAACTGCAGATGTTCAAGCTTGGGAGCACTATTAGGACTCGTCCGCGTTGGCTTGAAACGATGAGCCTGGCGGTACGCTCTTGACTTAAATCAAGGATGATCTGTCGAGTGGCTGAAAGCTCCAGATCGAACAATGCGGTTTAGCTAATTTATTTGGTGGAGAATTGACTGCCTTGTACAGCCCTTCGATTTCGGAGCTTTTTCTTTTTTCTTTTTTCTTTTTTTTTTCTTTCTTCAAGAGAATATCCAGAATATAATACAATATAATTTAGCAATTTAACTTTTTTGGTCGCAGTGGAAATAAAAGCTCACTCCTGGAAATGTGAAATGATTTTGAAGCTACTAAACTACCGAAACGTTACTGGGAAATGTAATTAACTACTATTGACTACCAACTATTTAAAAAAAACAGTAAACCTTTCCCCAATTGGGAGGCTGTCATCCTCAGCCCCTCCATTTCAGTAGTGGTTTAACCAACATTCTGGGGCCTCTCTCACATGCTGGAAACCTCGATGTCACGTTTTGATTCTGCCTTAAACTTTAACAAACTGTATTTGTTTCCACATCAGGGCTGTTTAAAGAGTCTTTTCCCCCTTCCGAGCGGCCTCAGAGTCATTCATACATACAACACTTGCATAGAGTCATGCTAGTAAGGGGTCCTGGATGACCCGCAGACTGATTTGCTCACGAAGGAACACTAATGTAAGGCTCAGAATGTAAATCCCACACTTGTGTAGTCCCGTAAGAATTTGTCTCATGCAGACAATTTACCACGGTTTGATTGTTTGTTTTTTGAGAGTTTCGAGGCGCCTTTGGGTGGCGCAACAAAAAAAAACCGATTGTGGACGTTTAATAAAATCTTGTTCGCGGTCAGTCAGGCTGTACGATACAGGTTTGAGGCCTGCCAGGTTATGCGAAGAATACATGGTGATTCGTAGCTGCTAGTTGGCATCCATGATACAAACTGTAAAACTTGACTGGCACGCCACAACTGCGCCACTGCCAAAACGTTCTGGGTGGAACTCGAGCTTAAGAATTTAAGCTGCACACATGCTAAAACACGGACCCATCGGTCATTTATACAGTTTCAAAAATGAACCCAAACCAACCCGGTAATTCTAATTGATTTCGATGTTCCGTAGTATTAGTGATGTCCTTGAATCGTAGCGTTGAGTCTTGTTTGGTCTTTTGAAGGGCACAGTGCGTCTGCTGTCTCGCATCGACTCGTCTCAGTCGGGTAAAAAGCTGATGACGATTAATATATTCATCAAAAATCAGTAATGAATTGACTTTGATGAGAACGGGGATTGAGTTGAGCCACAGTGTGTGTGTGTGTGTGTGTGTGTGTGTGTGTGTGTGTGTGTGTGTGTGTGTGTGTGTGTGTGTGTGTGTGTGTGTGTGTGTGTGTGTGTGTGTGTGTGTGTGTGTGTGTGTGTGGCGGAGGCAGTGAGAGTTTTCTGATGCTCCTGACTCATCCGTCTCCTCCTCAGTCGTCCTTGACACAGTTTCCAGTCCCAGCCGAGCCCTGCTGGGATCCCACAGCCATGAAACATTCTCCACCTCATCAGTCCTCCGTACTCCCCCCTCGGAAATGCACTGACCACCTCCTCTTCTCTCCTTTTTTTTTTTTTTTCCCTGTCCCTCCCTTCAACTGCTGTCTCACTGCCTTTTCTCCTGAAACACAATCTCAGGTCTTTGAAGCGCACATCAACCAGTCTGTTTGAGCAGATGTAGCGAAGACGAAAGAGATGGATAGAAGGAAAGGGGAAGAAAGAGGGATTCCCCATCATTTAAAACCTTTACAGTCACTCCACTTTTTCCAAGACTCCATACAAAATTAGCAACAGGTTAGCTCTTCTCATGTGATTCCCACAGTAAGGCTTAATGTCTCTCTTTTGAGAACCCCTCGACTTAGACCTCCCAGAAACAGCGTATTTGAGTTGAAACCAGCGTGACTAGATGAAAATCAGGTGAGCCTGATGAATTTGAAAACAGAACTTTTCCCTCTTAATTGGTCTAGGTTTCCAAAGAATGCGGTTGAAGTCCAAAAAATTGAGACCAATGTTAACATTAATATAATGACGGACGTGCGATGCAGCAGACTGATGAGTACGGGTCAAGAGAAGCGATGACTGTCATCTTTAACTCTGTGCAGATGTGCTCGGTGAGACCCTTGTTGATCTTTGTCGCATGTGTTTATCCTTTGCGCAGATATATCAGGTAAATAGTCTTTTCAGGCAACTTCCTGCTTCAGCTCTGACCTACTGTACTTGCCGCAGTTGTACACGTGCTTTTCATGAGGGATTATAAGGGACGTGTCAGGTGCTCTCACTTTCAGTTTTACCTTCAAATTAAGGGATGTAGATCATTTGGGTAAACCGTAGGTCGTTTTTACAGCCTGTCTGATCGTCTGACTGCTCGTGTTTCTTGACCCGTCTGACTTCATTGTAGTGTTCCCAGATTTCAGCTATTACTTGTGTGCAATATCATATAACCGATAGAAATAACGGCCAAAACTATAATAACTTCTGCTTTATTAAGTTGTAATGGAGTGCTGCAGGAATGAGTCCTGAAACCCGGAAATCCCTCGTCTGGAAGTCAATGGGTTTTTGGTTAGATGCCTGAAATAAGGTCTGTGGTTAACACAAGCTTAAGAGATTTCCACATTTTGTTTTTGTTTGAATTTTGAACCTTTTACGTGTGTTAAAAAAAGGCAGTTGCTAACAAGCGGCTAAATGAGACTACAGAGGTTGTCGCGGACATTAAACGTCTTCATGCCGAACACGGAAAGCCATCTACTCACCAGTCCTCCTTTACAGCCTCGTTGTGTTTATCCTCTATATCTATCTATATTCTCTTCAAAGTGAAGCTTAGTGGTGGTGACGTTGAAGTAATGCAACTGTGGTGTAGTTCCTTTATAGCCTAACGTTAGCTTTTTACTTCTGATTCCATTTATGCTTCAAAAATCATAAAAGTGGTGTTCATTAGTGAAGATTATCTCGCTGAACAAAACGTGTGAGTATCATAAACTTTTGTTTTGCCACAGAGCTTATTTTCTGCAATAATCCAAAATCCCATGGAACAATCCCATTGGCTTTTAGTCGAGGGAACCAGGGCGACGCTAACCTCCGGGTTGGCCTACAGAAATACGTCATCCCTGCAACACTCTATAAACCAGAATTTATCCTTTAAAGTGGCTACAATTGATGTTTTCATCATAACAATGTACCAAATAATAATGCTATAGGCATGCATAATGCAGCTTAAGGTGTGTGTAGTGCTGTTTTTGGTGTGAGCAATGCTGCTGTAGCAGCCACACGGTAGTGTTAGTGAGTGAGCGTGGTTGTACTAGTGGGAGAAACTCCAGAAGCAGGCTGTAGGTGGGTCAGCTCGGAGCAGTGTAAAGTTTGAAAGTCATTGGCCTAAATAGACATCCAGCAGAGTGTGTAGGAGATAGAAGGCGGGGTGGGGGGGTGGGGGCTGTATCTTCCTCTGGCAGCTGACTGCAGGTAGGTGTCAGCCCCCCAGGGTTTGGCCACTAACCTACATTTCCTGCTCACCGCCATTGTTTCACCTGGTCTCAGGCACTGATCCAGCACCCGGCCGACCTGATCCCAGAGCATCACAGACATCTCAGAGTGATCAGCCACAATAAGCATCTTCGTGGCTCCCTCTCGCTCCGTCTTTGCTATTGTTCAGTGCACTGCCGGCTGGCTGCCCCCATTCTTTGTCTGAGGCATGCTGGCAGCATTAACATAGCCAATAGATGGCGCGAGTGAGTGAGGAGTAAATGTGGGTGGCTGCTTCACTTGTCTGGCTCTTAACACTCCAGACAAAGAGACCTGAGGAACAAAGGCAGCAACAGACACAGATTGTGACACAGAGTGTTTTACAGATGTGTTTGGAGCACAGATCTGCATTGATGGTGGAATCTCACCTAACATTGTTACGGTGGTACAGTAGACTATTCATAGAACTGCCTGCACTAAACATTTCACAGTCTTGACAATGGCAGAGAAGCCGACAGAAGAAGCACTTGAGGAGAGAAAGAGGCCGGGTATCGTTTCATTTTTATCGATTCTGACTCTGCTCATTGAATCCAGTTCTTAACGAATCCCGGTTTCCGATTCCAATATTTTTCAGCTGTTTCTGGTGTGTTATGACAAATATCAAAGAAGTCTGAAGTCGGTGGATACTGCTATGAATGACCAGATGTCAATGATGCATTTTGCATCCCTAAACGGAGGAGACTGGACCACAGCAAAGGGATGTTAACCCCTTCACCGCAAATCCTCCGCTTTCTCCTCATCTGCCCCTTCATGGCTAGAGTGAAAGGAGTTTCTGTACTAGAGGGGGGGGGGTCTCTGGGGAAGAGCTGGGCTGGAGGGGTGACCTTGTATCTAAAAATCTATACATTAGAATCATGTGTAGACATCATTCGCTGACCTTCTATATAAAAGGCAAATGTCTTACTACTCTAGGGCCAACTCTGAACCGGTTCTTGATAGCCAACCCTAGTTGTGAGCATGAGGGGCTCTCACCCCCACCTCTTACTACTCTAATGGACCCTGTAGATCCACTAATAAATCACATGTCATTAGACAGAATAGAGAATTCTTCAGACCAAAATGGGCCTACTCACAGTATTTTGTGTCTGATTAAACTGATTAGATTTTCTTAATTAAGTGACAAATGTATTACAGTGCTGCCAAGGAAACTGACTCAGAGGCTGATTTAACCATGACAAGCGCATGTCGCCTTGTATTTGAACTTCACTACATGTTCACTAAGGTTGAAAAAAGGATCAACTGTGATAAATCAAAAACTGGGGTGTGAAATTAGTTGATTTACTCTCTTATTCAGCATTGTTTTTCCGCGGAGATGTTTTCTATGCGTTCCATCCTGTTATGATTGATGTCGTTCGGTCACCTGCTCTGTCACACCTGGAGTAATGCCCAGTAATTTGGTCAAGTGCTGCCGAGAAACATCCCAAACAAACAAAAAACACCTGTTAGAGCAGCCACATCAGTTTTTCACTGTTGATTGTCATGGCTGTCTATGGAGGCTAAATCTTGTTTTCTGTTATTCATGCTAAATGTCATGGGATGACATGTTTTTTGTATAATACATCAAGTGAGCTCATCAAAATGCATTTGAAAAATTCTGCAGCAACATGACCAGTGTCCTGGTTATCTGGCTGTCAACTGTTTCTGTTGGAACTACTTTCTTTTAGAAGAATTGGTCTCTATGAAAAGTGTTCACAGTGAGGTCTGCCCAGAATAAAAGAAGAAAGAAATGTTGCTGTTGAGTTTCTCAAATGTCATTCATCAGTGCTTTGAGCAGCACAATTTGTGTGCATCAATATCAGACCAGTGTTTCAGTTCAGTATTCATTTATCAATTGGGTCACACAAATAACAGAGTTGTGTTGCTCACAAAGTTGTGTTCTGTTGAAGAGCTTCAGCCCTGCTGTGATAATGGCGCAGTCAGACAGAAATTCACTTCCCTTTCAGAATCAGAATTACTTTATTGATCCCCGGGGAGGAAATTGTACAGTACAGGTGCTCCCATTCAAGAGTAGAAAGTAGCATAAATTTAGAAATAAAAGTATGTACAAAATATAAGATGAGAAGATATAGAAGATAAAAATATACACATTTACAATATTTAAGTGAAAAATAAAAGTAAAAAATATATACAATAACAATGTATATGTGTATGTGTGTATATATATATGTATATATATATATATATATGTATGTATATATATGTGTGTGTGTGTGTATATGTATTTGTATGTATTGCACTGTTGTGTATGACTATATATGTATTGCACTGAAACATTTAAAGAGTAAATAATAGTGAGCTAGTATGTGTAGAAGCAGGTCCAGAATCAGTCTGTTTCTTCGGAGGAGTTGAACAGTTTGATGGCCACAGGCAGGAATGATTTCCTGTGGCGCTCTGCTGTACATTTGGGAGGAATGAGTCTCCCACTGAAGGTGCTCTTGTGCCTGACCAGCACGTCATGGAGAGGATGTGAGACATTGTCCAAGATGACCCGCAGCTTAGACAGTATCCTCCTCTCTTGACACCACCGTCAGAGGGTCCAGCTCCACCCCAAGCAACGTCACTGGCCTTGCGGATCAGTTTATTGAATCTGTTGGAGTCCGCCACCCTTCATTTCTATGCGGAATGGAGACTTGTTTATATGCTTGTTTTATAATTGTTAAATTCTATTTTATAAATTCATGTGCTATAATAATAGAAGCAGCAGACAGGGATGCTACCTGGCTGCAGTGAGTGCAGTGGCAGAGGCTCGTCTTATCTGGATGTCCACTCCGTGTTGATGGTAAATGTAGTCAATTCGAGAATTCAGAACTTGTTTGCTTGTAAATTCGCTATTTCCAAAAGCGAAAATGGCATCCCAAAATGTGTGTGTGCATTGGATGTTATGGGCGAGGAGAAATTCGGGCTGACTCGGATATTCGGCCGTATTATGGCTGAAGAAATGCAGCGGAGAGAGGCGGAGGCCGCGGGGACCAAACGGTGGTGGAGCCTTTGCTCAAATTGCCTGCCGATGGCGACAGAAACCGAATCATTCTGCTGCAACGAATTTCAGCGTGGGCAGTTTTCGTCGGATGCTAAGGCCGTCGACAGCTGTGAGAACCCGTGTGTGCATCGCTATGCATGAAAGTTTTAAACTGGGAAAAAAAAACTGGAAAAAAACCCCAACCAAGACCAGCAGGGCCGAGAGGGCAGATGACCACTGAGTGACCTAACGCTTCAGCTGACATTTACATTTACCATCAACACTGAGTGGACATCCACATAAAACATGGCGAATTTCCCTTTAATGACAGTAAAATGTGAGATAAAATGCTGTAACAACTTCAGGGACTGCTGTTGTTTAGACCGCTAGCCAATACTACTAACTCCAGCAGTTTAGGTTTGCAACCCCCCCCCCCGCTTTTGGCCACGCAAGTAAATTCTTCCCATAGAAAATTGTGATCAGCAGTAACAGAAATCCTACAGTAATGTTTATTGCTCTGTATGCTCTGGAAGCTTTGTATCAGACTAGCTCACCCCTATGGTAACCTGAGCAGCTGGCATGGCAGGATACCACTGATAAAATATCTATTTTTGATTTGGGTGAACCAACCCTTTTTTCATTTCAGCGCTATTAAAAATACGAAATTTCACTTCATGAAGCCAGCAGTTACCCTGACATTTCAGCCTCCTCTTTTAAGAATACATTTTTGTGAGTCATACGTCTATCTTGCCAGGACTGAAAAAGAAATACGTAGTCTGGCTGTAAAATGGGAGAAGGCCAAGATCCCCGTGGAGTGGCTTTTCTTAGCCTTAGAATAGCCAAGGCCTCCTTTTCGCTTTGGGATATTAGCAAAAGAAATCAACAAGAGTCAAGATAGTTCTGCTGAAGTGGAAAATACAGGCATTTTAATAGCATTGAGATTAATGGCACTGGCTCCGTGTGTCGTTCATAAGGGAAAAACAGGAAGTTCCTCCAGCAGCTCTCTCGTCTCTGTCCTTTCCATGCATAGACCCACACATGTTAAAGCAGTTAACAGTGTGTTTACACGGAGACGCGATGAAAACTCTTTTCTGATCATTTCTGCTGTATTGAGTCATCTCGCCCAGGCTGTACTAATTTAGCTGATTTGTACCTGAAATGTTAGGAACGAGTGTTCCACGCGGCTGTTTATGTTGTTCACTCGCTGACAACCCACCACACGTTCTTGGCTGAAAGACAAGACTGTTGGAATGATGGCTCACAAAGTACGTCAGCATTCAGTCGCTGCCGCATTTCCTGCATGATTACATGAATGTGCAGGTTTTTGCATGAGAAAAAAAAAACATGTTGTCCAGAAGGACCTACCATACTTACAGTAGCTGTGCGTGTACACAGTTTTCCTTTACAATTACAACCTGTCGGATCATCTGACTGCTAACGGTGTAACCCTGTTGGACGACGTTGTAGCGATGTAACTGCGTTCACAGCAATCACCTTGGTGAGTTACAGCCAACCTCACAGCACAACTTCTGTCATCATCCCGCCGCGATTCAACGCCATGGCCAAAACAACTAAAGGCCGATCGTGAATTTGACTGTATTAAAACGCATTATTGCAAGTAAACAGCGGCATTTATGAACCTTTCACACTCCAGATGCAAGCAGACGCAAGCTGCTCCAGCAAAAATTTACCCGCTGCGTAATGATTGCGGAGTGGGGAAAAAAAAGAAAAAAAAGAATTGCAAGTGGGAGTCTCCGGTCATGGAGCCGCTGGACATAAACATACCAGCTACCAGTGGATCTGCTGGATCTGCGTCACGCCACTTCCTTATTTATGACAGACAAGAGTCATAACTCACACTGCCACTAGAGGCCCCTTGTCACATAAATGTAAACATAGGCGGTAGTCGATTAAACAATTGATTTTCCGGAGCACCTGGGGTAAACCGGGTCCCAGGGTTAAACCGGGTCACTGCCGTCAACGGCCATCATTTTAGTCATGTATGTTCATCCACCACTCCAGTCTCCTCACCCTCACTTTGTACAACTGTCACACTACTTCCTGTAATGACGCAGATCATTGCAACACATAGTACATCACAAATGCCGAACTGCTGCACCTGAATGTTATTGTTAGGGATCAGGATTGTGTTGCTGTTGTTGTAATTGAAATCACTATTGCTACCACCCATTTGCAACCCACGCTGTTTGAACCCAGCCTTTACAAATTATTTTGGCATCTTGGCGTTCCAGGGGTGAGGCGTCCGCCCTGAACTACAAAATATCCGGGTCAACTTGAGACATGTCATTCCCCATATCTGTGTCCCGTCAATTCCTGCATCTCTCTGGTGTCAGCTGTCCAATAAGAGGCTTAGAATTTCAATTTCAAACATTCAAAACAAACTAACAAATTCATTATACAACTGAAACTGGCCTTAACACTTTGCTGCTTGTTACATGACAGAATTGATAAATATTGTAAACAGACCTTTCTGCAGCAATAAGATAAACTCCCTGAATAACTGTGCTTAACAAATGTGTGAAACTTGAGGTAGACAGGTAAATCAACCATGAGAACTGTAATGCTTGCAATGCACTAACATTTAATCTTCACATTTAAAGGAATCCCTGACTTCCATTGTTTTTACTTTTGTGACCACCGTCCTAACTATCCGAAACATTGCCATAAGGCTCTGTGGTTGAGTGGCCTTGCCCCGCCACATTTTTCATGCATGTTTAATTTCGACTGCAGGAATTTAAAAGGAATATTCTGCAGTCAGTCAACCACTTTGATATACGTTTTCCAGAGGAAAATATCAGTGTGTCAGGCCACTTACTCAATCACTGGAACATCTTGATTTTCAGTGCTTGGACTTTTGGTGAAAGCTTGGTTATGTCCAGTTCCATCAGGACTTTCTGAAACACTTCAAATGTGCACTTGAGGTCCTTAGGGTAGCTTAAGTTCCCTGTGTGGCCTGCTGATACACTTAAGATTTTCTCATGTGATTATAGAAGCAACAGAACATCAAACTGTCATTCATGCCAATACAGCGTATGATTGTTTTGATTTGAAAAGCTCCACTCTGAATTCATCAAAGGCAACGGAATCCTCCTTCGGAATTCTGAAAGTTCTGATGACATCACGATACGAAAGTTTACAATAGAACAGAAAGACTTCTCACTTTACCCACGTAAAAGAGTCTTTACTCACTGAGATTACAACCAGATAAAACACACATTTTCCCAGAAGAGAAATACTTTCGTCCAGCGAGCACAAGTTTGTAACTGCTCTATAGATTTACAGAGCAGCTCCCTTGTGCCCAGTCAATACACCGACACGCACCTATTTGTTTCCTTGTGAGACCGTCCCCGTGAAGATGAACGGACAAGGAGACAGACGCGCTGTGCCGCATAACATCTTAGTCCTTTTCAGCCAACCAGGGTTCGGAGTCCTTGTACAAGTGGACATGAACTTCCCCCAGAGGCGACGTATGGCTGCCCGTGAGGATCAGGGTCACCTTGACCGTAACAGGAATGGTGACAACATTAACAATTCTAATGATGAGGACGTTGGTCCCGGTGCTGAGCTTCATGTGGAAATGAACCAGCATGTTGAACAAGAAGGCCCACTGTCCGGTGGGTCCAGGCGGCGGCCTCGAGAGGAGGATGATGAGGATGAGGAGAGCAGCAGTAAAAGATTCAGGTGGTGGGATGAATTTGCAGACAGCGACAGTGACAGCTGCTTGGATAGTGACGTCAGCAGCATTTTAAGTGAGGACAGTGATGAAGATGATGTGGTCACAGAAGAAGAGGAGGACCCGCTTCCTGGAGGAAGCAGAAAGAGGGAAAGAGATGAGGAAGATATCATCAAAGAAGAGGAGGACGTGCTTCCTGGAGGAACCAGAAAGAGAAAAAGAGATGAGGAAGATATCATCAAAAAAGAGGAGGACCCCCTTCCTGGAGTGTCCAAGAAGAGGGGTAGAGATGAAGAAGATGAAGATGAAAGAAGCAGCAAAAGATCTAGACAGTAATACAGTCAATCAAACAGACACTGTAACACCTCCCCGACCCCATCCATAACTTCCACGATCTGTTTTACATCTGTTCCATACCGAGCTCTAGATCCAGATCAGGGTCAGACAGAGGGAACGACGACAGTCCCCACCACCAGCCACCACCAGCTCACTCTTAGCACCCACCAGCTGATCATCACAGAGGGGGAATCCTTCTTTGAGTAGGTCCTCCCAAGATCTCTTTCTTTACTGTAATCAATTAAAACTGGCTGCACCGGGCGCGAGAGCAGCGCGCAAGAGAGATCCGCAAACGTAAAAAGCAGGTCAGTCTTCTGTTTGGATTTTTTAACGTGAGGTGCGCGCGGCCCATTTACACAGAAATGGGTCAAAAGGCGGCTTTATTTGAAGTAGTCATACTGTGTATCGGCTTCCTCTTTGCCGGTGTCTTTTATGAACTCCGTGGCTGTGACTGTTCAGCATGATTTGCTGAGATGCTTGAAAGGAGGCAGATACAGGTGTCTGTTTTGTGGCTTTCAAGTCATCACACCTGCTGATTTTACACTGAAACTGGGCAACTCTAACTATATGAGGTGGACATTTTTATGTGTGGCCTGCTGATGCAAACTGTTATTCATGCCAATACAACGTATGATTATTTTGATTTGAAAAGCTCCGCTTTGCAGACAGCCACAATGACAGCTGCTTGGATAGTGACGTCAGCAGCATTTTAAGTGAGGACAGTGATGAAGATGATGTGGTCACAGAAGAAGAGGAGGACCCGCTTCCTGGAGGAACCAGAAAGAGGGAAAGAGATGAGGAAGATATCATCAAAGAAGAGGGGGACCCCCTTCCTGGAGTGTCCAAGAAGAGGGGAAGAGATGAAGATGAAGTAAGCAGCAAAAGATCCAGACAGTAACACAGTCAATCAGACGGACACTGTAACACCTCCCCGACCCCATCCATAACTCCCACGATCTGTTTTATATCTGTTCCATCGAGCTCTAGATCCAGATCAGGGTCAGACAGAAGGAACAACGACAGTCCCCACCACCAGCCCACCACCAGCTCACTCTTAGCACCCACCAGCTGATCATCACAGAGGGGGGATCCTTCTTTGAGTAGGTCCTCCCAAGATCTCTTTCTTTAGGGATTTTTCCTCATGAATATATAAATATATAAATAAATAAATAAAAAAAAACATAAAACTTAATTTTCAAAAATGTATTTTTTTTGTTGTTGAATATGCTATCACTGTTACTTCGACAAACTTTCCAAGCTATATATTATGCACAGCCTTCCTGCATTGTAAATATCATCTTATGTATATATTTATTAGAGGGTCAACATAAAAATACAAAGCCTCAAAACTCAAGTTATACAAAGCTGTGTTCATATGTTAGCATGTTAAACTTTTCATGTTGATTCACCTTCGAAATGAGTTTCATTGTTCGTCATCTGACATATTGAATTTTCTGTTTATTGTAAATCAATACCTTTGTAGCCTACATACTTGCAAGATCTAAGAGGTTGCCCCCGGCATACAGTTTGATGTGAGAAAGGATGCTTCAAAGAACTAGGTTCCTGTAAAAGGTAAATGTGTGGCGTTCTTTTGCTTATGAAGTCACGAAGCCAGTATCAATTTTTACTGAATTTTTTGTCATCCTGAAGACAAAAAAATGCATCTGACTGCAGTAGCTTGTGCTTTTAGTTAAGTATTAAAATTATTTTTTGCATAATTTAAAACGTGTGATCCAGTGATGTCCAAGCAATACATTTTAACCTGAGATCATGAGAAACCTTTCTAAAAAAACAGAACCAAATATCATATGCACACAGTTCAAGGTCACTTTGATATGATAGATTATTAATCAATCAAGATTAACCACAGTTTCTCACTAATCTGTTCCCTTAATATAGTGCAAGAAGCAGCATTTTACACCCTCCCCAACCCCACTAACAGTTTTCAATCGGTCCTCTGTGAAGGCTGGTTGCAACTAATGAACTTGCAAGCATTCGACTTACATTGGGCTAAAATGGGCTCAGCATATTTTTAATAATGGAAACTGCAGGAAAATGTAATGACTTACACCCACGCAGAAAGAAGAAAGGGACTTATACACAGTATAGTCGTGGGGTATAAGTTCATTTTGCCTGTCACCGACTGACCACAGTGGTTGTGCACCTCGGGAAAGGTGGATGACTTTATCTACAAACCAAGCCTAGGTCATAAATCCTTCCAGGCCAGCAGGCTGATAATCACAAAAAGTCCGCCGCCTATTTACTTAATTACTGACTCGTTTTAATTAATAATACGTGGAATGTGGGCTAATTTGAAAAATAGCTAACTAGCTAAAGTTAGCTCATATTTATTCCAACCATGTGCAAGTTAGCCAGCTAGCAGACAAGATGAAAATGTTGAAATGTCGGACTTATTGGATTTGATCGTCAATGTATTCATGTTAGTGTGATACAATGTCAACGGCACTGGGTGGGTGGTGTTGTTTAGCCCATGGTTGTGCATGGAAGTCTGATCAGAGTTTTGGGGTAGATTGTGTTTTGTCCCGGCTGGATTATTCATCTGGGGACTTCTGCAATCCTCCCTCCCAGCAAACCTCACATGGCCGCTGGAGCAGTTGAATACCGACAAACTGACTGACGCATGATTGACTGAGCGGGTTTGCGGTATTGTGTGTAGTTTTGGTTGAACTGGCGGTAAATCCTGGAGTTAAAATGTGAATTTTGAGCGGTTTAAGTGACTGGATTGCTTAATGCATGTATTTATACCTGGGTTTGACATGTATGTGATTTTCAGTCTTCGAATCCAGGATGCAGATTAATGAAGGTGAATAAAGGTGTAAATAGGGTTGGGTATCGAGAACCGGTTCTGAGTTGGAACCGATTCCAAATTTCCAAAAACCGTGGATTATCGGGTACTACTTTTTGCATATTTCATTCAACGGCAGTGAGCTTTTTAACAGTCCATAAAAGTTGACGTGGACCTAGCAGCACGTCAGCAAAGCATGTGAGAGGAGACTCTTCTGAGGCAGCACCTCCACTGTGAAGAAGCCTTTACTTCAACACGGCCTGAATCTGATTCTGATTCTGATCTGATGTGCTGCGGTCGACCCCAGAACACAGCTAACGCTAACGTTAGCAACGTAGTAAGACAGTTGCCTTTTATATAGAAGGTAAGCGAATGATGTCTACAAATGATTCTAATATATAGATTTTTAGATACGAGGTCACCCCTCCAGTCCAGCTCTTCCCCAGAGACCCCCCCCCCCCCTCTAGTACAGAAACTCCTTTCACTCTAGCCATGAAGGGGCAGATGAGGAGAAAGCGGATGATTTGTGGTGAAGGGGTTAACATCCCTTTGCTGTGGTCCAGTCTCAAAATGCATTATTGACATCTGGTCATTCACAGCAGTATCCATCGACTTCAGCCTTCTTTGCAATTTTTCCTGTCACAGCACATCAGAAACAGCTGAAAAATGTTGGAATCAGAACTGAGATTTGATGGGAAGAATCGGAATCGATAAATGCTCAACCCTCGGTGTAAAGGACAACAAAAGCAGCGTCACCTACAGATAGTTTGCAGTGAGTCATTTGTCAGAGTGCGAGTTAAAAACCAGGACTCTGGGCTGTTAGGCCTGTTCGTAGCCTGAATGGTGGGGGGGGATCGGGGGACATTACATTTGTGTGTTCATGCGTCAGACCCCCCCCCCCCCCCCCCACCACCTTTTAAAAAGCAAAGGTGACTGCAGTGTGAATGTATGGGCTGTTTTGTTCATTCCCCACGCATGTATCACACTCTGTAGACGTACGTCAGGCTACCATCCCACTCAGTCACACACACACACACACACACACAGACACATGTTCAGTGAATGTAAGCAGACCTTGGTTGAGTCATGAGGAAGGTGTTCAGACAGACAGGGTCACAGGGGAGCCTGTCAAGAGTGCCATGATGTAGACCACTCAACTCTTTTACCTAAAACACAGTCTCCATACACACAGACGGGTGTGTGTTGTGTAGTTGAAATATTGGAAAATCAAGTATGGATATTGTGGGGGGGATTTTTTTTCTACTTTACAGAATATTACTGATGCTGTAGTCAGAAACACACCTTGCATTTTTCATGAAGGCTCGAGTGGAAGTAGTCCTGATCCAGCTCTGTCCTTAAGATTTCAGCTTCACTCAGGCGTTCTTTATGGGGGGGAAAAAAACATTTAAATGCATACTCACCAGATGGCAGGTCAGGTCAGGCTTCAGGTTTCCTTCCCAAAAAGAAATAAAAAAAAGAATCCATGTCAGGCCTGTGTAAAGTAACAAAAAAAACATGAGGCTGAAGGTTTATTCTCGTCTTCTATTCTTGTGACACTCACAGGGACTCGCAGCTGCGCTCCTCCTCCTCCTCCTCCTCCTCCTCATCATCAGCGAAATATTGGTGCATTTGCAGGCACACCTGGCTTTTAAAGGGAACGGGAGAGGACGCTCTGATTGGTTGAATTCATGTTACTCCCAAAACACACCTATGAATAATTAAGAGACTAACGGCAACCCTTTTGCGCCTTACTTTGCGGCCCCAGATTATGCACCGTGCCCTAAATGCGCTTTAGACCATGCACATGTGCTCACACACACACACACACACACACACACACACACACACACACACACACAGCTCTCTGAAGCTGTGACTCCAGTGCAAGGGAAATTCCATAGGATGTTAAAAGGGAGCAGATTTCCGAGGCTCTGGCCGTGTCCACGCAGAACATTTAACAATCTCCACCCCCACATCGTATTTATTGCTTTTCAATCTGCTCTTTTTTTTTTTTCCACTGCTGCAGCGCTTCTCGAAATGTTTTTTTTTTTTGTTTTTTTTAAGGCGATTAAAAAGTGGAACCTAATTCATGCCATATGTCTGGCTCAGTGATGCTTCCTGACAATGACGGTCAGACTTCCTCTATTACATCCATGCATATAAGGCCCAAAGGCAGTCCCACTTCCTCATTTGTAACTTATTGTTCTTTCATGCATGTAATTCAGTGTTACTAGTGGCACCTGCTTTTTTATTTAAATTAGTTTTAGTCAAATCACTTGATTTTTGTCATGTTTAGTCGAGTTTTAGTCAATGAAAACACATTTTGAGGCTATTGCCAGCCGCCGTCTTTGTTGTGTACAGTTACCATGGTTACCAGGTGTTGTTCGAGGCTGTCCTGAGGTTAGTGGAAAAGGCAATGCTAACCTAGCATTAGCGCAGCATCATTCAGAAGCTGTTGCACTCACTTGTTCGCTAAAATACTGTCCGGACTAGACGAGATAATTTGCCAACTAATGTAATTTTTAGACGATCATTGTCAACGCATTTCGATTTTTAAGATAATTCAGACACCATATGCTGCTCTTTGTCTCCATCTGCTGGATAAAAAAAAACCCGCCACTGTCGCAGCTTTTATTTTGAAAGTAGAAGGAAGGGTGAAACAGGACGGGACAGACGGGACCCTTCACATCCGGGTCAAATTGAAACGGTGACGCGCTTCAGGATACAGACTGCCAAGAGTGAGCGCGAGCAGCTTTCGACCATCCCAAGAGCAAGAATCCCTATTGCCGGCTCAAACGTGGTTGGACAATTCCCCCCCTCGTGCACAAATCAAATTCTGCTCTTAGAAAATCCACGCCTGTGCGCTCTCATATGTTGACTTGCGGGCTGAGTAGTGCTCAAGTTTGTTTTGTGCTCTCTCAAATGCTTCGTCGTCAATGTACTTCCATAAGGTTACAGCGAAAACAGATAGGAGATAAGAGATCAAGAGTTCCTTGTAAAGCATGGCCCTTTATCTCTTTCTAACTCGCTTCATGCCTCCTCTCCATTTTCATTACCTCGCCTCTCCCTCATTCCTTTGTGTGTGTTGGGAGCTTGTGTTTTTTTGGAGGATGGGGTGGGGGTGGGGGGGGGCATAAAGAGGATGGGAAAAAATATCATCTTTATATAACCAGAGTCACAGCCAACTGTACTTGTGGTTGGAGGAAATGTTTTCAGGCTTGAGTCATCCTGAGCTCTTCAGTCAGACATAACCAGGCTTAGTCCCCGGAGTGTGTGTGTGTGTGTGTGTGTGTGTGTGTGTGTGTGTGTGTGTGTGTGTGTGTGTGTGTGTGTGTGTGTGTGTGTGTGTGTGTGTGTGTGTATTCAAGCAGTTCTTGCCTCAAGTTTGGTCAGTCGAGTGGTTGCTAATCAACCTTTCCAGTTAGACATCAGTTGCAGTGTACGTTCCTTCAAAAGTCTGCTAAACTCTTGCACTGAATGATCTTAATCGTTGAGCTTACTGTACTGTATAGAGGATGATTGGATTCCTCATGCCAACGCCATATTGCCTCAAAGACTTATCCAATGTCCACGTATCATTAGCTCAAGAACAATGCTAATTCACCCAGGATGTGAACATGTTTAAGAACCAGTCAACAGTTGTTGGTGCACGTTTGCAGACCAAAGCATGCGCGGGGAGCTGGTGAGAGTGTGTGTGTGTGTGTGTGTTCTTGTCTTCCGATGACACGCATTCAGAGGATGCTTTACGGCCTGCCTCAGCAGGTGTGGTGCTCCCTTTGTCTTAGTTGTAAGTTTAAAAAAAAAACAAAAAAACATTAGCTGTCATTTCTGCCTGGGAAGTAGTTGTTGCAAGGAAACGCGCAGTAGTGGCAGAGCTGCAGCCGCTATGCGTTTCCCTTCAAATCAAGTCTGTTGCGAGTTCATGGTTCCTCCTCAGTTTTATTGTTTTTTGTCGGCTCGGAAGGCCTGCAGGGATCGAGGCACCTTCAGGTAGTCGCAGTCGTCAAGTTACACAGGAGACGGCCGACAATGTCCTGCATCTGCTGCAGCAGTCAGCCAGCACTCAGCCGTGTGCGTCTGTGTGTGTGTGTGTGTGTGTGTGTTTGCGCTCTGCTCGCAAAGCCGCACTGGCTTGTGTTAAACGCCAAGACTGTGCACGCGTGTGTGTGTGTGTGTGTGTGTGAGATGAAGTGCGTCTAGTATCTGTGAAACAAAGATGGAAATAAGTCTTTCCATCTTTTTGGTGTTGGAATTGGGGAAATCTTAAAAGATATAACCCAGGCGAGTTTGGAGGTTGGTTGTTGAATAATGATCAGCCCTTCAGCCCCTTGTGTATCGATTCACTTTATTATTATTTTTTTGATTGCATAGATAGAAAGGGGAATAAAGAGGAAAGGGGAGATTGAGTTGTGGGAATGAAAGTGAAAGAAAGCCAGAACTACCTTGAGTTAAAAGGTTAAATAAATATCTGAAGTCACACTTTGCTATTACTTGTATTACTTTAATTCCTTCTGTCCTTTTCTACTCTGTCTGAGACTCAATTATTGTCTTTCTGTATTTATTGTAACCAAATGTCCTCAGAATTCAGTTTCCAGTCAGTCAGTCAGTCAGTCGACAGGGACTCTTCAGTGCAGAGTTTGCTTGGTTTTCATGTTGCTAGCACCATCTGGAAAGTGGGGTTGCCCCCCCACGTCCACCTTTTGCTGCAGTGTGTCCCTAACGGTGGGTGCCAAAGCAGATGGCCCAGAGTTTTGACCCCTTTACAGGCTGGAGGGCTTTGTGATGACCCTTGAGCATCACAAGTGGCTTTCTGCGTATTCATGTAATTGGCAAAGTGGGGTGAGGCCAGAAATGCCCCGACACTGAAAGTCAAAGGACCACTGTGTGTCTGCCTCTCAGACAAACTCCAAGAGACGTGTGCGTTCTCTCCATCCCAACAGGTGCCTCGGCTGGTTTTCTTTTTAGTTTTACTACGAGTCAAGCCCCCTCCCACTTAAGAGTTCCTGGACTAGCACAGTCCTGTAGCACAGTGTTCCCTTCTCCTTTCATCTCGTTCCTGACAAGCCACTATTTTTGCTCCGGAAAGCACTGGGGGAAATGCAGAAGCGCATTTGTTTTTTTTTTGTTTTTTTGCAGTGATGTTTAATGGAAAAGTGATGTGCTTTTATATAAA
Source organism: Enoplosus armatus (assembly GCF_043641665.1). NCBI lineage: Eukaryota > Metazoa > Chordata > Actinopteri > Centrarchiformes > Enoplosidae > Enoplosus > Enoplosus armatus. The sequence goes on along the minus strand of NC_092180.1, from coordinate 29,742,706 downwards.
GGGTTGACTCCTGATATACCACCGTACTCCAACGTGCTCTCAAGTGTCAGATACCGGTCCGTCCGGCGAGCAGATCACCCCACCTCTCCTAAAACCCTTACGCCTTGATTCCACCGGGCACGGCTCTATAAAGTTGCGATGCAGGTTTGTTCCGTCCTCCGCATGGCTTCGTACCCCACCGTGAGCTCAGACTTTTTGATTTTATTTTGTACTTCCACCATGGGTCAATTGTTTATTGTTGATATCATGATTGGTAGTCGGCACAGGGTGTTTTGTTTTGAAAATTGACCGGATACTCGGATGCCGTTCCTGTGTCTGATGTCCTGCCCGACTCGTTTGCTCTGCAGATTGACGTGGCTTCAGTGAGCGTATTTTAATAGTGCACAGCAGAGAGATGCTTCTGAGACACGCTGCTGCGCATCTGGTGGAATCGCAAGCACTGTCTCGAACGGCCACGTCGGGAATGGTAGAATCAAGCCGTCAGGTGTAATGCACGCTGACTACATGCCATTTGATGTGTTTGATGACTGTTGGCACCCATAACACACGCTAGATGTGTCATACAGGCAGACAAAGTAGTCAAGGTATAGCAGCTGGGGTAGTGGAAGTGAATATGCAAAAAATTACTGCTACCTATGAAATCTTGGTCCTCTCTTGTGCTCCTTTTCCTCATACGAGTCTCATTATTCATTGTTGCCGTACCCCAAATTTGTCAACAGAACGGCGCTGAGCAGCACTCCAGCTCTGTTAATGAACCGTAGAGCACAAAGAGGAGCGTGACAGTGTCAGCCTCCCACACTGATTATGTCATTTGATCTGCAGAGTGGCATGGACTTCATTATTACTTGAGTCTGAAAGAATAGCCTTTCCTGCTGCTTTCCTGCCTGACCTCATGTACATCGCCAACAGCTCCAGTGATTACTTCATTGCCTGCAGGCGGAAGAGCAGACCCTTCAAAGTCAGGAGAAACGTCTGTTCTCTAACCGCGCTGAATGTATGGGTCACTTCCGGTTCCCTCGTCTGGAAGTCAATGGGTTTTTGGTTAGATGCCTGAAATAAGGTCTGTGGTTAACACAAGCTTAACCCTCTATGGCATGAATTTTTATTTTAGGAGGAAAAAAATATTTCACCCTAGTTTTTGGGAGCTTGGGGGTCCCTGATAATATATCAATCATAAAATGTGCCCCCAGCCCCCCCACCAGATTTTGGTTTGTTGCCTCAGGGCAACAAGATGCTATGAGGGTACTAAAACGCCAAGGTTTTCTATATTATATAATAAGTGGAATGAGGAACAAACAAGCAATAAATACATTAGAAGAAGTTTTATTTCAACAACAATAATTTCAAGAAGTTTTATTTCAACAAACATCAGCCACAAATGGTTTATCAATCAGTGGGTTAGAGGCTAGCTGCAGTGTGTGTTTGTGTTTCTGAATGTGTGTTCCTGTGGGGTCCTGATTGAATCGGTGTTTCTCTTTTTTTTTTTTTTTTTACAAAGCACAGTCTGTATTATTCTGTATGAAACCTCAGGAAGCAGCTGCTGGTGGATGTGAAACAGAGGTGGACGTCACATTTTTGGCACTTGGCTTTAGGTGTACCTTTGCATCCTGGTACCTTGCATCTCCCTCTTCTTTTCATCCATGACCATCCAGTGGGCTGTGGCGTCCAGACGCACATCAGGGACTGGAATGGGTGTGGTGGGTCCTCCTCTCCTCTTTTCTTCATACTCCCCAGCAATTGTGGAACTGGGACGACCTCTCTTATGCTCCATATTCTTGCCACTTTTGCACAAGCTTTCTGCGATATATACGACTTGAACGTATCATCTGTTCCTCTTTTCTCATCCCAGTGCTGCTGCAGTCTCTTCTGTAGAGCAGCCAGGCAGTCACGATGATCATCCAGAATGTCTTCAGAAAAAAACATCTTGAAGTATTCGTAGGGGGAAGTGATATTGTCTGATTTTGGAAGGCTGGCCTGCCATTCTGGGTAATCAGTGATGTTGGCACTGTGGGGTAATCTCCACCGGGGTAAGCGTGGAACATCTTCCTTTGATGCATCATCTTCATTTTCCTCTTCATCCACAGACTCATTGTCATCAGACAGGCCATCTGTTTTCAAAAGAAATCAGGAAGCATAAAATTAGAATAGGTCATATACCTCTCTTCACCCACTGATGCACGCGCGCACACACACACACACGCACACACATGTTCATTACATACAATACAGTATGTTACTCTACTGACTGAACTGATCTCCTAACTCTCCCTCAAACCTGATTCTGGGGTCCACTCTTCCTCACTGTCCTCACTGTCGGAAGGAATGAGCCTAACTGCTCGGTCGTGTTCCTTGCGCCCATAAAATGTTCGTGCATCCATTTCCTGTGAGTAATAGTAGATAGTACAGCAAAAAAATTGATTATGGTGATAACTATGCATCCCTGCACATCTCCATCCGTGAGCATGTTATTGTTCAAACAAAAGTGGTCTAACTGCACAATGTTGCCCTGAGGCAACGAATGAAAAACTACCATTTTAGTGTGTAAATAAAGACAAAAAGTGTCTTTACTCAATCAAATATGGTTCTTCACATATTCATGCACATCACGGATATTATTTATACAAAGTTATTTAAATTTAAACATGTTAAAAAGTGAAATTTATCTTACCTTCTGCTGGCAGTGTGTCCAAGCCGGCTATGGTCCCAAAAAGGACCGTTCCACCCCCAGACGAAAGGTCAAACCCACGCCCACCTCAAATTTCACTGGTCACAGACTTATCATCAGACTTTTAATGTGATATTTTACGTTAAAAAATTTAAAGGGGCGGCGTGTGTGTGAGATTTCCACGTTTTGTTCTACGACATAAAATGCCAGTAGATACCCCCCACTTGTGAATTTTGAAGCTTTTACGTGTCTTAAAAAAGGCGGCTGCTAACAAGCGGCTAAATGAGACTGCAGAGGTTGTTGCGGACATTAAACGTCTTCATGCCAAACACGGAAAGTCATCTACTCACCAGTCCTCCTTTACAGCCTTGTTGTGTTTATACTCTATATCTAAATGGTAAATGGTAAATGATCTCACTTATATAGCGCATTTCAACCTTCACGGTTCCCAAAGCGCTTTACAGCTAAGTCTCATTCACCCATTCACTCACACATTCACACACCAATGGCGACCGAGCTGCCATGCAAGGTGCTGGTCTCCATCGGGAGCAACTTAGGGTTCAGTGTCTTGCTCAAGGACACTTCGACATGACGGGGGCAGCCGGGGATCGAACCCCCAACTCGCTCTAACCAGCTTTACCACCCTAATTACTGCGCCACCATGCCGCCCATATCTATATCTATCTATATCCTCTTAAAAGTGAAGCTTAGTGGTGGTGACGTTGAAGTAATGCGACCGTGGTGTAGTTCCTTTATAACCTAACGTTAGCTTTTTACTTCTGGCGATTCCATTTACGTTTCAAAAATCATAAAAGTGGTGTTCATTAGAGAAGATTATCTTGCTGAACAAAACGTGTAAGTATCATAAACCTTTGTTTTGCCACAGAACTTATTTTCTGCAATAATCCAAAATCCTATGGAGCAATCCCACTGGCTATTTGTGGAGGGAACGAGGGCGATGCTAACTTCCGGGTTGGCCTACAAAAAATATGTCATCCCTGCAAAACTCTATAAACCTTTACTCAAAAAACATTGCCTCTGAACGTAATCCAGGTAGCTATTGCATTTGCCTCCACAACATAATTATGGGAACCAATTTGGTAATATATATAGACATAAAATCTTGATAGGTCACACCTATCCCTCGAAATCAGACTTCAGTTTTACTGCTTTTATGAGTCGGATACTTTTGCCTTTCCGGCTAAAGTCAAGTCGAGTCTCAGGTAAACCACGTCTCACTTCGAACAGCTCCAGTTGAGACCACCAATTAGGATCTTGTCTTGACTCATTCTTGTATTACATCCAATGTGCTCTTGATCAGGATGGATTTTACTACATGAGAGTGACACAATTGAAACACCGGCGAGTGTATTTGCATTGCTCTTTGCGGACAGAGCCGTGTAAAGAACAGTGGAAACGACCTTTTAAATAAACGAGGTCTTTTCTGCCTACAACATTCAGATTTAGCTTGAGATGTGAGAGGAGTTTATCTGCACCCGTGTGGAGCTGGATGGTGTTAAAGGCTGGAGAAAGATCTGTGAACGGAAGCCTCAGTCCCTCTCTTGTTGATTGCTCTCTTTCCAAGTAAATCTCAGGATGTTCTAGCAAGCTCTGTCCGTATCTTGCCGTAATGTTTTTTTTGTTTTTTAAGTGACCCTACCCACATAACACCCACAGCAGGTTCCTGAAAATCAGCATGGCTTTTACCCAGCAGCAAATCGAACTGCCTAGTAACAAGGATCTTATTAGTGGGAATAATTTCTTCCCAGAGGATCATCAGTGCTGCGTTACCTGCTAGTTAGTCAGTGAAGCACACCAGTCATTGCTGCAGTTCCATTCAACCGTTTGATGGATTGGTTGATTGATTTTGCTACTTTTATTTAAAATTCCAGCTCTGGCGTAAAAGCAAGCCAAAACACAAAAAAAGGCACTATAATCAGGATATGGTCCCAGAGGAGGAGAAGGGAAAAAATACATTTACAGCAGTAACTTTAGACTGAGAATGCCATGGCAAGAGAGACATCGGGGCTGGTAGACAGACAAATGAAAACAACATTTGATCCATGCACCTTTGTTGTAATGTGTGTGGACGGATCGAAAAAGTAATTAACTCTAATGTTCTTTTATTTCTTTTGGTCTTTTCCCGTCACTCGCTCCTTCCTGCTATAATGTCGTTGATTGTTATCTGTTGTTGTTCTTCTCCCTTCAGGTATCGGAGGTCTGGAGGATTGTGTCTTGAAGTCGGCCACCCTGTCGACCTCCCCCGCCTGCCCACCCTTCACCCCGCTGAACTTTGAGGCCACACCCATCGTACGGGTTGCAATAGAGCCCAAACATCCAAGTAGGTCTAATTGATTAAATCAGGAACATCTATAGATAGTATGCACCACGATTACATTTTTAAAGAGGTGAATACCTTTCACAGTATATCATATATATACAGTATATGTATATATATGTATATATGTCTGTGTATATGTATATATGTGTATATATGTGTATATATGTATGTAAATATGTGTATATGTGTATATATGTATATATGTATGTGTATATATATGTGTGTATATATACAGTGCTTAACAAATTTATTAGACCACCTGTCATAAAAATGAGAAAACACAAATATTTTAGAAATCTGTCAAAAACTTGTTTCAAGCTAAACATTGTATTGTTATTTATTAGGCAAATAACAAACTGGAACAACTAAATAGTCCTTATTCACATATATTAACCAAAAATCATAATATTTTGTATGGCCTCCTTTGGCCCTGATAACAGCTTGCATTCTTGCAACCACTAAAACAAATGTTTCTGTTCAGGAGTGCAAGTAAATAACTGTAATCTGGCATCTCAATCAAAAAATAATAATGTGCTTTACTATTTTTTTCTGCTTTTTTTGTAAAACAGTAAATTTGAGAATTCATGGATAACAACAATAATTATATTTTAGCATTAAAGATATCATTTTGATTAAAGAGCTTGGTTTGCACATACTGGTGGATTAACCATTACAGAAACATCAAATATTTTGGTCATCAGCAATACTGTTCATTTAGGGCAGCGGTGGCAAACACCTTACACTGGGTGGTGGTCTAATAAATTTGTTAAGCACTGTATATATATATATATATATATATATATGTATATATATGTGTGTATATATGTATATATATATGTGTGTATATATGTATATATATATGTGTGTATATATGTATATATGTGTGTATATATATGTATATGTATATATGTGTGTATATATATGTATATGTATATATATGTATATGTATATATGTATATATGTATATGTGTATATATATGTGTATATATGTATATGTGTATATGTATGTGTATATATGTATGTATATATGTGTATATGTGTGTATATATGTGTGTATATATGTATGTATATATGTGTGTATATGTATGTATATATATGTGTATATATGTATGTATATATATGTATGTATATGTATGTGTATATATGTATGTATATGTATGTGTATATATGTGTGTATATGTATGTATATATATGTGTGTATATGTATTCAAAAAATGGACAGGAAACGTGTTTTTGTTGAACTTCTACACATGTACACACACCTGTCACAGAGGTTATCTGAAGCTGTGCGTTCAGGACTCTCTCACTCTAGCTCCCATGGTTCAGATGTGGTATCAGCTCGGGGGGGTGGAGGGGGTGGAGGTGGTGGAGTGGAGCCGCGGTATCGAGGTCCCGCCCGTGTACCTGCCAGACCCAATCGTGAGCACACCACAGTCAATCACAATTGTCAATCATGACGTTTCACCCCGTTTTTATAGCATGAAATTAACTAATCAAAACCAAACGTATCAGATAAACGAACTCAAACAAACGACCTGAAATGACAGAAACCATCTTTGGGAAAAATGTATTTGATTTTTTTTTTTTTAGTTTGGCCCATGTCCCATCCGCTAACATGGATGGGGCGGGGCTTATGAACTATACTGCAGCTAGACCTCAGTTACCAGGGCGGCGATCGAGCTGTCATGTCGTCCATCTTTATATACAGTCCATGGTCTGTACACTTAGCAGCTCAGTGAGCGTGGACGTTGGCTGACTCCAGCGATAATGATGATCCGATGATGACTGATTGTCTTTAAACAATAAGACACAAAAGGCTGATTGACAGCGATTTTAGCGTAGATCGGTACAAACTAAATCTGCTCCTGATCGACAGGCCTGGCGTTTAGAAAGAGTGGGGCACAGGGCCATAATTCCAGTGGTAATAAAATGCAAGGAGATCCTGGGTTCATAGCCGGGAGAGAAAGTTCCAAACTCTGGATTTGCATCAAATGTGTGCGTGTTCATGGTAATGCAGGAACATATCACCCAGTGCAACAGTGTGGCTCAGTGGTGTGTTTTAAGCTCTATGGCCCAGAGGAATATAGACCCTGTATATGAGGCTTTGGATGCACAGACAATACCTGTTAGTAGGATCAATGCATTGTTGGTTTTGGTCTGTTCCTAGGATTTGTTGACAGTAAGGATAAATATAGAATATCAGCAACCCTATCCTTTGAAAACGAGTTAGATTGATTTTGTGAGTGGGTCACCGAACACTGACAGTAACATTCACTGTTGTCAGGGCTTGATCTTTGCCTTACAAAAAAACATTCTCAGTCATTATTAATTTCATTAGCCGCAGCAGTGCTCACCCCGCTGTGACTCCCTTCAGATGGAAATGTAACTACTGTTTGAGCTCTGTTTACATTTCATTTCTTTTCTTTTTAGTTTTTTTTACACTGCGGCCTATCGGGCAGATATGTTGTCGGTTTTATGTCATTATCGTGTTTTGCAGGTTATTGACTCATCAGTGTCCCAACGTATAATCAGTTATCTAGTCAGTAAATGAATACAAAGTGATTTATTACCTACTGCACTGAACTCAAAACCCATTTGAGGCACTTCCATTTTTAGCCATGCTACACTTAGCTGCACGTCAGTCAACCATTTGCTCCAGACTGAAATATCTCAGCTATTGGATGGATTGCCATGGAATTTGAGGTGCCCAGAAAATGAATGCTAACGACTCTGGTGATCCCCTGGCTTTTCATCTCGCGCCACCAGCAGGTCAAAGTTGTCACTTATCATGTGAAATATCTCAACATCTACTGGATGGATTGGAACATAATTCTCAGGTCAGGTTGATGCAATCATATAGGCCTTTTTTTCTTTTTTTTAATCATTTATTTCTATCATCACATAATAATTGTTAAAGTCTTACACCATCTGCCTCGGGCGGAAGCTCCGCACCTTTCAGGTAACAGCACTGGGGGTCAAATGGAAGAGTCTCTCCATTTGTTGAGCCATTGATGTCATCCTTCACTGCGATTGGCTCGGCTGTTTCAGAGCAATGAGACCAGGGATGAGACTGAGCTGAGTGTATTCATTAATCCCTCCAATCTATGTCCAACTTCACTGGGCCCTTTTTGCGCATATATGAACCAAAATTGCAGGGGGGAGACGCCCACGGTCTCCCAGTCTGTGATGGTCGTCATTTGCACATTTACAGTTGGATTGAATTTGCTGTCACTCTGCCTTGAAGCAATGATGAAAAAAAAAAACATATTCATGAACACCTATATAATTAGGTCAGTTTTAAGAGTTTCCCACTTAAAAAAAACAAAAAAAAAAACCTGTACAGAGGCTACCATTTTCCCCCTCACACTGTAGGTGTTACGCAACATAAACTGCCAATGCAGACAAATCAATAAATGTGTTTCCACCTCGTTTGTGTGTTAGGTGAGATGCCAAAGCTGGTGCACGGGATGCGTTTGTTGAACCAGGCAGATCCCTGCGCTGAGGTTCTGATCCAGGAAACGGGAGAACACGTCCTGGTCACTGCTGGTGAGGTTCACCTCCAACGCTGCCTGGATGACCTCCGAGAACGGTCAGTGTATGTGTGTGTGTGTGTGTGTGTGTGTGTGTGTGTGTGTGAAATCTCCGAAGGTCTCCCTGCGCCTCTGCCTGTATGCTCTTTACCACTGCGAGTCCTATCTAGTTCTTTCTTTTGTTTTTTTACAGAAAGTCTCACCTATTTTACTGGGCTCCGTACGTGGTGTCTGCTGTCCTTGTATTCCATTTCCATGTCTTGTCCATATGGTCTAAGTCAGACTGATTGCGTCTCTGTGTTTGTCTCTGTTCTGGCCTTCTGCGTAGTGCCTGTGTACATGTATTTGCAGGTTGACTAGAGAGTGTGTTCATACACTGAGTGACTCAGATCTGAGAGAGAGAGAGAAAGAGAAGCTGATCTGTTTCCAGTTTCACCACCACCACCACCACCATCATTATGTGGCTATTGTTACGTATCGACTGCTGCTGGTACAAATTCAGCTAAGGCTAAGTTGAGAGACCGGTTTCTTGCTGTTCCAGAGCAGCTTCCCTCGAGACCCTTTTGTATAACGCCAGCCCTCCCTGTAACCTTGAAGTATAAGTCAGGTATTTTTAAACCTGGGCCCTTTTTTCACATATTTTCAGACAAATAGGTACTACTAATAAGTACAAAAAGTTTTGGAATTGGTCCAGTAGATCGCCTCAGCCTCCTTGGGGGCAACTGTGCCCGTCAAGTACTTCCACTAAAAGTGCTTTTTTTTTTTTTTTTTTTTTGCCAGTGGCAGGCTCAGATTGTTATTCCGAGTTTCTTACAACATTATGGAAAGGATCCCAACAGAGATTGACCTTTTTGTTAAGTTAAAGAGTACGATCTTTTTCGTTTAACAAGAAAAGTTTATTCTTTTGTACGAATCCAACAAACAGCTTTAGAGGCGCTGGGTGGTGAACTTTGGTTCATTTAGACGGACCAGGCAAGCTGTTTCCCTTGCTTCCAGTCTTTGTGCTAAGCTAAGTTAACCAGCTGCTTTGTATTTACCGGAAAGATATGAAAGCAGCGTTGACCCTCTCGTCTAACTCTTGGCAAGAAAGTGAATAATCGTATCTCCCAAATGTTGAAATATTCCTTTAAGAGTAAGAGGTATAAACACTTTTTCCCCTACATCAGAATCAGAAATACTTTATTGATCCCTGGGGGGAATTTATACAGTACCAGTGCTCCCATTCAAGAGTAGAAAGTAGCATACATTTAGAAATAAGAGAACTACAAACTACTACTGTATATAGAGATGCCATTACAGCATGCAAGTACATTGGATGGCTTTTGCTGTATGTGATGCATAGGTGGGTAGATTAGAGACCACGGCTCTGCTCTCAGCTAACATTCCAAAAGGCTGCTGGTTGCAATGATGGGTGGAAACAGACAGCGTTCATTCCCGTTAGAGATCAATGACCCCCCCCCCCCCCCGCCCTTCAGCCTGACCTTCTTCCAGACCTCCTCTGCATATGTTAGCATTGTAAAACCCAGAGTATTGATTAAAAGAGAACACATCCGTCATTTATGCAATCCATCAAAGTACTGTGGCCCATCTTTTATGTATCTAGTGTGACTCTCTTTAAAGACTTTTTGAAGTTGAGGTTAGCACATTTTAGAAATGGTTACCAGAATCCTTATTATCCCACAGATTGCCTTGCCAGCTCATTATATCATCGGCTTTTGTACATCCCATACAGCGTGTAACGATATGATGTTGGCATTGTGAAAAGCATGTGTTCATCCGTTTATTGATACCATCTATTTATTCATGAAGACAGCTGCTCTGGGAAGCTGTATTCATTCATCTCAGCTGTTGCCATCTCAGCGGGGGGGGGGGGGGGGGGGTAGAAACCAGTCAATTCATGGGAAAGTCAGAGCAGCCGCTCCTCAGGCACACATTATATTAGATAGTTAGTAGTGTATATTTTTGTATGTTTCTAGTCCTGTGTGTGTATATATATATTCCAGCAGTTGGGCAAGTGACTGAGTAGGGTTTCTTTTCTCTACCAGGTAAGATGGCATTAGATAATATTTCACATTTCCTATTACCACAGTTGCTGTCAAACCCTCTGGTTAAACATCTATAGTAATCTGATCCATTACGCTTAAACTCTAATTGGTACATTTTGCATTACAAGAGTCGCCAGGCTTCACACACTGCTGGAATCAGCACGACATACCCTTTCCAGCGATATTGGCATCTCCAATGTTCTCCAGAAGGCTTAAAAATTGCTCCTCATACCTTCCAGATTGTGCCTCATCATCATCAGTTTTCATCTTCAGTATCAGCTAGACCCCTAGGTCGATGGGATCACTCCAGCCGCCGGAGCACGCCCACATACTAACATACTGGTACACAGCAATCGGCGACTTGAAGCGAATATGGACCAGGGACACTATCGCGTTGACAAACTCTGGTGACAGTGCAAATGGTAGCTGGTGCTACCTAATTCAGCATGAATTTTACATCAGGTGTTGCCTACGGCTACCCCACTGACACCACGGCAACAGTATACTCCAAAGCATGCTGAGGACTTTAGTGGCAAAACTCAAAAAGCTTTACACTGTCAGCACATTTTTAGCCACACCATTGATGTGGATCTCCATGGATGGCAGTGTTGGTCAGTCAGCCCACCACTGGTCCAGACCAGCCTGATTTCTCACCAACTATTAAATGGATGGCTATAGAATTTACACTCATGTTCACTTCAGGATGAATTGTAATAACCCCTGACTTTTCGGCTAGGGCCTATCATCAGGTCCAATTATGACCAAATACCTGCTGGACTATCCCATCAGCCCCAGCTGTACTTTGTGTTTAGTGCTAATTAGAAACTGTTGGCATGCTAACATGCTAAACTAAGATTGTGAGCATGTTAGCGTGCTGTCAGTATTTAGCTTGAAGCACAGCTATGCCTACGTGTTGCCTCACAGAGCTGCTAGCATGGCCGTAGGTTTGGAGTCTTGTTTGACATTAACATGGTTCTTTTGTCTTTGCAACGATGAGACTCTCCTCTTTCCAAAACCTAGTTTCAAATGATTCTAATTTTTGTATTCAAGAAGCTCACACACACACACACACACACACACACACACACACACAGCAGAGCCAAATTATGACATGTCTGAGTGGAAATAACAAAATATGGCGTGCGTAGCTAAGGCATGCAGAGGCTGTACTATCAGCCAATAGATAAAGTGGATGAGTTCAAATAATAGTACTATACTATATGTATATGTACTGTTGTTGGAGTTCATTTGAATTATAATGGTCAAATGTATTTTAATCAGTTTAAAAGATGGAATATTACAAAACAAGTAAGTCCCGCAAATCACTTGCTCTTAGAATTGACACATTTCTGATACGAATATGTGCAAATGGACTGGCATCCACTGCCAGTTTTGGTAGCCACAACATCATCAGCGCGCAAAACCTACTTATAGATGCAACGAAGAGACGGTGGAGACTGATTCAACCGAAACAGGTCCGGAAATGAGCAGAGACACCGAGCGACACGTTGACTGAAAGCAAATGATTCAATGAAGCAGGTTTTTCTCAAGGATTTCTCTCTCTCTCTCTCTCTCTCTCTCTCTCTCTCTCTCTCTCTCTCTCTCTCTCTCTCTCTCTCTCTCTCTATTTGGCTCCTCTCATTGGCCTGTCTCCCAGATCCTGCCTCACCATGCTTCATCTGATGGACGTCATTACTACAGTGATGAGTGGTGCCTTGTTTTCACCAGACCCTAGTGCCTGGCACTCAAGCTAGAGAGCTGAATTTTTGTCTCATCACCTCAGGGACTCTTTTTTTTTTTTTTCCCCTCCTGCACTCTCATGCTTTCAGAGGTGGCCTCTAATATGACATTTACTCAGGGGTGACGTCCATTTAGCCACTCTGCCATACAGGCCTTATTGCTGAGAGCCACAGAGATGGAAGTCCTCCTTGCAGGTCCCCCCCCCCCCATCCCAGCAGAGGAACTATCATGCATGAGTGCTCACTGGCTTCTTGGTCACCTCCAGTGATAATGGCACATCTTATGTTCGCACTTGTGCCATTTGGTAGGAGCCGCAGGAGGAGCTCTACTGCAGATAATGAAAGGATGCAGTGGAGGGGGTAGAGGCGGGAGGGGCTAAGGAGCTTCGTCTGAGATTTCTGGCTGGGCCCAACTGTGACAGTCCCCGGACCCTGGGGGACCACAGTCTCACCTGCCAAACATGCTCTCATCTGGTTCAATCGTGACTTCTTAATGAACCGAAAACCACTATAACTAAGCTCCAGTAAACCACCACAACCTGTGATTGGCCGAAATCTCCCGTCAGGGGCTAGATTTTCTTGAAATCTTGAATTACAATATACTGGAAGCTTATTATGGATTTTTTTTTCGCCCAATGTTGCCAAAACAAAACTGCCTACCCCAGCTTTAATAGACCAAAAAAGTCCATTTATTATTTATACCTCGTACTCGTACCCTAACCTAGATGATTACAGGCAGCAAAGTCAGACAGAGGAGATTCAGAGCAGTTTTCTAAACGCGATGCATCTCATATGCTGTGTGAGGGCTTGGTCTGATGAGCATCCTCCTGTTTCAGTCTCTATCTCCACACACACATACACCTATGGGGTGCAGGCACGTGTGTGTGTGTGTGATAATACTACTTGAAATACCCCTAACACGCCCAACATTTGATAAAAATACACTGACTGTATTCCAGCCCTGGACCACCTCCAAATGCGGTCCGAGCGATCGGATGTCAATGCGTCCTCCTTGGGTGCATTCACACCTGGCATTAGAGCTGTCCGCTTGTGATCGGATCACCCAGGTCGCGTGTTAACGCCTGGTGTAAGCAGGGCCTCTGTCCGTCACGTCAGTGTTAGTAAATACTGTTGCACTGTATTTGTGGGATTCGAGCTAAAGAAAGGAGGCCATGTGTAATGCTGCAGCTATGTTTAGAGCCAAGCCAGACAGCCCGGGACAGAGACGGCAAAGGAGGACGGGGGCTGGCCTGCCGGCTGGCTATTTGGCTGACGGGGTGGCTTCCTGATTGGCTGGGTGGATGGCTAGCTGGATGACAAGATCATTAGCTCGTTTGATGGCCCACTAGATTGCCATGGCGAGCTGGCTGGCTCATAAACTGGCTGATTGGCTGCCCGACTGACTAGCTTGGTCGGCCGGCTCATTGGCTGGTTAGGTGACTGGTTGGCATGTCGCCTGGCCGATGGCAGTCTGAGCCCTTTGTGACATCGCTGGCAAGCAGCCCTGACCTGCAGTACGTCACAGTCAGAATGAGGTCAGTGCTGCTCAGCCACTCGAGTGAGCACGAAACAGCTCCAGCACTCTGAGGGGATTATGCCCCACCCCCCCATCTCTCTCTCTGTCATCAGAACTGGGTCAGGTGCCAAGTATTCCGAGGCTGTCGTGATAAACAGTTCTCAGTAGTGCAATTGATTATTAATTGAGTCCATCCAGAAATCTGGGGATCTCAAAAGTTGACACAAAGTCAACCAGTACTTGGCTTTATTTGGGAAATGTAGTTCACTACTGGTGGAAGAACCGACATGAAGAAGGATTTTACTTATATAGAACCGATGCTGTACCCCCCCCCCCCCACAGTCCCACCCGACTGTGCTGTGATTGGCTAGTACTGGTTACTTCGACGGGCCCTTGTGATTGGATGTTCAGTGTATATACAATGATAGAGTAGGGGTCTCTTAAGAAAAAGGTTGGGAGCCACTGGCCTATATTAAAGCTGTGTTGACTGAATTGTTTTGCCACTCAGAGGCAGCGGAACAAAGCTGTAAAAACACTTGACATATTATCAACTTATGACGTTAACGTGGTGAACATATTCTAGCACACACACCTATTTACACATCCAGAAGACGTAGAGCAACATTAGCATTCATTTGGAGTCGTGTAGTGTACAGTGGCTTCCTCAGAGCTTTAACTGAAAGTAGCTGCCTGCTACTGCTGGAAATTAGGCCTAGAACAGAGTTAGGGAGGCTGGGAATCCAAAACAATGAGCTAAAAGAGACAAAAAAAACTCTGAGGGGAACTTGGTGTTGGTGATAATTCTCTGTAGATTAGGGATGGGTACTGAAACCCGGTATTAAACGGGTATATATGGATATATATGTGTATGTGTGTGTATATATGGATATATATGTGTATATATATGGATATATACAGTTAGGCCCAGAAATATTTGGACAGTGACACAAGTTTTGTTATTTTAGCTGTTTGCGAAAACATATTCAGGATACAGTTATATAATCAATATGGGCTTAAAGTGCAGACTCTCAGCTGTAATTTGAGAGTATTCACATCCAAATTGGAGGAAGGGTTTGGGAATTACAGCTCTTTAATATGTAGCCGCCTCTTTTTCAAGGGGCCAAAAGTAATTGGACAATTGACTCAGAAGGCTGCATGGGCTCGTCCCTCGTTAACCTGTCATCAATTAAGCAGTTAAAAGGTCTGGAGTTGATTCCAGGTGTGGCATTTGCATTTGGAAGCTGTTGCTGTGAACCCACGACATGAGGTCAAAGGAGTTCTCAATGGAAGTGAAACAGACCATCCTTAGGCTGAAAAAAAAAGAAGAAATCCATCAGAGAGATGGCAGAAATGTTAGGAGTGGCCAAATCAACAGTTTGGTACATTCTGAGAAAAAAAGAACACACTGGTGAGCTTGAGAACTCAAAAAGGCCTGGATGTCCACAGAAGACAACGGTGGTGGATGATCGCAGGATCCTTTCCATGGTGAAGAAAAACCACTTCACAACATCCACCCAAGTGAAGAACACTCTCCAGGAAGTAGTGTATCAGTATCTAAGTCTACCATAAAGAGAAGACTTAATGAGAGTAAATACAGAGGGTTCACCACAAGGTGCAAACCATTAATCAGCCTCAAAAATAGAAAGGCCAGATTAGACTTTGCCAAAAAATATCTGAAGAAGCCAGCCCAGTTCTGGAACAGCATTCTTTGGACAGATGAGACTAAACCTGTACCAGAATGATGGGAAGAAGAAAGTATGGAGAAGAATTGGAACAGCTCATGATCCAAAGCACACCACATCTTCTGTAAAACATGGTGGAGGCAGTGTGATGGCATGGGCATGCATGGCTTCCAATGGCACTGGGTCACTAGTGTTTATTGATGATGTGACAGAAGACAGAAGCAGCCGGATGAATTCTGAAGTGTATAGGGATATACTTTCTGCTCAGATTCAGCCAAATGCAGCAAAGTTGATTGGACGGTGCTTCACAGTACAGATGGACAATGACCCAAAACATACTGCGAAAGCAACCCAGGAGTTTTTTAAGGCAAAGAAGTGGAATATTCTGCAATGGCCGAGTCAATCACCAGATCTCAACCAGATCGAGCATGCATTTCACTTGCTCAAGACAAAACTTAAGGCAGAAAGACCCACAAACAAGCAATGACTGAAGACAGCTGCAGTAAAGGCCTGGCAAAGCATCACAAAGGAGGAAACCCAGCGTTTGGTGATGTCCATGGGTTCCAGACTTCAGGCAGTCATTGCCTGCAAAGGATTCTCAACAAAGTATTAAAAATGGACATTTTACTTATGGTAATGTTAATTTGTCCAATTACTTTTGAGCCCCTGAAATGAGGAGACTTTGTATAAAAATGGTTACAATTCCTAAATGTTTCATAGGATATTTTTGTTCAACCCCTTGAATTAAACCTGAAAGTCTGCACTTCAATTGCATCTTAGTTGTTTCATTTCAAATCCAATGTGGTGGCTTGCAGAGCCCAAATCATGAAGATTGTGTCACTGTCCAAATATTTCTGGGCCTAACTGTATGTCTTTTTTGCTGGTTTATATAAAGTAACCATTAGCCAGCTGATCGTTTAGCTATAAATACGGGTGCATTCATAAAACAAAGAACCAATAAGAGTATATATAGAGAGAATATATCAGCGGCAGGGACAGTGAGTGACTGGGATTACCTGTTTTCTGTTGCTCCTTTCCACATTACATGAGCACGTATCTGTCTGTGTCTTTGTTTGTCAGTAATTAGTCTCAGCCCTGTGTCTGCTCCACGGTAACACAAATGTAAACACAGAACTCTTTTTAGGAATGACCCAGTGACCCCTGGGTCAGCCAAGAAGCATCTGTGCTGTTCAGTAAAGCCTATAATACAGACAGACAGCCTAATCAGTGTGAAGGTTCCATCCCGCGTGGAGAGCCAACATGCTTTTTTTTTTAAACCACACTGAAACCACAAGTCACACTGACTTTAAACAATTTAGTTTTTTAGTTGTTTTTTTTTTGTATTTTCTTTTGGGACAAGTTGATATAACTGAGATTTAAAATGCTGTTAGGGGAATAACAATTCTCTCAACGATGTGTTTGGATTTAAAGGAGAAGGCTGGTGATATTGTTATATTATTATTTATGCTGTTGGCAACAAATCCTATGAGAAGACCAAAACCAACAATGTTTGTCTCTGTGGCTCTGAGCCCCAAGCCCTTTGGTTCTTACTGAAGACGTAAATCTTAAAAAAAAAAAGGCATATAAATATTAAGTGGTTGGGGTTTTTTTGTGTTTTCTTAAAGGCTCAGTAACTTTATAAAACCGCTGGGCATTGTAGTTTTCAGCAAATGTTAATCAAACAAGAGGAAATAGTACATTTATTGGGTACTATTTTTAGCGGCGGAGGAATCCACATTTGGTGCTCTAGTGGGTATTTTTGGCAACAGGATGGTGGATTTAGGAGTGTTGTTTTCACTGATGTGTTTTTAATAGGTTTCAGACAATGGACATTTGTGTTGTTTATTTATGTTGTTGACAATATGTCAGTATTTGCGTGCATTAACTGTCACAATAAGAATTATGGCCAATGAGCCTCTGTTCAAATTAAATGACATTGCTTGTTTTGTTTTGTTTTCCATGCTGTACCGAAAACAACAAACAACAAACCGTGACCCCAAAACCGAGGTTTATACAGAACCTTTTTGTGTACCATTACACCTCTAGTAGTGGATGCCTAAAAAAGAATTCCATGTCGTATTTAATGTGTTAATGTTCACGTTACACATCTTCAATCAATCCATTCATGAGGGTAGTTGGACTAGGGATAGTTTATTACCGAACCCGCCCGTCACGCCGCGTCACCCACCACCGCAAGTAAATTCTCAACCTGTAGGAAACACTGTAGGAATAAGATATCAGGCTTTTTATACACACATACTAGGATCAATTCATTGTTGGTTTTGTTTCTCTCCAAGATGAGGCAGTGCTCTTCCAGGTTCCTCTCTCCTGACCCCAGCACCCCCCAGATTCCAGAATCCTATTTAAAACCATACACACCCCCACCCCACCACTTAGCCAACCAGTAGAATCCTCCCCAGAGAGATATGAAGAATTTCTTCATTGCTTTTCTCACAAAACAGTGGAGATTCGGCAGCACATTGACACAGACTTCAGAGAGCTTGGTGTTGACTCCATTAACCCACTTCAGTGAAATGTCTTTGCCGACCCCGGAACGCACTGATGCACTTTCAAAATCACCCGCCTGCCCTTCAGACTGCGTTCCCACTTGGGGGTTTTTTGAAAGTTGTATTTCAGATGCTTGGTCCGGATATTTTAGCCATTATGTGTGTCTCTGCCCACACAGGCCTATGTTCCATTTTAATTCACCCTGACTGAAAAACAGTGTTGGCATCAGTGACATGGCCCTTCAGCAGTAGCAGCATTAACAGTCTCCTCTCTGGGCGCCTCATCTAATAACGTTGATAAAGAGGACCTGTAACCTAGGAGAACGTTTTTGACTGAAGAGTTGTCTTCTGATGCTCAGGTGACTAAAGTGGCGCATCCCTGCTTTGTCCAAACTGAGACATTTAACCAACCATCAGGCCATTCCTTACCTCCTGTCCTTCCGTGCTGTCACCTCCTCCAGACTTGACTACAGCAACGAGCTTTATTCTGGTGTCAGCGGGCGAAACATGCAAAAGACTGCAACTGGCTTCTAAAATGTATTTGCTCGCTTTTAAAGCCCTGCATGCTCAGGCTCCTGCCCACGTCTGTGATCTGCCAGCTCCCTGTGAGCCTGATCGCTGCTTGAGATCCTCTGGAAGGGGCCCTACTAATGGTTCCAAAATCTGGACTTGTCACTGCAGGTGACTGGACCTTTGCTGACAGCTTGGGATGAAACATAAATGGAGCTTGATCCGGCTTCAGGGTGGGCAAAAGCCAACAAAACAAACCGAAGCAAATCTAACATGAGACAAACACAGCCAATGCAGTGATGTGTAAACGGTGTGCACTTGTGTCTGTGAATGGGTTGAGCTGGCCACAGGACCAGAGTATCAGTGGCAGAAATCTGAAGCCCTCCACTACAGTGTGTTATTGTTCATATTAATATTTACAGCATCTCACGTGGATTATATCTGACCTTGCTGAGTGTTGTTTATGAGCCGTGATTCCTCCAGTATAGATTTAAAGCAGAGACATGAATCAGGGGAGGCAAAATATATTCAGTCTGGCTCTGAATGCCTTTCAGCACTTTAATGTCTTTTTTTTTTATTTGGGATACAAAAACCAGTTCTCTCATATATCTGAAATGGTGTTTTATTACCTGTGTGAAGGGGGGTTTTGTGTTGGGCCCGTTAGTCTTTCTGTCTGCAGTGTCTCTGCAGTGGACAGTTACAGTTTTTTGGTTTTTTTTACTCCTAACTAGCACAATAATTGAGATTTAAATTCTAGAAGTATGTTTGCCAGAAATATCCCCATTCAGATTCAGCATTGTCTTCTAGTTCATCAGCAGCAGCGTTTGTAGTCTGTAGACAAGTACCTCAAAGGGAAATAGGAGCATTTTCTCATTTGTACATGTCAGTTTCTTCTTGCGGACTTGCTCTCCTGCTTGCTCGATGGCCTTTCATAGTTGCTTTAATTGCTTTCGTATAGGTTGCAGTACGATGTGGTTTGTGTTTCCTGTTTTAGCGATGCTAGTGGTGTGGCTTAACTGTTGGATTGATTACCACTGAGTGTTTCATGGTCCCCAGAGAATGCACTGGTTTGTGTGATTTCCTGACATTTGATCTAGTGGCACCTTGAGGTATACATTTGTGATTTTGTGTGAAATGTCTAATATTGGATGGCTTGCCATGAAATTTGATACAAACATTCGTTTTCCCCTCAGGATGAATTGGTGATCCCTTGACTTTTCATCTTCAGTTCAAATATCTATTTGTCCAAAACTAATGACATTCCAAGATTCATTTTAAAATCATATATGACAAAGAAAAGCATCAAATCTTCACGAGAGTGGCAAAATAATATCGTTTTAGGAGTTTTGTGTATTAACTTTTGTTTAATTGTTTCAGCTCTACATTACCTGCTTAACATCACCATATTAGCATCGCTCACACTGACGTTAGCATTTACAGCTAGCATGTCTGTAGATTCTTAGTCTTGTTTCAGTAACAGGACTTTCACTTTTTCGGCTTTTTAAAGGTTTGCAAAAATTGAAATCAGTGCGTCCAAGCCCATCATTCCATTCAGAGAAACCGTGGTACGCACTCCAAAAGTGGACATGGTGAACGAAGAGCTGGGCAAGCAGCAGAAAGTAGCCATCATTCACCAGGTGAGTCAATCCCACAGTTACTGAACTGTAGTCCACGGCAACATGTAACCAGTTCATGAAAGCTTCTTTTTTGTATTGTTTGTATTGAAGCGACTTGTTTGACATTACCAGAGTGTAATAATTTGAAGAATTTGGCTGTTAGAAGAAGCTGTGGAGCAAGGAACCGATTTGTGGACTTACCGATAAACTCATAAACACAGCCTGCAGCATGTCGTGTGCATTTATGTGTTGCCAGGTGAAAGAAGAGGCCTCTCAGGGTCGTTCGTCTGAGACCCTGCATGTGGACCCTAGTGGTCTGGTCACCCTTACCACTCCCAACCGATTGGCCACCGTCAGCGTCCGGGCGATCCCCCTGCCACAGGGTAAGACCTGGACACACACCGAGCAGGTAAAGGTCTCAGTATGCTTCAAACAAACTAGGGTGGACGTGATGTCATCCAGGTCGAAAGGTGTTCATAATTAGTCCGAATGACATGTCATAGAGAGGGGCAATGCACGATGAATTGTACCAATGAGAATGATGATGCACATTTTCAGACAGTCTTATTCATTCGTGATTTTGTGCTCAGTTGTTTACATGAAGAGACAAGGAGGTTCAAACCTTGCCTACTTTCACACCTACACACACCTCACCGCATGAAATGGGCATCATTGTCTGATTGTCTTTTTCTGAAAGTTACAACAATTGCAAGCCCTTTGTTTGAAGCATACTGAGTCCTTAAGGATTCAGAGGAAAGGTACAAATAACGTGGAACAATTATTTCTGTAAATATTTAAGGTCTTGTGTCCAACATGCACAGATTGTGCTGAGTTGAAGTAGAAGCAGAGGTTAAAGTTATATTTAAAGTTATGAAAAGAAAAAAGTGAAATGCTCTCTTTCTACTGAAACAAACATGCAATGCATGTCAGCATAAAGATCACAACTGCATTGTACCGCCCATTACACATTTTGTTCATGTTTCTGAATGAAACCAATCAATGACCAGTGACATTCAGCGGTTTTATTCTAGCAAATAGGGGAGTGCTGTATACCTTGGGACCATGGGCGCCTGGTTATGCCCAAATGGGGGAGCAAACTTGGAAAAAGGCATGCTGCCCTGTAAGAAAAGTTAAATGCATCAATCTGGTGCGCATCTGGAGAGCAAAAATAAAAGGCTAGATCTATGAAGAACCTCGGCCTTCGACTGAGACCGAAACAATCGGCTCCCTAAAACAACTTTTTCTCCAGATATTTAAGGAACCAGAGCTCAGAGGGCTGATAGATAGGGCTACTCATAGAATCTGGAGTTACAGTACATAACTAACGTTCTACATCGTATAGGCTTCATCGGGCCAAGCAGAATATAGTCTGTTCCTTATTTGGGTCTCAGTTCGGTACCACAAGCACAGCCAAAGCATGCCGTGGCAAACAATTCGGCTGTTGACTGTTCCATGAAACCATGTCTGTAATGTTGTTTTTCCTGTCAGAAGTGACCTGTCTGTTGGAGAGTAGCACAGAGCTGATTCGGACTCTAGAGCAGATAAACCTGTCCCTGAGGGAGGGGAAGAGTCTGGACATTAGCCTTAGGACCCTGGAGGCCATCGCTGGACTCAAGGCCCGGCTGGAGAGCCTGCTGCAGGGGAGGAAGTGGAGGACTGCTGTGGAGCGTATCTGGGCCTTTGGGCCTCGCAGGTCTGGCACTGATTGTGGTGACACATAGAGTTCACATGGAACGTAACCTTCTGTTGATCATAAGAAGAGCAGACAACAGGGTAGCCTGACCTTTCCTAGAGGAAGTTTGGCCTTATTATGTACCTCAACTGCAGAACCAGGAACCAGGCCTTTATTTGAAGCAGGCCTTTATTCCGAATTTGCTCTGTTTTTATAAATGTATTTAATTCTATTTTAGTTCGAAGGCTTTGTTGTTAATGTAAACCCAACACCTGTTCCTTGTTTACCTGTTGTCTTGATAAATTCAGGTTAAAGGATAGATTCAGACTTTCTCATGTGTGCTTTAAAACAATAGTCAGATGTCCATTTGAAACTGTTTATGCTTGCTGTAATCATCCTTCCCCTTCATACTGGCCATTAAGAGGTGATGATATGCCATTTTTGTGTTTACAGTTTACGCAAATGTATAAATATAATATTTCTTGCCACTTTAAAGCGTTTAAGCACCTAAGAAAATCCTTCAGAATTAGGCTGTACTGCATATCTGGGTTATTATTACCTTGTAAACTGTTATTCACCATGTTAATGTTGTTGTTTTCAGGTATGGCCCCAACATTCTGCTCAACAGTGTGGAGGGCTACCAGCGGCCGTCGGTGTGGCAGTGTCTAGGCAGGGGAGACAAAGCTGGCGAGGCCGAAGCTCAGGCTGCTGTCCTGCGAGACTTTGACAACAGCATCGTCAGTGGCTTCCAGCTAGCAGCTCTGTCGGGGCCCATGTGTGAGGAGCCCCTGATGGGAGTTTGCTTCTCAGTGGAGAGGTGGGACATCCAGTCTTCAGCCCTGCCACAACATCAAGAATCCTCGGAGGATGACTCCATATCCCATGAGGCTTTGGCAGACAGCAAAGTGGAAGGAAGCAGTGAGGCATCTGCACAGGCGGAGGGAACGGCAGCAGGGCCGAGTCAGGCCAGGCGCAGGCCAGAGGCTGCATCGGCGGACTGCTACGGGCCGGTCTCCGGCCAGCTGATCGCTTCCATGAAGGAGGCCTGCCGTCACGCCTTCCAGGCTCAGCCGCAGAGACTCATGGCTGCCATGTATACCTGCGAGATCATGGCCACCGCTGAGGTGCTGGGTAAGAGAGCATTGTCGACAAACCGTTGCCCATGAGAGAAAAAAAATGTTCCCTCTTCCCTCTAGTGGTATCTATCCATGTAGAGTGGAAGAGAATGAAAAAAAATTCAACAGCAACATGTCTTTTCCACTGTCATTGTTACTCTGAATCATCAACAGGACACACAAATGTTTTTTATACGGGGTTCCCTCGCAAACTTCAGAGTGAGGTCTGTGGATTATGCAGAGGAACGGGGGACACTGTTTATGGACATTGCTGTTGTTGTATTGATAATTTACTAAATGGCACCAAAATGCAACGATGAATGAAGCAATGAATACGGCGGAACAATGCATGAATGAATGACCACCAAGAGGACAGAAACTTTTAACATTAGCCAGTGAAATTAACTTAACTCGCTGTTCAGCAGCTGAGAGATTGTTGGGAAGCACCAGGGAAATGCCTGAAACCATTTAATATTGTTCATGACCACTCTTCTTATTATTATTCAAATATCTGTATTGATTTTCCCATATATACTCCAAAAATAAGATCTACTTAAAAACATAAGAACAGATTATTGCTAGGCATGACAATCCGTAAGTGAAATGGTACTTCCATACAGTTTCTTAATAAATGGCACCTATCACTTACTAACTAAATAAAGAAAAGAAAGAAAGAAAAAATTGATAAATAAATAAATAAAATAACAGTAATAATAAAATATAATATATACATATATTCACACACATACATATATATATATGTATATGTATATTTTGTTCACTGCTCCCAGTAGACCACACACACCCAACAATGGACAATCCACTCTCATGCAATATAATATAGTCTGATTGTATAATAAATGGTGCAATATCTACATCTCTCTACGTGCAACACAGTATAATCCCTTTACCTTTATTTCTTTCGTTCTGTGAACTTTGTAAATTTGTAAATTATAGTTGTTTTTTTAGTTCTTGTAGCTTTAACGGCCTCATTGTTTTTATTTATTATATCTTGATTTTCGACTTATGTCTCTTGTTATTGCACTCTCCTGTACGCTGCTGGAACAATGCAAATGTCCCCACTGAGGGATTAATTAAGTATTATCTTATCTTATCTTATATTTTAGCTACATGGGTAGGTTAGCTACATTGTATTAATGAAAAGGAACTCAAAATAGGACAGAAACAGTTGCCCGACGTTATAATACTTCTGGGTGGAGCCCGGGGGCAGCGTATTCGAGCTGAGTTTGAGATGGGACATTACCTCCTCCACCCAGCGCTTGTGAGATGGCTCCTTAGCTTTCTTCAAACTAAGGAGTATCAGACATCGAGCAGGTAAGGTAGAGAATGCTATAGCCTCGGCCTGATACGTTGTTATTGGTGTCTCCTGCGGGACTACACCAAACAATGCAGTCAATGGGTTAGGATCAATGACACATATATTACACATATGTGGAAAGGTAATAAATACACCTGTCCAAAATGGGATCCGTTTGAGGATGTTGGCCGCCCAATAGTAATACAAATAACTGGGTGAAGACAGACCACCCTCCCCCCTTTGTCTTTCCAGATATTCTTTCCTTATTCGAGGATCATTTTTATTCCAAGTAAAAGTTGATGTGATCCCTATTTAATCCCTTTCATAATCACTCTTATTGATCTATAGCATCAACCCCCAGTCACAGGAAAGAGTAAAGTTTCACTCGGTGGTCCAGGTTTACCTTGAAAGGCAGCTGGATTCGCGAGATCGCAATAGAATCCATCTTGCAAGGCTTCAAGTTCTACGCTTCGGACCATTGGTCCAGACCTGTCAGAATCCTATTGTAGCATCATCTTCTCCCGACTGACTTAAGAAAAGCCTTCAGAATGGTTGCTCTGATTGGTTGAAGTTAGCCCGTGATAGACCACGATAGACCGATGGTTCATCCAGTCAACTGCCTTTACCAAACAGTTTCCAAGGACAACTTCTCAGGCCGAGTAAGTGAGGCGTTAACTGAAAAATCTCCCAAAAGTCTCCTGACTGGCTGTTTGAGAAGCACCGATACCTCTGATGATGCTGATAACCGCTGTTCAATTAGATTAGCCACTTTACTGAGCTGTATAGATTTATGCCATTAGTTTGGTTCAGTGGAAAATCCATTGTCAAATGGTCCATTTAGCTATAAACGTCTAGATTTAAGTTCCTCATGTCTGTCAGGCCGGCTGGAAATCTGTCTGACAGAGGTGGGGGGGCAGACTCATCTGCCAGAGCGAATGAAACGAGCTCGCAGATTCGTCTGGTTCCCAGGCTTGCTTAGTATTTGTCTTGGTCAAGATTGGGGTTTGTTTATGTTACTCCCAAATATCGATATGACAGTCTTCCGGGGACTCATGTGTTATTCATGTGTGTAATGTGTCCTGACCCTGTGTCTCTTCCTGGACCAGGCCGAGTATATGGTGTACTGGGAAAGCGAGAGGGTCGCGTCCTCCATGAAGACATGAAGGAAGGGACAGACATGTTCATCATCAAGGCCGTTCTGCCCGTCGCTGAGAGCTTTGGATTTTCGGATGAGATTCGCAAGAGGACCAGCGGATTGGCCAGTCCGCAGCTGGTCTTCAGCCACTGGGAGGTGACTATTATATATCATATACTGTGCGTTTATGATTATCAAGTAAGTGCAGTTCCTCAGGATCATCTTTATCGTTGAACAGACGGAAGCGAATCCCAAATCTTACTCGGCAAATAGATGTGTCATACAAAGATGACTTTAGATTTTGCCTTTTCAAAACGAAAATGAAAAACGAAAATTTTCTTAAGAGAAAAGGTGAACACAAACGCGAATAACAAACGTTATTAGGCAACTCGATAACAAATCATTTTCTCCCAGCTGACGTTGCAAACCTACAATAAACGAGCATGTCAAAAATAATAAGGAATGATGAACAAGATAAATGGTTAATGGCGTTTTTGCTTGATTTAAAAATAAAAAAATAAAAAAAAAGCAAAACTTGCATGAGCCTTGCGTCCATTGAATCTCTCTAAAATAACCTTATCATGACCTTCGTGAAGGTGGGGTTTATTGCAGCCCTGCTGTATTAGACCGCATACGTTTTAGCTAGGGGTTCCTAATAAATTGGCACCTGAATGTAAACATCTACAACTTGTCGACTTTTCGTCCAGTTTATACAAACGTGCTCTCACGGCAGTAGTGGACAAATGGGCTGTATTTGTTTGCAAGTGAAAATGGCTTTTTGGACTATAGCAACAAAACAAAAAATATATATATATATTTCAAATATATTTAAATTAAAGTCTTAAAGGCAACAAACTGTGCGAAAAGCAATACTTTCTGAAGCCATTACACATATACACACACACACACACACACACACACACACACACAGCTGGAGTGAGACTGGAGCTCATTATGTGGAGTTGTAGGTCAGCGAGGCCGTCTGGTTAATGAGATGGTTCCCTCGGGGGAGTTGGGATCAAAGCTGCGATAGACAACATGTGCGTTAGACCGTTATACCTGCCGCTTGGCTGGCTCGAGCCACAGCATGCGCACACACACACACACACAAACACACACACACACATACACACACACACACACACATACGTCTCAACGTCTTGGGGGCCATATGTACAATGTCAGCTGGGGTAATGGGTCAAGTCGTCTGTAAAGAGAGAGGTGATTCTCCACTGTTGCGCAGCCACGTGTCACAATATTTCCACTGTGAGCTGAATGTGTTATCTCAAGCATTGTAGTGTAAAGACTTCCACTCCTGGGTGCTACAGCAACATTAGGGAGCTTTCCTTTACGACGACATTTAGCAAATGTAATATCAGTTTAATTTCATTCATTTTAATTGTGCGGCGTTACTGCAGGGAGTGTAATCCAGACACAGCAGAAGTAAAGTTGAAACTAAACTGCAGAGTATTCTTTAAACATGACACAGAGTAGCCGTCTGCAGTCGTGGAGTCCCGTCAATGCAGCCTTTGTATGTGTGAGAAAGAGGGCTTGTTTGAAACCTCCGACTGTGGACGGAGAATATTTTAAGCCTCGCCATCCTCCACCTCCCTGCTTGTCTTGACCTGATCGCTGTTACCTCGCGCTCTGTGTGGGGGAAACTCCTCCGTTCGCTGTCCCAGTCAGTATGTGCCGTGTCTCTTTGGGTGCTAATCCTCTACATGCTCACCCTTTGGTAACATCATCCGTTGTCGTGGTCTCCACTTCCACTGCTACGCCGATGATGTCCTGCTCTACGTCTCCACTAAATCATTGTCACTGCTACTCACTCCGCCCTGACCGGCTGCCTCACCACAATTAAATCATGGATGCAAGCCAACCTCCTCAAACTAAAATATGACAAAATCATCACTGGTCCCAGATCCCTCACCAAAACCAGAAACATCGCCAGCTCCGCTGACAGCCCTACTCTGGCCCCATCCCCTGTGCCTGAATTGGACCAAAAAAGGTGCCAGTACCCTGATTCAGCAGCTGCATGACATGATCATCGCATGTGTCTTGGATACATTTACATTTGTATGCATATCTTGGTAATACAACTCACTTCATTGTTATCTCAATAGGAACCCTCGTCAGTTGCTAAAGTGTCTTCCTGATCCTCTGTTTTTTGTTTTTAACCCATTTTAACACGGACATTTTCAGAGCTGTTTTCTCAGCGTTAAGCTAGCTACGTGTTTACACACGCGGGATGCCAGTTGAGGGGGGGGCTGTGTGTGCAATGTCACTGTAACAATACAACTATGCAAGCATATCAGCTCCAAGGTTCTCTGTGTAAAACACATGATACTGGTAAAACCACACGTAGCTCGTCCGTCTTGTCATCATTTTAACCCTCGCCATCTCGCAGCACCTCGCAACACACACACACACACAGCGCCCCCTCCCACCGCCATTGTCTTTGGCTCATTGGAAGTTGTCTGACTTCATTTATGTGCAGACGCTTCCTCACAAAGACTTCTTCTTCTTGAACCCCCCCCCCCCACCCACCCCAGCCCTCTCAGCTTGAGGACTCACCTGCTGCTTAGTGCTGATGTCAACATTCCTCCCGACAGCGATTTGATATGGCCAGGATATTGGATTAACATATGAATGAGCGCAGAGGCAGAGGAGCGCAGATTCTGAGCGCTGTATTGTCGTGTATCTGGAGGGTCAGTGGCTCCTGGGGGGACGTTTACATTAGATTTCCATCAGAATGGAGCTTTTGTTCAGCCGCAGACTGAAGAATTGTGTGAATAAGTCTTGTATTGATCAGCCAAAGCATCTGTCTGACAGTACTGACAGTGTGTGTGTGTGTGTGTGTGTGTGTGTGTGTGTGTGTGTGTGTGTGTGTGTAATGCTTACTGTGGATTGTTGGATTTTGTAGGCCTGCTAACGCGTAGAGACTGAGCAACATATCGGCATGGTTGATATTTTTCGTGTTTTAGCTTATCACAGATATGTGTGAGTCAGTAAGACATGCTTGGGGCAGCTCAGGAACAGTTCTTTTGTTTGCTTAATTTTGTCAAACTGTTCGCAAGGTCAACAATGAGCCTTCATAGTAACAGACATTTTGAGCCCCCCCTCCCCCTTCTGACTCATGATTACTGCCACAGCACATATACATTATAATACACTATTTACTCAGTCAGTTTGCCAGTCGGTCGGTCAAGCGCTCAACTGTTGCAGGATGCCCCATCACCCCCCCACCACACCCCCCCCATTGTGCTCCAGCATATGCCGCTCACGGGTGGTATGCGTTGTCTCCCGTAATCCGCTTGTTGTCGTGGCTCGCTCGCTGCCATCTGTCCCGGTGTAACCAGAACCAGGTGCAGGACCCTGCTGTCTCTACTGCCGCTGTGATTGTTCTTAATGTGTGTGAGTGTGTGTGTGTGTGTGTGTGTGTGTGTGTGTGTGTGTGTGTGTGTATATATATGTCATGCATCAGTTTGCAGCATTGAGAGCATTTGTCTGGACCTCACCTATACACACACACACACACACACACACACAGTCGTGTTTCCATCACTTTCGGGGACATTACCTTGACTACACACTCACACTGTGGGGACTCGCCTTCCTTATGGGGTTAGGGTAAGTCTCCAGGGAATGAATGTAAATCGTTTTACACAATCACTTCCCATCAGATTTCTATCAGTCGTCTCCTCTCTGTGTCCCAGGTGATCAGCAGCGACCCATACTGGGTTCCCACCACCGAGGAAGAATACCTGCACTTCGGGGAGAAAGCCGACTCTGCCAACCAGGCCCTCAAATACATGAACGCCGTCCGGCGCCGCAAAGGCCTCTACGTGGACGAGAAGATAGTGGAGCACGCAGAGAAACAGAGAACGCTCAGTAAGAACAAGTAGAGACGAAAAACACACAGAAGACCTCCAGTCAGGTCTGTGAGACACATACTGTACACCGTGGACTGTGCTCTGAGGGACGGGTGTCGTGTCCAGCAGACATTTTAAAGTCAGCAATGACTTGAATGTCATAGACATATTTGAGATACTTGATTCATTGGAGTGAATGATGCATAATATTAAGAATAAAGTATGTATCACAAAGTCTGTTATCTTTTTTCTTTTTCTTTTTTCTTGCTTTATTAAAGATTATTTATTGAGAATGCAGTCTACATTTTCATTCAAGAATATCAAGGCAAGAGAATACAACGGATAGTGTCCAATATGGATAAACACACACACCAAGGAAACAAAAAGAGATACTCTTAACACCTCCCTCCCTCCTTTCTGCTCAGTACGCAGAATGTGACAATAAAGGTAGCGATGGACGAGGAGTGTCTATTATGGGCCTATTCAAATCAATCCAATCAAATGGCCCCATTCAATGGTAAATGACAAACAAATGTGTTGGAATTTGGATATGGACGTTATTCGTCAGTGCTTTGTAGATTGACTCTTGCATGACATCGCCATCATAATCAAGGTATGTTGCGGTACTTATTGCGATATTAGATGGCATTTTCATATCTTCAAGGACCGTAAGATAATCGTGTTAGAATACATTTCAGTGAAAAGACATTTTGAGAATAAAGTTAGAAATAGTCGTGAGAATTAAATCCTTTTTTACAAGAAATAAGTCATGATGTTTTTGAGGTTATTTTCCTCTGGCCAGTATACAACCAACTCCATGTCTCCATAGAGTACGTTAGCCCCCCCACCCCCGGACCTCTCCACTCTGCCACAGGTGCTGGTCACCTGCAGAGCATTACCATTCACTTGCACAGTCAAAGTAACAGAAAATGCAATGATGGTAGTAGACCAGTATTTCATGTGGGTTTTTAAACCACGTAAATACCCAAATAAATGTATTTGGGACTAATATTGCAGCAACAGAATATGTGCTGAAAAGTCAGGTGAGGTAAACGGTTTTTCGTAGCCACTGTGTGCTTCTTCAGTGCTTCTGCACTAATGCAATCAAACGCCACGCCACTGTCGAACGTGCTCGTGTGCAAACGCTCACAAAAAGCCTGGAAATAGCCTTATCCTGTCATCAGTGCCAGTGCAATGCCGGTTGATAGCCCCAGCCCTGCATGTCCGCTGACTGCTAATAGCTGGCGAGCTCCTCCTGGCGAGACCTCGGCTTATGCAGCGGAAGGGTGTCAGGCTTGGAACAGGTTACGGTCACGCATGGCTGAAGAGCTCTCTTTTACCGGCAAAATCTGGCAGCTTTGCTTTCAGTCAAAGTGGCTTGTGTTAATTTCCAAAGCCCCCGCCCTTCACCTCCTGCTTTTTGGAATTTCATTACACAGACCCCAAGGACTTTTTTTTTTTTTTTTTTTGGAAAATACAATTATGGTGAAAACTGGGAAATGAGAAGTGTTTTAATTACCAGGGAGGGGAGGCCAACAGCAGCGAGCTCTCTGCTAAGCAGCCGGGGCTGTTTACGCGTCACCGCAGTAAAATAAAGTCAACATTCATGTCATGCATCTATATGTTCGGATGTTTTCCTGAAGTGGTTTGCATATACAAATAGAAATAATGACCTCAGCGCAGAATAATGAGCAATCTGTTGTCACTTCCTCCTCCCAGCTCTCCTCACACCTCGGACTTTCCACGAATCTATTTTCTCACACCTCACTCACATCCACCCACTCTCTTCTCCTTTATTTATCTCTGTCCCTCCCCATGTACATACTCATTAGTGTCAGACTGATGTATCGCCCTGTATTGGCTTTTTATAAAGCAATCACAGTCACCGTTGTTCACTGCTACGACGGTGGAGATGATTTTTCCCCGCAATAAAGAGCTGCTTGCACACTTAAAGCTGAGATGAAAAAGGTGAAAGAGGTTCTGAACGTGAGGCCCTGTAGGGTGTCCAGGTGAAACTCCATCCTTATTGCAACACATACCGACTGTAGTGCATAGCATTGCGTCATTTAATGCACGTCAATTCATACCCACTGAACACACTGAATGCACCGTAATATAATGTAAAATGGCCACCTCCCTTGTGTACCTGTCCTATGGGCATCGAAATTTTATGATGGAAAATGGTACGAAAACAAGACAAAAACGTGGAGGAGCTCAAGTATGTCGGGTTGCCTGCACGTGCACGACCACGCGCTGCGACAGCTTGCGGAGCCTTTGGCATGGGGCAATGACATTGTCATTTCGGGCTCCAGAGGCACTCTGGCGACCATAAATCCAGCCTTAGAGATAGGGTGAGGAGCTCAGTCATCCGGAGGGGGCTCGGAGTAGAGCCGCCGCTCCTTCGCGTCGAAAGGAGCCAGTTGAGGTGGTTCGGGCATCTGATCAGGATGCCTCCCGGGCGCCTTCCTTTGGAGGTCTTGGTACTGGTAGGAGACCCCAGGGTAAGACCTAGAACACGCCGGAGGGATTACATATCTCATCGCCTCGGGATCCCCCAGGAGGAGCTGGAAAAACGTTGCTGGGGAGAGGGATGCCTGGACTGCCTTGCTTAGCCTGCTGCCACCGAGACCCCGCCCCGGAATAAGTGGAAGAAAATGGATGGATGGATGGAAGTTCATTTAGCTTCTTGAATCTTTTTCCGCTACCGCTAATAAGCAGCATCTTGCACTCATTAATGTTCTGTCTGTCTGTCTAACTTGAAATGTAAAACAATTAATTGAGCAATAAAGCGAACTCAGACAACAATATGTTCTAATTATGATCAAATCAATGTGCGGCCTCAAGGAGAGCTCATGGCCAATCCAAAGTCCAAGAACGAATCACTTTTTCAAGGGGTCGAAATCAATATGCAAGTCAAAGGGATATGAATGACTATGTTGCAAACCCCATACTGCATTTCTTCTTATTCAATATGCTTGTTGTTATGAAACCAGTTTGGGACAAAGTTAAATGTGAGCAATTGAACAAGTAGACCAGGGGTGCCCAATACGTCGATCGCGATCTACCGGTCGATCGCAAAGGTAGTGTGGGTAGATCGCATGGCATTAAAAAAAAAATAGACGTCAGCCTATCATCCATCCGCACTATGAAATTTGTCACTTGATTGACATACAGGGCAGCCAGTCTGACATCTGATCTTTTCTGACACAAGCGCACCAAGTGCAGCAAAATGCATCCCTGGCTGATTCCATTCAGTGCAAGTCATCAGAGTAAGGTAATGGCAAAAAATGTACAGAGTTATATTGTGCAATATGGGTTCATGCAGTTATGCAAGGTACACCAACATATATTGTACATATAAAGAATGCTCAATATATTTATAAATAAATATATGTTTTGCATTTTTTTAGTAGGTAGATCATTTTGACTTGGTCATTTTATAAGTAGCTGAATGCTGAAAAAGTGTGTGCACCCCTGAAGTAGACAGAGACAAGTTAAATACTTCTGCAAGGGGCTACATTATTACACAAGCAGCAAGTTTAATAAATGTGGCTTCCAAAAGGAACCACAGATAGAGGAGACATGCTGATTAAAACCATGGGAAATAAAGTAAAGGATCAGAAATAATTTCATCTGCTTTATAAAGCTTTTTGGTTTTATTGAGACGGTTCAATTGATTCCAAAACCGTCGAGGGTTATGAAAATCCTGAGAAAAGCTTTCTTTATAGTAGTTGAATTTTCTGGTCTAACATAAATTCCTCACGTATCTGTAGGTTTCCCATTCAGTAGAACTTTTAGATGGGCGATATCTGGCCCAAGCGTTATCCCTTCATCCCGAGGCTGGTGAGGCGTAAGCTGATCCGCTGTAAATATCTTCCTTTACCTCTAATTGTTGTCATAGGTGCATGTTAGAAGAAGAAGCTGAAGAAGGAGGCAGCAGAGGGGTACCAGGAAGCCGAAAGGGCTGCGGCTCTGGACATTATCGGGCTGTCTGCTGGTGGTTCCCATTTTAAAAAAAAGGGGGGACTGCTCAGCCTCCCTGGGAAAGCTTGTCAAGCATGTTTTTAGTTGATCTCTCAAGGGACAGTTGGGGGGAGGAGAGTTTCTGGTTTGGTGTGTCTGCTTTTTGCAGATGATGTTGTTTGGTTGGCTTCATCAGACCACGACCTTCACCATTGCATTTGAGTGTGTAACGACCGGGATGAGAGTCAGCACCTGTGAGGAATCTGAGGCCATGGTTCTCTGCCGGAAAATGTTGGATTGCCCCCCCCCGGCGCCCGGGTCGGGAGTGAGTTGCTGCCCCAAGCAAAGGAGTGTTCTTGTTCACAGGCGAAGGTAAAATCGAGCTGTGCGTAGTTACCAAAAGAACGAGGTTGCGGATACAAGCTGCCAAAATGAGTTTTCTCCGTGGGATGGCTGGACTCACCCTTACGGCCTTAAATCCTGCGCAAGCAGAGCGGTTCAGGCGCCTTTCAGGTACAGCTGCAGCGCGTGTCAAGACAGAATGCATTGCTTGCTGGTAAGAAAGCCACAAACCCGAAGAGATACATTAAGGCTCACCTCAAAGAAAGGTAGGTTCAATAAACGTTATGTTGCTTTTATGCCTCTGTGCCAGCGATAGCATCATCCACTTGGACTCAAGGATGAAGTGATTTGAATTTGGTGGCCAAAGATGACCATATTTCACGGTTGGTCGGACAATGAATTGGTGACACTGTTGATTCAAAGGTCAACATCACTGTGACCTCAAAGTTATCTTTAACATTTTTGGCCAGAACTGAAGAACTGATGCCGTAATTATGACAAAGTCTCACACAGATGTTTAATGGGATACAGTGATGAAGTGATGACATTTTTTACCCAAAAGGTCAAAGGTCACCTTCACTGTGACATCATAAAGGGGAGATTGTGACCATATTTCACAGTTGGTCAGTCACTGAATAGGTGACACTTTTGTGACCTCAAAATAGGTTTTGAGCAGTAATTTAAGAATGAACGACACAATGAGTAAACAACAACAAGCTAACAGCACAGCCTGTCCCCCGTCTCGTCCATTCCACCTTTCATTTCCTGCCTCATTCTGAATTTCATCATCAGAATCATGTAACTGCAAACAACATGTGCGCGCCTGGCTACTCATGATCCTGTGAGTTAGGAAGTGCACTGGACTAAAATGTTCATGGACTTCTTTGACTGAGATGAGACTAAAATGTCCAGGGTTCTGGTCAACCCTTTTGATCTCAGGACTAAGACGAAGACTAAATCTGAAAATAGCTGGCGAAATTAAGACTAATGTGTAGTTTCTTTGATCATGTAACAACTTGCTAGATTTTCACTCCAAATGCATTAAAATGTCTCAGGAAAATGTGAGATTAGACAACTGAGCTGTAGAGAAATCCTTTCCAAACAACACTCAACATTGGTCCTGACTCACCAGAGACAGTTTACATAAAGCAGGAAACAGACTGCGGTTTGTTGGTGGGCTGCTTCACGGTTCATATGAAATATTGGTCTGTTTTGGACTGTGGTGTTCCTGTTATTAGCTGTAAAAGATCTGCTGTCACACTGTGCACCACAGTGGAAGTTTGTAGCGTGAGGATGCTGATTTTAAAAGTAATAAATGAGATTTGTTGTTAGCCCTCCTGCGGGTCCTGTCTCCTCGCTCCACCACCTCTTTAGGATACTGTCCTGGGGACCCCGGGAAGATTAGCAGCCTCTGTTGCAGAAGCTAATAGGGATCTGAAAAGAATAAAGAATAAAGGACCCACATCTGACTGTGCTCTGAATCAAAATACTGCTATGAACAGATAGAAAATCCTTTTCCCATTCCCCTGTAGGAGAAAGAGGGTTCTTGGGAGTTTTTTTTTTTGCAGAATCAGCATGGACAGTAAAAAGAATACCCCAGCAGGTTGTAAAGAGTATAGAAATGTGTGGAAAACACAGCTGAGCAAGTAATTGTGTTGCGAGTGCATGTCCCTCATTTCCCCAATCCCCTCTCCAGCACAAACCACACCGGCTGTTATTGAGCCGAGGAGGCCAGGCACCCGCTCTCTGCGTGAGCATCTTAGCATGAGCTAGTCAGTTAGAACAAATTACAATATTTTCTCATTTTCCTCTAGTGATGTCTAGGAATTTGAATTTCAAATTGAATTTCTTGCTTTGTTGTATTGCACAAAAGGTAAGTAAGAAATTATGTATGATTTTTTATTTATTTCTTTTGTAATTTGGGCGAACTGGCCCTTTAAAGTTTGGCAAGAGCAACAGAAATAAACAGCTGCTTTTAAAACTGCACGACAAAGAAGTATCAGACAACGGTCTGTCTCGACCATTCATGTTTAAAGCTCACAGGTGCTTTTTTTTTTGTTTGTTTTGTTTTTTTGCAGCAATGGAGGCCGGGCCGAGCTGGGTTTTGGTTAAATTTCATGAAAAAAACAAAAAAACAACGCTGCACGCAGTGAAGTGCTGAATATTTTGGAGAGACAGGCGGTTGGTGCAGTGTCGGATTGGCGCTTTTTTCTTAAGAAAGCATAATACTGTCACGGTCACAACTTGTCGTTTTATTACGTGTTATGCTAATGCTAATCTCAAGGGGGCGTGTCTTACATAATATGAGCCTGGCCTGAAGGCGCAGAGTAGAGGAGGAAGAGGGTGGCATGCTGTGGAGAGTGCTACCCTCTTTGTTGAGTATTTTAGCTTAATTCCGCGTGCGTCTGTGTGTTGATCCATATGAACTGAAGCTGACTCCCAGCTCAGTGCGTGGTTGTTAACACAGAAAGGAGGACCTGAGCCACGGCCCACAGGTAATTAAATCCCCTTGGCCGGTGGTCACCAGCTGGCGGACTCCAATGCCGAAGCATTCAGAAGCCTCATTTTGACGAGAGGATTGATTTGGGCCGACATGTTCTTCATGGCACAGCCAGGTTTCAGTCGGACAGAATAAATCGATGTAACCGTATGATTTGAAGTCGTTCGCTAATACGGCTTTAGATGACAAGGACCACGAAGGAAGGAGTCGCATCGCTCTGTGTGTTCATGTATGTGCGTGTGATGGTGGGGATAGTGTTCGTTGTCCATTTTCCAGCCCAACCACATCTGGCCCCCCTGAGCGGCTTGTTGAATCTCCGCCAGGGTGAGACTCATTTCACTGCAGGTTTTACAGACTGTTCAGCCACTGCTCATTCACTTCCAGGTTTCTGATACGATGTCAGTACCGGCAAATGAATACACTGGCGTAAGAGGAAAGTTTGTTTGTGTGTGTGTCAGGCCCCCTGAAAGCTTCACACTCAGTGGATTAACAGATGACGTCTCCCTCCTCCTCCTCCTCCTGCTCTCCATAAGGCTTGTTTTGTCTGCTGCTATGAGGGAATAACCTCTGTGTCTATATATCTCCACATTCAACAGGCAGCCAGGGGTCTCTGTTCCTCTACACCCCCCCCCCCTCCTCCCGCCCGCCCCCCCCCCTCTCTCTCTCTCTCTCTGCGGAGAACAATACTCTGCTAATGTGTTCTGCAGAGCCGAGTTGATTTTCTCTCCCGGAGAAATTGCCCTGAAGGAGCTCACTGGAGAAGTCCCTATAGACACAACACAGAAGATCACTTACACTCTGCTGTCCATCTGGCATGACAGCACAGCACACACACACACACACACACACGCACACTCACATTCACATTGATGCCAGGACAGTGATGTGTTTAAGTGAACGCTTTGTCACGCTGGCTCTGTGCGCTGCATTGTCTGCTAGGCAAATCTTTGGCTGGCACTCCATTCATGTGCCAGCTGACTCTGCCTTCATTCATTCTCTCTCTCCATTTGTTTAGGCTGTGGAGGAGTGGAGTGTGTCGAGAGGCCAATTACCCGGCCGGTGTGCCAGCTTTTGCCAGGCCAATAGGCCAGTGTTAAGAGTGTGTGTTGTTGTGTGTTCTTGTAGCTCTATGCTTGCGAGAGCTGGCTTTAATGTTTTATTCGTCTACACAGTTCTACAAGGCCTCAGAGTATGAGCTTGGGGTTAAGGTTAGCAATGGCCACATCCTAAACGGTAATTGTGATCGGTTAAAACTGAATTTAAAAGACACACACACACACACACACACACACTAGTCAGTAACCTATGACTTTCTTTTCAAAGGAGCAGTTGATTCAATCTGTGTTAAGCCCCCTTTCAGGCTCACATAAACCTGGTTAACGCCGTCTCATGTTTGAATAAGTCACTTTTCAACATGTAATTAAACACGCTGTGTGTAACTACCCGCTAGAATGACACAGAGCGCTTTCTGATCTCGCGGCACTGTCATCGTTTGTCTGGCTGAGCCTTCAAGAAGCATTGCAAATCACTGCCGGAAAAAAAATATAGTGGGAAGTTTAGTGTGTAATGCCCGCCACTACACTAGAAGGCTCAAGTCTGACACCCTCTCACATCTAAAGAGTTTAAGGTTTTGCAAAGACTGGGGACCTTGCAGGGTCACTATTTACAAGTCTACAACTAGATTACCTACATATACATATACGTTGGCTGTGGTAGCAGACCATACACTGTATATACAGTCTATGATTATGACCAATAAAGCTCAGTTTATGTTGCATTATTATATGTACAAATATTAGTTCTACTACTTTCAGCAGTGAGTGACAGATGAAATGTTGTCTCAGAGTTCACATAATGCATATATTAGGGTTACTGCATATATATATATATATATATATATATATATAGAGAGAGAAACTGAGTACAATTAGCAGGTAATTAGCCCAATCAGCCACATACAGTATTTAATACACACAATATTAAACCATTAATCAAACCAATAACTAACAGCAGTAAAAGTCAGACAACCTTATCATACTTTCTGTAGCAGTGACAAAACATAAAAAAAAAAAAAATATATACACATATTAGCAAGTTTGAATTAAACTAAACCTCCCTGCTTTGGGGAAATTATTACACCAAACTCACTTTAAGAAATATAACGTATTAAAAATTGTCCGTAAAAAAAGTGTATTTCGACAGTCTGGCATCAATATAATCCATAAAGATAAACTGTATTTCTGTACAAACTTTACATTTTGAGTTTTGTCTCCACTCGCTACCAGCCTCCTGCGCTATTTTAGTGGGAGAAGGCCGTGGGAATGAGAGGCGAACTGTTTCAAAAATTACGTTTTCTTCTGTTGTTCGGTGGATCAGGTACAGGCTGACTTAAACACTGATTCATAACGCTGTTAATTCACCATCTATCGTCTGTGTGTGTGTGTGTGTGTGTGTGTGTGTGTGATGGTGTTTGAGTTTCTTTGGCCATTACCAAAGTAACCGCCCGGTTTGCTGCTTCCTGTTTGGTGCTGGAGAGAGCGCACCCATTGGTTGTTGACCATGTTCACGTCCATGTAACTTCACGAGACTAAAAAACGTCCGACAATATTAAACAAGTTTGATTTTATCGGAATGTCAAGACGAGAAAAATGCTGACTTAAGGCAGCTCGGGCTGAGTTTTGAAGACCACCTCACGTCAAGCGACCAAGATGACCGGGGGGGGGGGGGGGGGGGGGGGGGGGGGGGGGGGGGCGACATCTGTGTGTGAGTGAATGGGTGAATGAGACTTTTGGGAGCCGCGAAGGTTGAAAAGCGCTATATAAGTGAGACCGTTTACCATTTACCATTGGGCCCGGGGCGGTCATCAAAATACAATTTGTAACAACAAATGACTCTTTATTAGCTGTGGAAGGGACGCTTTTTTTCAAAACTTCCCTGCAATTTCAAACATGTTTCATATTTAGGAGTTAAAATCTGGGTGATTACAGTACTTTCCGAGCGGGACCACGGTGGCAGCCAATGGCAGAGACCGGTCTGGACAAGCCCCGGAGCAGCTGGCGGTGTTGCCAAGCAATGGTAAACATTGTAGCCCTTGAGGCAAACGCTAGCTGGCATGAAAAATCTCACCTGAAGAATCGGCAGCCCGTGTTGGCCCCCTTCTTTCCAACCACTTTCTCATGCAGACTCGTTCGGCCTTCTGCTTTTGTTTTTCTTTCTCAGTGCACACGATGTTTTACCTGTGTAGACATGTGAGTGATGAACTTGCCTAGGCTTCCCAAATCACTACATCGGCACCTGCGGCCTTTGGATCAAGTCATTTAAATGACCAAACATCCCAATCCGAAAATTGCTTTAAGATCTTATCTTTTGGACGCCGCTGACCGCCAATGATTACTGAGCATGCAACGCTGATGTGACAGCATGAGTACTAAATCTGTATCGAGATGACTGTGGCACAAATTCTCACGCCAGATGCTTGATGAGACTTGCAACTGGACAAATTCCTAAAACCTCGGTGTGATCCTTTGTCGTTAGGGGTTAGATTTATTTGAAATTGCCCACAAAAAGTATTTGAAATAAAATAATTGTGTGTATGTTTGTGTGTGTGTTGGCGTGCTGGGATCAGCTCAGGACGCTGACACACAGCCAGACAGACCTCGATGATTATTTGACTGTGTACTTCAGCAGTCCAGCTCTGGGAGCCCATTAGATCACATTGCCGCATGATGTGGGAGAATGGGCTCTGTTCCACTGGCTTCAGTCTGCCGGGGCTGAAACCCGAGACGCAGCCGAGAGGTTGAAACTGACAGAAGGTATAAAAGTTGGTCTAATAGGCAGTGATGAGAAAAGCAGACTGTCACAATGTGCGCTGCTGCTCTGCTTTCCTATACATCGATGGTTTGATGGATTTGGTTTGAGTTCGGTCGCCTCCGTCTGCATCCATGTGGTTTGTAAGTGAAAGTAATCTCTTACCCTCATCTTTTGTTTTCCCTGCTCTCCTCATCACTTCCATATGCAAACGGTCTGCACGTCCCCAACAAGTCTGGAAATGTTTGAAAGGCTTTTAAATGTCTTAGAGAAGTTTAAACACGAGTGTCTTGTACAGAGCTGAAGTGAAGCCAGATCTTTCACAAATAATGCAAATTACAAAAAATATAGTCTTAAGACAGTGGCGTGTGGTCTGTTAAGGGTGTTGGGGCGCCGCCCCCCTCCTGCAATTCCAATTGTGAGGTAAGTTGTTACTCTCACATAAATCATACATTATAACAGAAACGTGCGATGGACTAATAAAAAAGCGCTGCCTACAGTCTTTGTCTGTGTGTAATATGTTCGGCTTTCCCTGGTGGCCCCTGTTTGGTTGACACGGCACCAGAAAATAACTGGAAATGTTGCCAAATTGGGCGATTTTCCGCCCATTTAAGTGGCTGTAGGATGGTTCCATGTGGGTGAAAATTAGCTTGGGTGGGTTGACAAAACTTAAGCCTGATTTGTCATGGTGCAGATGTTTTTCTTTTTTTTTTTTCTCCAATATTTATATTATTTTCTGGCTAATAATTACGTCTTTGAACCAACCTGGCAACACTGCCCAAGTGGCAAGAAGAAGTACTGAAACGGAGCGGAAGGAGACCGACGGACAGATCAGCTTTTTGTGGTTGTAAATAGTGTGTGTGTGTGTGTGTGTGTGTGTGTGTGTGTGTGTGTGTGTGTGTGTGTGTGTTTGTCAAACTTCGACACGGATAAAAGAGGACAGAAGCAGTAGTTTTTTATTACGTGACAGTATGGCGGATAGCATGCCAAGATTTAGTAGCCCCACCTGGTGGAAAAGTCACGCCATGCCGCTGGCCTTAGAACATATGGTTACCCAACAGTATGCCATGCGGTTCACTTCACATGTCTAAATAAGGACCTATATGTATGCTTTTAGTGGCATTTAATGAACATCATTACCCACAAGCCCAAGACCTTTGTGGGTTAAACGTTACCAGCTTGACAGAAGAGGCCAGTCGAGTAAGCTGCAGCTAGTTACTTTTGCAGTGGCCACAGTTTTAACAGCATAATATTACAGCATACGGATACGTCGACTCTACCTTCATTTCCCAAGATTCCCTCGAGTTAGCTGCTTTAGGGACATCATCACAGGCAATTTTCGTGTACAGACATTTTGATGCGTCACATTGTGAAAATCACAGGTGTAAATAATCAAATGAAGGGTTCCATTTAGCTGCTTTCCGTTTCA
Source organism: Enoplosus armatus (assembly GCF_043641665.1). NCBI lineage: Eukaryota > Metazoa > Chordata > Actinopteri > Centrarchiformes > Enoplosidae > Enoplosus > Enoplosus armatus. The sequence goes on along the minus strand of NC_092180.1, from coordinate 29,701,402 downwards.
GGGTCCTTTGTATTGGGAGCATGCTGGCTCACTGGCACGCTGTCACGGCTTACCGGGACACTCGAATAGAACAGAGCCACTAACAATAACCGCAATGACAAGTCAAAATGTCTCCTGCGAAAAAAAGGCAGGATGAAATGGGACATTAAAAACAACCTAGTAAGGCTGTGGCAGCAAAACCCCTGAGTGTATTGAATTGAGTTAGGGTGCGTTTTACTGCTAAAGTATTACATTTTCATTCGTGTTATGTCCTCGTTGAATTGTTTCCTAACTGTGCCTAAGTCTTTTTTTTTTTGTCTTTTGCTGACTTACATTTCAGGTAGCATTGAATAGGTCCTAAAAATGTCTAAAACCTGCAGATACCCTTAATAACAAATCCAGTAGGTTCAAAAGGTAAAATCATGTAGGTGTGTGTGAAAAGCTTTCTGTGCTCTGCAGTACATTCTCAGTGGAGCACACACACACACACACACACACACACACACACACACACACACATCCTCTCACAAAAACTCTGTCAGGACTGAACCGGTACTGACTGTGCCAAACTCTGCGAGGCCAGCTTGCCCACGCTCTCTGAAGACCCCAGCCTGCTGGCGGACTGCTGTCTTTCCAAACAGCCTGAACTGAACATGGATCAGTTTCCACTAAAACAGCCCTCCTGACACACTGTTTCTCTACCATGAAACACAGCGCTGTTCCCCGATCGCCTGGATACGGGGGAGAAATAGGAGAAAGTGTTTCACGCGTGTTCTGTTCCTCCGCTACACAATAAGGAACAAGAAACACGCAGCATAGGTGGTGTTTGGTGGGGCCAGATGAGCTGCAGCACAAGTCCGGGACTCCGGAGGTAATGGATTGTAAAAATGTGTTGTCCTGTTATTAAAGGCTGTGACCTCTGCTGAGACGTGTGTGTGTGTGTGTGTGTGTGTGTGTGTGTGTGTGTGTGTGTCCATGCATGCAGTTTGTGTGAGAGTTTTCCTGCTTGTATTATTACTGTATACACAGACTGCTGAAGACTGACAAGGAATCCACAAGAATGTCATACAGGAAGAATGTTCTTTTGAGCCAAGTAGACTCAGTCCTGTGTGTGTGTGTGAGTGTGTGTGTGTGTGTGTGTGTGTGTGTGTGTTGCTGCGTGTTACATTCAGACTGGCTTGCTCCAAGCTGTGAATTCCCATTGCAGGCAGACATTGAAATGAGCTGACTTCCACTCTCATGTGCCACTAAAGGTAATCCACTCATCGGCACAAGTCACAATCTGCTGGCTTTAGTGACGTTCTGATGGACCTGCTGGGAAAAGGCCTGTGGCACACTCTACGTAATACTGTAAGTTAAGGTTTTTAAATAATTGTGACTGAGATACGTACTGAGTGGGGCAGTCAGTGCTCTCTTGTGGACAAGATCTAAATGACCTCAAACATGTCTTTGAGCATTTCTGTACAGCAAACTAGGGCCAAACGGACAAGATAAAACGTGATAGTGAATGAGCTTGTGGTTGGTAGGTATATTTTTCCTAGTGTCCAGTCGAAGCTAGTTAATCCCCTCCTTGACTCTACATAGGCAAAAGATTGATATCAATCTTCTCATCTCACTTTCTGCATGTAAGTGAATAAGCGTGTTTCCTAAAATGGAGCTATTCTTCTAAAGTCAGTAAAACAAAACAAATCTTTGGTTTGTTTGGACAGACAGAAGAGTAGATTTACAACTAAACAAAAGCATGATGCCCTCCAGTAATGCTGCTGGTCGCTATGAATCACAAGCTCTTCCATCCGCTCTGTGTGTGTGTTCATTAAACAAACAGACTTTTGCTCACAACGCCATGACAGCAGTTTGACGGCCTTCGCAAAAAACGCCAAATTTGATTTTACCCGGGGCAAAGCGTCAGCTCGAGAGTCCGGCGTGTGTGTGTGTGTGTGTTGTTGTTGTGTGAGGAGTCCCTGCAGTGAGGATCTGTGAAGGCTTTCGCGCCGAGCGCTGAGCTCCTGTCAAAACACTGCTCTCTGCGGAGATCTCTGCAAACACTCCACGACGTTTCAGAGGTTAGGGCTGGTTAACGGTTATTATTAGCAACAGTGTACAGAGGCAGAGAAGAGGCGCTGATTTTGGTGAACGCCAGGCACGTAATGGCTGCGGGGGAACAAGGGCAACGTTTGCAATTGACTCGACACATCATCAGATCCCTCCAACACCTGAAAGACTAAAGAAAGAAGCTAATTCGCTCCCCTCGATAGTCAGCGTTGCGCCAACTCCGACACGCACGAGATGTGTAGCGTTCACTGACATGTAGATGCTTCGTGTTCATGTAAATGTCAACTAGCAACGGTGTCCGCTAAAGTCTTCGGGTGTTCTGTGTCCTCCGCTCGCCGTGCACAGATCTCAGATACACGAGTTGATCACTCGCATGTAAGTAAATGCAAGTAAAACAGCGTTTATTTAAAGTGGAGTATCAGTAATGCACATGCCCATAGACTGTAGAAAAGAAGTGGACGTGGCCCATGTGACGTCGCCCATTGGTTTGTGGACTACCGTTTTGACACCTTTGAGTTAGGCATTTTGGCCGTCGCCATCTTGTTTTTTTTGGAACCAGAAGTGACCATATATGGACGAGAGGGTGGAGCTGGGGACCTGAGAACCTGAAGAAAATATGCACACACACCTATACCGGCAACCTGACTGCACCTGGCTCCTGGCTGCTAACAAAGTTAGCCTGTGAACGTACTTACCGGGAAAAAGTCATTAGCCGCCTCCAATAGTGTCTTTTAGTACAATCGAAAGCCACTATCATAATTTACAGTGTGCTGTGGTAGCGACTTAACAATCACGAGGTAGCCACGCCTGTACCAAGAAGCCAAGTAGAACCGCCCCCTGCTGGCCATTAGAAAGAATGCAGGTTTATGACACTTCCGCATTGGCTTCACTTTACAGACCCGGAGGCTGGTGCTTGGTCCAGCCTGGGTATCCACCCCATGACCAGTGGTTTAGTATGAATGGACAAACCCTTGTTGAGCACATGTATATTATGCAGACCCATCCTCCTGCTTTCACTGCCTGCCCCCCCCCCCCCGAAAATGACATTCTAAAGCCATTCATTACTCTTGATTCACGCCATGCACTTTCAAAACACCTGCAAGCTTTTGTAATCAAGTTGTTTGGCGTGCACCGGGCTCAGAAAGGCTGATTGTGTGACTGAGGATGCCTTTGAGACGAATAAATAAGCTCCGCTGACCCTGGTTTATTACTTGATTTGAAACAATTGGGGTCCATTTTTCCATCTGGCTGGTACTCTGTTATTCTCTCAACTGCGCAGAGCCTGATCCGTTCAGCTTGCTTGTTGGGATTCTGATAGACCGTATATTTGTCTCCTGAAATGGCTTAATCTCTCCCCAAGCTCTCTATCCACCCACTCAGCTACATTTATGCAAGTGTTGGCCTTATTTGTCAAGTGAAAAGAATGTGATATTGAAATGACCATTGCGTAAGTATTCTCTTTTTTAGCATGCAAAGTGGAAGCAGTATTTTGCATTTTAAAGAGCTAGAAATTATCTAGAGTACCCTTGAGCTTCCGATTCATTTGTTCTGAAACCACACGCTTAGTGCTTAGCAAACTGTCATTTGAATACATGCATTTGATATGTTAGCACGTTTTATATGCATATGCTCGCTGTCTTTCAATGGGAAATCATATCAGTGTGAACGCTGAATGGAAGCACAATTATTCAGTGAGGTTACAGCAACAGCCAATTAGGAAACCCATCAGTGGAAGGTCGCACGCATGAGAGATGGGATGAAATTATGTTGGAAACTACTGTTTGTTTTAAGATGGGTTTTCTGTTCATTTTTTTTGTTGCTCAGCCTCCAACTGTGCTCCTGCTGAGAGCAGACTGCGGAAATACTTGGTGCCTCGCAAGGTGCCTCGAGGCTCCGATCCCGGATCAGCCTTCGCACTCTCAAATCTCGAACCAGGGAAGGTAAACAAGATGAAACGACCACAGGTTAGCAGATCAGTGTCCTTCGCAACTGTGAGTCCAGTCTGGCTCTCTATCAGACTCTTGTGAGACGCCTCCCAGGCAGCTTTTTCCTTATGTCATCACCTTTACGGATGCAAAAGACTCTTTCACTCCAACCGGCCCGCCTACACACTGTGAGCCAGAGCAGGAATGTAAAACTGGAAGATGTCTCTTGTGATGGAGGAATGAGGAAGGGATGTTCAACAGTACTTTGATTGATTTTTGACCTTGTTCACTCTCTGTACTATGTTACCACTGTATCATCCCTCCGACCCCATGAAACCTGGATACCAAGAAGTTTCTTTTTCAGGCTTCCTTTAGCCAACAGAGCATGAGCATTGGAACCTTTCCTTGGTTGTACACATGAAGGGCACATGTTCATGACACGTTTTCATCATCAGAACTCTGTGGTGTCCCTTGCTCGGATTGCAAAGATGGAGGTGTGACACCGGATGATCAACTGTCCTTTGCTGCCAAAAATCGCTGCGACAACCCGCTCCTGCAGATTCATCCTCCTATAACATCAGGAGGATACATCTGATACAGAATGCAGCAGCTCAGTCTTCAACCTACTCAAAGTTATCCCACACTACACCACTCCTTCGCACCCACCCACCCTGCACTGGCTACCTGTGGCTGCTCGAATCAGATTCAAGACACTCACACATGCCTACCGTGCTGCAAATGGGCTCAGGCCCATCCTACATCCAGGACATGATCAAACCATACAGCCCAGCCCGTCCACTCTGCTCTGCTACTGCCAGCTTGCTGCCCCCTCACCTCGAGATGCTTATCTTCTTTCTTGTCAAAAGTTAGATGAGAAGATGGACATATACCACTCTAATAGTCAAAGGAGTGAAAGTACAGAGATGGAGGCGATTAGTTTAGCTTAGCATAAAGACTTGGAAGCAGGGGAAAACAGCCGTGCCGTTTTTATCTGTGTGGATTGAACAAGTAAGATACAACATGTCGGTGTACTTTTGAGGTTTGGAGCGAGTGGTTTAGAGGTGTAGGCACAAAGACGATTGGTTAGGTTGGTGAGGGAAAGATCATTTTTTGTGTTATAAGTACTTATTTGGTGGTTTGTGTTGAAATACAATGTGTGAGGGTTAAAAGAGATTCGCCATCATGGTTACAATAATAGCCACGTGGTTATGGTTACGATTGTGGTCGCAAAAAAAATGTCAGTAGGAAACAGGAAACGAACAGCAGTTTGATGTTTTATTGACCCATCCATCCACCACAACGTCCTCCCTACATTAACTTTGCCGTTCTACAACAATGTCACCTCACTTCCTCCTTTGCTGCAGTCAAAATGACTACAGCTGCCAGAGGGCTTTGTCATTTTAACGTCAACATATGTTGGCTCACTAGCGCTGGCTAAAAACGACTAAAGCTGTCGTTCTTCTTGGGAGGACAGTGTCTCTTTTTAGTCTGATCTCACTTCAATTTGTAAATGGATTATATACTGATCTCCAGTGGTAAACGATGTGCTTCGAGCTGACAGAAATATACTCCGGTCTGTTAATGGTGTTCAGAGGCTGCTTGGAGTAATTGCTTCGAGCCTCATGGGCTGCTATGGAGCTTTGACTCCCAGTAAGAGAGGATGCTGTAGGGCTGGGCACTCTTACTGGGAATGTGTTTGTGTGTGTGTGTGTGTGTGTGTGTGTGTGGGTGGATGAGTAGGTGGTAAGTGAATAGAGAGAGTAAGTGGGAGGATGGGGTAGCAGTGCCTTGAGCATTGCTCGTGTGTGTGTGTACGAATGTGGCTGACAGTTATGACTGCAGTGTTCAGTACATGAGATGTTGGACGACTGGCCGTGGTCATGTCGAGAATTCCAACAAAAAAAAAAAAAAAAAGGAATAGCAGAAAGCCCAATGGAAAGCAAGAGAGAAAGAAAGAAGAGGGTATTTCTGATTGACTTTTAAAACACATCCTTCTGTTTTTGCTTTGGCCACCCCCCTCCCCCATCCTTTTTCCAGAAACTGAAAACGGAGCTTTTACAACACTGTGGATTGGCGATTGCCACTGATATGGGTGTGTTGCAGCAGCTGTAAAGGGGGGGGGGGGGGGGGGGGGGGGCACCTGTCTGTCCTGTTTATTATGATCCCTGGCTTTGAATGTCATTGGACAGCACAGCTGTTGTCATTGCGATATCCACTAATACTCTCAGACTGCAGAGTTTAAAAGTACAGTTACCTGACTACAAAAAGATCAAAAGGCAGTGAAAACCATAGAAACAATCACAATCTATTAACCTTATGTACAACACATGTATAGGCTAGTTTTGCACTGAACTGAACGTAGCTTTGACTACCAAGAGACTGAACGTACTACTGAACTGGAGGTAGTTTGAATCAACACTGAACGCCGGGCCATGTGAGCTGTGATGCATTCACTTACCCGGACTTGGATACTGAAGTGCATTTGAGCTTGCCAGAAAAGTGATTTGTGATTCCCACCTCTAGTGTGTTTGGATATAAACTACATAAACAAGAGTCAAGAGGTGAAAAGAGAAGAGCTTGAACCTGCCAAACGCCAAGCGGAGTAACTTTCCATGACTGTCAAAACTGTCCAGTCCTGTATCCCTAGAATTATGCTCATGTCATCCAGGAAGTAGTCAAGACCCAGTCACACACAGATACTGGCAAAGTAAAGTTCACCCTCGCAAAAATAGTTGGCGCTAGAGGCTTGATGAAGCAGTGAGTACTTCCAGGGCTAGTTAAACTGTATGTGACAAGCTAACCGCTAGAAGTAGCTATTCACAATATCTCTCCAAGGTAGCTGGCTTGCTAACTGTGAGTTAGATAACCTAGCTAGCGCACAGTTTGTAAGAATATGTGACTTCTGCCTCATTACTGTCTGCAAACCTCTTTTGTAAAGCAGTTTATACTCTTGACGGAGCGAAGTTAAAAGTGGATGCTGCCACTCAGCGGATAGGTTATGATAGCTTCCTTTGTTTTGGACCGTTTCCTCAAAGGTCAACACTGTCAACAGCACCAATTCGCAATTTCGCAATCCATTTTGTTGTTGTCCTACAGGCTGTGAAACTCCCCCCAACCTGGAATGACCACTACATGTTGTCAAGCTTGATAAAATGTGAATACACATGACATATAAATACAATGTTTTAGCGGTGAAACACAAAAACACACTTTAAGACAGCTCTTTTGAAAAATTGTTGTTTTTTTGTTTTTTTTACTTTCCATTATTTTCACGTTCATTGGCGGCCACATGTGGCCACAAAGAGAACGTTATTAGTACAATTACAGTATATTTCAACAGTGAGGTAAATTGTATATTGTAAAAGACAAATATGATATAAAACACCACAGGTAAAATAATAATTCCATTGAACAAAGTATTAATAAATAAGTGCATAATAAAGGAGTTATTAGCCTTAATAAGTCATTGTCCTCGCTTTAGAGATGGTAGCTGCAAAAAGCATAGTTACCTGCTAATAAACTCATTATAAAGTTTTAAACCTTAAACAAATAAAAAGCTTAGTAAAGGTTTAACAATGCCAGAATAGGTGTTAGTCAGACTCCATAAGACTCCATTTGTAATGCTATTATGAACAATTAATTATAACATTCTAAAGCAGTCTATAAATTGTTAAAAAAAAAAAGTTTCTGATAAGTGCTTATAAATGCATTATAATCTAACAATAAACGTGTTTGTGGTGCTATTACTAACACTTAAATAGTCTTATTAACACATACGAATATTAATAAGCATCTTATAAGGACTTACAAGGAAGGGCCTTATTACCTTGTTACTAACACTTATTACGAGGACCCGATTATAGAGTCTTACCCATTTTCTATGTGTGTGTCACAAAACAATGACTGAAGGTCTGTTTGAAATGTTCTTATAATGACACTTCACACATGTAATTGACCTCGGGTTCATTTGCTCATTTTTTTTAACTTTTTTTATGGTTTAGTGTGTGTTGAAAGTGTTACAAAACTCAAGTGCGATAGTAAATGTACATGCAACATGTACATTACAGAGGTCTTTGGGTGAAAGAATGTAACACGCAGTCTCTCGCCATTACCTGATCAGATGGAGATGAGGCTGTTCTCCCTCTTTGAAGGGCTTTTGTGGGCTAGTGCTGAGTTTTTCAGGCACGTTCAAACTGAAAAATTGTCTACTCTTTTTTTTTCAGCTCTTTGTCTGTCAATCCTCTTAAACAGGTAAACAGTAATTGATTGCCTTCATGTGAGCTGACATCCTCCAGGTCAGCCGACTTCCATTCCTTTATATATACACTCAGTATTCTAGACAAAGGAGGAGACAAGGAGAAGAACAAGAGTGTTGGCCATCCACTGTGTGCTGCTAGGTTGTCAGATGGTGGCCTGACCCACATGGAGAGAGCGGGCCCAGCATTGAGCTGCTGTAGTGCCTTCCTGTTAAGAGCTGAGAGGCCGGGAGACTCGCCTCGTCCTGGATCTCTGCCAAGCAGCTAATCAATGCAGCTTGGAGTCAATAGAAGCGAGAATCGCAGCTCCTTTTCTTCCTGTCTGCCCATCTGTCTCTGCAGAGCAAGGATATGCAACAGCCATCTTGGAAATTATTCACTATTGTTCCCTCATTTCACCTTTTGTTTTCAGGACTCTCCCTGTTTTTCTCCCCAGTCTCCACTGAACACAAATCTGCTCTGTCTAGGCCACCCCCCCCCCGCCCCCCTGCCCCCCCATATGGGCTCGCTGGTGTGTCATCTGGGGGAGAGGGAGAGACGCTGTGCTAATTTCAGTGGCTCACCCAATTCCACACTGAATGAACATAAAAACATACGCAACATGATACTTGTTTACGCTGAAGGGCATGAGGCCAGATTGCTGGAAGACAAACCAACGATATACTCCTGTTTCATGCCGTGGTTAAAAACCAACAGGCAATACAGTTCAGTTTTCCCCTGCAGAGTCTGTTTGACTTGCTTGTCTGGCTTTAGTTCTGTTTCGTTCCTTCCTGACTGCCAGTGGCGGTAAGCAAAGTGGATATGTCTCCTTGTGCCCCATGCAGGTCAACGTCTTATGTATACCTGCGTGTCCCAGCTATAAATATCACGTGATAGCCCACCCTCGGCCTCTTTCATCTTCCCGCTGTTAGCCTGCCGTTTACCGCTGGTTAGATCTGCGTTTCGGTTCTGTATTTTGCAGGTCCAAGGGAGGTAAGCACATTCTGTGTTTGGCGTTTGTCACCCTGCCTGTGACTTTATGGTCCAAGCGCTTCTTGTTGCCCTCCGAGGCTGTGGTTGATGGGCTATCCTACCTCTCCCTTTTCTTTTTTTTTAGTATCTGGAGGTTTTCGAGTATTCTTGTCTTTGTGCTGGCTCGCTCACCAGCTCCACTGACTTAAACAGTCTGTTGTGTTAATTAATCCCTCCCATTGCTAGATGTTCCAGTCGCAGGCAGTCGTTAGCCCGCAGCTCTCCTTTGAATTTCCTATTGTTCATTTGCTTTCAAAAGACAAGCGGCCAGAAGTCTGTCCTTGGCTAGCTGCTGAGATATTGCTGGAAGTTCTGATCGCGTTCGGTGGCCAGCCACAGTTCTCGCTTGGATAACCTGGCTACATTCAGGTGAGCAAGCTAGCAGCAGGTTGGGTTACACTGCAGTTTTAGTAGTAGTAGGCTAGAACAGGGTCGCCAACATACGGAGTGAGATTCTGATGCCATGGGCTCGATCACGCGCACTTCATCACACGCACATATTTGGACTCAATTCACCATCAGGGTTTAAAAAAAAGTATGCAGCTTACACATGTGGCAGGAGCTTATATTCTAAGATTCAAGGATAGACCGGACGATGCTGGTGTGGGCCCCGAGTGTCTGGGTGTGGGCCACCTTAGAGAAGCCCTGTCCTGACCGGCGCATCAACTGCAGCATTCTGCCAGTGAGGAAAGGCTCAGGTGGGAGACCGCATGTTTGGAGATGACCTTCCACCCTCTGGCTTGACTCATAGAAGCTCTGAATCCCGTGAACAGCAGAAGCCCAGAGGCAGGCCACAGGAGGGGAGCACGAGCAAGCGCTCACTCACCAGGAGATTGAGGCACCACGGGCTGAAATACATCGCCCACCCCCTCAGGTGGCTAACTGAACTCCTGAGCGACCCGTTCCCGAGACGCATGGGTTTTGAACACAGTGTCACAGGGTTACAGCTTGCACTTCTTGTCACAAGAGACAGCAACACTCGTGGACAGTAGTACACCCACATCCAGGAATTCACATTAACCATAGTTGCCTTCGTAGGTAGGCTGAATAGGCTGAGTGGCTGCACTGTTCTGTGCTAATGCATTATCTTTGCATGTGCTCATGTTAGTAGTTTGGGCAATTCCCTAACTACTTTTACTTTTTGACCATGTTATTCTAAATATAACACCTTTCAAACTGCAACTCACACTGCTGCTGAAAGCTGGTTTACCATGTAGGTAACGTGGCCATGGAGCTGGAACAGTTTATTTGAATGCCAATTAGTTGTTAACCTTGGCAAAAAAATACTCTTCCTGGGGTCCCTTTCCCTAGTGTTGGTATTAGGGGGTTACTGACTGCGATGGATGCAATAATTCATCGTGGTGTTTCCTCTACTTCCCTGACATGAACTGCCAGTGATGGAAAGTACTCAAGTACTATACTTAAGGACAATTTTGAGGTACTTTTTTGCATTGCCATTACATGCTATTGTATAGATTTTGCTCCACTAATTTAATTCAATTTAGCTATTGTTACTTTGCATATATAGATTTTACTCACAGTATGATGAGTAAATAAAACACAATGCAATGTTCCTCACTACCCACTAGTACATAAAGTAGTTAGCTCCACCTTGGCATGCTACAATGAGTCAGTAATAATAATGCAATGATATAACATATATATCAAATATAATCTTCTGGAAGGTTCCATTCTGCAAGTAGTTTGCTGACAATACTTTCTATCTTTGTCACGGTTTTCATGAGGGTCAGGGCAAAAGTGGGGCAGCTGTGCCATCTGACAATGCAGCAGGGAAATGAACCTTCGTAACGCTGATAGCGGTTTCAGGGGACGCAACAAAAAACAAAGGAGGTTACCTTCATGAGTGTTTAATTTCTTGTCTTTTTCTTTTGGATTGCCCATTGATAACACTGTTTCAGTATTTCATGCTGAGGCATTCAGAAATCCACTTGATGCTAAGAGATTCCGTCCTTACATTCTCATCTTCCATACATACTGTATACCCTTTACCATGTTAAATCAGTGAATCTGTATGTCTCCAAAAGACAAAATGGAGAATGAATGTGTGTGAGAGAGGCCCAGAGTGAATTATGGCTTGCACAGTCCATCATAAGAAATAATCATCTTGACTCGTCTGTTTAAATGCGGTCATGTGTTCACATGATTGTTGTTAATGTGCTTTATTTTAGTAATGGGTGTCTTTAATTGAAAGAAAATATGCACACATGTTATGTCCTTTGTCCTTTTTTCCACCATGCCCCACTTTTGAAATACTGTACACTTTACATTTGAGTAAAATACGTTCCTTCCCCCCTTCCAGCGCTGGTCACCTGACAATGACTGTGATTGATTAGTCTACATCTTCAAAAGGCAATGTGGAGTATTGGCCTACATTTCCAATTTGGATTTGACCCAGAATACATTTTTCAGAGTAATCCAACCAGCACTGGTGGACCCAGTGACACACACACACACACACACACACACACACACACACACACACGCTCCAGAGGAGTTCAAAGTAGCGACCAGACGCAGTCACTTGGACAAAGACTGGATTCATGCTGCCAAACCTGCTACAGTCAGCTTCCCATTAAAAGAAAAAAAAAACAAAAAAAAACAACCACCTTTTTCAAACATGGCAGTAAATTAGGCGCTTGTTTCAGTGCAGGCCTGGCTGCTTCCGAGTAAAGGGTGGAGACCGCTTCGTGCTCTGCACCCGAGGTTTCCCACAGTTAGTTCAGGTGGAAGTCCCCCATAATTACACAGGGGTTAGCAGAGGCACCCAGTCGGCACGTTGGCTCGAGCAGGAGGGTTTGGAGCCGACAGCTGCATGATTAAAACATTGTTGTAAATTATTTAGAAGCAATACTTGAAGTGACGAATCATTAAGTATCACAGTTAGAGACTTTTGAAGGTTGATACTTCAATCTTTGAAAGCCACTTGGGGCCACAATAAGCATGTATTATTATTATATTAGGTTTAAATTTAACAATTTTCACACCTATAAATTTTTCCATGTCTGTCCAACTGTATTTTGCATCCGTCAGTCCCTCTGGAATTTCATTTGTGCTCACAGCAAAAAAGAGAACATTTGACAACAGTAATGTGTCTTTTTTTTCTTTGAAGGCTCTAAATGGAGCTTTCTGAATTCTGAGAAAATAAATAGTTATCTCGGATCGGGTTTGAGACTTCAGATTTACAACATGAAGCCTGATTTATGAATAGGAGGTCTGAAGTCTGAAATACATGAGTATTTACCAGGCAGCGCCTTGACAGTTAATTTGCACCTGTAGTCACTACACAACTATAAATTGAGAAATGATAAAAGTAAAGTTACAGTGAAAAAGGGATAGAAAAGAAACTTGTGGAACTGTATCACATCACTTTGTCCATTACAATCAGAGGTGTCAAACACCACAAGCAAGTGAGAATTACTCTCTAAAAACATCTGATTATTCATGAATACATATTTGAGTAGATTTTTTACCATATTTTAAATTTCATTTTGAAAATGCTATATTTTATTTTTGAATTTTAAACATGAGTTAATGTGCTTTAAAAACTTCCCATACTGAATATTTGATATCTCTGAATGATGTGACAATGGTAATAATGATAAGGGTTCTTAGGGAGTGAGTCTATTAGTACTAGTCTACAACTTGTGAGGCAATAGTTAATATGTGAGTGAATAATTCCATGCATGTGTGCAATTTAGCAGCATCTAGTATTAGGCAAGGCCCAATAAGTCTTAAGGTAGACAAGGAAATTGTAACCATGACCACAACCACCACAAGCTTTCAATTTGTTTCTTAAAAATCAAATTTGAATTTAAAACCACTCTCGAGATATTTGAAATCATCAATCTTTCATTCGTTTTTCTCCATTTGCTAGTACGTCAGGTTGAAAGGAGTCAGTCTCACAATATTTAGGTGCTATTTAACATAGCATCTATTACAATTATCAGCCACTTCCCATGTCTTAGTTCCATGAACATACAAAACTGTATCATCTGCATACATGTGTCTTTTGAGTCCCACAACTTTATCGAGGAGCAATGCTAACTCACTGGACTACTCTTGACTGTCTAAACATCAGAAATAGTTCTGTTCAGGCCATTAAACCCATGCATTTCTGCATTACACTAGTCTTTCTGTGCCCTGTTTATATCAACTCTTTTTATGAATTCCGTCAGCTTTGTGGAATTAATCTCTTTTTCTTTGTATTGTCACAATCATTCCTGTTGTTTTATTGTTTTGGCATGTGGCTTTGTCACAAAAATAGAGGACGAACAACCTCCTCTGCCTCTCTGGACTAGCCTCCTTTGTTCATTATTTATTCATTATTATGAGTATACTATGTACTGCACGTTTTTAATACCTAGCATATAATGCGACCATGCAGTGGAAATAATGAAAACGTGATCATAAGTCATCTTTCCATTGTGAATAAAGTGGCATTACAGCTGACTGTATGTTATCTCTATCACACACTAATGGAGGCAGCCTCTGTTCTCAGTGCGTTACCCCAGTGCTCAGTGCTCTGCTGGATCTCGCCCACTGGTGCCATTCTACAGTCCATTAGGATCTGATTTCCGCCATGGAAACATCACTCAGAGCCCATTCTCTGTCTCCACGTCTGTAATGTACCATCACTGCCAGCTTGCCCGGAGCGATCATCCATCCCTTCATCCGTCCACCCCACCATCCCTTCATCTCCGCATGCAGCTGGGCAGGCAGCCCCACCCAGAGCGAGCCAGAAACCATGATCTAATGTTTATATAGGAACGCCTGCAGCTCTCTGGCTGAGGAAGGGGGATTTAGGATCAGGACTTGACCGATGCAGAGTTTTTAAGGCCTGTACCAATACCAATAGTTTTTACCAATAGTTGTATAATGCACAGTGGCTCTGTAACAATAACCAAGTTTTTTTTTTTTTTGAAAGCAATACAGGCATTCTTCCACCCAGTGCAATTTGAAACTTGATTACTTTGGTGACCCTTTCTAATGCACTTCCGGTGGGGCGACAAAATCGTCAGTCCTTGTTCTTGTAGAAATGTATTCCAAAGTTCCCCTGAAGCTGGCACGATGTTTCAGCACTCTGAGATAGACGTATCAACAAGGCATCTTCGAACCTTGCTGGGGGCATGGATTTTTATGACAAAATATCAATTGTACAGTACCGATGCTTCCATTCAAGAGTAGAAAGTAGCATAAATTTAGAACTAAAAGTATGTACAAAATATAAAAATAAGAAACAAAATAAAAATATACACATTTAGAAAGTACAAATGTAGTGCATTATATCGTAAATGAGGTGCGATTTTAGACACAGCCATAGTCTAATAGTTCCACATTCATACCACAACTACATTTTAGAATGATATAATGAGGTATCTATACTATGGACTTCCTTATTTTATTTCCCGAAGATAAGAGGCAGGTGATTTTGCGGACACGTGCAGTCTGATCTGGATGTTTCGGTTGAATCAGTTCAATACACAACCAAGGTAGCATCCAGCATGTCACAATTGGATGAAATAGCTGAGAATCAGATCAGATTTTCAATCAGAGGCCAGTATCAGCAGCATACAACTGCAACACCATTCATCAGTCCCACTGCAGCACTAAATACACTAATCCGTCACTGACCAGGATATGGAAATGAGACACTCAAAATTACATATAGAAAACACATCTCAAAGGGCAAGTTGCCCAGACAAATATCTCTTTGAAGCGTGGCTGCTTTTTCAAAATGTATTTTCCTTTTTCCTCTCTTCTCCATTCATAAGTGCAGGCCATTCAATTCTGCTGAGCCAGGAGGAGATGTGATGGAGCGTTTTCTTTTTCTCCTCCCCAACCCGTCACTGTTTATACACCGGCCTTGTATATTCATTTGGCCAGAGGAATTGGCGGGGAAGAGGGAAGGGGTTTCCCTCCCCGCTGGGCTGCCTTGTGGCGAGCAGTCTTGGGGTGGGGGTGGGGGGTCAGGGTAGAAAGGAACTGATTAGGCTCAGCAAAAATGTTTCTCTCTGGAACATTTTGCTGCTGCTTGAGTGAAAACTTTGCATCCTCACAGATTTCAACTTTCCAGCAACTAAGAAAAGCAGCTTTGTTCCTCTCATCATGATTCCAACACACCCTCATACTTGAATGACAAAATTGTTGTTTTGGGGAAGTTTAGGTCACTAAAACCAGTTGGTTATGGCTAAACAGGGAAAGACTGCGATCATAACCCCCCCCCCCCCCCCCCCCCCCCCCCCCCCCCCCCAGAAAGATTGCGATCATAGTTAAAAAGGTAGATTATGATAGGGATATGATTGCAATCATGGTAGAAATGCGAAAAACGTGGTTAGGACAGGAAAAGATCGTAATAATGGTTAAAAACATAAGAAGATCGCAATCATGATTAAGAACAGAAAGAGAGTGGGCATGGCTAAGAAGGGAAACTTCACGCTCTTGATTTCTAAAGATGTAGTCAAGGATAAGGGGGGGGGGGGGGAAAGCAAGTTAAAACTGAAACTGAAAACATGATTGTGGTTGAAAAGGGAATGATTGCAATTCTGGTTTAAAAAACGAGTTCAGTAAGGTTAGAGTTCAGTAAAGACGGCGATAGGGAAAGCTCATGATCATGTTTAGAGAGAGAATGACTGAGATCATAGAGAGGGAACGATCGTGGTCATGGTCAAAAGATTGCAAGGTGGTTTAAGTTTAAGCTCATGTTTAAAAGTAAAACCAACATTGACTGTTGTGGACTCACACTTGACTCGGCTATCAAACCGGACCTACTCCCCCAGGAGGTTTTGCGTTGCGCTGTAACGTCATGCTGCTTCCTGTCTTGCTTCTGAGAAACAACGGTCATCATTTGCACCGCCGCAAAAGCTTGCTTGTCAAGCTGATGCAAAGGCAATTAGAAGACTCTGCTTCTACTTTTTTTCTTCTTGGGATTTTGAAACACTTTATGCCCAATGGGTCCGAATATCTCATCCCACACAAGAACTACATTTACTTCATTTTAGGTTAAAAAAAAAACAACAACATGACATTTGGCTAAAATCAGTGTTTTTTTTTTACTTGACACCATGAGCTGGTGAGCTATTGACTGAATATGAGAGGAAAGGGAGAGGGAGGGAGGTAAAGACAAAGAGCTGGGTTGTGGCTGGCTGTTGAGGGGAAGGAGGAGGAGGAGGAAGAGGAGGAGGAGGAGGGTGAACGGTGCGCCGTGGTGCATTGTGAGCCGGCGGCTCCAGCTGCCCTGCCGCTGTGCTGCTTGGCTCACCCAGCGTCTGGCAGGCAGCCAATCACAGCACAGGGAAGCAGTGCCACTTTAGTTCAGTGTGTCAGAGCGAACAGAGGAGGGAAGAGGGGAGGGGAGGGGAGGAGACACGGCGATGTAAGGAAGACGAGAGGAGGGGAGCAAGGAGAAAGAACAGGGGAGGGGGGGCATGGAAGAAAGAGATGGGTGAGAGGAAGAGATGGAAATGGGAGGAGGCAGAAGGAGAAAGGGGAGGGAGAGGCAGTCAGCGCTGCATCCGTACCTGCAGATCCCAGCTTATAGCCTGCACCATTTCTATAGCTTCAAACGCCCCTCTGCATGTATGTGGAACAAAAACCTTTTCATTCCTCCAGCATTAACATCTAGGAGTAGATAAAAAATGCATGCATATTGATGAGTTACCTTTTCTTCTCCGGCTGTCAACAAGAAGAGGGAAAAAAATGATTTGATGAGATTTTTACCTTCCCTTGTCATCTCTTATTTTCTGAATCCTGTGCAGAACAGAAACGCACCAATTACAATACGTACCGAAGACAGCCTCGGTGGCACACGCTCTTTCAAGGGGTTTTTGTTTGTTTGTTTGTTTGTGGTGTGTGGATTAGCGACGGGAAGATTCAAAACTCGCACATCAAGCGGCTCCCCTGATTGGAACAAAGAAGCCTTCACTGATTGCATCCAGCGATGTAAAAACCCTGTAAGGAAAGAGGCTCTCTTGTGTAAAAATGCGCCACAACCAAAGCCAAAAGTGTCCCATTTTCCATTGTCTAACCTTGGGTCTGGATTGGGTTACAGTCTGTGGTTTACGCGCGCACCCACACACACACACACACACACACGCACGTATACCTCCGCTTTCTTTTGCTAACATGCCACAAACCAATAGTTCACCTTTTGCAGAACCACTAAACAAAAATGTCTGCAACACCAAGTGAAAACCACTTATTTGTGTGTGTGTGTGTGTGTGTGTGTGTGTGCATGCTAGGTGCCAGCCGGTTCCCTAAACCACACACAGCACACTGCATCCCTCCATCTGTGTCTTCTCTCTGCTGGTCCTCCTCTCTCTTGTCTGTTCCACAGCACACTATGTGCCACCCACCTCTGATATAATGGAGGTTCCTGCTTTTTATTACTCCACAGCTTCAGGACATGCAGCTTGCAACGTAAAGAGACCTTCCTCAGCTGGGTTTCATTTTGAGGTGTTTTAATGTCCTGTGGTATGATTGGGCCTGAGCCTTCTTTTCTACTCTGACAATAAATTAAGGGGGAAATAATTTCATTATTTCTTATTATTGCTATTGGCAGCTTATGTCTAAGATATATATGTATTGATACCCTCAAAGGTATGAAAATGTGGATGGAACCGTGAAGGTCTGAGTGTGCTTCAAACTAACTACTGTGACACTAATCTTTGGCTTCTTTTGTTCAATAAATTTTTTTTTTTTAGTATTGCATCAGCAGTCGTACAGAAAATGTTCAAATGATCGCCAGCCCTCAAAAGCCAGGTGCATTAAGGACTGCTCAACATTGTAAACCAAAAGTATGCTGAATGCTTGATTTGTAGGTAGGTTTTCACTACACCTACGGGCACCTGATCACTGTGTGAAATCTCCATCTCCATCGAGTCATTCTTGACTGAAGAATCTTTGGTTAAAACAACAAGAGGACAATGCATGCCGCTGCACTGGAATCATGGGAAACTAAACTTGATTTGAGAAAACGCTTGAAACAAGGTTGATTTTTTCGAAGGGAAAAAGTGCGGTGAGAATGAAGCTGCGCGCTTGAAAACAGTCGTCGACTTATAAAGGTGGTGTGTTGTTAGCAATCCATCGCCTGTCTACACAGGTAGCATTCATTTGATCGTGTTTTGGTCTCCACCAAACTCCTGAGACAAACATCTGTCTTTTTAGATGTTCCAACTATGTTCACCTTGCTGGCTGCAGAACCTAAACAATGAGCAATTATTTGATCCATCATCAACAGGGAAATGATCAATTAGCGTAGCTTCAAGAAGTCTATTACAGGCTATAATGCTTTTGTTTGAATACTGTTGTTGAAGCAGCCCAGCACACATGGCCTGCTAGCAACGCAGTGCTGTGACGTCCATAGGCGCAGCGGGAAGCCTACGTCGCATGCAGCATGTATTTGTGTACATGAGGTCAGGAGCAGTGTGCAGACAGACTACTCTGTATCCTGGTGACCTGGTGTTTACTGTGACCCAGTGTCTGTGTCTGCAGCCCTGCAGCTACAGCACAGTGACTGGCAGAGCGATCGCTAAGCCCTGTCTGTCTCCGTCGCTCTCCGGGGTTAGAGCGGGCTAAGCTTTTCTTCCTCTCATTAAAAGGCATACGGGTAATCGCCTCTAAGCAGCTGGCTAACGCCTAATACCAAACAACAAATATCAGCAATGATGCTGCAATCAGCGTCTGTCTGGGCTTAAGAAAGAGCAGTGGGACACGCTGTGGGCCCGCGCGATGCCACCACAACGTCAGGCTGTCGATTCAATTCGGTAGCACTTTATTTCATCAGGCCCTCAAAGATTAGGGAGAGTTTTTACATCAAAAAAAAAAAAAACGAAGAAGAACACGACAAACAAACGGAAGAGAAGGTGGAAATGAAGATAAACTCCGCTGCAAGAAGTGTTACCTTCGGTTTATTTTATTTACAAGGAACAGGGACAAGCACTTTCGATGCAGAGGACAGCTCTAGATGTTTCTGCACTAGTGCTGGTGTGTATTTCTAGAAGCTCTACATATCAGGGGTTAGATGCAGCCAACAGCAACACAGGGATTTTCATTCAAAACAAACTGGCAGGAGGATAATCAGCTGATTCCACACTCAATGGATATCAGATTTGGTGCTGAGAAAGCATGGTGTTATTGAGGGATTTAGTTAAATGGCGTGACGACAGTAATAACATATTTGAATTCATTATAACTGATTGATTTTCCATAATCATATTTCTGTGTCGGGCTAAAATTGGGTTGAGCCCAAATGTTAACAATACCATTGTGACAGTTGTGAAGGCTTGTCAGCTCCTACGTTACGGCCTGGAGCGAGCCTCTGCTCTTAACAACGAATGAACTTCCAGTGGTCTTCAGCCGGTTCCAGGGGGTGCCCCAAATTAACCCTAACTTTTTGTCAGCTAATTTTGTATTTAATTTCACCTCATATACATTAGCATGTGTACTACTGTGGTTGTAGATACATTTTCACGCAGAAAGAATACATATTTATACGCACGTGTGTGTATTACTGGCTTATTCCAGTATGTTTAGACTCAATATAGTTACATTTCAGTACTTTTAGACCAACAAAAAAAATAATAAACCTATAGAGGAGCGGAGAAGAATTGGATACAGAATTTAGACATCCATCTTAGGAAACAAAACATTTTGGATTAACCAGGTTGTGTCGGCTTGGCTAATTTCAAATCATCTTTTTGGGGATTACCAAAATGAAGCTTTTAACACAGAATTCTAACGCACCAATTCATTTCTGGCAACAGAAATTCTCTCCACGAGTCACAATCATATCAAATGCGTGTCTAGTGTTTGTGTATTTGTAGTCCAGGATTTTAAAGAACGTATGGGAACCACTTTGCCTATATAGAAGTGAATAGATTCAGGATTGCTAGGAATGGGGAGGGGGCGGTTAGGGGGGAGCTGAGGTGTCAAATATTAACAAGAGGGTCCTTGCCCATCACCTCCTCCAGTTCCTGAGCGGTTCCTCATTAGCATTGGTATTGTGCTCCGGGAGTGAGGTGACAAAGAAAAGTGCTTCTGGTCTCAACGGTTTTGAATCAGCTCGAAATCCCCTTTGTGTTGGATAAACCCCCCCCCCTTACCCGGCAACCCCCCTCCACCTCCACCATCCTCCTGCCTCTGTTGGTCTACGGCCGTCCACAAAGGCCACCAACCCCATCACCCTACAATGTTCTTAACGTTTAGCCCCCCCCCCCCCGCCATACTGAGAAAAAAGGCAGAAGTCATATGCAAACTTCCTGTAGCTATTGTCATCAAGGATCTGAGGTGTATTGCCTTTTTCAAACTTTGCCAAAATAAAATAAAAGCCATTGTCACTTGGTAATACATTTTGAATAATAATAATAAAATACATGTTTTTTTCACTTAAATTTGACAAATTGATGATAAAAAAAAATATATCATCATCATCATCATCATCATCTAATGCTCTTTATGTACCCACCTGTCCCAGTCTGCAGTATGCGGCCACTGTGGGCTAAACGCTACTTTGATGACACATGCTGACATAATACAGTACAGGATGATATAAGGTGTGACCCCATTCTTTACACAGGACTGAATAACTTACTGTATATCAGTCTCAGACCTTACATATGCATCTGTACGCTGCGATACTTGCAGACATGTCTTGCTAATGCGGATGACCGATTGATGCTTCTCAATTATACTCAGTAGGTTTAAATGGTAACTGGTGTGGCCTCCAATGACATCCTCTCTGCAGTACCGGGATGCAGACGCTTTTCTTTTTCAAATACGGAACCGCCGTTGGAATAATCTTCGACATCACATAACATCGGGGCTTTACTGGAAAGCTTTAGAGGGCAGAAGAATGAAACATGCTGTGTGTTGTTGGTCCATGGATGTTTGCTGCAGCGGCAGTTGTGTGTTTCGTATGTTGGTCTGACTTGCGCGCCCTTTGTTGTTGCACATGGGTGACCCCTGTGAAGATGAATAAAGTTACCTCATGTAATCTACAGTATACCTTAATCCTATCTTAATGCTCTGCTCTTACGTCCTCATTGTTGTGGTTCCCACAGACCCCAAATTGATGAAATCTATTGCATTTAAACATGTTCCTCTGCAACCCTCCCCCCCTGAACAGAAGTAAGACAACATTTTTACTGCAGTAGACCTCTGAAACACGCGACCAGTTCGAAAAAAAAAAAAATGTTTAGAAGCAATCCTCATTAAATGGAGGAAAAAATCATGACGTGTCAAGCCGATGAAACGATGTCAAGCAGGCCCGTTTATTGAGCTGTTAAGGAAGGAGGGCCCCAATCTGTACAATTTGCTGAGGAGTTAAATGTCTCTGATATTCAGCCTCTGGTCAAACTCTTCAAATTATATTTATATATATTATATATATATTTTTAAAATTTTGTAATCCAGAATGAAACACACCAATCCACCGTTTGATAGTAACCTGGGGGGGGGGGTTAATGTATGTCCCATGAATATGTCTATTGATTTATTGAGTTTATATTACTGTCAGTGTCCATTGTTGTGAGTGTATGTGGCGGCACATACTGTATATTTCAGGCCAATAAAACGACTTAAAGAACTGTCTGAATGGAAAGCAAACCGAGAGACAAGACAAGGGGACGAGAGACAAAGAGAGAGGGAGAGAGAGAGAGGCTGAAAACAAAGGGGGGGGGGGCGTGCCTTTCAGACACAGTCCCCGCCCGCTCACCGCCCGCCCGGCCAATCGGCTCGCGGGCATGCAAACGGCCTCGCGGCACCGCAACGTCCCCGCCCAGGCGATGACGTCACCCGCACATCTCTCTCCGTCTGGCTCTGCGAGGGCTCTCAGACATAAGCAATAGAGGACCTGAGGGAAGCCAGCCGGGGAGGGGCGCTCTGCGAGGAAGGAATATTATTACTATCTCCACCGCTGGCTCTGGAATAAACACGCTTTTTCCGTCGCCGTCTTTCCGCGCAACAGCAACAGCACGGCACGGCCCGGCTCGGACCGGGACGTCTATCTATCGGGAGAACAAAGGGGGTGGATGTTTTTTGTAGCTCCTTGCACTGTTTTCCTTTCCCCCCCCACCCCACCCCTCAGCCGCACTGATTTATTTGCACTGACCAGTTGTCTTTGAAAACCGGGTCC
Organism: Enoplosus armatus; assembly: GCF_043641665.1. Lineage (NCBI taxonomy): Eukaryota > Metazoa > Chordata > Actinopteri > Centrarchiformes > Enoplosidae > Enoplosus > Enoplosus armatus. Next base: position 29,679,029 of record NC_092180.1, on the reverse strand, counting down.
GGTGCCTCTCCCCTCCTGCTCCCCTCTCCTCCTCCCCCCCTCCCTCCCAACCCTGATCACTCCTTCTTTACCCTCCTTCCTTTCGCCTTTTATTCGATCCCGCAACGCTGCAAAGTCGCAAAGATGCCCAGCTCGCTCTTCGCCGACAGCAGCGTCCAGGGGGATGCACTGGACGACCAGAGAGCCCTGCAGATCGCTCTGGATCAGCTCTCCCTGCTCGGCTTGGACAACGACGAGAACTCCCTGTACGACAACAGCCAGGAGCCCCGGAAAAAGAGCGTCAACATGACCGAATGCGTCCCGGTTCCCAGCTCCGAGCATGTGGCTGAGATTGTGGGCAGACAGGGTGTGTGTTTCAGCATTTCTAGACAGTTGTATGGGTGTGTGTGTGTGTGTGTGTGTCATGTTATGCACCTGAGCAGCTAACAGGGGCGGCCATGCACCCAAACACCTCAGGTATGAGCACGTCCCGAGCTGTTATCCTGTGTGGGAGGAACAGAATGCCGATACACACTCAAAAACACGGCATGCATTGCCGTAACACAGCCTTGCTTGTCTGCACAAGCACTTAAAACCTACTTTTTAAATGTCTCGCCTAAACAAGTAGGCACCGCTCGTGAATTCGGCATATCTATCATCCACCAGACAGGAATCAGTTCAATAAAACGGCGAACTTTTGCTACCGTCTCGCCAGTTATTGTCGCACGCTGTTCCTCCTCCTCCTCTGCAACGTTAAACGCGCCGCGTTGGGCGGCAGCGAGCAGGCGAACCGGTTCAAGAAGTTGACATTTAAGAGGAATAACTCGCCCACTGGGTTGATTCTGTCCATGCCGAATTGACTAGTTCCTCGAACCAACTCTGCTAAGATAGGTTTTTTTGTTTACCTCTGGACGCAAGTAAAGACACGTTTTAAATCGTTACGTTTTTGAATGGAGTTTAGTTTCGAAGGAAGAGGACCGGGGGCTAAGTGAACACCCTGCGTCTACATTAAAATTAAAAGACACTTCCAAAACGCTTGGGTGAAGTGCAGCAATGGCCGCTGGCGTGGCAGGTTACTATTATTATTATTTTTTTGAATCGTTACCTGGTAAATGAGGACATGTGGGGTCACCGAACTATGAGCTAAGAGGGGGGCTCGATAAACCCAGATGTGTGACCTCTTCTTTGCTTGCAAATCGATCCCCGGATTTTATTTATCTTGAGTGTGATGATGGTGATGAGGAGGAGGAGGAGGAACAGCACAGGATCAAATTAGGACAACGGTCACGATCTTACCTTGCCACAAGCAGCAGCAGCAGCAGCAGACGCCCATAGCTGCACAGACCTTGCTAACAGTCTTCCAGCTGTAGGACTGCAGGGCGGTACTGGTGCTTGGTTACATATGCGGAATCCCCCCCCCCCCCCGCCTGCAATACTGCTGCTGCTGCTGTTGTTCCCAGAAAAACAAAAGGAACTGCAAGGAACCACCAACTGCCACCCTCCCACTTTAGAGCGACTACAGCGGGACATTTATTTTGAAGTACATCTATTTACATCAAACCACCCACCAACACACACCCCTCTTTGTCAGGTTATAGGTGGGGGATTAAACGATGTGGATTAACCGCGGCCTCTGGGATTATTTTAAGGTGGACATGCCTCATAACAGAGACCCTATCCTCATCTAACCCAGTTAACGACACTTACCTCATGAGTGTATGTCAAAGATGTAGACTGGTGGGTTTTTACTCCTCCATCCCATGTTACATCACCGCCAATTATGTCATTCTTCTGAAGCTGTTACCTCAGTCGGCCCCATTTGATCATAAAGGGATGTGTGTGTGTCGGCATACAGAGGGTGTTGGAATGTAACTGCGTGCATCAGTGCCATGCTATGGAGCGATTGAGCAGCCTCTTTCCACAATGTTATTGGTATAAAATAAGATGCAAGAGTGTAGATGTTAGACTATATTGCAGGAAGCGAACAGGGATCATCACGGATCCAGAAGTGAGCTTTTCCTTTTGTGGGTTATTTCTGTCCTGCTGTATGTTCGTGGTGGTGCAGCATGTGGTTTGAATTTGTTCTTCTCCAAAAGGGTGGTTTCACCCGATTTTCTGAGGCCACTGGCCTTTTGAGAGACAATAATAAACATCCAGCAGCTGTTCCGAATAGTCCATAAGTAATGGTTTAACACATGACATGTTTTGAGCAGTTGTTATTTTGGATCTGCCCCTCACTTTTGCCCTCTGCTTCCATGCCTCAGGTTGCAAGATCAAAGCACTGCGAGCGAAGACCAACACCTACATCAAGACCCCAGTTCGAGGCGAGGAGCCCGTCTTTGTGGTGACGGGCAGAAGGGAGGACGTGGCCATGGCCAGGAGGGAAATCATCTCTGCCGCCGAGCACTTCTCCATGATCCGAGCCTCCAGGAACAAAAACACGAGCCTGAACGGGAGCGGCACCCCAGTCCTCGGACCACCTAACCTGCCCGGGCAGACCACCATCCAGGTGCGGGTGCCTTACCGCGTGGTGGGGCTGGTTGTAGGCCCCAAGGGCGCCACCATCAAGCGCATCCAGCAGCAGACCCACACCTACATTGTGACACCCAGCCGAGACAAGGAGCCGGTGTTCGAGGTGACGGGGATGCCGGAGAATGTCGACAGAGCGCGCGAAGAGATCGAAGCCCACATCGCCATGAGGACAGGAGGCCTTATTGAGCTCCAGGACGAAAACGACTTCCACGCAAACGGGACCGATGTGGGTTTTGATCTGCACGGTCACGCCACCCTGTGGTCCAAGCCCAGCGCCGGAATGACGCCCACCTCGGTGCGCAAGCCCTTCTCCAACTACCGCAACGACTCGTCCTCCTCCCTGGGCAGCGCCTCCACAGACTCCTACTTTGGTAACAACAGCTCACGCATGGCCGACTACAGCCCCCCCAGCCCCGCACTCAGCTACACCACCACCACCAACAACAACAACGGCAACAACAATAACAACAACATTAATGTCAACACCAACGGCAATGGGTTTGTTTACGGAAGCGAGGTGATCTCACCTGACTGCACTGATCTGACTTTTGACTCCTCGTCGGGGTTTGACCCCGTGTCGGCCCCGCCGGGTCTCTCGTGGTCCCAGTATGATAGTCGCATGACCCCCTCCTCCACCGGAGGCAGCTCCCCCACCTCCACCTCAGCCATGTTCGCCACCAATACCCCCACTAATGCCAACGGGATAGCTGTGAGTCAGAGAAGGGTTAACGGTTGTACCCCACAGCCCAGACTGTCACCGCCCCTCCACAGCCACACCGGAGGCCCCGGTGAGCACCCGTTAGCCCGGAGGGTGCGCAGCGACCCAGGCGGAGGTCCGCTCAGTTTCCCTGGTTACTCCAGCACTATCACCTCCCTGCCGGGCCCTCACCTCCCCGGCGTCCCATGCGACTCCTCCGCCTCGTCGTCATCCTCGTCGTCATCCTCCTCCACCTCCTCCGGCACGAGCCGAAAGGGCAGCCGCGACTGCTCGGTGTGCTTCGAGAGCGAGGTCATCGCAGCCCTGGTCCCCTGCGGGCACAACCTCTTCTGTATGGAATGTGCCAATCGCATCTGTGAGAGGAGCGAGCCCAAATGCCCTGTCTGCCACACCGGCGTCACTCAGGCTATACGTATATTTTCATAAGAAGTGTGACTCTTTGGCCGCCTCCGCAGCGAGACCGGCTACGATTACAACAAACAGACTCTTCATACTGCTTTAATGGGATCGCCCAGTCACCAGTTTGGAAAGTGTACATAGATATACATATGTATGTAAGAGGCTGCAGTATCCAGAAGAAAGGGACAGACACCCGTTTTGGGCTCCGTCGTAGTTGTTTATAATATACTGTAGCTTGGGGAAATATTTTCAACATCTAAGTGCATGTTTTAAATATTACAGCATAGTAATCAATAGTTCTAGTAAAATGTACCCTATATTTATGAAGTGAAGAGACACAGTGGGGTCAGTATGGAGGTACGTGGGTCAAACTGTAGACTGTTAGCGGGCTGAGCCTTCCTGTTTTGCCGATCGAATGTAGTAAGAGGGGAGGCCATTGTTGGGGAAACACGGGGGGTGGGAGGCGTCCAGCCAAACAGGACTATTGACTTACAGAGATACTGCAGCTTGAGGTCAGAAACCACACGGAGAGCAACAGCATATCCTACATATATATGTATAGAATCAATTTCCACAAGTTGAAAGTTTTAAATGACATTAATACAGATTGAAGTATTTTATTCTTTTTTGACTTGAAAGATTATATTTCTTATCGCAAAAGATGTTTACAGATATTTTAATTTAAGTTCAGTGAACTTTTTGTAGCTGGGTTGAAATATTCTTTATTTTTTAGTATGGCCTCGTGGCATTGATCACTGTATTATTTTAATATCACACGACTGTGGGAGGAAATCCACAAAGATGTGTATTGCATTTGACAGTATTCTGTTGGGATGGAGTTTTTATAGGTTCAGCAAAAAAAATGTCTTTTAAATCTGCTTCACCCAGCATATTTTTTATTCAGTAATATAAAGCATATTTTATTCTATATTATTATGAAACATTGAATTGTACAAAACTTAGTAAGTTGAACACAAAGAAACCGTTTATGCTTTCTAAAATTTGTATGAATTAGATTCCAGTGGGAATTACAGGCTTCTGTTGCACCACTATAGTTTTAGTATTTCTATTTTAATACATTTGTTTACCACTTGTTTATGTATATGTAGGTGAAGTTACTTGAGCGTAAATGTACTTTATTGAGCAAAGTTTAAGAACAAAGTATATTTTATTTTATGATAAAGGGCCTTTAACCTCATGGTCAAATACTAATATTATATTTGCTGAGACAAGATTTGAAAATGTATCAAGAGTTTTATTTTTCTGACATTTAAAGTTATACATGATAAAAAAAAAAAAGTAAAACTTAAGTAATGGTGCTACTTCATGGTTTTTTTTAAGTATTTCTATATAAGTCCAATAAAAACAAAATGGTACATTCACTGGGTGTTTGTTCTTCCTGACTTCTTGTGTTGTGTTCAGAGCGGGCAGGCGAGCAGGGAGGCCGTTCAAGTGTAATAGTTTTCTGAACATCTGACCCCATCTCTGCTTCCCATTGGAGGCCGGAGGCGGCAGGATTATCACCGTGGCCTAATTATTGAGTGTAGGCTGCGGCGGTCAGACAGAGGGGGACTTGGCCTGCCTTGTCACTAATTAGAGGTGCTTTGTGAACCTATTCTTATACAGCCCGGTACAAAGACCATAATCTAGTTCTTCTGGGGTAGTGATGGACACTTGATTGCGAATTTTGCCATGATGTCATTCATTGTTGGCTTGCAGCCTCACATTTTATTGAAAACCAATCATGTAAAGCTGTAACCAATTAATCGATTAGTCACCAGATCAGCAGAAATGTTTTTTTTTTTTGTAATTCTCTGGTCTGGTGAGTCGCTTGTTTGTTACCATTGTAAACTTTTTATCTTTGGGTTTTTTCACTGTTGGTCGGACAAAACTAGACGATTTAAGGCATCGCCTCAGGCTCTGGGAACCTCTGGTGAGCATTTTTATGTCACTTCATTTTGTAGACTAAACGACGACTTGATCAGTTGAAGCGAAAAAACAACCGGCAGATAAATCGACAATGAAAACTAGTCGACAGTTGCAGGCCCTGCAGTTGTGAACTTAAGAGTTGGCAGCAGATCTTCAGGTCAGACTTTTCTTGCCCACTTGGATCAGACGCGAACTGATTTGAACCCCAGTTTTGTCTCATTTTATACTGTATTTTAATTGAGGCCAGTTTGTTTTAAAGTAACATTAAAGTGTGGTGCATTATAGAAACGCGGCTTACTTTGTTCAATCGAAAAAGCTCAAAGGAAATGGCTTTTCAAAATAAATGTAATTTTGGCAAAGAGGCAGGTTTTTGGGTAATTTTACTCATTGCACATTAGTTTGGTAATATTCCCCACTAAAGCACAATTAAAAGCTAAACTGGTAATGGTAATGGTTTTCTGTTAATTCATGATCATTGATATTATCACTTGATCTACAAAATGTCAGAAAATTGTGAAAAAAAAATGTCCATCGCATTTTTTTTCTAAAGCACAAGGTGATGTCATCAAATTGCCTGTCCTATAAAAAAAAAAAAAAGAAGTTTCTAATCATATAAGATAGAGAAAAGCTGGACCTGGGAATATTTGGCATATCCAAATAATTGCGCGTCATTTTCTGTCGACGGGCTAATCGATTCGTCGCGTAATTAATTGGAATTACACACTAACTGACACACACAGCAGCCCTGTGGTGGGGTAGTAGTCCAGAGGAGAAATACCAGGTGGCTTCTAGGACTTTGGGCCCTAAATCTCGGTGCTAGTGAGCAAAACTCACACACAGCAGCGGATCGCTGACTCGCCTTGACACACAGCTGGAACAGGGTTCTGTTCCGTGATGAAAGAAAGGGGGACTTTCCGAGGTGTGCGCTGAATTTAAAAGTTAAGTAGCACTTGTAGACACCTGCATCCAAACGGTATTTGAAAACCGCGTCAGTCAAAATCTGCATTGGGGTCACTTGTGGTCACCTTGATTTAATTTTAACTGCATTGTGGCTGTGTGTGTGTGTGTGTGTGCGTGTATGAAAGAGAGCATCACTGCTCCGCCTGTCATAACAGAGCAGCTCCTGCTCCCTGCTCATTCTCCCGCCCCCCCCCCCCCCCCCATCTCCTCCCCCCCGTGCTGAAGTGCAGCCTCATGTCATGTGGTCCTGTTGGAAACACTGACGTCTTAAACACATGCTTCGCTGCAGATAGTAAATGCGGAGAGAGAGAGAGAGAGCAGGCTCTAATGATACGTTTAAAATGGAAACATCCAACACAGGCCCACAGAAACTGGCCCTATAAACCATATTATTAGGAAGCAATCTCACCACTGCGGGAAAGAGCTGACAAGTGCTTTTTAGCCAAATGCGCAACACATGGGGTTCGCATGCTGCTTCCCGCGGTCAAAGATTCACTAAAAGGCTTGTGCTTCTCCTGGCCAAGGGAGGAAATAAATGGCACACAGTACAGGCCTGACTCACATTACTGTCGGTATGTAGCTTTTTTTTTTTTTTGTGTGTGTGTGTGTGTGTGTGTGTGTGTGTGTGTGTGTGCATCTTCTTCATTCACATTTTTCATCATCAGGTTGCAGGTTTCATTTCATCACGTTTTAAGATACCCTCTAGAGTTTTGGAGTAGTGTTGCATCAGGAAAAAAAACACTGGTGCGACGAGAATAACCTGCATTCGGTTTGTACAAGCGTGTCGGAAAAAACACTTGGAAAAGTTCATCTTTAACTGTGGCGTGAAATGCTCAAGCGTATCCGTTATAATAGCTTTGCTGATGGCCAAGCGGCCACAGCCTCTCACTTGGTTTGTGTTGGTGTTCGAGCTGGTTTGAATTACGTCAGTTATCGCTGTCACTTAATCTGAGTTGATTTTGGGACCCCCCCTCCCTTTGCTAATGAGTCAGTAAAACCTTGAAGTAATGCTCGCCATAAACCGCGCGTCAGCAGCACATGTCGAGAGCCAACGTTCCACCGCTCCAGGGTAGCTCCTGGTCCTCCAGCCTTTGTTGCCTCCTCTCTCCTCCGTCTGCCTGCAAAGCCAAAACTCGAGGTGCGTTGTATTTATATTGGAAACTAAAAATGTGTATCTACCGCAGCGCTGTCTGAAACGATATTACCACTGTGCCATTTTGATAAAGATAAAAACCAATGTACAGAGGTGTTCCACATGAAGCGATTTTTTTTTTTTTAAATTCTTTTCATTTTCAATCTCGACACACCGTAATGGGCCTCACGGGAGCTGTCGAATACTTACAAAAATAATCATTCTGCTATGTTGAATTGTATGCTAGCTTCTTGGCAACACTTTTTGCAGGTTCATTGTACCTTGTGGGGACTTGGACCTCAGTATTTGTTTTATTTAGATATTGTCTTACTGAATAATTCATGTCTGAAAAGATAACAAACATGGATTTTTCAAGCCAAAGTGAATCATTCGAGGTAAATACCAATGTATTGTTATTTTGATCATGGATGTTTTCACACCAGCTCTGCCTATTACACAAGTACAGTGTGTAAAGTCCCACATGGGAACACCGGCAGTCATGGGAGTCTCTTTCATCGCCCCCTTTTTGGTCGGCTGTGCAAGCAACCAGCCCCCCAATGCACGCTCCCACTTCTTTTTACTTTTTGACACTGAAGGACAGTCTCCTTTCAGGCCAGTTCTTTTCAGGAATACCACAAAACAATCAATGCGCCCACCAGTGTCCCCGATTTCACATTAAGGACATGTCACAAGCGTACAGGAGATTTGAAGTTTTTTTATTAATTATTAATTACTTTTTTAAAACCAATTTCCTTCCGTTGAAGCTATTCGCCATCGGCAAACTGGGGACACTAGAGCCATAAAAGTAAAATATCTTTCAGAGTCAGGGAGAAGTGACACATTTATGCAGACGAAAGTGTGTCTGTTCTGTGAGACAGATGAGGAACCCTCCCAGAAACAAGATTATGGCGAGGATTGTAAAGCTGGGGTGGGCAGTTTTCTGGAAAAGGCACGAGGAAAATGCAGCTCTCCCCTCTCTGTTCTACGCCCCGCTCATTGATCTGGACTCCGGGAAAACCGCCAGAGAGCCGGGCCCAGGAGTTCGGCGGGTCGACGGGTCGCTTTTTACATAGCTATAAAGTCACCTTCAATTGCCATGCCAACTTTTCCTGCTGTATTTGTATCGGACAGTCTCCCTCTGAACGGCCACGCACCAGCATCTGCACTCCTCTGTCTGAAACAACCCGTGATTGGCCAAAATCTCCCGTCACGGGCTAGATTTTCTGAGGCCTTGAGGAGGTACAGAAGTCTGGTTTCCTCTCGGACCACTTGAATCGCACTCGCAATTTTTGCCCATGATGCCAAAATAAAACTGCCAAACCCAGCTTTAAGCGTGTATAACTTCCTCCGTGGGTACACGCAGAGCAGAAAGAAGCTTGATCAGCTGGACAGACTCAACCGGAGCGAGGTGACGACTCTTCATCCGTGGTGTGTGTTTGAAAAAGCTCCGTCTGGCTGAGCATTTGGCTGCAGACAAACATGTCTGGTGTGCCAGTCTGTGTTAACGGCAGAGGAACAACAGAGCATGCCTGGAATCTTCCGCGCTTTGACCTACATCACATATATTTAATGGACCGCCCTTTGCACACGCATGCACGCCCACACACAGAAACCATGCCTTTGCAGAGTGAATGTCAATATTTTATTCATGCTGTGCTCCCTGCTTGTCACCACTCTGTAGCCTAGCCATTACTTGATGTCATTCAAACCATTTCAACACACCTTTCCCGAACAAACAGCTGTCGCGCATCCAGCTTTGTGTGCAAAGCGCAGAATATCACGACAAACGCGATTTTGTGGTGCAACGCTACACGGTTAACTCATTACCTATTTGCTTCTTAAAGGATATGGATTTATTACAACTTGGTGTTGATGTTTGTAGTTTGGGCCATCTTTTCTGCTGGTAATGAAGGCAAAACTAACTAATAGTATGTTGCTACAGGTCAAGAAATTCTGGATTCTGCCAGTTCAAGCTTGTGAGTCCATGCATGTCCACATACAGTCTCCTAATGCACAGTGGGAAGGACGAAGGACGGTCAGTAATAACAGTTTATGCAGACCTTTGGCCATTTTTGGCAACAACGGGCCTTCTTCAGAGCCTAAAGGGCAAAGCGTGACAGCATTATCTTTCATCACATCTGGGGCAACAGGATGTATGAAATCGTCTGTATGAAGTAAGCAAATCCAAGAGGGCACGTTGTTGCTGCGAGAAAGCTGCACAGTAGACCACAGAAGGTTGATGTTGGACCAAGAGGTCGGAGCGAGACCCAAGAAGTGTTAATAAACCAGAATGATCCTCTTAATAGCTGATCAACCTCTTGTAGATATCAGATGATGCGATGCCAGTTTTCCGTGTGTCACACACCTCAGCGCTCATATGCAGCAAAGATTAAGCGTATATATTTCACTCTAACCGTTACATTGAGAATCGGACATTGGCCGGTCAGTGAGGTCCATATGAGCTGATGTCAAAACCCCCATTATGGTTAAACCTTCTCCTCCAGCGTGTCCCTGCCTGTAAGGAGCAGTCGCGGCAGGCTGTGGGTTTTCCCCTTCCACTGCTGAGGGAGGAGGGGGGGGGGGGGGGGGGAGGAGGGGGGGGGGGGGGGGGGGGGGGGGGGAACTGGGTTTGTTGTTCAAAGCCCAGGCTCGGCATATGCATTATAAATGAGCAGGGTTTTGAGGCACGTCTCTTCCTCCCTCTCTCTCCCTCTGCTTCTCTCTCTCTCTCTCTCTCTCTGTTTTCACTCTATATATGTGTGTTTGTGTAAAAGTGTGTGTGTGTGTGTGTGTGTGTGTGTGTGCCTCTATGTGCATAATGGATTTTTATCCTTCACAGAGCACAGCGGTCACAGTTTGTCTGACTCCACATGGTCTTTATTATGCCAGACGGAGAGTGTATCGGCGGAGACATACCAGGGCAACGTCTGCCCTCTGTCTCTGCATCTCTACACACACACACACACACACACACACACACGCACACACACACACACACACACAAAAACAGCGGCGACCTCTGCCTCCCTGCCACTTTCACCTCTCACCTCCCCGTTTGCCCACAAGTCCTGCGGTCTAAACCTCACTATGGACACTGTTCCTTGGGTTTTTTTTTTTGTCTTCCTGCGAATAAAGGTATAAACCAAGCACACACACACACACACACACACACACACACAAAGGCTAATTATACTCCCTGTACGTGGGAGGAAAGGTGCACTCCACAGAGAGTCTCCTAATGGAAGCAAATCGTTACATTCCGTGTGTTTCTATTCTATTTGTAACTTCTGCATTTACCCCTCCTCCTATATGCTTAGATGCCACAGTGATTTGCAGCCCCCCCCCCCCCCCCCCCCCCCCCCCGCCCCAAGTGTTGCTGACTAAAGTAAGATCATTGACCACCCTCGCAAGCTGTGAGCTGAACTACTGCGACACTGGTAGAGGGGCTTTATGCAAAAATGCGCCAAATGTGACTGGTTCAGTCCTCTTCTGTCTGGCAAGCCGACACTGACTCACAACATGGCAGCAAGGGGAATATAAAAAGATCCAGTCTGTCCCTCTGCTGCTGCATTTACACCTTTGGTAGATGGAATTAGATGCGATGAAATTAGACTGAAGGAGTGGAACGGTCTTTTCTATTTCCATTCCTCTCTCCGGCTTTGTGTCTTCGGTTCTGAACACATATTCGTAAAGCCTGAAGAGGAGCTTCATAACAGCTAGTATAGTTTAACATTTTGGGAAATGACATCAACCTCACGCCTGTGCTTTAAAGGTCCCATATTGTGGAAAGGGAAAGATTTCCATGCCTTGTTTGATTATAAAACAGCTCTAGGTGCTAACGCTCACCTCTAAAGCTGTCTTATTTACACGATGTGTATCACTTCTTTAACCTATACCTGAACAGGGGAGTTACGTCAAGATACAGCCATTAAGGAAAATGTGTTTATGTATGAGCTTCAGCTGAGTTGAGACCGGGCTAGCTGTTTTCCCCTGCTTTTAATCTTTATGCTAAAGTAGGCTACTCATGCTCATTTCAGCTCGAGATTTTTATTCTGGGTCTCCACTAGAGCAGCTTTGCATGAGACAGAGTTGAAAAAAGTCCTTATGTATCTTGTCCTGGCCCTTTCTGCAGCCCCTCAGTTCCCCCCTCTGTCTGAAACAAGCCGTTTCAGACAACCTCCAAAAACTTGAAGAGTAGTCCTGAGCAGAGCGCTCCAATAACTTAAAACAGACTGAGCGGGTGGATGAGCGTCCCTGTACTTAGTGGGTGATGCTGTTCCTGGATCAGATGACCTGCTGGGGGCGTGGCTGAGTGCGGTGACTGTATAGTTGTGACATCACAACTTTATGGAAGTCCCAACGGCTCGTTTAAAGGCACAGTGTCTGAGTACAGGCTGTGTTTCATTTCTCCGTGGACTGAGCGTTTTGATCCTTTCACAGCACCTAGATCTGCTTTGTAATCCAACAAGACATGGACATCTCACTTTCTACTGTTCCACGACCGAGAGGCTAGTGGGTAAGGGAGATCATGCCTTTTGCAGTGGCAGCACCGAAACTTTGGGACAGCCTTCCTCTTCCAATCAAATGTCAATGTCTGAGACTTTCAAGACAAAACTCAATATGTTTTCACTGGCCTTTGGTTGCTCTTAGTGGTCTCAATCGTTTAGCATTTTAGTATTTTATAATCTTTTACTCTATAAATTGATCTTAGAAGTTTTTATTTTAGTTTCTTTTACATTTACATTTGCGCACTTTTATTGCTGCTATTGTGCCATTTTATTTCATTTTTATTGTATTACTATTTACTACTGATGCCTTTTACTTGCTATTATTGTGCCATTCACTTCATTTTGTACAGCACTTGGGTCAACTCTGGTTGTTTTTAAACGTGCTATATAAATACATTTGATTTTTTATTTGATTATGTCTTTCCTTCTTATTTCCTATCTTGTTAATCATGCATTCATCATCATAACCCTAACCCTCTTGACACCTCAAATTTATCTTGCAACCCCAATGGGGCGTCCCAACCCCCACATCGGGAACCACTGCACCAGAGCACCGGATGCGTAATAATCTGCAGCCACAAATAGTCACTGACACACTGACACAAAAGCACTTTTTTCTCTTGTTTGAGTAATGTTTGATAAAAATTTCACACACAGTACAGTACAGTACCCAGCTGAGACCTTTTTTTTGTGAGCTGTTTTTAAAGACATATGTGTTCAGTAGGAACCAACTAGCTTGGCTGCCACAGACAGGGTAGGAAAGTCAGAAAGTATAGAGAGACGGACTAACACATCGTTGGTTTTGGTCTTTTCATGGGAATTGTTGCCTATAATTAGGCAGGCGACAGGTACGATGTCCCGCTGGGATCATTTTGCAGCAAACATTTCTTCTTAATCGCCCACTGTACAACAAACCTACGCTCTTGTGATAGAATGACAATGTAAATTTGTATCACAATTTGTATTTTTATTTTGTATCAACAAATGCAGTCCCTATCATGAGCCTAAATCTGCGCAATAGGTTGAAGCAGATGACCCCAGCTAGAGTCTGGTTCTACTCCACGTTTCTGCCTCTTAAAGGAAGTTGAGATGAGATGACTTATATACATAAAATTGAATTGAATTGAATTGTCTGCTTGTGAGAGGTCATTGCAGTTTTCCTGTTTTATTATGGAAAACAGAAGTGACACTCTGCTACTGCACTGTGCTGTATGTCCATATTATGAGCATTTTTATTTCTATTAGTATTTCTTCTCTTTTTGCTTGGTTTGTCTGTATTCATTTGCCTCAATAAAATGTCCTTGGTAAGTATGTTTTATCAGGACAAAAGAAAGGTTTCAATATAAAACAAAAACAACACTTGACCAACAACATAGGGTCTCTGTTGTGGCTGATTTATGCCTGAGGTCTCCCTGCTAAAGGCAGTTGTAAACGCTGCAGCAGCATGTGAACTCTGTTGTCGCAGTGGCAGCAGAAACCAGCCGTTTATCTCCTTTAATTAATCGATCTAATAACTAACCATGGATCATAATGCAGCCGTATGAGCTGTCCATTAAATGCTTCTATGACATTATGAACAAAAACAACAGGATATAACTCCATTTGTTCTTAATCAGGTCTATTTTTCCATCAATAAATGAAACTAGGATAACTATAGCCTAATAATATTAGTCTATTATTGATCCTTTTTTTTCTGTTTTAGCTGTATTGTCATTGATGTTGTTTTTTTTCCGTTTTTAAATATATATTTTGAATCCATTCAGGCTCCTCTTCGGACTCTTTTTGATTTTTTTGTTTTTTTTGCCTGTACATAAATAAACATAAGCATGAAAAACATCAACACGAATACGACACATTGCCTGCCAACGCTCAGAGAGAGAAAGTCTTTTCCCTTTCCGGAATCCACTGCAGAAGGACATTTTTTTTCCAATGCCTCCGTCAGCGTGGCTGAGGACACTTCGCATCACCAATGTTTGGCCCGCTGGCAGAAAGTCGGGGGAAAGCCAGTGCAACAGTGCTGTAAAACACAGCAGGCATCTCCAAGACAAAGCCCTCTCTCTCCGCCACCATGCAAAGACAGCAAAGGGCCCACAGATTAGTGAGTAAATTGGCTTCAGCTGTCAAATGAGAGCCACTGCAGACCCCTCTTTCATTCCCCCGGAGCAGGCAACCCGAGAGATTCGACACAAATCTTGCTGGGTAAAAATGTTATCACTCAGCCACATGGCTTCATAGGCTAGAGTGAGTGGAGAGGGGCATGCATTATCGCATCACGACACCTACGCAGCATGAGGCCGCGGTGCGCCGATAGTCTTCTCTGTGTGACCCCCCCCCCCCCTTTCACCAATTGCCATCGCCGCGGATTTGACGCCAAATGTTTACATCCTAGCCTACATTATTAGCGGCTTTTCGTCACAGTGTCTCTCCAATCTCAGCCGATACTGGCAAGTGCGTTTGTCTTCCGTTGCGGAACATCTCTTTGTCACCGATAAGCTCCACAAAAAAACCAAAAAAGATTAAGCGATATCATCCCGAGATTACACACACACACACACACACACACACACACGATTATTTGAGTGCAGGGTGTCTGGCTGTTGTTTTAGCAGAATACTTTATGAAAGAGCGGAAGAGTCATTAGCGCGCGGCTGTTCTGGAGGATAAAGCGTAATAACTGGGCTGGCTGGCAGGACAAGGCGAAGCAATCCTAATGAGAGATAAGAGGGTCTCCCTGATGAATTTTTCAGATGCACTCCTTTTTTGTCTCCCCTTGCCCTGGGATTCTTAAAGCAGGGAGTGCAATTAAGTAGGCGTAGTGAGTCCTCGGATCGGTAATTATTGTTGTGTTTCCTGCGCTCAGTGCCGTGGGGGTTTCTTTCTCTTGACGTCAGCGTGTACAGTATTGTGTTGAAGAGCGGAGGCCCCGTGCAACGTAAAAGCTTACTCATACGTGGAGCTGAGACCAATTGAAACCTTTCCGAGGGACCATTATTTCAGAGACCCACTTTGACGGCTCGCTCCTTGTTGTTGGTGTGACATTGAAAATGCAAAGTGGTAAAAAAAAAAAATTCTTGTCCATTTCTGAAGGCTGTACTAATCGGGTCGCTCACAGTGATAAACCCCACAGACAATTATCACCGACTCTGCAGTTTCCCCCCTCAGCCCTACAGAGCATTTAAGTGTCTTTCGGCTCATCGTCTTGGTTTTGGTTCACTCTCATCGACCTTGTTTCCTTGTTTTTCAGTGGAAAAGCTCTGATAAACCCGACTGTGCGCTACAGCAAACAGCAGACAGACACAGCTAGAGACTAGCTGGTTAAGAAAGTGGAACGTCTCGTGTAAATAGGCAACATTTTAAACATTGTATAGTTGTTTTAAGGTTATTTAAAGCCCCTTCTGGCCCAGAGCCAATATAGACAGAGAGAGAGAGTGTGTGTGGGTCAACTCTAACTAATTACCACAAATCGCAGGTCTGTCTGATGTATCATATCTATGCACTCTAATTGCCTGACAAGAACTTCCTGGAACTATCTAAAGTCTACGTGAATCAAGTGAATCACTTTCTGTGAGCGGCGTAATGAACAAAAATCCAAAAACTTGAAAGAGCAGTCCTGAGCAGAGTGGTCAAATGACTCAGGACACAGACTGAGCGGGTGGATGAGCGCGTCCTTCTACCTCGCGGGCGTGCCGTCACTGCTGTGCCTGGAGCAGATGACCCTATCCATTCATATTTATAAGGAAAACTGTGCCTATCTGACGTCAGATGGGCACGAAAGTAGAAAAAAAGAAAAGAAAAGAAAAGCAGCCGCCTGATGCCTGAGCTATTTTGCTCACAGGGATTCATTTCACAATACCTCATTATTTGAACCTTAATACCTTAATATGAATATATTGTAAAATGATATATATGACAGAAAATAAGGAACAGCACAATGGGTCCCCTTTAATAACCTCATTGTCCAAGGACAACAAATTCTCCAAAAAAAAATAAAAAATAAAGAGTCTCATGTAGTCATGTGAATATTAGCCTTTGTGTACTTATACAGTAGCTAATCTGGAGCAGACAATCGGGACAATGTTTTCACTGGCTCGGAAGCTCAGAAGACGGTGATGCTGCAGCTAAGACTCGTTTTTTTTCGTCCAGGCAATCATTAATAATCCTGACACACACACATGCACACAGATAGACAAGTGGGGTATGTGCAAAGAATGTATATTATACCTAAACATACAGCATTACTCCTGTGTTTGGTTAGAAATGCCTGACTTCGGGAGTAAATCTTCACAGCTAATCACAACACTATTGTGCGTTATGCTTTGGTGTATGTGTATATGCATTCACTCTGTGCATGTACAAGTGCATGTGTGTGTGGGCTCTCCCTCGCTAACAGCTCCATGGACGGGATTACAGTGAGGCTTAGCTGTGGGAGGAAGGAATGCTGCTGTATTTGCAGTCATGAATGGGCAATAATCCCTCTGATGGAAGCTCAGCCTGTAATGATTTAAGGAGGGAAAGTTCTGCTGATTGGTGGCTATTGTCAGTACATCTCATTGTTTGCACTCGCGTGGTTGTGTGTGTGTGTGTGTGTTCGTTCACATCCCCGGCTGTCGACACGTCCAAGTGGCCTTCGACATCAAAGCCCCAGTTGCTTTGCCATCACCCGGCGCCTGCTCCTCTCACCAACCTCCTGCGCGCTCACACACTCATACATGTGTGTATATGACATGCACGCATTTCCATACAGCACAATGCAGTCTATTCTGGTCCCTATACCTGCTGGAAGCTGTTGATTGATTGATTGAAAGCAGCAAACAGCACACAGGGAGTTAATGCATGGCTGCCTTGTGCGTGGACCCCCTGTGCTTCCATTCAGGCTTCCTGTCAGTGATTGGCAGATGATTATCCAGGCCGCTGCATGAATGTGAAAGGCAAGCTGTGTTTAGGCCTGCCTCCTTGATTGGCTTTGGCTTGATGGTGCCGTAATTGTCGCCCCCACAGGGTTTCGATCAGCCAGACTAATGTTTTTTTCACGTGGCCTGTTTTCTGCTCCCGGCCGCTTCATCTGTAATGAAGGACTACAAAAGACTATGACCACAACACGTTGAGATGAAAACAATCAATTATCATAGGGATCTGAGAAACTCTTTCGTTTGAACGCTGCTTTTTATAGACTTTTAAACAAGTAGAGAACGCAGAAAACACCTGCAGCCTGTTGCACCAAGCTGTGCGTGAGCGCTAGCATTAGTTGGAATGTATTGTGGGAGTTAGGCTTTAAGTTGGTAAAACAGGTTGCACCATACAAGCTAGTAACAATATAGAATTCAGATAAAACCCTAGACTGTATATAAAGATGGCCAATGCGTCTCCACTTCCTCCCACTGTACAAAAATGAAGCCAAATGAAGCCAAAACTTTCGGATATGGCTGCTGCCATCTGGCGCTGGTGAAGCCAGAGTCTTCGCCAGCCAAGTTTTTTAAAAATCATTATTTATGACTATTTATTTTCGTGTGATACAGCCACCCTCACCTTATAAGACGACAACAGAGGCGGCGGATAAATGATCGTTGAATTAATAAAGAAGTAGCACACAAACATGCATCGGGTCGTATGTTAGCTGGTTCACGCAATATACCATACACTACTATCTGTTTCAATGAAAAAAAGTCAACTGTACATCACTCAGTTTCCATCACTAGTGGGACATCTGACACATCGCCTCAAGTGGTGTCACTTGAGTCAGTGTCGGTTGGGGCTGAAGCGGGTGTGGAGTTAGAAAGAAGTAAGCTCACCAGACCTCTGTGGCCCGCTCTTCATCTCTGCTTGAGACTCGAGGCAACATGAGCCGCTGCGAGCACCAAACACCTGCATCTCCGACCGAACTGTTGGTCGTCTAAGCAGAAGAGGAGAATGTGTGGAATAAAAAAGATTTTGATTTTGATCCTGGTTTTTTCTTTTTTAGTGTCCATCGTGAGTTGGACAGTGTTATAGTACGATGCTAAATTCAGAAGAATACTAGGTGGTTCAACCAAGCCAAGTTTAGTGTGAAATTAACTACTTTCAATGCAGTATATTGTGGTGAATTTACAATGGAACCTAAAACTAGATTTGAACACAGAAGTCAGGACCTCAAGATTGAGGAAACATGATTTGTGGAGGGGTTTTTAGAAAGTTTACAGTATTCTCATTTGCAGGACAAACATGGACTATAAACACTCACTGTGCACTCGATTGGTTCTTCTTCTTCTTCTTCTCTTTTGTTGTTTAGAGGCAGTTGGCAAACTGCTTTTAAGTGCATTCTCTTGCCACCTTCTGGATTGGTGGGGGGAGTGTCACTACCACACCGCCGCACAACCGTGCGTTAATCGCCGCAACCGCCGGATTTGGTCTGAATGCAGCCTTATAACTGACGTATTACTTGGAACAACCCCCCCCCACCCCCAATTACTATTGTGGACAGATTAGTGGTTTTGTTCTTCTCCACAGTGGCAACACCACAGGACAGCAGTGGCAAGCTGGAAAATAATGACACCAAGGAAGGAGATCATTCATGCAGACAGCCCCAGTGATGACTTTTTCAGGCTTGTTTTGCAAATGAATGACTGTTTATCTCCATGGCTTGATGGCTGACCAGTGGGGGGGAAGTTTTAACGCCACTTCAATAACCCTACCACATCCCTGGCACTACCCAGTACATTATCTTCTTCTTTGGCACGGCGGTCGCCTCAAAGCAAGAAGGTTCTGGATTCGAACCAGCTGGCTGAGTGTGGGCCTTTCCGTGTGGACTTTGCATATTCTTCCAGTGCCTGCATTGGTTTTCTCCGGGTACTCCGGCTCCCTCCCACAGTCCAACTGGCGACCTGTTCAGGGTGTACCCCACCTCTCGCCCAGTGTCAGGTGGGGTCAGCTCCAAGCCCCCGGGACCCTCGAAAGGAATAAGCGGGTGTAGCTAATGGATGGATATCGTTCTCATTTTCATTTACAAGGTGATGATGATGATCATACAACCTGATTTAAGAGTGAGTTCTACTTGTACTCGTCACCTCAGGACATTTTCACACTGTCAGCATTTCCATCAAAATTGAAACAAGGGCCCGCTGATAGCTCATTTGAACACAAAGCCAACAAAGGAAGATTCTTTCTGAACTGCAGTGGTTTTCTACATGCTAAAGTGCTTTGCATGGGGCTACATAAGGGTTTGTTTCTTGTTTTTGCCCATCCAAAACGGGAAAAAACAAGCAAAAGTGTAAGGAATGGATTAAACAGTACTTTATCCCAAAAACATTAAGCTGCAAAAGTGTTGCATGCCTGGCTAACTAGGTTACTACATTAAAAAAAAAAACCCTGTTCAGGACTGACATGTCCGCTGAAACTGAGGGTGGTGTGGCTTAAGCCATTTGCCCAAGAACTGTGTGTAAACACTAACACTATACTAATTATATTGTACATCTTGAATTAGTTAATTTGTTTCGTTCATCCTTTATCCTAAAAGGCGTTGCAGTTAAAGACACACAAGACCGAAGAATCAATCAAAGCAAAATTCAGTTATTGGGAGTGGTACCCTGTGCCTCCGTCCTGATGGCAGCAACATAACATATGACATATAACATATATATGTTATATGTTATGTAGTGATGTCTGTTTTTCTTGTTAACTTCAGTCAGTATGAAATACCAAGCAATGAGCACATTTCAACAGTGGGTGATGAACCAGCTGACTCCTCCACCCCCCCCCCCCCCCCCCTTCTCCCTCTTCCATCACTTTCTCCACCCCGCCCCCCCATCTCCCTGCAGTGTTCCTACTGTAAAACATTTACCGTGCTCCTTTGAACTGGGAGCACTATTTCCCTGACAAAGCCCCTCCCCTACCACCCCAACAACCCCCACAACCCCCTACCTCCACCCCACTGACCCATTTCTTATGTTGATCAGACTGTGTGAAGTGATGCAAACTGCTGTGCTGCTGTGGAGTCTCCCCCTCGGGCTCAGGGGCCTTACATATTCATGAACTGAGTGGAAAGACCCATCCTCTGTGTGTGTGTGTGTGTGTGTGTGTGTCAGCTCCCTCCAGCTGAGTATGTTTGGATGCATGATATTTGTTGTGAGTACAGTCAGGAGCAGGTATGGAAGTGCATTAGCGGCAAAACTACTGGGTGCAAGCAACTGACTGTAAATGTAAATCAATTGAAGCACAAATCATAGTGTAAATCCACATTTGAGGGCACAGAACAAGCTTTGACAGCGAACAGGGACAAAAAGGAGGGTGTGGGAGTTTGGCGCAAGCTCCAGCTGAGAGCACAGTAACTACCATCGGACCTGACTCGTTGTACCCTGCCTTCAACGCAGCATCGTGGGTGTGTCTTCTCAATGCATGCACGCTTTGCGTCACGCTACTCAGTGATTTTGCGCTTAATAAACTCCCATACACACCAGTGCGTGTCTTACCTTGGACAGGGCTGTGGCCAGCGCGTGGTCTTCTGCCAAAGTCCGATCCCTTTCGAATAGTCTCACTCTATTTCAAATAGCGTTTCCCAAACGGTTGCTGTCCACGGTTTGGGTTAGGGCTAAAGTTAAACTGAGGTTAAGGTAAGGGGAAACATGCATCCACTACAGCGGCGGCTTGCTTGAATCAGACGAGGAGGCGCAGGATCAGCACTTGATGGTGGAGAAACTGCTCATGCAATATGTTGCAATCATTCCCGAGATAATAAAACACATTTGGTCATTCTATTCCGTTAAACTAGTAGTGATGCAACATGTGGCGCTGCTACCCCCCAACACTGGTATGTTCTTTGCCTGCCATCTTGTGAGTGGTCTGCATTTGAAAACATTGCAGTAAGACAAACGAAAGAAAAGAAAAACTAGCCTGCCATTTTCATGCCACTGTGAATCTGTTTTTACATATACATATTCAGAAAATGTCCAAATCTGGGAGTTGAAATCGCAGATGATCGGTGGAGAAAGGCCCAAGAGCGCGTCCATTCCTCTTCGGTATGCACCAGAAAAAATTGGTTTTGATTTTTTTGATTGAAAAAATGTTTTGGGACTGCCCAAGAATCGTTAATTATCGGACTAGAATATTTTAAACTCTGTCTCTGAGATGTTACAGGAGCAACTCACACCAGACCCAGTGATGGCAGTGTTTGGAGAGAAGGCAGATATGATGGAGCTGACAAAATAACCAGTATAATATCATACGTTTTGTGACACTACGAGCACGAAGGTTGATTTTTGCTGAATTGGAAACAGAAATACCCACCGGCCCACTTAACTTGGTTGAAAGACGTGATGAAGCACTTCCAGCTAGAACATTTTCACTGAGAGGGAAGGTGAATTATGTTCTATTTGATATGGAAGCCTTTTATAGACAGCTTCAACAAGATACATCTGTGATTTGTAAATGAAATGGTATTATCTACACGAATATATATTGTTTCTTTACAAATTATATGTACATATTTTTTGTTTTTGGAAAAAAACAAAACAATAAACAGATGTTTCTTTAAAAAAAAAAGAGAATGTCCAATGAAAAGTGGTAGCTATGGTATTTCTTTGCACTGGTATTGTCAGCCTGTCCTCGCTTGCTGATGTGTAAAGAAAAAAAAAGAGGCAGAGGCAAAACATTAAGAAACTCCACTAGCTAAGTGGCTTAAATCCCTCCATCAGCGGACTCAACAGCCGCCAGACAACTCTCACCCACTGCGAATCAAAGCCAATTGGCTGAACGGGCCCTTACAAGAGCCAACTGGAGCCACCTGTGCTGGACACTCCGGTTAAATCTATGGTTGACCACAGATGCTGAATGACGACGGCATCCTCTCAGCGTGCGTTTCACGGGCTGAAGGGGGAGATTCATGGTTTAGACTGAGCTGAGTTTAGCGCAAAATAAACTGTGGAGGAATTCCACATGCGCAAAGCACGATCCAGATTCAGCACCAGATTCAAAAAACCCAAAACCATATATATATCAGACATGTTACATCGGCAGCAAAACCTGGACCAGACTGAGAGAGAGAGAGGGCGACACAGAGAAACAAATGTAACATACTGTGTATATGAATGTATGATTTTCCTGCTTTGAGATTCCACATAAGGTTTTGTGTGAAGGAATATATGAGTGAGTGTGTTTGGTATTGATTTTCCCTTTTTTATGTAACCGAGGATCATGTTGTATCCTGGAAGGTTACGGATTGAAGTAAATATAGACAAGGCAACCTTCTCCCTCAGATACAGAGCATCAGAGCAGCTGAGGAAAAAGGAGAAGAAACAGACATTGGATTTGTTTTTGTACTCTGGATACAAACTGCTAAAAAAAAAAAAAAAAAAACCCAACCACCCTCTGCCTCTAAACCAAGCAGCTGAATCACCAGCAGGGTAAAAAAAAAAGAAATGTTGAAGTGGATGGAGGAGAGTGAGTTAGGGGAAGTTTGGAGGTGGTGGAGCTGAAAGCCCCCCCGATGGAGCAGCTTGGACCGCAGTATGGAGCGATGGTTGATCTGCAGCATGGCAGGAGGACTAGAAAATGCTATAGCACTGCCTCAAGCTGTTTCATATATATATTTACTGCGCAACAGTACGTATGCGATGTAAGTCTTGCCCAACACACACTTACATTCATTGCATTCATCATAATCCTTATTCACCAAAGCAAGAATAAATGTACAAATATCACTTGTCTCGGCAATGTCACAGCGAGACGCGTGTATTGACAACTTCAAGACGTGCAGCCGCAATGGCAGCCAAGAGTGAAGACGGACGTGAACGAAAGGGGTAAAAGCAGAGAAAGAGTCCAACTTGAAGAGCTTTTTTCAAGGCTTTTCCGTCCCTTTTCCAGAATATGATATCACTCAGTAAACATTTCCTCTTTATATTTTTGGAGTCACAGCAGACTCGGGAGACCAGTCAGAATGTGTGTGTGTGTGTGTGTGAGAGAGAGAGAGAGTGATTGAGTGAGTGAGAGAGAATAGCAGAGAGAGGTTAAGGAGTTTCGGGGGAATGCAGCAAAGGCAGCGAGTATGAAAGCACACGTGTGTTTTTACGTAATGTACTTTCAAAGCGACGGTTTATAAGATGCATGTGAACCTGACGAGGGCAATTTAAAAAAGAATCCTGAGGGGTGGAAAGTTGGGTCATCATCGTCAACGGTCATGGAAAATGATGATGATGATGACGACAATCGAGATATCACTGCTGATGATGGCTTACAGGCACCTATGATGAATTAATGACAATACGGGGACTATGGCTAGCCACAGCTGTGTGGCAATGGTGCAATGATCGCAACGGCTCCGGCATCGTCGGAGACTCGGCCAATGCCACGCAAACCTGGTCTACAAACTTGTGGAGCAACGTGTTGATTTGGGAACAGCTGATTAGGGGTTTATAAAACAGAGCCATGAGTGCACACATCTTTAAATCTGATGGCAAAGAGTGAAAAAAAGAGGGGGAAAAAAATAGACTTCAAGCGTAAAATATGCTTCGGGTAGCGTTTACTCGAGCCATTGCGCAGCCCGTGTGGACAACTGCACTGATTCAAACAGATCTGTTCCGTCACGATGCGCGTGAGGACGGACGACTGCCTACCGTTGGAGAGTATCAAAGAAAACGTCACCTGCTATTACTTTTCAGGCTATGCAATTAAACCCATGTCAAAGGTGTCGGTTCGCTGAAATTACGTTCAAACGTTTTCTCCCTTATCTCTAGCGGTCCTGTGCAGAGGCTAATCATTTTGGGTTTTACTTGTCCAGGTAGAGGTAGGCGAATGGAATTTTATTGGTGGTGCTCACGTTGTTGAGAAATCGCATTTACAGTGTTCAAGAGCAACATCTAGCTCCAGACACAATGTTCCCGTTACTCGGAAACATCTGAAAAAAAAAACAGTTGACCGTTTTCATGGGAACTATTTTTCGGCCAAGAAGTAGTTCCGGTGAAAACTGTTAAAAAAAATCAAAGGATTATTTAAAGTAAACGGAACACTGTGTCAGAGATAGAGATATTTACTTCCATTGTATTGTGGTGGAGATAGATGGCAAGCACTCAAAACCAGAGTCTTGAGAGAAATGATGCTTCTTCAGTAATTTGGGGGGAACTGATCCTTTAATTAGTAAAGAAGAGGCAGCACATTTTTATCCCCAGATACAGCGAGGATGAGCGCAGTAATTGCAATAACCGAAACCAAATCCATGGGGCATGAACTGCCTCTCACAGTGGAACATTACAAGCACAGCCAGAATTAAAAGCTATTCAGAACCTGTGCCCCTACCCCCTTTCGCACTCATACGCACACACACACACACACGCACACACACACACACGTCTCCCTCCCTCTAATGGCTGGGTTGAATGCAGAGTCCACCTACACATATTCCTGACTCATTTGTACTGTTGCTCCTGGAGAGCTGCGCTGAGAGGTGCAGAGTGGGCTGCAGCTGCAGTGTGTATGCAGTGTTTAAGTGTGTACATGTGCGCCTGCCCCATGTATGTGTGTGTGCGCACATATCCTTTTGGCATTAAGATGCAGACAGGTGCTGGGCTTGTCTAGTGTCAGCTCAGGCAGAGCATACACACACACACGCAAAAAAAAAAAAAAAAAAAAACTGAGGACGCAACAGATGTGTCGTGCTTCTAACACACATGGTAAAACTGTCAATGGTTTAACGAAACAGCAACGCTCCCCTGTCTAAACCCACGTCTGCGGAGAGGCCGGCAGGTTGGAGTGTTTCCACTGATCTTCAGCAAAATGGAAAATGGCAAACCTTAGGGGGAGTTCAGAAACCTTCAAGCAGCTCTCTGATTGAGAGCACTGATTGGTGGCCGGGATTTGGCTGCTCCACACTGACTAAGCCCGCCTGCCATGCCCTGCCCCCCCCCCCCCCCCCCCCCCACAGCCACTGACCTAAAATGACTTTCAGGACAGACTGATTGAATTTCAGGACATAATGAATCTGATCAATGACCTCGATCAGCCAGCGTACATCAATAACCTTAACAAAGCCAGACTCAGATCATCTCCAACGTCCTGCTTCAGCAGTCTGGCGGCACGCCAGCAACTCCCTCCACGACCTCCATACAGTGGCTGCCCTCCTCACATACTAACGATGGCTCAATCTTGTCACTGACGCCGAGCCTAAAATTACCATCGCGGTTATTGTGCAGGGGCATGCTGTTAGAAATAGAGCCGCGGCTGTTTTTTCACGCACAGACCCTGGCCAGCAGGCATTGGAGACAAGACAGATGTGGCCTTGATCGCAACGTGTCAAGAGTGTGATGTATCTGAGCCCCCACTTTGCTGTGTGTGTGTGTGTGTGTGTGTGTGTGTGTGTATGTCTTTGTTGTTTTGGCAGATATGGAGTAACATTGTGGTCAATAGAGTGTTGCAGGGATGATGTATTTTTGTCGTTGTTCCCTCGAATAAAAGCTGACGGGACTGTTCTATGGGATTTTGGATTATTGCAGAAAAAAAGCTCTGTGGCAAAACAAAAGTTTATGACACTCACACGTTTTGTTCAGCGAGATAATCTTCACTAATGAACACCACTTTTAGGGTTTTTGAAGCGTAAATGGAATCGCCAGAAGTAAAAAGCTAACGTTAGGCTATAAAGGAACTCCACCACGGTCGCATTACTTCAAACGCTTCACTTTTAAGAGAATATAGATCGATATAGATATATAAATATGTGAGTATAAACTCAACGAGGCTGTAAAGGCGGACTAGTGAGTAGATGACTTTCCGTGTTCGGCATGAAGACGTTTAATGTCCGCGACAACCTCTGTAGTCTGATTTAGCCGCTTCTTAGCAACCACCTTTTTTAAGACACGTAAAAGCGTCAAAACAATGTCGCAGAACAAAACGCGAAAATCTCTTGAGCTGGTAAGCGAACTCATTTCCGGGTTTTATAACTTATTTCTGCAGCACTCTATTAAGGCCAGTGTTAATTTAATTAACAAAATCTATAATGGAATATTCACTGACCACCTTCTTTTCCACAAAAAAAACCCCAACACATGCAAAAACATGCAAAAAATTTAAAATGAATATGATTATGATGAAATGTATAATGTATAAATATTTTAGGAGTTTTAGGTGTGTGTCCTTTTGCCTCTCCAACAGTTGTTTCAATTCCTACTCAACTGAATGACTTTGACATTGTCTCTCTTTTGATCGATAACAGCGGGCACTAGCCAGGCGTGGGCCACCTCCACAGGCTTCCATGTGGTGCTGCGAGCAGAGACACAAGAGGATGGCACGAGGAACAATGGGCTGTGGTGAAATGAGGTGGAACGCGAGCTTTTTCGTCGACCATGACCCGCAGGCTGTAAAACAGCTTTTGAAGGAGTCGTGGGCAGACACCGGGCTATATAAAGCAATCCCATCAGCCTCAGCGGTGGAGTGGTTTAAGGTGTTCCACTTTTGACAATGAAAATGGGCGATTGCGTGTTGATTGTGAGCCGACGTGAAAACAGTTAAACATCGGACACTGGAGGCAGTGGGGACGGACCCCTCTCTTAACCTTGTAACCTCTGCACTCCAATGATTGCATGATGATTGACGGCAGGTGGGCAATGACACAGAGGATGTTCAACAGCGAATCAGTGATCTATGGAATACAATGATTAAAAAAAACTTTTTCCTGTTTGAATTAATCATTTTCTATGTCCAAGAAGATGTACTGTAGTCACCCTCTCCCTGTGCATTTGAGTTCTGCCTCCTATGTCGAGCTTTCTATCGTCTTTCATTGTCACAATCTGCCTCTCCAGCCACACTCCCACTTCCGCCAAATCCATTCATTGCAATTATCTACGTGTCCACCAGACGCCCTCAGACTTGGCAAATGGTACATGGTCATCACTTATATAGCGCTTTTCAACTTTAACGGTCCCCAAAGCGCTTTACAGATCAGGTTTCATTCACCCTTTCGCGCACCGATGGCGACCGAGCTTGCCAAGCAAGGTGCTGGCCTCCATCGGGAGCGACTTGGGGTTCAGTGTCTAGCTCAAGGACACCTCGGCACACTTCAGGAGAGCCAGGGATTGAGCCCCCAGCCCTGCTCTACCTCCCGTGTGACAGTGCTGATGTACCGCCATGTATTGTCCACCTGCCCTAGTCACCTGACTCTTTCATTCACATGCTCGCCAGTGTCCACTTTCCCTCGTCAGCCCTGCAGTAGTCTGGCTCACAGGACGGACGTAGGTTGTTGGCATAAGTCTGCAGTTGGCCAACTGTTTCAGTCGGAATTCTCTTCCCCTTGCGCTATCTGCGTGTCACCGTTTTGCACCGTCGCTGTATCCTGGGCTTAGCGCCACCCAAGACGTCAGAGATTTAACCTTCTAAGACCCAAGCTCTGTCTTAATTTCTCTTTGCTATTTGGGCTTATTGGGACCTGATAAGTATAAAAACTAAGCATCATCTGTTGACATGATGTGGTTCCGCATATGGGGACAATTTTGAATTTCCATATAAGTAGAATTAAGTATCATGGTATAACCCAAAATGTGTGCCAGGTCTTGGGAGGTTAATTATAGTCCTGGGCCATGAGCTCTTCAAATGTAAGATAGTTTTAAATACGTTGTGCTGTAGACTTCTATATTAAGATTGTTTTTTCACTATTAAATTTCACTCACCAGTAATTATCACTCATAACGGGAACTGTGATGCTGGACCTTGGGCCGAAGAAGTGCCGTCAGGTCAGACAGCAGCGGAGTGGAGCAGTGGACAAACCGAGCATCACAGTGCAAATACAATCATAAAGGGACGTAACAGAGATATGTGAAATGGGACACCCTGATGAGCTTAAGAATAGAGGCCCAGACACTGTACGAGTGTACAGTTATATAGTAACATTTAAAACCTATAAAACACAAAGTTCAGATTTCAAGATTTAACCCTAACCCTAACCCTTTTAACAGTCTGTCCCTTAGAGTTAAAAAATTCATCGATATGTTTGGTGGACGTCTGACTTTAAATGATCACAATACTCATTTTCTAACCTGGTATTTCCAGCTTGTTGGTGGATGACACTGAACTGATCTGCATTAAACCGAGCCAGGTACTTTTACTGCAGTTCAGTCAGGACACTCGCGTCAAGGTTTTAACCATTTATGACAACAATGTGCCTTTTAGTTTGGCGGTGTAGCTCTTGCATTAACATTATTATAATCTTTGTGATTATGTGCATAGCGCAAAAGAAAATGAGTGTAGAGTTCTTCTTTAAAAGTTAAACATTTAGCGAAATGAACGTATTGACTTTCTTGCCAAGAGGTAAATGCCTTATTTTCTTAATTCCTTGAATATTATTAATGGGGGACAGGAAACCAATCTTTTCGAGTACAGTACTGAAAAGTAAGTCCTCATGCTGGGATAGGCCAAAATCTAACTTTCATGTAACAGCATGCAGCTTGGGTCAAAGCCACATTCTGTCTGTTTTACAACATTAGCTGGAAGTACATTTGAATCCAGATGTTAGAATACTCGTCCATGTGTGATGGTGGATTGTTTAACTGTCTCTGTCGCTCTGACCCCTCAGCCCTGTGGCCCTGAAATAGGGCCTTACCCTTAATGCCTCCACACTGCCAGCTGCTTCTAATGAGCTCTGCAAACTCAACTCTCCCTTGGCCTGTCAATCTAATGCTGTCTAGGGGCTGTTCTGAGTAACCCACAGTAGGAACAGCAACTTGTTGCCAGCCTGTCTCATTTCCAAAGCTCCTCCAAATGTGTCCAAGAGATGCAGCCTTATTAGAACAACCGATGTATGCGGTAAGTATCCTACAATCCACTGCAGACTTGTTGTCAACTCGTACAGTCACAAAAAACATCATCTGATATGGTTTTGTTAACCTCGTGTTCAGGTGGTCTGGAGAGGAGGAGGACTGGACAAAGAGATGTGCACTTGCTCTCCTGCAGTCCAACACTAAACCTGTGTGCTCATACTGCAGCTGCTTGACCAATGAGCGGATGGAATGGATCAGCGCTTCCATCTGACAGTTACACCGTTTGTGCCAGGGTTCAAGGGTACATACAAACAGTGCCAAGTCTCCCACTCAGTCTGAGTCCAGTGACTCAGACTAGGCACATACAAATGATGTTTGAGTCTTCAGAGGGTCCCCGCGCTGTGGAAGACGTCCTGCCTCGTTCCTGTGCCCAAGGCGCCGAGTCCCAGTGGCTCCAAGGACTACAGACCCGTGGCACTGACCTCCCACATCATGAAGACCCTGGAGAGATTCGTCCTGGAGCTCGGAGTAGAGCCGCTGCTCCTTCGTGTCGAAAAGAGGCAGTTGAGGTGGTTCGGGCATCTGATCAGGATGCCTCCCTGGCGCCTTCCTTTGGAGGTCTACACGCTGGAGGGATTACATATCTCATCTGACCTGGGAACGCCTCGGGATCCCTCAGGAGGAGCTGGAAAACATAGCTGGAGAGAGGGACGTCTGGACTGCCTTGCTTAGCCTGCTGCCACGAGACCCCGCCCCGGAATGAGCAGAAAAAAATGGATGGTTGGAAATGCAAACTGCAGTTTAGCAAAGCTTGTAGTATTGTACTGTGTCTTTGTGATTTCAGCTGTGCTAAGTTGTTGTGGATCTCAGGAAAATGAATCAGTTACTCGGACCTGGAGGGGATGAGGATAAAAGAAAAGGAAAGAAAGGAAAGAAGAAAGCTACAACCCACAACATCCATTTAATTTTAGTGCAGTCTTTAATCAGCGATGAGGGAATGTAACACTCAAGAGTCTTGTGTAACAATTAAACCATTCTTACCTCTCTCTCTGCCGTTTGAGATGCTGGTGCAAAATGCAAGACCCAAAATGCTATTTCACATTGTTGTCAAATATGTGTGGCTCTCTCCCTTCGACCACTCTCTGTTGCCCTTGGAGTCTCTCTTTGATCCCCCCCCGCCATTATGACAATGCTGTGAATACTTCACCTCCTGACCAATCACACACACACACACACACACACACACACACTCTGCTGGGACATAATAATGGGACAGCTTGCTCTGCACAGATGTGCATTGGCACTCATTTCTTCCCCATGAGAAATGACATTATTCTCACAAGGGGGCAGTGACTGTGTGTGTGTGTTTACAGTATTTATAGTAACCAGTGGGACCTTTGTGGGTCCTGCGAACATGTGTCTCTTTTGCATTGCCAAGCTGTGTTTTAGTCCTCTGCAGTACAGCTGCAAATGTGAGAAAGCACAGTTTCGGTCCTGAAATGTAGGGTGTGTCAATGGTCACAAGTCAGCATTATATTCCAAGAGTTAAAGAGGCGTGTGTGTTTGAATTCAGAGCTGGAGTCGGGACATGGCTGCTTTTCAGCCTGTGGTTAAGTTACTCTTTAACAATTCTTGATTTTATGTGCGGGAACTATTTATCTGCCCAGCTCTTCTGTGCAGCGTCTCCAGCTATAGTGCGAGTTGCCAGATTCTGTCAGTGAGCACAAGTTTTGGTTTTTGGTCTCTGTACAGACACAATGGTACCAGACCTGGCGAACTCACTGTGAAGAAAAACCACAAATTGTTGTTTCTATATTTCTGTTTGTGTGTGATCAAATAAAGGAGATGCATGTTGTTAGTGAACTTTAGAGGCGTAGCTGCGCTATCTGCATGGCTCTAGGGAGGGCAGTGTCAGTCAGTTGGTCAGCCGGTCCACCACTATAGTCCAGACTGAAATATCTCAACAACTATAGGATGGATTGCCATGACATTTGGTACAGATGGTGTCCAGAAGATGAATCCTAATGACTTTAGCGGCCCCCTGACTTTTACTTCAGCACAACCATGAGGTTGCCATTCGTGGTTTCGAGTGACATGTCTCGACAACTGGATGGATTGTCATAAAATTGGGTACAGACATTCATTTTCCCATCAGGATGAATCCTAATAACTTCCCCTGATCTAGAGTTGTCATCCGGTCAAAATTAAAAATACTTGCAAAATGACAATCCCATCATCCTCAGCAGTACTTTGTGTTTGCTGCTGATTAAAAAAATGTTAGCATCCTAACATGCTAAACTAAGATGGTGAACATTATGCTTGCTAAACGTTAGCATGTTCGCATTGTCATTGTGAACATGTTAATATCAAGCTCCCAGGAAGTGTGCCAGGCTTTGAGGCCAATTTAACATAGTGGCCAAACCATTTCATTACAACTTCCTGGTCTGTCGTGTGACGCACACTGCCCCAAAAATATTTTTTCCCATAGACTTCCAGTGTGAAAGATCTGGACCCCATCTGTAAATCAACAGAGTTTTTGTGGATCATCAACTTTCCAGTATGAACACTTATATAGCCGTAAAGATCAGAGTCATTTTGTACTTCGAACCTTTTTGGCTTTGGGGGGGGGGGGCTTGTAACATGCAGCAAAGGGCCCAGGCCGGAAACAACTTTCACAGGAATGAACGGGGCCCCATCTCCGACACTGTATCCAGTTTACTTTAAATATCCATGGTTAATATGCTGATGTTAGTATTGCATGTTAGCATAACTAGCATGGTTGTAGATTCGTAGTTTTGTTGAACTTTGGACAGACCTAGGCTAGCTGTTTCCCCTACTTCCAGTCATTATGCTAAGCTAGGCTAACCATTTCCCGACTCCAGCACCATCTTTAACACATAGACATGAGATTGATATCCATCTTCTCAACTTGCTCTTGTTAAGAAAGCAATTTGCCAAGATGTCAAACTATTTCTTTAAATATATTTTCGCTCTTTCTCCAGAAGCAATGCATGAAAACAGTAGAATGTCCTGATTCCATAATATAAAGTACGCACCGGTCTCCTGTGTTGACAGGACACTATTGTAGCAGCTAATGTGCAAGAAAAGAACGCATTTTACGGTTTTGGCTCAACATGAAATGATGTGCACCCATCAGTTAAATCACAACTTCTAAACCAAATTTGAATACTTATATATAAATAAAATCCAGAAAATGAAGGATGATGGGAATTGGGTTGTGGGACGCAAAACCAAAACAATACGCTGAAAGACAGTAGAACGCTCCAAAGAGTTGAAGAGAACTGCAGAGTTGGTGATAGTTCTTGTTGGCTCCATCACTATTGTTGACACCTTTCACATTACTCATTGAATGAGTAGTGCAGCTTTAAACGACTTTTACTGTGAGTTATAAAAGCTTATTTTTTCTTTTAAAATGTTCCTTCAGGACATGGACATCAAGAAGTGACAAGATGACCCATCATTTACAGTGATTTCAGAGAAGTTACGTGGGCATTTGTGCGCCTCGTGTGACACTTTTTTGGAGAAGAGGCATTATGATAACCCTTAGCCAAACCTCAGCCACTGCTGCTTGGTTTAAACTGGGCTAGAGCCCGGTGCATGTGTGGGCCCTGCGTGGCAGCAGTGGTCTCTCTCATGCATGAGGAATGACCTAGCAGGGAGCGCACTGGGAAAGACTGGCCCAGTTGTGGATGACTGCATTAACAGCAGGGAAGGAAAATGAAGGAGAAAGTTGCTCACCAGCCTCCTCTCTCAACATCTATCTATAACAAAACCTAGTGCAATGCCTCTGCATGCAATATTATACCCACACATAATACTGTAAACATCCTAGGGTGACTCATTGTGATAAATTATTACCTTTATCACCAAATATAAGCTAATAGGGAACATATGTAGCTACTGCATACACATTCAACTTTTGAATATAGACGAATTGCAATTTTGCTTTAGTTATTCTCCATCCATCTCTGACAACTTGCGCCTAAGAGAAGACATCAGGCAACATCCTAAATAAATGCCTGCACTGCAGCAACTGCCTCAGTGTGAAGGGGGGTGTGGGGGGTGCATGGGGGGGGGGGTGAAGATCGTTGAAAATGCTGACATACGACTGTTGACAGGCACAGTGGGGGTTATACAGCAGAAACAATGAGCAGCCAGCGTCTGTGCAGACCATTCGACCAATCCATTCATGTTGCTGATATATAGCCAATCACGCAACACAGATGTTGTCAATGAGACGTTGCTACGTGTACGCGTTGAGATGACTGCACGAGTGCATAATAGGACACGACTGTCTGACCACAGAAACTGAAAGATGTCAATTGTTATCATTATCTGAAACACACAATGCATTATGAAAGAGAGTCGGATGTGACAGAGCATCACCCTGACTAAAAAATACAGCTCTGGAAAGTTATCACGGTGACCAATCATTTTATTCTCTGTCAGGATTAGGCAGGGGTCGTAGTGATAGTATTAAATTAGACAGTATAGATTAATATTGACAAGCTGTAGATACAACCTGAAAATGAAGATGAGGAGATGATGTAACATGTTGATAAAATCTGTATCTGACAACATCAGAATAAAAACTAGTAGCCTGGGTTGATGATTTTCTGCCTGACCTGTTCCGATTGTAGACTGTATATGAAGATGGCCGACGCGTCTCCACTTCCTCCCACTGTACAAAAATGAAGCCAAACTCTCCCGGATACGCCCCCCCCCTGCCCCCCGACCCAATCGCGAGCACGCCACGGTCAATCACAGCTGTCAATCATGACGTCTCACCCCATTTTAATGGGCTCAAATAACTAATTAAAACCAAACATATCAGAAAAATGAACACTTGAACGAACATCAGCGTGATAAGAACCACCTAAAATGACAGAAACCATCTTTGGGAAAAATGTATTTGACATGTGCTTTGATTTTTTTCGTTTGGCCCATGTCGCATCCACTAACATGTAGCGGGCGGGGCTTATGACCTATACTGCAGCTGGCCACTGGGTTTTGACCCCTGCTTGCTTTTGACTAACGTTAACTAGAACTTTCATCTCAACCAGATTGTCTGTGTGTTGTGCTTCTGGGTTCGCACTCATCATTTCTCTGAGCCGTTGCAGTAAAACACAGTCCGCTTACAGTTGCAAAGTGGTGTGTCTTTGTCTGGGAACAGACGCCAACTAGCAGGGAGCACATTAGCCAGAAAAGTTAAACAGGCTAATGACCATTAATGAGCTACAGCTGATATAATCTGCCATCTACGACATCTGTCTTTTTGACCAAGGAAAGCAACAGTCAGTGCCAGCTAAAAATGAGAAGTCTGCTACTTAAATGTTTTCTACGTTGAACTTTGTTAGTAAAAAAAAAAGCAGCATCGGGACATAAATGGTCCAAAAAGAGCCTCAGAGCTTAACAGATCCGGGGTACTTCCCGAACCAGGAACACGACCAAAAATGGAAACGACTATAAGAATCAAATCATTATGAATTACTATGGAATGTGCATTTGCGTGCATGTGACTGGTTAATGCAGGGGTGGGGGGGGGGTTGCCTGATGACATTGTATTCAATCGTAAAAGATGTTAAGTCAGAGCTCTCATTGAAATGAATGTTAGGATGTTAGTGTAAACACAGGGAACGCGTTTGGTCAGGCGCGGAGTTAATGGACCGTCTCAGCAGATGGCAGCAGTAATACAGGGGCTCACGACAAAGAGCTCCAGCAGACAACATGTTTGGGAGGGCCCAGTCGTGTTTACATTTGGCGTAGAAATGATCTAGTTTAACCTGGCCTTTATTCTCTGTCACTCTCACTCTTATGTATGTCACTCTATCTTTCTCTGAACTTCCTTGTGTCTTTCTCACTCTCTTTGACCCGTCCCTCTCTCCTCACACCATCTCTCTCTCTCCCTGCCGTCCTGAGAGAGCAGTGTGTGATCGGTGAGGGATGAGGTGTGGGCCTCTGTGTCACAGAATCATTATAGACCTGCTCAAAGTTAATTGAGCACACACACACGCGGTGTGTGTGTGTGTGTGTTTGTGCGCATGTACGTGCACGTGGCCTCACAAATGCAAAGGGGAACATATGGGCACACACACACACACACACACACACACACACACACATCCAGAACATGCAGCACATGCACCACGTAGACAGTACGTTCGGATGCACAAATACACACACCATTAACTTCTTGTGGAGCACACTTCCAGAGCGGTGCTGGCGTTGATTGACAGCGTGTGCGGAGGCCAGGGACTCAGCCACATATGGCTCGGATAAAGTGACTGGCGTAAGTCACTGCTAATGTAACAGCTTCTTTGTAGACTGGCTGCTGGTAGTCATAAAACCTGGCAGGGAGAGACGGCAGCCAGGCCTGATTTACACCAAGAGCCAGTAACTGGTCAAAGTGTCAAAGTTTCAGCCCTTTTAATGAGGGAACGCCTCTGTATACTGGTATGTACCTGTCTGTGTGTGTGTGTGTGTGTGTGTGTGTGTGTGTGTGTGATGATTTGCTCATTTAAAAACAAAGCATGTAGGGTCATATCCAATCTCATTAACACAAAAGCAACGGCAAATCTAAATCTTAGTATGCCCTTGGTGATCATCTGTGTCATTTATTGATCCATCAGCTGAACCTCAACAGACACACATCAAACTGTCTTGCAAGGGAACATGGGAATACTCATGGAAGTCGGCTCTGGCCTCACGCCTCTGTCCCTGGCTCCAGTTGACGTGCTGGCCCTCAGGCTGCCATGTTTACCCGGCAACATGTCCGTGGTCAATCAAAAGCCATTGTGCTTAGCCTGATGAGCCCAGCGAGAAAGGCCCCCTCAAAACAACTCAATATCATTGAGCTCTGACTGTCTGTCTGGTTGACTGCAGCTGCCCAGTCCTCATCACAAATGTGTTTTCAAGTGTCGTATACTGTATGTATGGGGCTTGAATTGTGGGAATTATTTACTAATGTTTTATAGGTCAGTTATAAACCATTAGTATGAGCAACTTCTGGCCAGGTTGTGGTTTGGTCCAGGTCCATCGGGTCTGATCTCGCACTTCCTCACAGTGCTCTTCATCTGATCATATATCATCGTATCTTACAATACTATAATAACTTTATTTGTATAGCACTTTCAAAAAACCCCCAACAATTTTACAAAGTGCTTTCCATGCAATAAAACCCAAAGGCAGCAACAGAAAACATAAAAATTAGAAATGAGGTGTAATGTAAACAGACACAACTAAGAACAAACAGAGATGCTAATTAAAGATCAGAACTATGCATACAAGTGTTGCCGAGAAAATAAATGAATAAATGAAAAAAATAGAATGATTGAGCGCATAAAAGCTTGTTTATAAAAGTGTGTTTTTGGAAGGGATTTAAAAGATGAAACTGATTTTGCTAGCCTAATTTCCTCAGGTAGGCCGTTCCACAGTAGAGAAAGCACAGTCACCTTCAGTCTTGAGCCTGGACTGTGGAACAAAAACAAAAGGGCCTTGCTTGAGGATCTAAGGCTGCATTTCGGCTCATAAAGAGTTGAAAAAGTCAGCAACATAACTAGGGGTTAGACCTTTCTCTGCCTTAAAAGTAATCAGTAAAATCTTAAAATCAATTCTAAAACTTACTGGTAGCCAGTGCAGGCGTGCTAAAACAGGGGTAATATGGTGCCTATGTTTAGTGCCAGTTAAAATTCTTGCTGCAGCATTTTGGACAAGCTGGAGACGCGCAGGAGATTTTTGACTGAGGCAGGTATACAGAGAGAGAGTTGCAATAGTCCAGACGAGATGAAATAATAGCACTTCTTTGGCTCCAGCTGAGCATTGACCATGGTGCAACTGGCCGTATAGCACTCTGCGGGGCAGCCGACATGCAGGCGCCCTTAACACGCGCCCCAGCCATGCAGCTGGCGCTGGGTAATCATGGCCTCAATACTTCTGCTTCCTGTTGGTCTTAACAAGTATTTCAGTGAGGCACACAAGTGGAAGCGCTTTAAGGACTCAATGTGACGGCTGTACCCAACCTTCACAGCTACAGAGGAGGGTGATGACACAGGCCGCTTGTTGTACGGTGACCCTCGTGGAGGTCACCGCTCTCGCCTCCACAGCAAGGACAGTGCGAAGATTCTCTGGCGTATGGGCCACAAGAACGCAGTCGTCTGCATATAGTAGCTGGTTGCGTGGAGCCTCCTGATGTCAATCATGTGCCCATCTTTAGAGCGTGGGTGCATGCACTTATATTTTGCCTTCTGCTGGAAGATGATGTAAGTAGCCTCATGTCAATTGCATTCACCCTGCCAATACCACGTCACCCAGTACTCCACTCCATATCCTGTTGCTCTGTCCCACCTTAGCACTGAAGTCTCCAAGCAAGAGGATCTTGTCACTCTTAGGGATCCAGCAAAGGGCTTCATCCATTGCCTGATGGGGCTTCTTGCTTCTGTTTTTCCCAGGCGGTCGCAATTTAGCTGCTTTTTGTTGGGCTTCTATCCGGTGTTTTGCTGTCTGACTCTGAATGTCGACCCGGGAAGCAAACGGAGAGAAATGTTCTGAGTCACAAGTTTCTTTCAAAGACAAAAAGTTGTTTTATCTGGTGTTTCTTTTTTAAATGTCAAACTCAGTCTAAAAAGCTACGCATTCCTTTGGTATCAAATGAAAGAGGAAGTTGTGATTTGTCCATCTCATAATGTTTTTGAGATAAAGCTGTTTATTTGGATTCAGTATGAAAATGCTCATTTGAGTAAGAGTTCTCAGTGAACTGCAGTATCATTCCGGAATTCTACTGGGGTCTGGAGGGATATACTGCAGTATGTTGTTCAGGGAGCAGCCCAGCAGACACCTTTTTTAAATAAAATGCTTTAATGTCATTATTGGATAGAGGGTATATGGGTCGAATCTAATAGAAGACCATGCATTGTGGGTGTTTGATTTCAATCTCAGCATACAACACCTGGACAAAGAGGAGCTACAGTGAAGTGAATTATTGAGGGTGCTTGCAGGGGTACTGCAGGAATTCATTGCGACTGGTAGAAAGGATGTTTTGCTTTCAAGGACACTCCGTATGTAATGCCGTGAAAGGCAAGGTTGACCCGCAACAATGAAAACATCACGCGATAGGCCTTTACACTTGCTTCCATGGATGGAAGCAAGTGTAAAGGCCGACTGCAACGACTGCAACACTGCAACAGTAAAAAAACAAACAAACTGCTGTTGACTAGATTATCACTTGGATGAAACATTCAACCGTTCAACCGTTCAAGTGTCCTGTGTACTATCTGCTTTCTGGTCTTTTATTCACTTTAAGATGGAATTGAAATTAAATTAGGATTCACTGCAGCAGCAAATGGCACTAAAGAAAAGCAATTTTAACAAAGAATAAAGCAAAATGGGCTATTACATAACACAAACACAGTGCCAGGACTGACAATTATGGTGTTTGCTGCAGTTGAATACATTTTAATCATAACAACTGCATACTCTAGGTTTGTGTGACGCAACAGTACGCAGTAGGCAACGGTAAGCAAACATTCTGACATACATACATCATTTATAACCAATACTGTGTCCTAATTTTGTGTCAGAGAGGTGACATAAACGAGAAAAAAAAGCACTGGCTGGAAAGTCTCCCCCCACCCTCAGCTATGTGTGTGTGTGCTGTTGTGTGGCCGTGCTAGAGACTTGCAAGACAGTGTCGTGGTTTGGAGTTTAGTTTCACCCCTGCGTTCCTGTTTGTACTTTCACATATCAGCCTCATTTTCCCCGTTCACTGACATTTTCGGCCGCATCGGAGCTGCGTTAACATTTCCTGCTGATGTCGCATTAAAAGCTTTCCAACTGCAAGAGCACCGGCGGAAGGCTTTAATTGTGAGGAAGTTGTTGGAGATGCAATGTGTTTATTACCAAGCTAGCTGAGCTTCATTAGCGGTGTTGAATCAGTGTTGAATATTGCAGGGAGGAATAGTACAAACAGAAGCAGCTCCAACGCATCACATGCAATGAGAAAACAGTTGCATGACTGACCCGCATGGTGGTAAAACATAACTTGCCCATAGCATCATTCATGCAAAACTTCATGACAGATAATGGCTTGCCTCTTCAGGAAAGCTTCAGCATTTGAGAACCCAAATCGATCAGAAACACGTGTCACAGCGCTGGACACACTGACTGACCGACAGGTGAACTTCACACCAAAACATGGTGGACAAACGAACCGGGATCCTGAGGATTTTTAGTTTAATGGTTGCACCACTCCTTTGGAACGACCTCTCTGACATCCCTTCTCCCCACTCCTCCACATTAGTCCACACCTGGAAACTGTTCATTGTAACAGTCATGAAGATTTATAGAGCCACTCCTGTTGAGTGTTTTAATGTAGTGTGTTTTCACATGTAAAGTACGAGGAGCTCTTGATGGGAATATGGTTTCCATTATGATGGCCATTGTGGCTGTGTCTGGTCGCCTTCAGTCGATCTCTCAAACCACGTTTATGTATGTCCCTCCACTGTAACTGGCACACCAAATGGTTTAAATTAACCACCACCAAGAGGTGCGCATTTGTGTAACTGCTGTTTTATAAGCTGTAAAAAAACTGTCTGTGCTACAGTAGTAGGTCTTATTTGAAAGATCTGAGAGAACTCCAGGTGAGATTATTCCACTTGTTTCAGTTTCTTGGTTATTGTGAGTGCACTTTTATGTTTTGTGCTTTTATTTGCAGACTCAGGGTAGGAGGTTACTTAAAACTAAACATTGCAATAAGCAGATACACCAGTTATAGTAGCAAGTTTCAAAGAAATGACCATGGAACTGTATTTTCATATGGGCCATTAGAAGACATGGGAGAGCCATGAGATTTTACTTAAGAAAACACAAGCAAACGAAATGGTAAATAGAGTTCAGTGATATAGCAATACAATAAATATGTTATATATATAGCTTTTCAACTTTAACGGTTCCCAAAGCACTTTGCAGGTTGGTCACATTCACCCATTCACACGCACAGATGGCAACCGAGCTGCCACGCAAGGTGCTGGTCTCCATCTGGAGCAGCTTAGGGTTCAGTGTC
The DNA here is from genome assembly GCF_043641665.1 of Enoplosus armatus. Lineage (NCBI taxonomy): Eukaryota > Metazoa > Chordata > Actinopteri > Centrarchiformes > Enoplosidae > Enoplosus > Enoplosus armatus. The sequence continues at coordinate 29,639,092 of NC_092180.1, read as the reverse complement.
TTGCCCAAGGACACGTCAACATGACGGGGCGGGGGCAGGGGATCAAAGCGCTAACCCGCTCTAACAGTGCTAACCACTGCGTCACCATGCAGAAAGAAGATGGAATCGAAGAAGAGAACATCTTCATTGATTTGACAACACATTGTGACGTTCAGCGCCTTGAAGGACGCATCCCCCTGCGTCACAGACAGGAACTCTCAATTTGACAGGGTTAATTGTGGGAACCTACTGAGCAGGGGACTTTTGGACAGGGACGCAGACTGTTAATACTGAGCCTTGGACTCTGGGTATGGGGTGGGACACTGTATATGGGTTTCTTTGTCTTGTCACTGTTTTGTATAATACACTGTGGGACCATGGAATTTCACTGCGTTGTGTGTTTCTTGCTTGCCAATGTATTTTGTGCTGGTTGTGTACTGAAAGTGTGGTTGGTAGCCGAACCAGTTGCTGGCAGGAAACTGCGAGCATACTTGTTCATTTATAAAATATATTTTGTCAGACTGAGACTCTGATTGGTTCCCTAACTTAACTGCCAACACGCGCAGCATTTAGAAAACACGCAAATACACAAACGCGTTAACCTGATCTGCAGCGTGCACTTACCTCGCGGGAGTGCGCAGATTCAAAGAAAAACGTTTGTAAAGTGATTTTGAAATTGAACATTAAGTTAAATGTTGTAAATTACTGTTAACCATATATAATAACCAGGTTTATCAGTGAAGACAGACGGACTGTAGCCTGTTATGAATGTATGAGTGACCAAGTGCACATAAATAACGTTTCCTACAGTGTGCATAAACCCACCGGCGAAATCTTTCTTCCTCTTCTATATGTTTACGCTTGCTTGGGAGGAAAGGCAGTCCGACTGTGATGCAATATGAATACTATAAGAGAACAACATAACGCTCCTTGATTTGACATGCTCAGGCCGTACAATGGCATCTTGTGGCCACGGTTGTCAAAGCAGCTTCATAAGTAATTTATTATCTGTAGGATACTGCACGACTTGCAAAAGAGTCCGCCTGTCAACACTGGTGGTAGGACAGCAAGGCGGCACTCAGACCAAATCCGGCGTTGAAAACAGCAGTCCTCCCATTCATTTTGAATGAAGGTCACTTTAAGCTGTGGCGAAATGTTGGGACAGATTCAACTTTTGGAGAAACGCAACCCAACGTCACGCTGCGGTGGCCAATCACGTAGGCCGCCAATCAGACCGGAAGACGCCCAATGAGAAGCGAGACCTTGTTTACCTTTTACCGAAAGTAAATGTGTGTTTTTAATCTGTTGATGGAGACAGGCGATCGCTCGCAAAAGCCGGCACACTATAGCGGCCTGGGTCAGGGGTTAAAGTTCTTCTTCTTCTTCTTCTTCTTCTTCTTCTTCTTCTCTTTTGTTGTTTGGCAAACTGCTTTTAAGTGCATTACTGCCACCCTCTGGATTGGGTGTCAAAGTTAACAAAATAACGTCACACAAACGGGCCACGTGGTGTCACTCCAACACCGCCGCACAACCCCGCGTTAATCGCCGCACCCGCTGGATTCGGACCGAATCTCTATCTGCTGTGAACACCAAATATCCTCAGAAATCATTAAAATTACTTTTTTCAAGGTCCTGTGAGGTGCTTGCAACAGTCACAACATAAAGATAAATGGGTGATACATGGCCCGACGTCAATAACATCAGAAGTCACAAAGTGAGATCATTTACAAACCGTGGCAGCAGCAAGCCGAGTTCATCCCTTTTAAATGTCGCCTGGAAACACTGCGTCAATGAGGGTCCGTGTCATGTAAACGTCGTCATCTGCCAATGTCTGCCTGGACGTCCGTGTACAGCTCAAAATGTGTGACCGCACAGACTGTACAAGTTGATTACCCGTAGCAAGCACCGACTGCGAGTACTGGGGATGATTCTCCTCGTCAATGCTTCTCATCTCTTGAACCAGTGAACCTCAATCGCCATCCCTGATCTCTTTCTCATTACAACGCACGTTTGTCTTTTTGCCATCTTCTTCTTGTTCAGCCAAAAACAACAAACATTCTCTCTCTTCTTCTTCATTTTTATGGCGGTTGGCAAACAACGCACTGGGAAAGGAGTGGGGATAGGGAAATGTGCACGCATCGAACACCAGACTGACGCAGACCCTCAACTGTACTATGAATGGAAGAGCGTGTGTGTGTCTCCTCCCCTTCCGCTATCTGTGTGTTACCGTTTGCAAGGTCAGAGTCGCTGCATCCCGGGGCCTATCAATTGTGATTGGTTCAAAGAAATACAAACAAGGCAGAGCGTTTTTTTCCCCCCTATCCCTGAAGGATGATGGGTTGAGCCGGACCTTTCTCCGAAGTGTGGAGGTAGGTCTGGCTGCGAGACTAGTGTATTTGCAACGTTCTAAATGCTGTGCATGTCGTAACAGTTTGGGTCCGTGTTTCTTGGTTGAGCTACCTTGGAGGGTGCAAAAGACGACAATGATTAAAAACTCACAGCGACACTGGTACTGGGGTTTCATCGTTTATTCCTACCATATACCACCAACCTTAACAAGTCCGGTTGTGTGGCCACTGTTGTATCATACATGAACAAAACAGAGGCCATATGTTACCCAATGTCCGTCCATGTGTTGCAGGTGTTAAAAACAAGAAGTACGAGGCGCTGTCCGACAACGTCGCTTCTCTCATATCTACACAACACGGTATGTCTTAAAGGTGCATTTCACAATTTCGACTGTTACGGCGTGTTGTCAAATTGATCAAGATGTTTCCTTAATGTGCTTGTTTTTTCTTGCCTGGAATGGCATGGGAATGGATGCCCGGAAGCGTCTCGTCCCATTCCACATAGAAATGAGTGGGAAGCAAACTTCAGTCCGATAAGAACCTCGTTCTGCCCCTGACCAGCTACTTTAATGGATCTTCCGAGCCTAAGAGCTCTTACGCACTCTCAAGTACAAACAAGAGTTGTACTCTACGTTTGTGAAAATATAATTGTTGTATATGTTTAATGTGGTTTTTGTGCTTTCGTAGACAAAAGGTTGTCGAGTCGGTGAGGATCACGAGAGGGTCTCTTTGGGGGGGGCAGAGTGTTCAGAGACAGGCAAAGCCCTTTGGCTTTCCCTGATGGTTTTTTTATATGACATTATAGATTCTAGCCGGAATGACTTATGCGTGCATTTCATTGTGCTTTTGTACAGCGACACCATCCTCCAGCAGAGACTGATTGAAGCACTAAAGCCTTGTACTTGCTGTACTTGTAAGATATGAAAGTAGGTCTACTCAGCACTATATTTATTTTCTATTTGTTCCCAAGTCCATTTGACATAACAGAATAACGCTAAAATCGTCAAACACGCCATAAGAATACGGCTAAGCAACACATTCATTTATAAGAATACACAAATGTAATTACAGTCAGATCTCCTTGTGCCCTAACGACAGTGGCAGTGATATTGGAAGCCTTACGCATTCACACAGTGATTTTTTTTTTTGCCAGCTGTCCTTCCTGGCATTGGCAGCCGCATCTGTGTTGCTTTTAGATTGGATGACGTGTTTAACTTTGTATTTGTCTAATATTATAGTTTGCTTTTCATTATCATTACTGAGTTGATAACCACCGTCGTGCTGACCCCTCCAGGCGTTTAACAGTATAACAGTCGGGTCTATTTCAAGCTATCTTCAAATTTAATGCAGCAATAAAAAAAGGTGTCAGCGTAAGTCTCGCACCCACATTGTAAGGCATGTTTGCCATGTAAAAGTATTTTGGTTTGTACATATACACGGTATTTGCGGCACCACCACGTTACATGCATCTGTGTGTGTGTGTGTGTGTGTGTCTGCTCAACGTCCTTAAGTTAATGAACAAACTGGGTGAAAGTGACAATGTTCTCTCCCACGTACTGTTCTTAAGGACCAAGGAGGCAGAAGGAAAATGAAACAAAATGTTCCCTTCCTCAGCACTTGACACACTCATACAAACACACGCACAAGTTGAAGATGGCGACTGAAGCGCAGGCTGAGTGTGTGATATGTTGATGGCTCCTCTTCACTCTAAAGCCCCATCGGCCTCCTTTGCTCCAGCCCTTCTACCTTCCTCCTCCTCCTCTTCCACTCAGGAGAACAGCCCCGCATTGTCATTCACCGACGGTAATGAGGTGGAGGGGAGGCGTCGAAGCGCTGAGAGCCGACAGCAGAGAGGCAGAAGGCAGGGATTAAAGTCAACTCAGTGGCATACTGTACAGGAGATACAGCGGGGAGAGAGGAGGGAGGGGGGACAGAACGAGGAGGGCGGAGATGGGAGAACAGGGGGAAGAAAGGGGAGTGTGCTAAATGTTTTACAAATTTTGAGTAGACTGCGAACGGATTAATACTTCTGGAGAGTTATTCCTTACTGAAAAGAATCTGCCATTCAAGTCATTTAGACGAATGGCTGACGGCGTTCAGATAGAGCTGGATTGAGTTTCTGCCCTGACAGGCCACTTTTTATTTGACGGGTAGAAATTATTTTGTGATCTTTTGTAGCGTTTGGGTGGTTTCCCCCGACAAACTGATGATTGGGGACCCCTCCTGTCCTCCAATGGGTATGATTGAAATTGACAGGGCAGGGTGTTCGGTAGGCCTGATGCGCAACGTTAAAACATTTCTTCTTAATCAAATTATTATTTTATCATAGCATAGTGAGGAAATTTTTTATGTGACATGATCGGGGAAAGGAACGCCTCCTGGGCCAAGGCTAGATCCACTAACTCCCCCGCTGACTGGCTTTAGAGCTCGGAGAAATAAATGCACAGTCCAGACTGGGATGTCCAAGTCTGAACATTACTTAAAAATGTATTTTGGAAAATCTTAGCAATTCAGCAAAATTCTGGAAACTAAAAAATAAAAATCATTGTCATGTTCCAATTCCACTTCAGGCCTCCCTGAATGCATTTTGGTTTTGCCCAACCGAAATTAAGAGCAAAGATGATACTGTTGGGCTCTGATTCCAGTTATGTGATACCTCTGTCCTGTACCGACTCATAGGAACCCCTTTGTTTTTAGACCTGTTTCTAATGTTGGAGATCTGTAAAGCTTTAAAAGCTATTGATCCAAAAAATTGCTCATATCTTTAATCAGAGCCTCAAGACCTATTACATCCCCAGAATCTGGAGAGCAGCCTATATCATTAAATCCTTCATTAAAGGATGGGGACCACGGGTTTTTGTGAGGGAACTATTCTTGTTATAACGTGACATGTTTGTATGTCGTAATAACGTGTAAATATCTTATATATTATGACCATAAACCTTTCACGTTGTAACGCGGTGCTGATCCGTTTTTCTTTTTCTGCGGTGGAAACAGAATTAGCTCCACCTTGAAGAGACTGAATTTGAGGTTCTTTGATGCCAATCAAATCTGGCAACACTGTCATTTTATGACTTTATGTCTCATTGTGACTAACAACACCTTCAGTATCAAGTGAATTTCACACCCAATTGTTGGATAAAAAGCTAATCTCTAGGGTTCCGAGACTGCATTTTGGCCAATGCATTTTGCCTCTTTTGCTTTCCAAAAGGACTGTTTACTTGCATGCAACCAAAGCTCACTCAAATGTGATGATTGAAACTGTTTATAGACATAATTATCATATCTTCTACTTATTACACAAGAGATATTTAAAACTCTGTTTACAGTAGTAATCTTGTCAAGGTGGTGACAATGTACAATTTTGCCTCCACCATGTTTAAAAGTGTCAAGAACCACCAAAACTCTCGGAGAATGATCTTGTAAAATTCCTCTCCATTCAATCACTGATGCTTTTGTTGAGCTGAGCATTATTGAACCAATACTCCTCCAATAAAGTCACATTTGGTGTTGGAGGAAGAGTGCATGATCGAATTCTCACTGTGATTTGGGGTTTTCGGTTGCCTCCCAGACATGCGCGAGACATGTCTTGAACACCCCCGGCTCCTGGTCTCGATTAGCGGCAGCGCATTCAAATGAATCACTCTTGGTAAACACCCTGTTAAATTGAAAACATGCAGTAATGCAAAATTTTGTTGCCATGATGGTAATTTACTGTAGGCTACGTTAATCAGTCCCTCGGTTTGCTACCAGATACAACCGCAGTGTGAATGCAACATCAGCACTGGCACAGAAAAGGCTTTCCCTGGTGTGGGCAGAGTCCTGCATTATTAATAACATTGAGTCGACATCATGATCTCCAATTAGCTGAGTGCATGTTAATAGTCTAACACGGGCGGAATGGATTACCATGTTAACTGTGAATAAACAAATCGATTTCCTATACATTTCTCTTCATTTATCAACCCTAATATGATTCAAAATGTTTGTAAGTCAAAGAGTAAACCGCAGAGAGAACGGAGTGAAAAAGCCAGTGGCACATACGCCAACGGTCCGGCAACAGCACTTACAGATCGCAAGTATTAGAACCCCATGTAGGCAGATCTGCTTGTAGGTCAGTGTATAGCAGTAGCAGGCAGTCTTTACATGATAAACTTGCAATCTTACCCACGTATGGCCCGGACGCAGAGTGTACTGATCATTATGGATCGTGATGATTGAACTGTTCAAACTGTTGGGTGTGGTTGCTAATATGTTCGCACTGACAATGTTAGCATGCTTTGAGTGTTAGAATGTTAACATTTGCAGGTTATATATGTTTCATTATTTTCATGATTTTGTGATAACCTTGTGACTAAATGGAATGAATCGATTGTTGCAGCCTTGATATGAATGTGATTCATTTTTTCGTTGACTAGAGGCAAATTAGCTGTGAGCACAAAGTACAGCTGCGGCTTGTGGAAATGCCATTCGTTTAGCATGTATTTGGTCTTGAACCACAGTATTGGAAGAATTCAAATGTTGACCTGCTGGTGGTGCTAGATAAAAAGTCAGAGTCAATCGCCCAAAATGTATTTATTTATTTATTTTTGAACCTTTATTTAAACAGGTAATCTCCTTGAGACACGGGGTCTCATTCTCAAGAGAGACCTGGTCAACAATACAACGCAGTGGATAAATAAATGGGCAGCAGTCCGAGGAAGGATTTATAAAGGAAGTTACACCAAATCACATCTGGATTTTTTATCTGGATATGAGTCACTTGCAATGACAGTTCAAATGGGGCCTTGGGTACATCATCTGAAAACCACAAATGTCTGTACAAATTATTATTATTATTATTATTTTGCAAATTGATCCAGTCGATTGAGATACTTTACAGGAAAATTGAAAACTTTGATCTGCTGGTGGCGCTAGATGAAAGGTGAGGTGACGACCAACGTCATTAGGATTCATCCTCTTGGGGCCTTGAATGTCTGTACAAAAATTCATGGCAATCCATCCAATAACTATCCATAACGATCCTTAGAGCCACCCCGCTCGTTTCTGGCTGAAATTGAATCTTCTGCTAAGTTTAGCATGAAGCTGAAGTTTTACCTGTCATCCAGATAGAGAAATATACACTGTATAAAAATAACTTTCCACAAAGGGGTTCCCAGAAGGTGTCTCGACTTTCCTCCTGGAAATCTAAAATTGCTTCCTTGGGCCTTAAGCCCGTTGGCCTGGCTGCTGAAATGTCGAGTCTGGGATCTGTCTTTAACTAAAACTCGCTGTCTTGCACTTACAGTGCGCTCTTTTGGGAAAAGCATTGTTAATGGTCTGTCAAGCTTCTGTTTGAACACGGCGCATGAAATATGCTCATGCAAACACATTCATCGCTGATGGCGGGTTACAAACGTTCGGGTTCCAGGTTGAAACTAAAAATCATAAATAAAAGAAAGTAAATCACCCCCTTCTCGTGTGTGTGTGTGTGTGGTGTGATGGGCGATCTTAAGGGTTTGACAGGTGGCGTCTTTGAAATAACTGGGTCACATTAACTATATATGACATTCATTTTCTGCGGTGCGGGAGCTCGTGGTGTTTGGAATGTTGCATTAAGCCAAACAAAAGCTGGTACTGCTTTCCAGTGAAATCTCAGACCAATTACAGGGCCCCACAGCCTCGCATTGATGCTGGGAGTCTGCCATGGTCATGTCAGTCATACAGCAGCGCTTGTCAAGTCATGCATCATTACAAACCAAATTCTAATTAGATACAATTCCGGTCACATCTGTTGGTTTTACAACATTTTGTCTCTGACTCAGCTGAATGACTGACCCGAAAAACCTCTCTAAAATCCAGTCCCGGTTTTAGTCGACACTCAATGCAAACAATACACGACAACAAAAGCGGCCACAGTGCAGCGGTACGCAGTGTGACCCCGCTCCCCCCCGCCCATGTCCAACGCATTTGTGTCATTTATCTCAATAGTCTCCATGGGGAAGAAAAGGCCCCCGCTAACCATCAATAGCTGTAAGAGAGGGCCTGCTTCCCAAGCTGTTGAGCACTCTCATGTCAGCTCTCAGACAGGCATGAACGTGTTTGGGTGTTTGGCCGAATTAAATATTTATTTTCCAATCGTCGTTTTTTGTTTTTTTTTGACTGAGGCAACAGTTCTTGCGAGTTGGAATTCCCTTGAAAGCGATAAAACATCCAGTGTGGTGGAGCTGCCTTGATGGGGGAAAAAAAAAAAAAAACCCTGGAGATGGGAAATTTATTGGAAAGCGCTGGTGTCGTCTGTTACGTCTGTTATCAGCCATTTCTTTGGTCCATTCGGCGTCATATATCACAGCCATGACGTCGGGCCTTTTGTTAATGGACACGGGGCAGTTTGATTGATTCATGATTGTTGCAGAGCTGATAAATACTGCGCTGGCTGTCCATGAGAAGCTCCTTCCTTGAATCGATTGTGTGCTGACATTTTCATTGGATTTAGCACTGATATGTGTCACCCTCTAATTCTTGCGCTACATTTCAGAGACATAATCTCTCACAGTCGAAAAGGCTTTCCCACTCTGCCAAGAGTGAATGCTCGAGAAAACACTGGCCACTTGAAATCAGTTCTGTAAAAATTAGCATGAGAATGAGTGTAATTTTAGCATTTCTGGGTATGCACATGGTAGAGCTGAACGATCACTGACTCATTCATCATTCATTCATGCCCTCCACCACCCCGACCTCGTTATGTATTTTGATAACGATTTAATGTTCACATGTGTTTGTTATGGTGTTCTACCAGCAGCCACATTTATAATATAATATAATATAATATAAGTGTTTTTTTCTGACATTGTGTTAACAGCTCATGATGATTTGTGTTGTTTTTTTCTTGGATATGATAATGTTATTTTGTCTGCAGCTCGGAGGCGTGGCAATGACTGCTGGTCAACGTAGTGTTTATGATAAAAGTTTGTGAGTTTGGCTGCATTGTAACACAGGCGATCGCAGTGAAATCAGTAAGACAGGTGCAGCAAAGACAACATGCCAAGCTCGTACGGTGGCTGCTGAAGGCCAGTTTACACCGACAACGTATTTGCAACATCCAGTCTGTTTCATTCTGATTCAGCAGAAACATCAGAAACATTTAATAACTTCAACCGAGTTATTTATTTCACATTGCTCTGTATTAAAACCAGTCGGTCTAAGTCGGTTTAAGAGTGATAGCAGGTTCTAATACGTTTTCAGCTATACTAGTGATGCATGTTGTGTGTATATATATACTGTATATATATATATGGATGGTAAATATGTGCGTATTCTAAGGTTTTATTATGCTACTTCACTACAATTATATGTTACAACAGACCTGACCAGCAGTTGGAAACAAGCACTTATTAGGTTGCCTTTTATTATGAAATACAGTTAACCCTAACCCATATATATAGAGACATACATATTGTAAATGCGTATATTTTTATTTTATATTTCTTATTTTCATATTTTGTACATACTTTTATTTCTAAACTTACGCTGCTTTCTAGGCTTGAATGGGAGCACCAGTACCATACAATTTCCCCCCCAGGGATCAATAAAGTATTTATGATTCTGATATACAGTAATACAATTATCCGTTCAGTGTAGGGGGGCAGAGTAAGATGACTGCTCAGGTTATAATGTAGACCTAAATCATTTGACAAAAATACTGTTCTTAAACCTCATAGTGAAAGCTTCACACACTAACTACAGAAAAGGAAGAAGAAAAAGGAGTAGAAACATGCTGAGATTGTTCGTTACAAATTATTCTAATAATTACTACAGATACATGTGTTTTCTTGTTGCTTCTGTTATTTGTACAGGCCTAACAATGGATGTATTAAATGGGGAAGGGGGGGCCACTGAGGCCTCATATGTGCAAGGCCCAGACTTTTATACATCTATACAACATCTTTTACATTTATAATAACGCACATGACTTAAAATCAAGCCCTGCGATATGACATCAGGACTTCAGCTCTCTGTAGAATCAATAACAATGCATGTCTGAAATTTCCAGTAACTCACACACACACACACACACACGCACACCCTCCTCGTCCTCTGATGACTGACGAAACCAGTGTCTGGCTTTGTCTGGGTGTCATCACTGATTGGAGTGTGTGTGTGTGTGTCAGTGTGCGAGTGTTCTCCTGCTCTTCCTCAGCATTAACCCAAGCTGACAGCTGCCCCGCCCGCTCTGCCCTGACATCAGCCAGGGCAGATGTTCCGGGGCTGGGACCCTCACATCTCTCTGTACGGAGGTACGGGGGGGGGGGGGGGGGGGGGGGGGGGGGTTTGTTTGTCTTGCTTGACCCACCCACACATTAACATATGAGGAGGCAACATCTGAATGATTATGCGGTACATTTCAGTACACTTTACTGTACACCCAGATGCTACTTTCTCTTCCCTTAGAATTATGAGAGATTTACTTCCCCCCCTCCCCAACGTTATATTTACTGAAAATATCAATTGGCATTAGTGTGGAAAAACAAATCCAAATACCGTGTATTATATGTTCACCCATCTTCCCCTGCTATGGGGCCCCAAAAGTGACACAAAACACATAGTTGTATTATTCAATATGAAAGTAAATGTGTAGATAAAATCATTTGTTTTCTTTTATCATGCATAATTATTTATTTATTCATTGCCGACCTTATGCAACCCGCCCATCTTTTCATTTGCTTCATTTCCTCTTAACTGCCAGTCTGTCTCACTGTGAGAGTAAACGCATCATAAACACAAGTCAACAGGTTGGTTCTGACCTGTCGACATAGCCCACTATGAATTTCTCAGTGTTGCCAACGCCACCACAGATATTATACTAAAAAGACAATCTTAGGTGCAAAAGTTAGCAGTCAGCAGTGGCTAGCTTAGATGTTTTATATGACGAAAAAAAGAGCACTGCACTGGGTTGCACCAACTACGTGCGAGTTCAAACATAGCCCAGTTTGAATGTAATTTCTGACGACGATCGAATTTTACGTGCTGCTGACATTTTAAGGGTTGCATGGTAGGCATCAGTTACAACTTCAATCTTACACCTAGCCCTTAGCAGGTGCAAAGTCCTCCGTAAAAATAGCAGTCGGCATGGCGCATCGTTTTTGAAAGGCAGGACAACTCAGAGGATGAGGAGGAGCAAATTATGTGACTTAAGGCTTAATTTCCCCTTAGCTGAGGGACTTACTTAAGAATGTTGCATAGAATCCCTGAAATGGTTTCCTCAGTTAAGGAAAAACGTTAAGGCATCGACTGCAGTGAGAGAGATTTTACGGCGATAAACTTCTACAGTTTCCATGGAGATAGCCTATATGGCTATAGATAGTAAAAACAAGGTGGCTTGTGCAACCAGGTGACTCGAGATAACGCATACATGTGTTTCAATGAAAACTCATTATGCGTCATTTTCGTGACTGACGTGCTTCTTTTAAGCGTTAAAGTGAACAGATGACCTCAGGTTTGTTGTCACATGAGCAGTAGATCTTCTTTCTACACGGATATTAGAAGGAATCTGTGAGGCTTGCGTAGTTAGTCTCCAGGGAAAAGGCATGACTAACATGGCATGGCTCTTCGCTGCCAACGCTTCGCACAGCAAATTACCAAAATCACTAGAAATGCATTCATCGGAATTGTGACTTTTTGTGCTTTCTGTCTTCTAAATGAGAGGATCGGCTTATAGAACAAGCTACAGGCATCAATAATATATGGAATGCTCACGATGGCATCCTCATTAATTGATCATATGTGACATTAGTGTTACATAATGAGGATTAAAGATTCATGTGTCGTATGACCAGCAAACTGACAGGGTGGTGTATTCTGCCCACTTGCAAACAGCCAACTACCAACGTGCTACACAGGAAATTATAGTTTGGCGATAAAATAGAATACTGACATATTAAATAAATACATTTCACTTTACACATGCAGTGAAGCCACAGTCTGGGCTTTTGCTGGTCCCCAAAGTCCAATATTCTACGGAGCACAATGAATTACAGTGAAGTCACTGTGCCCAGACTTTTACTGTCTCCGATTCTGAGCCCATTCCCAGATGTGCTTGTTAGCTTCAGTGGCTGTGGTGGCTGTTATCACAGTGTTCAAAGTATGTTACCAAACTCATCATGGGAGAAAACTTCTACATCTTCATTTCCTCACTCGACTGTTTTCTTTCGGATTGTGATATTGTTTATTTCGACCTGGCGTATTTGGGGGAACGAGGACTCGCGCAAAACGACGCAATCGGGGGCGAGCTGCACGATTCTCCCACAGCTTTCCAAATGCATGTGATTTTCACATGTATCATTTGAAACGCTCGTCTCGGAGTCTGACAGAGTAACAAAGTCAGCACGGAAAGTAGCCGCCTCGCCTGCACAGTGATGTACATCTGGGCTATTTATGATTTCATCGAAACATTCTGCTATCCTTGTTCAATTACGTTATTGTTACGTAAAATAGGAAAACATCGTACACGTAGTGGTAGAATCGGTGCAACTCACTCACACCTTGTGATAGAAATCATATAAATCGTCGGGTTAGGTTGAAGTTCTCCAGCAATCCACCATTCACTCTCCACTTCTCTTTATACTAACGTGTCTTTCAGCGACAAAAAAAAAAAAAGAAATGGCAGAGTGCCACCTCCTTTCTTGAACCTTTCTTTTTTATTTTTGTTTCACCCCTTCAAGCCTGCCCAGCCAGTCAGATGAGCCACCCCCTTTCGCTGTTCTCAGACTGTCCTCTTTGTGTGTGTGTGTGTGTGTGTGTGTCTAAAAGTAATCTTCCTCCATTCCACTCGAGTCTCCCTCAGACAACATGCCTCCATCTCTCGGTGCAGCCATGTGCTCTTCCCTGTCTCATCTCAGCAGCAGCAGCAGCAGCAGCATCACCATAATCTGCTCACAGCCAGAAAGTCCACCCACCAGTCTGTCTCTCTCTTTCTTATTCCTCAAGTCTTCTACTCCCGTCTCTCTGCCCATCTCTTCCTGTAAGCATTTAATGCACGATGACGTGCAGGAAGTTGTTACATAAATTCATATTAAATCAGAGCCACCGTGTCACGTCTTCACGGTCTACATTCTTGTTAGATCTTTCTATCAAGGTATGGTGTGTGTGTGTTGTGGTTCTGTGTATTATGCTTCAATTAAGTATAATAATAAGTACTCTTTGGACTATTATGAGTACATTATGAAGAATTGAATTAGATTAGCTATATGGAAGAGAACACGTTTCAATACATTTGAAGGTATTTCATTATTTCATTTGTAATTTTCAAAGTTAGTGAATATTTAAGATTTCAGTCTTGATTAATTTAGGGTGTATAAAAATAAGAAATAGAAAATAAAAAATAGAAATAAAAATAAAAAATATACACATTTACAGTATTTAAGTGAAAATAAAAGTAAAAAATATATACAATAACAATGTAAGTCACTTTGTGGGCAGGTTGGTCAGTCAGTGATGAAAAGTTCACAAAAACTGTTCATGTCTAGTATTGTATTGTCATCAGGGGTGAACATCTGGATCAGTGGGAGGTTTCCCAGGGGTCAGTCAATTTGAGTCCAGTCATTTTGTATAACAAAACCTAAAAGTTTACTATTCAATATACATATACTATTCCCAAAATTCATTCTCAGCTGTTCCAGATCCACATCAACAGTGAGTTAGGATTTGGCGGCATTGTTGGATGCTATATAAATAAAATTGAATTGAATTGAATTGTAATACTTGATTTATCTTTTGGACGCGTGTTCTAACTTTCAGCAGTCATCGCAAGGCAAATACGGCGACATATTAAGAGGAACACAGCAAGTGTCTCACCATCTTCATTGCTGTGTTGTTGCATTCAAATGACGTGAAGAAATGAGCAAATTGTCAATCATCTGGAATCATTGAGCATTATCAGTTACACTAAAAATCCATGTATCTATGTAGTTAAAGTTTAATCCACTTATAGTTTTTTGTTTCTTTGTTTCTGTTTTTTTTTTAAATAATAGATTAGAGCATTGCTAGTCTGAAGGTGAAAGTGTGAGTGTTGGTGCCACTTGAGCAATGCTGGCCTGCAGTTCGTGCGATGCACTGGTCAGCCTAAGGATTATTTTTTCTGTCACATATATGTTTTAAAGTGATTTTATAACTAGATTAACATGAATGTTAATGTTAATATGCAGTCTTGGACTTAATGCAAAAGACTTAAAAACAGCTGTGTGTTTTGGATTTTGCCAAACAAAATTGAACAAAGTTGATGTGGATCTGGAACGACTGAGAATGATTTTTGGGAATAGTATATGTATATTGAATTGTACAATTTTAGGTTTTGTTATACATAATGACTGGACTCAAATTGACTGACCCCCGGAAAACCCCCCACTGATCCAGATATTCACTCCTGATGACAATACAATACTAGACATGAACAGTTTTTGTGAACTTTTCGTCACTGACCAGACCAACGTGCCCACAAAGTGACTCATACTGGTCTTGCAGTCCAGCTGTGCACAGGGGTTGTGGCAGAGCAGCGTTTCTTTTATCCTCTCAACGACCACAACCTCCACAGGGTGACACCGGAGCTCACCACAACACAGCAAATTACTTCAGGCTTCATCTGCCCTCCCAGGCACCTGGACCACAGGTCTGCACCCTGTGTCTCACCCAGACCTCTGTATGATTCAATACTTAATAACCTTTAGGAAACCTCTGTTGGCACAAAGATTCACGTTAAACACCCCATCTAGGCACACATGAAGGTTTTTGTTCTTTTTCTCCACTTTTGTTTTGGACAGTTCAACATTGCGGACCAAACAAAGTGGGACACCTCCAGCACATCCTGAACTGTTTTTGAACGGACTGGAATCAGAAACAGGTCTGAAAGGATTCATTCAGTCTCCTCCCATTAATTGATCCTGACTGTCACAGTAAGTCCCTCCGCTCAGTACTTCTTCTTGCTACTTAGGCGGCGTTGCCAGGTTGGTTCAAAAACCTAATTATTAGCCAGAAAATGATATCAGTATTGACATCTGCACCATGACAAATCAGGCTAAAGTTTTGTCAACCCACCCAAGCTAACTTTTACCGACATGAAACCGCCCAAGTTGGCAACATTTCCTCCAGTTCCTCCTCTGTTGCTCTTCCTGAGGTTTCTTCTGATTTTTCCTTATTCGAATTGAGGGTCTAAGGACAGAGGGTGTTGAAAGCTGTACAGATTGTAAAACCCCCTGAGGCAAATAGTGATTTGTGATGCTGCATGACGTCCACTTGCACTATATGTGCATAAACTACTTTCTTCCGTTTAACGAGTGTAGCTGAAGGGATTGTGTGTCGGACTCTGAGCGCTGTTGAGTGACCTACACTCAATACTGTGCCATCCTGTTTAGACACAGCTGGAGGACTGGAGCTGCTGCTCTTCTAATGTGCTGCTCACGCTACAGCTTCGGTGTAGACAAGGTGTAACACTGTGCAATAACATTGTCATAACCTGACATAAATGAAAGGAGGAGAAAAAAAAGGAAATTGAGAATGTTAAAAGGTCATTTGAACATGAAATCTGAGAAAGAAAGGCTCTGGACAATTTGGCCAACTGACCATCTTGCAATGGGATCACAGCAGCCGCAACGCCGTCAATATGTTGAGGTTGCGACCCATGAGTACTCAGTAGTCATTACTACATTATTACATGAGTACTCAGTACTCATGGGTCAGAGCACACCCACATACTAACATACTGGGACCCAGTGATCCGTGGCTTAAAACAAATGTGGGCCAGAGGCGTAAAGAGGGGGGACCAATGGCTTCCTACTTCCAGCGCCCGTACTCGGACCACACCGATCTTTGATCCCAGCCTTCATTTTGATCTCAACTACGCACCTGTAAAGTTTTGTTTCATGCAAGTATACATGGGAAATGCAGTTAACAATTGTAGTGTCCTGGAGTCCTGAACGCAGCAGCCTGGCTAAAACAGGAAATCAACATAATGCAAATACACACAAAGTAATCAAAATCTGGATAAAATCCAGATTTAATACACATTCGTGTACACATAGCCACATACACTATATGGCTCCGTTGGCCGGATCACACATCTAATTGCAATCTGTCTTGGTTTTCCTGGGCTACATGCAAATCAGGGTCAGCCCCACTGCAGTCCAGACAGTAGTGGTAATGACCCCTGAAGCAGTTCGGTAACTTCCAAAGATGCCAGAAGAAGAAGAAGAATAACTTGAGCACTTTAGCAGTTTAGTCCCCAAACATTTGCACTAGCCCCTGATTAAATAAATCCCCTGTACGTCTGACCAGGTCTGCCTCCAGTTCACTGTGTCAGAGGAGACTGACTTCATCGTTGGAGTGCAGCTGCATCACTCACACACACACACACACACACACACACACACACACACACACAAATTGGAAGTTGACACAGAGCTTCTAATAGAAATCTGTTTCTAATCTACATCACAACGACTGCGCCGTGTCCCTTTGGAATCGCATCATGTTGCATTCTTCTTTCTTTAATCTGTGCGGTTTCACTTGTTTGTAAAGTTTTCTTGGAAATGTGTGAATGTCACTATACGGGTACTGAGGTGAAGATCCCACACAAAGCAAAAAAACAAGAAAAAACAAAACAAATGTGCAAGATGGGGTTTCCACCAATGCAAGAATGGATGAAAACATACTCCATCACCAAAAGCGATTTCACATCAATTTCATGATTGTACAGTACCCGATCAGATTCTAGCCACCTTAAAACATTTCAGCCTATTATCACCGCATGGCTGCTCAGCTGTAATTGTTCAGCATCCATTAGGGCTGCCCTCCTATCACTGTGCTGTGTATTGGAAAAATTGTCAGGGCACTTATGTCTAAAGCTTATGTTGTTTGACAGGGTGGATAATGGAGGGTTTGTCTCCTCCATTGGTAGTGTAATGACCGTATGCCTCCGGCAGATTTTTGAATGTAGTTTTTTTTTTTTTTTTTACTGGTCCTCCATGTAATTCTGTCTGATCCCTTTGCCTTCAGCCCATATAATGCAGTCTGTATAACTGTATTTATTCACTTGTTCAAAACAGAAAAGAATTGATTTTTGTCTAAAGTCAAGCCTGTCTCCTAGAAATGACATACAACTCATTTTTAAATATGTTTTGAAGGAAATGAATGGAAATGCAAGAATGTTTGATACTGAATGTATCAGTAAAATGTCACTGACAACGACAATGTATATTATTTGCGGTACTTTTTTATGGTTATGTTTAGGCACTGGCAGCACTTGCTTAAGGTTCGGGAAAGACTATGACCTGGTCTAATACAGGAAAAATGAACAGTGACAGATGTTTAACATGTCAACATTTAACTGAATCGATGATTTATCCCTAACCTTAATCAGAGTGCCTCTGTTGCCAGCATGTAAGTCCGCAAGCCTGAGCTTTACAGACGTATTTTTCCACGTATGAAGCACATCACGTTTGTTTTCCAGTGTCTTTTTGAGGGGTGGAATTGGCATCTCTTTCTTTTGCCTGCAGCCTCAGTTGGATCAGGGCGTGCCAGAACCCTAATTCAGCCGTTGCATGACATGATCGTCACGTGTCTTGGATATATTTATGTTTGTATGCATTTCATTACATACGGCATGCAATGCTGAACATGTACAAGTCGCATTATACCTCCAATGAATGTTTTATTAATACTTAAAAGCATCTGTAAATATGGTTTGCGTAAATGCAGGGTCAAAAATGATACAAAGGCAACCTTTGTACCCTGATGGTGTAGAGCGTTTCTAAAGGTTTTTCCTCAGCTTTTTCTCTTTTTCTATTACAAAAGCACAGTCGTTCACTTTTCTTATTGGTAAGGTTAGTCCAGGAAATCAAATCAAACAAATTTCAAATAGATTGTGCTTTCCATAATAACAAAACGTGAGATCAAAAATGGTCGTATTACAAGATTCTTCAAGGCATGGATATGGGAAATATATGGGAAATGCCCCCCCCCCCCCCGCCCCATTATTCGAACCATGCTTCAGACATACAGCTGTAAAGTAAAAGCAATATGATAGTTAGGACGAACACAGGAAGTTGGGACTCTAGTTTAATTCTTATTAGCTCGTATACTGTATGTGAAGTGTCTGGATATTGATTTGTTCATCCGTGCAGCTGGCTTTAATGGACTGATCTGATATGGGGAGGACCCCCCCCCCCCCAACAATTTAAAACTGGCTCTTTCACAGTGTCTCTCATTCAGACTGACATGTTGCATTTCCATCAGATTAAATAAATGGCTCGATGGGTGCATGTCAGAAAAGGCTAACGAGAGTCCCACTGGGACTGCTTTCGGGTCTTAAGTCATTGTGGGATCCTCATCAGCCACTTGTCCTCGTTGGCCCTGAGTGCTCCTCAGACCTGCTGCAGCGACCTCCCTTTCTCCCCCTCTCTTCCTCCTTATTAATAAGATGTTTATAAGAGTCTTCTACATTATATTTTCAGTGGCAGATTCTGACTGCTGGGTGTCTAGTGCCATTTAGTGGAGTGACCATGACTACCGCCACAGCAGTGACATCATGTACATACCCTGTATAGTGTCCCCGAATCCCCCAAAATGTGCTCCCAGCTTACGGCTGATGTTTTGGATCTCAACAGCTGAGTTTCAGTCAGGAGCACTCGATGCTGTGACAAAATCAGGAGCACATATTTAAAATAATAATAGCAGGGTATCAAAAGTAATTTAATAATTTCTTTGAAAAACGTCAAAGGTTGATGTGCTTACTTTTGTGTGTGTGTGTGTGTGTGTGTGTGTGTGTACCAGCCTGGTAATAACTGGTCTTGGAGCTGAAGCGGGCATGCCTTGGAGGGTCAGGCTTTCCTGCCATCAGTATTTCCAGTGATCAGACCCAGATCAGATGTTTGCCACTCTGCTCTGACATGACTCCATAACTCAAAGTTTTGTGCGGAGATGAAAAAAACCAAGTGACGGAGAGGGACATGCAGAGAAACAGTTCGAAAAAAGAGCCATCAAAACCATCAACGACGACAACAACTCGCTCTTTGGAATGATAGCAGTATGTAGTCGACTCATCATGTGGAGCACTACTCCGTCTGTGAAACTGTCTGAGGGAGATAATATCCCTAATGATGTCATTAGGGATACGATCGTTATTAGCTTGGGTTTAGAGAAACAGAGAATGCAGTGGGTTGAGCTGTCAGGGCCACCGCATGTTAGGCTCTAGTTTGAACTCTCCTGCTCAGCACTGTCAAGGCGGTTTACTATTCGTCGATGGGAACTTGGGCATCGGAGTTCACCAGATTTAGTTTGGCCTATGGGTTTGTGGGTTAGGTTTGATTTGAACCTGGTTTGAGCTCTCTGAATTCTTTTGTCAGCCTCCACGCGACTTCTGTTCCCTTTTCACGCACACAACCGAGTGCGACGCCATGAAATGTCTTCAAGCTGTGGCTGACCAAAAAGTGTTGTCAGATGGATGACTCAAGGCCACATCGACATGTGAGAGGAACAGAGTCATTGTGGAGAGGTCAGGGAGGCAGCGGTATATAGCAAGAGGAGGCTACAACGGCAGTTTTTTTGGAAGAACAGAACATATTCAGAACAGGTATAAACACTGTCACCTTGAGACGAGGTCAGGTGACACAGGTGTCATATGAACTAGTTTGGTTTTTTTTTACATACAGAGACCTTTAAGCCATACTAAAAAAGCTCATTGGGAGATGAAAGCGGGGCTAAAAAAATAAACCAACTAAGCCCTGATACAAACAAACCATCTCATATACGTCTGACAACTGAGGGAAATTATAACTTATTAGAAACTGAGAGTTGTTTTCACTCCCTCGGTCCTGGAGAGGCAACATGCTCATTACCTGGCAGCCAAACCCGTGGTGCAGTGTTCAGTCCTGATGGCAGGATACACCAATTAGTTTACCCAGCAGGAAACGGCCCTCCTGCTGTCAAAATAAACACCAACCATAGGTTACCTTTATATGTTTGTCTTTGCCTAGTCTTTCTCTCTCTTCTCTGTCTCTATTTTTGTAGCAACGTGCCCCCCTTTTTCTCCTTGTGTGTTCCACTCTGTGTTTACATGTACACAGATAATTCAGTTAGAAGCAGAAGCAGGCAATGCTTAAGACTATAGAAACATTCACATGCTAATTAGGTTGTCTTAGATTAATTTAGGTCAAAATAGAGGACCTTAATTAATAGACCCAAAGTACTCAATAACGTTGGCATGGTAATGTACTAATGCGCACTTAAACCCCAGTTGGGGCAGGGCAAACCTGTCCCTCTTTTTTCTGTCTCAAATAATATATAAAATGATTTAATGAGCTTTGACTCATAGTTACGAGCGAAGATTTACTCCTCCTCCCCTCCGTCTCTTACACCCGTTCATTCCTCCAACGCAGTTTACAATTCCACATCAAACCAGCTTTGTGAAACAAGCCAGGCCAGACCGCTGTGTAGCACTAATCACAGGAAATCAAATCCGTTTGTAAAGAGGTACCAAGTCCTCCACGAGTCCCGCTAGATCCCTGTCTAGTCCTCTGTTTATGTTGAGTGATGTTATGACATTATTGAAAGAAAAGTAACCTCAAATAATAGGAGTTAGACAGCGTTACATGTTAGTATAGAGCATGTTACAGTAATATGGTGGGTGTCTGATATCCCTTGTTGCCCACCGTGAGTGATGTTATGACGCACATTCACCTCCCAACTCATAAAATTAAGTCACCAAATAAACAAGGCATTATGGGGGGGAAAAATGTATATAAATACATAAAATAGTACAATAAAATTGTAACATATTTACATGATTTAAAAGCAATATTTTATCTCATGAAGTCGCTTTCCATCGCAAAGCCTCTGTCAGTCGATGGCTAATCACATAATGGGCTTTGCCCCGTTTATCTCGATTGACAGAAAAAAGGCTGTCGATCGAGACAGTCGATTTAAAGACCTAAAGTGCAGATCAATTTGAAAAAATCTGCACTGTTCTACCTCATAACAATCTGGAAAAAAAAACAAAAAACAGAAGCAGATGCTGGTGTTTATCGTGATTAATTACACGACTCAAGGCCTCAACCAACGGAGGCCTGGGGAGGTAGACAAATGGAGCCCTTCAGCATGGTTTGCAGAGAGTATTGATGACATTTGTAAAAAAATAAAAAAATAACAATAAAATTGTGCATGTTGGCGAAGAGCCTGTTGATGGTTGGAAACTCAGCAGTGTGCTCTTAAGCTTTAAGTGGTAAGACAGAAGCTCAGCGCCAATGATCTCTCAGGGACACATGATTGTGGGTTCTGTGTTCTCATTTAAAGATACCTGAATTGAGACAGTCTACCAAGACCTTGGTGTATTCCTCCAGTGTGCCGCTTGCCACGTCCACTTCACTGAGTGTTTTGTGCTGCGGTAGTGGTCTGAACAAAGAGTTGACCTCTGATTAGAGAGGGAGCAACATTCTCTTCTGAGGAGTGTCAGTAATGGCGGAGATCACCCCCCCCCCCCCCCCCCCCCCCCCGCGCTCATTGGGATTCTGTGTGTGTTCATGCATGCTTGTGCTTTCTTGTTTTCTTGCATGTTTGAATTTTCGTCTGTGTGTGTGTGTGTGTGTGTGTGTGTGTGTCTCGTCATTCTTCACTTTTGATGGGAAGGTTCCACTTTCCCACTGGTCAGGGGCTGAAGCTCACAGATCCTCAGGGGTCAAAGGTCATTTTGGCCTATAGTGTGACATCACGGCAGCTTAGAGAGGTCAAGAGAGTTCAGCAGCAGAAGGAGAGGACACTGACACAACAAAAGAATTGCCAATAAAAATGGAAAAGCACATTATAAAAGAGAAAAGGATTCAAACAAAGACTTTAGGACGCTAGTGAAGGAATCCAGAGACGTGTTCCTTCACTGCCAATCACATCTTGGCTTCTTTGCACAACTGATTGAACACACTAGAGGATAAATGTTGACAAGTATTCAGTGTTTTTCTCAGTGTGCTCTAATTGTCAGAATGAAACAACATTTAGAATATGGGACTATAAAGAGTCGGTCTAGACCTGCTCTATTTTGTAAAGTGTCATGAGATGACTTTGTTGTGATTTGGCGCTATATAAATAAAACTGAATTGAATTGAATTGAATATTACTGCACAGTGCTGTCACCCCATAAAGCTATTAAGCAGAAGAACTGGTAACCCATCCATGCTAACCCATACTCCTTTTGACCAGGAGGAAACCTCCTTGTCAGTCTGCAGTCATAGTGAGCTTGGCATTTACAAACAGCAACAGAGTAAGGCAGAGAAAAGGTTAACAATGAGTGACTTATGGGTTTTCCTGTGGAAGTAAGATAACCCCGATTTTGCCAGAGAGCATAAAGGTTATGACACACATTAAGGCATACTGAGAGTCAGTGCAGACAGTGTTGTCCTTCCCGTATGTTGGATGAACGCTCTAGTTAGGGAAAATAGTTCAGCCACTTGAGCTGACAGATGACCAGGTAGACCTGCATTTTCCAACACTTGAGGAGTGCGAAATTTAGGTTCTTTAGATCGGGTGGTAAGCGACACTGTGCAACCAAGAAGGCAAGATAATTTAGTACAAGACTCTTTAAAACAGACAATACACTAAAAAACCCTAAACGCGGTAATATTACCATAAAAAACACAACAAGACAATTATAAAAACACCCACACATGACCACTCGCTTACTCCCAGAGTCTGGTGGATTTTCTGTATCGTGTTCGTGCGCCATTCCTCTTTGCCTCACTCTAGGCTGGTCCTGTCTTTCTGTCTGCTGCCTCCTTCTTTGTTTCTGGGTTCAGGAGGTCTGGACCCTCCTCCAGCCGCGCCATTCGTTCTCCCACTCCACCCACGTGTCCCGGGCATATTCGTGTAAGGTAGGTAGTTAAGTTGACATGCATTAAAAACAACAAATGTATTTCAAACTAAACGCAATCGGCTAAACCCAAGCACAGCAATACAAACCATTTAAAACACAATGTATAAAATCATGCAACACAAGATCAGTATATTAGTCTCTATAACGTACTGGTGGTTGGCTAAGATTTGTCCTTGTAGAGCATCAAGGAGCAATTTCCAACACCTACTGAAAACATGTTTGACTTTGTGCAAGAATAGGGACCAAGCTCTCATCTTGGTCATACAAGGACCCGATGGCATGTATCCATGGCCCTGGTACCCCATACTCCCCCCAAAACATGGGTTGGGCAAACTCTCATGACTCCCGCAAATCCAAGGTAATCTGATACATAAATGGAACATTTTAATAAATAAAAACTGCAGGTTTGCATTAGTTAATTCTGTGTATCAAGAGGGCAAGTGCTTCACATAAGGCGTAAAAGGCAAAAGGAAAATAAACAAATCAGCATTGTCACGAGACACATTTGAGTGGGATTTAAAGTTTAAAAGAAGAGTAAAATTAAATAGAAGATAAAAAATAAGCTAAAATCGAATACTACTGACAAAATGGGGGAACAATAATCACAGTGTGTCAATTTTTTTTTTTACACTTTACATATAGAGCAGGTCTAGACCGTACTCTTTATAATGTTATTACAGAGACCCAACAGTTCCCACCATGAGCAAGCACTTTGGCGACAGTGGCGAGGAAAAACTTCCTTTTAAGAGGCAGAAACCTCGAGCGGAACCAGACTCTGACCAGGAAACCAGGCCCGCTCTGGAGGCTAGGTAGACAGAAGAAGCTGCTCTGGAGAATCAGAAGGAGGTTGGCGAAGTAGACTGGACCGCTCTGGGGGTTGGCAGCCCAGGGGCTTGAGGTCAGGCAACTGATGATCCAGCCATGGGTCAGTGCAGAGTGCTGGACAGGCGGACAGCTGGAGAGCCAATGGTGTCTGGAGCCCTTCAAAAGGTGACCCTTGGATGTCAGGGCGGCTCCACAACTTGCTTATTGAATGCTCACAGGATTCAGGGGATACACAATCAGGACAGGCAGGCCACAGGCTAACGATCCCGATGCCTATTGACTGGAGTGCAGGCTGGTGGCTAACAGGCCGAGGTGAAGGCTGGAGGAGGCTAAGCCATGTAAGTCACCTCATTTTGTTCCTCCAAAAAGTGATGTATCTGCTGGGTTCATTATTTGTCAGATATTTTTCTATATATCTAACGTTTAACGTCTAAAATATATCATGATAAAGATGTTCTAAATAAAGTTTTGATGACGTATGAACTTTAAATAGCGTGATCACGCGACAGATCAATGTGTTGTATATCAGTAAACTGGAAACATCCTCTTAAAGTAAGAAATTGAGACAAATAAACTGATCTTGATGTAAAATGCATGTTGAATATGGCAACGGAAAATGTGATAATAAAAAAAACAAACAATGTTAAAATGGACATTTTTGTATACATGATCAGTTCATGCAGTAGTTGCTTCTAATTATAATATCAAGAGGGGAAGTATGGCAGCCTTTGGGTTCTCTCCGCTCCCACACTGTCTGCCTCTCCTGTCAGCAGAGACAATAACAACAGCAGAGGCTTTTTATCTGCACCTGAAAATCTGCTCTACGCCTACACTCTATGCAGATGCTTTTATAAATGCCCATGTGTCTGTATGTGCCGCGTATGTGTGTGTGCGTCTGAGTGACTGAACGCGTGGGAGTCGGCAACCAAGAGTGCGGCTACATTTCCCTGCTGCATAATGAGCCTCTCTGGTGTGGGGACAAGAGGAAAAACAAAAAGGATGTCTCCCACCTCTGACACATTTACCTAGATAGAGGCCTTACACAATCACACTCATTACCATGCCGGGATATATTAGTTAGAGAACTGCGAGACGCCGAACGACGTCCTCAATCTGAAAACAGTCTTAAGTATGAATGGAATCAGCCATTGAGCACTGCTGGCATTTTCCTTCTGCCCCCCCGCCCCGAGAACTCATCTCAACCTTTCTCTGAATTGACTCTGATGAGAATCAAGCAAGATGAGTAGTTTCAGTCCAGTGCCCTGAATCCTAATGACCACTTCTGCGGTTAGAGTGCCGCACACGAGTGGGGTGCTGTAGTGCAGATCATTGCTCTTTGTGGTCATCTCTTGGAGAAAACACCTCGTCTTTCTAGCATCGCAGTCGCAAGCCGCAGCCCGGGAGCACTTCCTCGATGCAAGGGATACGCACACGCAGTGGCTTATGGACACTCCACCTCATAATGCATTTGATTTGTCTATTATCGCTGATCTGGTGTCATTTTAAACTCTCTGTGTTGGTTAACAAATCACTGAGTCTAATTGTGTGCTGTTCCTGTGGTGTTAGTAGACTTTAATTTGATTGCAGGGTGTTCTTGTGGGGTCGGGTTGACTCTTTCCTCATCTATATAACTCTTTGTTTGTTGAGCTGTAATTAACAAATTCACTAACTAACAAGGGGTGTGGTTAGCAACTCTCCTACTCGCCTACTCCTTCACCCACACACCCAGACCTGCCAGCAGAGGGGGTGGCACTGGTTTGCAAATCCCCCCCCCCCCAAATGGAGATTTTATCTGTTACTTATCTGGTGAAACTACACACTGTTGAGCGCTAACGCCCACCAGGTCCTCTCTGGGAAATCTGTGAGGAATTAGATCTACCCTTCTATCGAACATAATAATATAATGTGATTTTATTTGATTTTATAGAGCACTTTTCAAGCAATAAGCACAAAGTGCTTTCTGAGGTAAGGAAATTAAAAACATATGCACAGCATACTGAGGGCATCCCTGAAGATGGCCCCTTGCTTGCACTCCTCTGTGACAGAGAAGTTAACACCCACCCACTCACAAAGCTGGTAACAAACACAAGCTTATATTGACCAGAAACTGCTCTACCAATAACCTTTCTGTAAGTCCTCGTCATTTCTCTGACCCCTTTTTCATATCCTACCCCATCGCTGCAACCTTCGCTCCACGTCTCCCTCCTCCCGAGCCTCATCTGTCCTATCCTGTCCTCACCTGACTCCTTCTCGCACCTTCTCTCCGTCCTCTCGCCTCTCTGCGGGCTCGCCCAACCCCTCCAGCTCTGTGCGTGCTGACAGAACCACCCTACGGACAGCTGACAGAAAATGGTGGAAATCCAGGCGCTCTGAGGACCTCCTTGCCCATCAGTCTCTTCTCTCCTCTCTCTCTCCCCGCCTCCTCATCTGCAGCTAAAAGCACTTTCTTTCAATCCAAAATTCAATCATCCTTCTCCAAACCCCTAAAACTTCCCCCCTCTCACCAGTCTATTACTGCTGACCTCCTTCCTTACCTCACCCACCTCATCAATACCTCTTTGACAACTGGTTGTTTTCCTTACACTCTAATAGAAGCTAGAGTGAACCCCATTTTAAAGAAAGCCACACAGAAATCCTTCTGATGTAATGAATTAAAGACCTGTCTCTCTTTATTGACATTGACACCATCACAGCTGAAAGATCAGGGATGGTGCTAATTGGCAAATCTAGCATACTAACATGCTAACCTTTGATGGTAAACATTTTAATTGCTAAACATCAGCGTGTTATAATGAAGCACTTTAGCTCAAAGCACCACTATGCCTAAGTACAGTCTCACACAGCCACTAACATGGCTGTAGACTTTTCAGACAGGTTCTCTAACCTGCCAGTTTTGCATGAAGTGGGTGGGCCTTTTTTTTAAAGTTCCCTGATGGCATAGTCATATATGTGACTTTCTGCTCCGAGACTGCCTGCACCTGCAACCTTGTGGTTGGGCCGCCTCCAGGCTTCACATTGGTACGAGGGGGTCGTTCGCTGGGCTGTTTATTTTATACTTGAGCAGATTTTGAGTGTAACATTATGGGCCCTATTTAAACGATCTATAGCACATGGTCTGGAATGCATGGTGCAAGTGCATTTAGGGCGTGTCTAACTCCCCTTTTGCTAGGCACAAAGTAAAAGGGTTGTATTTATTCTCTTAATTAATCATAGGTGTGTTTTGGCTGCAATATGAATTCAACCAATCAGAGCGGCATCTCCCATTCCCTTTAAAAGCAGGTGCGCCTGCAAATCCACTGATATTTAATTGATGAGGAGGAGGAGAGCTGCTGGGCATCCCTGTGAGTGTAACAAGCAGTGGTTAAATTGGGCTGGGGCTGTCCTGGGGTCAGGTCTCAGGTCTTCTTGTCTTAAAGCTCCGTAGTTTTCTCTGGGCCCCTTCCCAATTTGACCAGTGATGACATGTTTAGCCGCATGTCATCATTCAACCGCTGGCTGTCGAGGTGGTGTCCAGCAAACGATGTGGGCTTCGTAGATAATTGGCGGACTTTCTGGAGGAGACCTGGTCTGATGAGGAGAGACGGCATTCATCCCACTTTGGATGGAGCGGCTCTCATATCTAGAAATCTGACCGACTTTATTAGTGAACCAAAACCGTGACAACCCAGAGTCCAGACCAGGAGGCAGAGTCGCAGTCCTACACGCTTCTCTGCGCTTCCATTAGAGCAGTTACCCACCCAAAACCCCATAATGACTGTGTCTGCCCCCCGACCACTTAAATTAATTCAACCAAAGTTAAACAGGAGAGGAGTCATTAATAAAAACTTAATAAAAATTAAGACCACTACTGCTATAGGCCAAAACAATAGGAAAATTAAGTGCGGACTGTTAAATATCAGATCTCTGTCATCTAAAGCTGTATTAGTAAACGAGCTAATATCAGAGAATCATATTGATCTACTGTGTCTGACAGAAACCTGGCTGTGTCATGAAGAGTATGTCAGCCTGAATGAATCCACTCCGCCCAGTCATACTAATACTCAAATCCCTCGAGGCACCGGCCGAGGAGGTGGAGTTGCAGCCATCTTTGACTCAAGCCTGTTGATGAACTCTAGACCTAAACTAGATTATAACTCATTTGAAAGCCTCGTTATGAGTCTCTCACTCCCAACCTGGAAAACACTGAAGCCAGTCTTATTCGTTATAGTCTATCGCGCTCCAGGTCCATACTCTGAATTCTTATCTGAATTCTCAGAGTTTTTATCAGGTTTAGTCCTTAAAACAGACAAAGTCATTATCGTAGGGGATTTTAATATTCATGTGGATGTTGATAAGGATAGCCTTGGTACTGCATTTACCTCTTTATTGGATTCGATTGGCTTCTGTCAGAGGGTACAGAAACCCACTCACTGTTTTAATCACACCCTCGACCTGGTTCTGACATACGGACTTGAAATTGAACATCTAACTGTCTTTCCACAGAATCCTTTGTTATCGGACCATTATTTAATAACTTTTGATTTCCTATTACTGGACTACACGCCATTAGGTAAAAAAGTCTACACCAGATATCTATCTGATAGTGCTGTAGCTAAATTTAAGGAAGTGATTCCATCGGCATTAAATTCAATGCCATGTCTCAATACAACTGAGGACTCCTATGCTAACCTTCGTCCCTCTCAAATAGACAATGTTGTTGACAGTGCTGCAGGCTCAATGCGATTGACACTTGACTCTATTGCCCCTCTTAAAAAGAAGATAATAAATCAAAGAAAGTCAGCTCCATGGTATAACACCCAAACCCGCAAATTAAAGCAAACAGTGCAGAAACTTGAAAGGAAATGGCGCTCCACCAAACTAGAGGAATCACGTTTAATTTGGCAAAATAGTCTTAGAACTTATAGGAAGGCCCTCTGTAAAGCCAGAGCAGCCTATTACTCAACATTAATAGAAGAGAACAAGAACAACCCAGGTCTGTAGCCAGGCTGACAGAGAGTCACAGCTCTATTGAGCCATGTATTCCTATAAGCCTCAGCAGTAATGACTTCATGAGCTTCTTTAATGATAAAATTCTAACTATTAGAGACAGAATTGATCACCTCCTGTCTTCAGGTGGTACCTTACCTTCAAACACAGGAATCTCAGAAATAGCTGTAAAACCTGATGTATATTTAGATTGCTTTTCTCCCATTGACCTTCACCAAATTACTAAAACTATCTCTTCATCTAAGCCATCAACTTGTCTCTTAGACCCCATCCCAACCTGGCTGCTCAAAGAGGTTTTACCTTTAGTCAGCACTTCTTTACTAGACATGATCAATCTGTCTTTATTAACAGGCTACGTACCACAGTCCTTTAAAGTTGCTGTAATTAAACCTCTTCTTAAAAAGACCACACTTGATCCAGAGGTTTTAGCCAACTATAGACCTATATCTAACCTCCCCTTTCTCTCCAAGATCCTTGAGAAAGCAGTCGCCAACCAGCTGTGTGACTTTCTACATGACAATAGGTTGCTTGAGGACTTTCAGTCAGGTTTCAGAGCTCATTATAGCACAGAGACGGCACTGGTGAAAGTTACAAATGACCTTCTCACTGCATCAGACAAAGGACTTGTCTCTATACTTGTTTTGTTAGATCTTAGTGCTGCATTCGACACCATTGACCATCATATCCTATTACAGAGACTGGAACATTTAATTGGCATCAAAGGAACCGCACTAAGCTGGTTTAAGTCGTATTTATCAGATCGATCTCAGTTTGTACATGTTAACGATGAATCCTCCATGTACGCCAAAGTCAGTCATGGAGTTCCACAAGGTTCTGTGCTTGGACCAATACTATTCACCTTATATATGCTTCCTTTAGGGGATATTATTAGAAAACACTCCATACATTTTCATTGCTATGCAGATGATACCCAGCTATATTTATCGATCAAGCCAGAAGAACCTCATCAGTTAGCCAACCTCCAAGCATGCCTTAAGGACATAAAGACCTGGATGACCTGTAATTATCTGATGTTGAACTCAGACAAGACAGAAGTTATTGTTCTTGGCCCTGAACACCTCAGAAATACAGTATCTAAGGATATTGTTACCCTAGATGGCATTGCCCTGGCCTCCAGCGCCACCGTGAGGAATCTCGGAGTTGTCTTTGATCAGGACATGTCCTTTAACTCCCACGTAAAACAAACTTCACGGACTGCCTTCTTTCACCTCCGTAATATTGCAAAAATCAGGAAGATCCTGTCTCAAACAGATGCAGAAAAATTAGTCCATGCATTTGTCACGTCTAGGCTGGATTATTGCAATTCCTTATTATCAGGCTGTCCCAATAAGTCCCTGAGGACTCTCCAGCTGATCCAGAATGCTGCAGCACGTGTACTGACAGGAACCAGGAAAAGAGATCATATTTCTCCTGTATTAGCTTCTCTGCACTGGCTCCCTGTAAAATCTAGAATAGAGTTTAAAATCCTTCTCCTCACCTACAAAGCTCTTACTGGTCAGGCACCATCATATCTTAAAGAGCTCATAGTACCCTATTACCCCACTAGAGCACTCCGCTCCCAGAATGCAGGGCTGCTTGTGGTTCCTAGAGTCTCCAAAAACAGAACAGGAGCCAGAGCCTTCAGCTATCAAGCTCCTCTCCTGTGGAATCGGCTCCCAGTTTGGGTCCGGGAGGCAGACACACTCTCTACTTTTAAGAGTAGGCTTAAAACTTTGCTTTTTGATAACGCTTATAGTTAAGGGCTGGCTCAGGCCTGCCTGGACCAGCCCCCTAGTTATGCTGCTATAGGCCTACACTGCTGGGGGACTTCCCATGATGCACTGAGCTTTCCTCCTCTTCCTCTTCATCTTTGCACATTCATCACAGTCCAATGCATGTTACTAACTTTATTTCTTCCCCGGAGTTTCTTTGTGCTTTGTCGACTCGTAGGTCGCTGTGGATCGTGGTCCTGGTACGCCTGGGTGCTGCTGCCGCCATGGGCCTGCCTGACTCTCATCACTACAGTTATTATGTTTAGTCGTAGTTCTGTCACTATTAAAGCTGCTATTATTAATCTCAGCTAATATTACAGATATTTCTACTGTTAGTGCTGCCATACATCTTTGCCTACCTATCTGTCTGTCTGTCTGTCTGTCTATCTGTGTCTCTATGTCTATCTCTCTGTCTCTGTCTCTGTCTCTCTCCCTAAAACCCAACCGGTCAAAGCAGATGACCGCCCACCTTGAGTCTGGTTCTGCTCGAGGTTTCTGCCTCTTAAAAGGAAGTTTTTCCTTGCCACTGTCGCCAAAGTGCTTGCTCATGGTGGGAACTGTTGGGTCTCTGTAATAACATTATAAAGAGTCGGTCTAGACCTGCTCTATTTTGTAAAGTGTCATGAGATGACTTTGTTGTGATTTGGCGCTATATAAATACAATTGAATTGAATTGAATTGAATTAAAGCTACAGTAGTCAATATTATTAAATCTATTATTTTGGCTGAAATAATGAATTTTGACCATTTGCATGCCACTAACAATAGCTAATTGAAGGGCTCCTTTAAAAATGTGTATCTGTGAGCAGCTACCCCCTTTGTTTTGAGTCTTTTTTTTTTAAAAACTGGACCAGGTCTGAATCAAACAACCAGAAACCAGTGTGCTGGTTTCTATTGCAGCACTCTAGCTTGCGTATCCAGATTTTCTGAAACAAGGATATGATGTTTACATGCACAACACATGTACACAATACTCCAAAAACCTGATCATGACAGAGACAGTAGTGCACACGTAAAAGCACTCACTGTATGTATTCATTGTAGAAGTTGTTTTCAGTACTCATTTATTCATTACATTGCCCTCTTAAGTCATTCACACCTTGTGTGGTGTTTCAAAGACTCAGATTTGTGCAGACGTAAGATAGCGTGAGTGGGAAGAATGTGACACATTATGCGAGTGAAAGACTGTATCATGCATGTTTGAAGGAAAAATAATCAATGGTGGTAATTTCCATGTGAGTGAATGTCTGTCCTGTCTCCCCTCAGATATACGGCAGCACATTTGCTTCTGCTGCCTGCGTGGAAAGCTCACATCGCTGCTCTCATCTGTTGTTTATGCATGTGTGGGTATGTGTGAAATCCGAAAATACCTCTGGCTCTATCTAATGATGAACCAATGCATTCCTCATCCCTGCATATTACAATTTTAAGATTCACATAAATGATCTGAAAGTCAATAGGCATATTATGTATCCCACATATGTATACCTTGCATCTCTTGCTGGCTTATTTTTCATG
Organism: Enoplosus armatus; assembly: GCF_043641665.1. Taxonomy (NCBI): domain Eukaryota; kingdom Metazoa; phylum Chordata; class Actinopteri; order Centrarchiformes; family Enoplosidae; genus Enoplosus; species Enoplosus armatus. Next base: position 29,606,780 of record NC_092180.1, on the reverse strand, counting down.
ACCTTCAACTATGTGTAACTGTATGCACTTGGAAGTTACAGTGTTACTATAATAATACCATGATGGTATTGATGTTATTTGATCTATAGCGCTGTTCAGTGACTTGTTTTTGACTGTGTAAGATGTTTTGAAGAGTGTACAAAATGTGAAATGTGTTGCTGCAAGAATGAGTCCTAAAACCCATACATGAGTCAGCACTTTTACCCTTCCGGTGCCCTCGTCTGGAAGTCAACGGGTTTCTTGAATGGGTTTTTGCTTTGATGCCTGAAATAATAATCCATTTACGCCTCAAAAATCATAAACGTGGTGTTCATTGGTGAAGATTATCTTGCTGAACAAAACGTGTGAGTATCATAAACTTTTGTTTTGCCACAGAGCTTATTTTCTGCAACAATCCAAAATCCCATTGGCTATCGGCCTACAGAAATACATCATCCCTGCAACACTCTATTTGAAAGCTTTTGTTGGATGATGGTTTTTAGGCCTATTACAAATTAGGATAACATGGTTATTATTGGGCAATTTCATGTTCAGTGGCAACATTTTTGGGTTTTTTTTTTACAGCCAATGCCAAAATTATTAAAATGCACACTTTCTACAATATATGTGAATGATATGGTATGGTTAAGGATAGTAAAAGATTGTGTTCATGGCAAATTAACTTTTGTTCATTTATGGTTAGACAACGTACACACTGAATAATGGGACGCCTGTTTTGGGGGGGGGGGGGGGGGGGGGTTTAACTAAACCATGTCATTGCTGGAGTGTGTGTCCACCTAGCACTTTCTGTAAGACAGACAGCGCTGCAGCAGGGCACCTATCTCTGTAAAAAGACAGTTTGCTGCCCTACTTCCTCCAAAATAGGTCAGATCAAATCACCATAGGCCATAATCTGCATCTCCAAGCACTAATTATAAAAACCCCTCCTCTCACTCGCAAGCTATTTCAATAAAGGGCTGCTCTGCTGCAACTTGTACAGGCTGTTGCTAAATGCTTAATATATATACCAATTAAAGAGTACCTCTGTGTCTAATTCAGGGGATATTGTTGGAGGATGTAGGTGGTCCTGAACAAAATGCTTCAACACTTGTATCTCTGGGAACCTGAAGAAGGCTGGGAAAGAAAATGAGACTGCAGATAGAGAGGTTCATTATACGTCTGGTCACAAAGATGAAAAGTAAAAGCACAAACATTTAAATACACCGCAGAAATATAACAAGAGAGATAAACTTGGCGTGATACTTGGATCAGCTGGGTTTTTGCAGAGATGCCGCCACCCAGTCCCTGTATCTAAAAAGTCGTAGCACTCGCCCCCCATTCTGATGAAGCTGGTTCTGCGGCAAATCAAAGACATCATGCCAGCCAGCCTGGATCCTCACCAGTTTTTCATTCAGAGCCAACAGATCCACAGAGGATGCCATCTCCACTGCCCTCCACTCAGTCTTCGCACACCTTGAAAATAACAACACCTACATCAGAATGCTGTTAGTTGATTTCAGGTCAGTATTAAACACAATCACCCACATGAAACTAAAACTTAGGCTGCATTCCAAATCAGGCGTTGTGGCGATCAGCGCAGGGCTGTGCGGCGGTGTGGGGATTGCCTAAACTGACCGCCCACGTTCAAAATGAATGGGAGGACTGGCGTTTTCACATGTGAAGTCTGCGGACAACACCGCCGTCATCAGCCGAACAACTATGAGATCTCATATCACTAGGACATCAACAGAGATGCACAGAGAACAATCTACTGCTCAACATCAGCAGAAACAGGGAGCTGATTGTTGAGGCAAAGACACACACCCATATCTAGCTGAGGTGGAGCACAGTTTTAGGTTCCTGGGAATCAGCATCACAGATTACCTGTCACGGTCATCACTCACCTGTTAAAGAAAACTCCTTAAGGAAACCTAAGAAGGCAGAATTCAGAATACAGAGGGAGCACTAGAAAGCATCCTGACTGGAAACATTACAAACTAGCATGGGGTGGACAGGAGGGCTTTTGCAGCAGGCGATTAAAACCGCAGAAAACATCGTTGGTACCACAGCCTGTTCACCCTGCTGCCATCTGGCAAGCGATACAAACGTATCCGCTGCTGTACCACCAGACAGCAGAGCAGCTTCTTTCTCAGGCTGTAAGACTCCTCAACTGATGGCTCATCCTAAATGACTAAATGTATTCGTTTTGAGTAACTACATTGATTCAACATAAATACCTTGAAATTCTGCAGAAGATTATGTCCATTGCTATACCAACAACAGTAAAAATAGGCAGCGATAGCCTGAGTAACTTTTTAGTCAGTCGCTAAGGAGGACTACTTTTTCCCTTAAATACTGCTGACGGTTTTGTTTACCTCTGTTTTCAGGTCAGTGTCATCCATTTAAGTTTGATATTATCGACCATGCCCCATGAAAATGAAACACACACAAACAATCAGGGCCTCAGTAATTGCCTTCAACCAGAGGAGTCTGGGGCCATTGTACAGCGCAGGTAGCATTAGCTGCTAATGCTAGCAATGTGCGCCTCACTGTTCCTGTATTGTGTGTGTTTTGCATATCCTAAATACATTGGTTAAGATTTCAGGTGTTCAACATGGTGTTGTCTGACATGTCTTTCAATTTGGAAGTGGACTGAAGTATGTGATTGGTGATAGGTGACAGTGGTGTATCAATATGACTTTCTGATATATATTGGCTAATCTTTACACCACTATAATTCCAACTCAGTATCCCGAGAAATTATCGTCACAGTGACCATTTCTGAAACCTCACAACTATGTCCAATGCTGATGTTATGTGCCAATGTAGGAAGTAGTAGCTGCTCATTTTCATTCGCCATGTAAAGAGCTTGGTAGGAATGTTGTCTTCGTCAGTGATAGGGGCCTTTTGCATGAATAAGTGACACTTGAGGCCCAGCGTCGAAACACTGAAACAAATCCCTTCAAGTCGTGTATTATACGTTATTTTTCATTATTAAAATGGTCTTTCCCTTGTGTTTCCCAGCAATCTCTCAGCTGAACGGTGCGTTAAATTAATTTCACAGGTTAACGTTAAGATCTACTCGCTGGTCTCCTGTGTTCCCACAAGTCAATCATCTTGCAAAGGTATCATTCACTGCTTTATGTGATACATGGTGGTCCTCGTTCATTCTTTAATTGTCTATCTATCAACTGCATATATTGCATTCATTCATCAACGCATTTATTCATTTATTTGTGTTCATTAATTACTAGTTGTGCATGTAGTTAGTAGTTCAATAACTGAATGAATTCATTGGCGGTTACTCAGTATAAATGCTGATTATTTCTGATAGCCAAAGTTTATGCAATCACTTCATCTTTCATGCCAATACATATACATGATACATATTTTTGGGTGCCCCTTAAGGCATTTATGCTACATATTTTGGTGCTGGCTTTATGAATTTGTATCTATGCTACGAAAGGCTCAGCGATTTGGTAAACCTTTGGAGCTAATATTACTCAAACACAAGGAAATTTGGCATTTGGTGGAGATTTTCAAGCTAATCCCACATCACTTCCCTTGACCTACGATGCACACTGATTTCTGCTCACAATGTGGGCAGAATCAAGATAACGAGAATACTTTAATAATACCAGCTGTAAATGCCCGTGATAACAGATATCAGGTTTAAATGTGGTCTAGAAGACTGCTGACAAAAATATATAAGGATTTTCATGTTAAAGATGCTGCCCAGATGCTTCCCAGATGTGGTTGTGAGTATTGGGACGTCAAAAATCATTCAGAAAGGTGGCAGGCGGTGCCTTACCAGGAAAAAGGAGGAAAAACCTTCCCCATGTAAGAGGTGACAGCCGGGCTACTGGAGGTGTACAGAGACGCCATTATCTGTATCTGCATCCGTTCAACCAACCAAGAATCCCAATTTGAACCAGAAACCCAGACCTCAACGCTATGAAAAAGGCGGAGTAAAACACCTGGTAGTATCGATAAGTAGGTAGCGCAATCCTCTTTATGTTTCGGTTGACGCACTTCCTTTTGTGCACAGATGGTGTCATTATTTTATAGCCGTTACATTGCGCAATCAACATTTATTTCATAATGATGCGTTGAAGCAAAAGAACTTGAATAGTAAACCCCCCGAAGTAAAAAATGTGACCTTTAAAAAGTCATATTAACAGTATGATGTAGTCAGCTCTAGCAGACAGTGAGCAATAGTCCAGAAACTGTGCAGTTTGGACCTAGGCTGGGAAAGATCTTTTGGATGAAGGTGTTCCTCCTCTCCTCTTCTAGCACAACGTTTTTTGGAACAGATGGTTGGCTGGGTCTGCAGGGTCCATGGCAATCCGTCCTGCCCTTTTCCTGAGCCGGGTGTCCTGTTGTGCTTAAATAGAGGGCAGCTGACACACTGGAGCTTGTCCTTTATTTGATTCCATGCTCTCACTCCCGCATTTATCTCTCTGCTCATTCTACATACAAGCCAATCCTTTGCTTCCCCCCCTCATTTATTTTGTTCTCTCGTTATCCTTTCCTGGTGTTAACAATATTGTAAGGGTTCTGAAACGTATACATTTTAGTTTATAAGGTTTTGCTGTACTATAGGAATGTCTACATGTCCAACGGAGTAGTATGTTTGCTGGTGGCTGGTTTGTGTTTGTTCGGCCTTGCGCTATTCGTGGGCTCTGGGGAAAAGGAGGCAGCAGAGCCGGCAAGCTGCTTCTTTTACCAGGCAGATGGCGCTGGAGCTAGGAGGGGGGTGGGGGGGTGGGGGGGGGTAAAGTATTGAATATTAAGTCGGGTAACTACGCATGGTAAGGTTTGACTCAATTCGTCACTGGATGGATTGGTCTCGTTGGAACTGGATTAGACTGGAATGACTCGTACTTCTACTGGAATCAGAAAGCATTGGACTAACCAGACTGGACTAATGGAGGGTGAAACGGATCAATCCTGTTTCCCAAAAGTATTAAAGGGCTACGGTGTTCTTACACCCATTAAGAGTCTTCAGGCCAGGATCGTGGGGAATCACATATTACAAATTGAACAAGGAATGAACGATTCTGGAGGGGGCTGAACAGATATCCTGACTTTTAATGATATCACTTATTCCTCTGCGCGAGAGAACTCCACTGGCATCCAAAAAACTGTTAAAACACATAAGAGTTGTACACTGTTGTATTTAGGTGACATACCCTTCATCAGAATGAAAAAGGCAAGTGTAGTTTACTCTAGTTTACACAGTCCTCTCATTAGAGCGTTTGGAGCTTTCATCCACATCTCACAGACCCCATACAGCGAACAGAGCAGGGTCGAGTGTGCGAGACTGAAGTGTGGAACTTCAATGGGCTCATAAAATGATGAAAGTGGTGTGCTCACTAAACTCCAATGACAGCAAGTGATAAGACTGCAATCATTCATGCGCCAAACATTTGAGCCACACGGATCTTATCAGGCATCATAGGAGACTGACTTTTGAAAGCAGAAATAAATCATCCTCTTACAAATGAAAAATGTAATTCAAAACTGCAATAATTACAGTTACAGCCTTAATAGAGTGCTGCAGAAAATGAGTTCGCATTTTTACACTTCCGGTTCCCTCGTCTGGAGGTCAATGGGTTTTTGGTTAGATGCCTGAAATAAGGTCTGTGGTTACACACAAGCTGAAGAAGTTTTCATGTTTTGTTCTACAACATAAAATACATCAGTAGATACCCCCACTCATGAATTTTGAAGGTTTTTGGTGTCTTAAAAAAGGCGGTTGCTAACAAGCAGCTAAATGAGACTACAGAGGTTGTCGGGGACATTAAACGTCTTCATGCCGAAACTCTCCCCTTCCTGGTGGTGATGTGAACACGTTTCCATCAAAAATAAAAGTAAATCCACAGGCTCTTCACGTCCTCAGATGATGGTAGAACATGTCGACTTTCCTGTTGGTTCTTTCAGCCAACAACAGTGCATCCTTTGGTCACATAACCGGAGTCCGACAGGTAGATTCACTTTTTCGTGGGCAGGGATGTTCACCAAGCTGGAGGTGGTGCTATGTTCATCAGAGCCCTGTGGGTTGTCACAAAGGGGGGCAAATCTGACTTGCTTTTTTGGAACACACGTTTTCTGATAGATGGATCATGGGAAAAAGAGAGAGGAGGGTCTTTTGTCATACTTCTGGGGTCTCTGGACACACCGGGGACACATATTTACGTTGGAAAGCCATGAAAAAGGGCCTTTTGCATAATGTGTGAGAATTTCAGTTTGCCGTGAAAGCTGTTTTGTGCATCTTCTGCAAGAAATCACTTGAAAATGTAGAGATATATCTATTTTTGAGACATTTTTCATGTTACCATGAAACACACGCTTTTTGAATGGGTTTGTAGAAAACTAATCTTCGTCATTTGGTTAAATCAAACCTTTTTTGCTTTTTACTTTTTTTCTGTCTTCCTTAGCCATCCCAGGCATGTCTTATGTGTTCTGATTTCATAAAGCAAAAAAAAAAAAACACTGATCACACAAAACACACATCCCATGGGGTGAGGATGAAAGGAAAGGTGGATGAGACAAACAGAAGAAAATGGAGTTGTGGAGCTGATGAAGGTGGGGAGGTAGAGATGTTTTGTGTGGGAGGTAGGGGACTGGAGGGAATTATAGATCTCTTTGCCAACGTGAGCGGCATACAAAGTATTCCCCTCCAGGGCTGCTGTTTGAATTCACATCACAGTTGAGGATAACAAGAAGGATTCAACTGTACCCATAAAAATAATATTCACTGCTGCAATAAAGCAGCCTGACTTTGATACCAGCACACTGTTTGGAGGAGGGTTAAGACTCATCAGAGTCAGCACTGACTCCCTGCAAAATTTATATTGTTGTGGTTCCTAGCTGATACCCTCTCTCAGACATACTTTACCTTGATACCCTATGACCTAGCTGTCTATAGACTGGTTTCTATATTGTACATACACAGTTAAACAGTGAGTTAGAGCCTGCTCAAGAAACCTGAGATTCACTGGCGATAACCAGCTTGGTTAAAGGCAACGGGGCTGTATATGCAACCGAGTGCATGCGCTGCAGTTTTTAGGTGGATGCGGTGGTGCCTCAGACAGCCCGAGGGAGACTCAAGAGCCTCACGCGGTTTAATGAGGCAGCATCGAGCCTCGAATCAATTAAATTTAGCATCAAATGACTATTCAGAGTTTCTTATCTTTAGTGGTTATGCTGTTGCAGGTGGCGTTCAGAGGAGAGACCTACACCAGAAACATAATATATACAGTATATTATATATCTGGTTTTATTGAAGGCTTAACAAATCTCACGATATTGGCGTTGAAGCCCTCTATGCACAAAGAAAAAGGCCTCTAATAATGCTCTATCAACTAGTTTACCGGCATTTAAGAACAACTCAACCCCGTCCACCTCCAATCTACGCCCAAGCACGTTTCCCCTCCTGTTTCATTCTTCGTTCAAGAACGTGGCATCAACACACCTGGAGGTTGTTCCTTTACGGAAGCAGAAAAGAACCGGTTTCAACAACTTGGGGGAGTTCTGTGAAGAGCAACCCCACAGGTGACTGCTATTTTCTCCAGGGTAACCAGAGAGGAGGTGAGCGCCCGACTGTGCAAAACATAACACTGCTTCTCTCACTCTCAACACACATGAACAGCCGCGTGCACATACACACTAAATATATGGCCAGAAGAAGAGAGACGTATTGCTTTTTGAGTCCAGTTTGGATGACACCCTCAGGCAGCAGCAGCCCATTAATAGAATAAGGTAACCTTTTGGACTGAATAAGCTGCAGAGTGGTTTGAAAGGATGAAATGAAATGTGGCGAGTGCAGAGCTAGAGTGAGGATCAGACCTCCCAGCATTTATCTATCGGTCTACTGGAGTGTGACTGTCCGCAGTAACCCCTTATCTTCTCTATTGTCTAAAGGCTGAACTGCAGCATAGCACAGAAAGCAAATTGTGTAATGATCTGTCGGAATTCAAAGTTCAGCATGTGTGACAAAATAATCTCAACTCAAAGGTCCTTGGGTGGAAGGAGTACTTTGATCCTTTACTTTGGTAAAAGTAGCATCACTACAATGTAAAGATACTCCTTTACAAATAAGTCTTGCATTCAAAACTTAAGTGAAAGAACTGAAGTATCTTCATCAAAATACTCTTAAAGTATTTAAAGTAAATTACATGGTGGCTAATGTTGGCATATAGATACCACTGTGTAACTGACTTAATGAGCTTCTATACTACTATGCTACTGTTAGACTACCTGCCGTCATCCTGTAGTTGTCACTCGTGGCCGCTGTTTGAAAAAGGTACACACAGGCTTGAATATGACAACCTTTTGTTGCCTGCGAGTTTGTCAAACTATGTCATGATCATGAAATAATGAGTTTATCTGCAGCTCAACAAAGTATTCGTGTGCCATGATCAATTTTTCATACTCGTCAGCTGTCTGACAACAGAAACTGAAAAATGTGTCAAAAGGTTTAATGCCCCCCCCCCCCCCCCCCCCCTTTCACTAACTGCAAACGTGGATAACTAGTTTTGCTACATATGTGTGTGTGTCAGAAACAAAATCACAGTTTGTTACGATTTGTTTGTTTCAGATGACGTTAACTCATAGGGCCCTGTCTAACACCCGGCACAAAGCAGGGGGACACAGCGCAGTGCAAGTGTCATCACTAGTTTCCAACCGACGCAGTTGCCATTTTCACGCTCAGTGCCCACGGTGTGTAAGTAGCATTATGTACTTGCACCCATGGGCGTGTTGGTCTTAAAATGAAGTGTGGACAGGCGCATTGTTGGCAGCAGAAAGTGATAGCGCCATGGACCAACAAAAACCTGGTCTACAGTCTGGCGCAGTATTTTCCTGCTATTTTAAGGATGCATTATTCAGACAGAAAGATGCAACAACGCGTATACACTCTGCTTGTTACCAGGGGTTAAAATAATAGGATGCGTACAATGCACTGGGTCAGTCCGGTACAACAAGCATGAACACACATTCGCTTCACGAGGTGAAACAATAAGGGCTCCGTTTCCGAGCCACTGCGCTGTGCGTAATAGCGCATAGACCCCCATGTGCACCCCAGTGGCACCGCACAGTAGAACACCTGACATTCTCCAAACAACATTGTAACACTCAGTACAGAAGCTCTGATGTTCCCAACTTCTTACATCACCTCATTGAGGCCTACGATCTCTACAGCTACGAAGAAAATGGGTTTTGTTGTTGGAATTATTAAGACCGAGAAAACCTGAGAACTGACCCCCGGACACCCCTAGTCGGTAGTCCTTGTATGTTAAATATGTGTCAGGGTTACAATTAGGAGGTGTTCTACTTGCAAGCACAGCAGCATGGACACTCGCTACTGTTTTTTGATTGTCATGGTTCTCTCGTGGTAATTACAGTTACTTATACTGTAAATGCATACACACTCTACTACTGTTTGGAAAGGCGTTTGATCCTTTGGGAATGAAGTCTGAATGCTCACTGCCTGCCCCAAAACACACCGACAGTAATGAATTACCAAACTGCAGCTGCAACATTCCCTTCAAAGAGACACTCTGGGCTGTTTGTTTTCTCAGCAACCAGCTACAGACACAACCATTTGAAGTGAAGGGAAATTATTCATGCACATGTTAGAACGTTTTGCTTTCAGTCCCCTGCTGTAACCTGATGTCATAGGCTGTTTATAGAAAAATGCACAGCCTCAGTCTGCAGCAGAACCAGACACTGTTTACCTTGGATCTGACTCGCACTCATTACAGTTCAGATGGGGTAAAACACACCGCCTATGTTCAAAATGTATTATACATCATTGATTATTGGGCTAACAGAGAGAGAATATTGGACTCCAGCTCCAAGTGAAGGCTGTGCCCAGAAATGGTAATTACTTTAAAAGACACTGGATTTCCCTTCACTTAGGCGACTTAACAGAACAAACATGTCTCGGTTATGTACATGTTTTTTACTTCTTTCTTTATTTTTGTGAAAAAACTACTGAAATACATTTAGTCAATGCTAAATAGACCACAGAATCTGAAATAGACCAAGTGTAAAATTGCAATTATCTAAACTAAAAAAAATAAAATCTCTTATCACAAATCTGAAATCATTTAGGAGTCTGCAAATACAGGGGATTGGTGATTTCCTATATCTCTCAGTTCGGCATCTTGGGATGGTCAGTTCATTTGAGTTCCTTGTCTGACGAACTGTGAGCTCCTCCCTAAGGGACTCCCCCCAGTCATTGAAGTTGGACTTAAGTCTTTCTGACGAAGTCAAGACACAGTTGAGTGCGTCTCTCTGCTAAAGCACACAGTCCGAGAGTGCATAGAGCTTCTGGGTACCCAGAGTACCTCTGGCCAGGTATGATTTTACAAGCCCGTTTCTGCGCACTTTCCTGCCCTTTAGTCTGGTCTATAGTCAAGGAACTGTGCCAGTCAGGGACTGCACACTCCAGCACCGGACGCATCTAGCCTGTGTAGATGGAAACCAGTTCAGGGTCTTGAACACCGAAGTTCTTCAGACGCAGAGCAAAAAGCTTCCTGTTGGCTGAGGTCAGCATGTGGTCCACCTGACGGTCCCATCACAAATTACCCTGGATGGTCACCCCCCAGGACTTTGGCTGTGTAAATCTTTATCTATGACATGCTGACACTTACTGTAACAGTAACACAAGCAGAGAAGAGTCATAAAGTCAGTAAACTGACTCAGTAATGTCAGTTCCACAGCAGTATCTCAAATATATCTCAGTCCAGCATTAAATCCCCTGAAATTGCTTTGAATTTGGTGAACTTGTGGTCCTGAACAAGGGCACAGCGGCTGCCCCTCAGCTTTAGCCTGGCCAGCTCTTTAGAGGAATGGCATGGCAAGATTGGTATCTGGCTTTGGGAATGAGATCAGGTCACAGTCGGATGGGGGGGTTTCATGGTCTACAGGCTGAGCTGTAACAGGATCGCACAACAAAACACAGAAGCAGGTAACTGGAATCACACACATCTATGCACATGCACGTATTTACACACACTCCAGGGGCTGAAAGCACTACATGCAGTAAGATTTTCTTGTCGACTGACTTGGTGATACCTGTGGTTTCTGGTGGTAATGGCAAGTGTGTTTTGAGAATGCGGGTCCTAGAGTTCAGTTTGAAAAGACACAATGTCACTGGCGGCAGCAAACACTTTTGAGCAATTGCTTGGTCACAAATGCAACACAGGAAGAACAACTCCTGTACCCACTTCTAGCACAGCCAAACAAACTGGGATAATTTGTCACTTTCAATGAAATTAAATTTTCCATTTTAGTGGAGGTAAAAAGAAAAAGACACAGAGATGGGGAGGGGGTTAATATTCCAAAAAAAGAGATTCCGAGATTAAAGTTGCAAATTTACGGTGGTATTCACTAGCAAGGACCACACCACAACAATGTCATTTATAGATTTAATGAGCATTCTGGTATTGAATGTCAGAGACTGATGGATGAATGTAAAGGGGAGGGGTGGAGGTGGAAGAAAGATGTCGTCTGTTAGGCTGGTCTGGGAGGTCGTAGTGAAGACCAGGGCGGAGGGAGACTTAGTGTGGGGGTTCCATCTCGGTTTGTTTTCCACCCGAGCTGATTACAGACCCCCAAAAGAGTCAAGTATGAGCTTGACGGAGATAAGATTGTTGCATATGTAGGAGCGGTATGCCTGAGATGACCAGCGGCCGAGAACCTGGATGGTTTGGTCTGCGATGCCCAGTCTGGCAGCTGTGGATGCCGCACCAATGCAGAGGGAATGACTCGAATAGGGTTCGGATGATATGCCCGAAATCAGAATCGGGTGGCCATTTGACCTGATTCCGTAGGAAAACAGGGTGCTGTGGTGATGCCTGGGCGGCATACCTGGAGCTGATGTATTTGGTCAGCGGTTCATATGGGCTGAGATAGGAGTTTAGGCGGAAAATGTAGATAGGGAAAGAAGCTGTTAAGGATGGCTTCTTGAGAACCATTACAGAGGTTTTCCAGCTGTGGAGCTAGTGGAATGTTGTGGCTGAAAATGGTGGAACTGGTGTGGGATGAACATCCGATTCTGGGACCAAGTATCTGAATGTCTGAAATAAGAAACAAGATAATAAATCAGCGATGCTGTTGTGGTAACCGGGAACATGGGCTGCCCTGAGGATGAACTGATGTTGAGCCGAGATTAATGTGAGTCTGCGCAGGAATTGCATGATGGCTGGAGAACGAGATTGACCTTTGTTTAGGATTTCTATGACTGCAGTGTTATCAGAGTGGATGAGTATGGATTTCTTGGACCATTCATGCCCCCAAAGGATGGCGGCTATGACGATGGGGTATAGCTCGTGAAGTGTGGAAGAAGGAGAACGGGATTCAGAGTCGAGAGATTTGAACTCTAGGGGCCAAGCAGAAGTGAACCATCTCCCCCAATAGTAGCCACCGAAACCTATGGAAGGAGCTGCATCCGTGTAGAGTTGAATGTCCTCCGGTTGAGTAATGTAGTAAAAGAAGAAAATGCCATTACAAGAAGACAGGAAATGTTGCCACAGACGCATTTCCATTTTGCATCGTCCAACACTACTCTGTCATGGAGAGAGGGGACAGCTGCAGCTTTAGTTAAAAGGCTGGACAGGAAAGATTTTGCTTGTGGAATTATGCGAATGGCATAATTGAGGTGGCCAAGGAGGGCTAGTAGCTGACGTTTGGTGCATCTGTCTGCCAGGAGATAGTATAATTTTTTTTTTTTCTGAGGGCAGACAATGCCTGAAAGGAGATTGAGTCCAGGGTGATACCTAAGAACTCTATGGATGTGCTAGGCCCTGAGGTTTTCTCATTGGAAAGAGGGACGCCAAGGTCTGAGAAAGCTGTCATGAGAGTAGTGAGCCCGAGGTGAGGAGGGGAAGACGGAGGAGTGACGACGAGAAAATCGTTGAGAAGATTAGGAGTATGTAAGGGAGTCTGTAGTTGTTAGTGAGGATCCAGCACAGGGCTTCTTAGAGAGAGTCAAAGATCTTGGGACTGCTTCTGCAACCGAAAGTAAGGCGCACAGAAAAATAATAGGCTCCTTTCCAGTAAACCCCGAAAAAACGCCAGAAGTCTGGATGGATGGGCAAGACTTTGAATGCGCTGTTGATAACTGCTTTAGAAAGCCAGGCTCCATGGCCTGCCGAACGGATGAGGGTGATAGCATGATCGATGGTTGCATATTGCATGGAGAAGTCTGGACTAGTAATGACGCTGTTGATGCTTGGAATGTGTGAGCTGTGTGGGGAGGACAGGTCTATTATGAGCCTCTTTTTTCCAGAGTATTTCCGCGTGGCAACACCTATTGGGCTGATACAGAACACTGGGAAAGGAGGGATGTCGAATGAGCCTATCATAAATCCGTCTTTGACTTCTTTAGCCAATAGGGTGTCAACGGTGTGTGGTTCTTTGAGCGCGGACTGAAGGTTGTGGCAGATATGGGAAGTGTCGGGAGTATTTCTATGCCTGGATGGAAACCATGTGTGAAACCATTGGTGAGAAACTGAACAAACTGTTCAGGATGGTTCTGCAGCGCCGTAGCAAGGACATTTACCTTAACTGGGGTGCCAAGGTGCCATGCTAGTCAGTCCGCAGGGGTGGTGGGATTATGGGGGCAGGTGCTCCTGACGTGCAGGAAAGGGTGCAGCCCAGGTGGTAGAAGTTATTGGCCTTCCTCGTTTGTCAACTCCCTTCGGCATGTGGACGTTAACTGGAAGGACGTATGTCTGCTGGCCTGGGGATGACGGGAGGTGGGGGTGCGGCGGGTGATAAACGGTTAAAAACTCGGGTGTTGCGCGAGGAGGAGGGACGTGAGCGAGGTGGTGGAGCACTGACTGTGCATGCTGTGGCGGGGTGGGAAGGGGTTCCGCATAACTCGCGGAGAGGGACGTACGGGCTGCAAAGATTCGGCTAGGATAGACTGGTTGGAAATGAAAGAGGGGGCTGAGAATCGCCAACTGTATTAGCCTGTGGTGCGGCCCTTTGAGTTGCTGGATGGGACTCTTGTGCGGCAGTGTTGGCTGTGAAAGAAAAGAAGGAGCAGAAGCCATAGCGCTGTAAGCGGCTGAAGGAAGGGTAGAAGAGGGGATGGTGCGGTGAAAGGATGTATGTGCAAGGGAGTTTAGTGAAGACTGCAAACACAGGGATGAAAAGAGGGCTGAGATCGCCTGAGACATATCGGACACAGAGGGAGCAGGCACAGGGGGAAATATGACCTGTCCCCCACCAGGGGAGGCTGATGATGAAGGCAGTGGAGGCAGCGGATGTCCTGTGACGTCGCATGTGATGGTTTCTGTTGCCGGAGTGTTGATGGAGGCCAAGTAGAGATGAAAAAACCTTGCTTGATTGTCGTTGCTGTGGAAGGGAATGACTTTTCCTCTCAGGAATCATTGGAGGCGAGCAACAGTCCAGTCTCGGATGCCGTGCTCCGTTTGTGGACGTGGGGAAGGCTGAACCGGAGAGGAGGGCGTGCTGCAGTGGATAACCGGATAACCTCCCGCGGCTATGCCTGGAGCGTCCGCGGTTTTCGGCCCTTGCTGACGGAGGAGAGTCGGAGTGGAGATGCCGGTGGGGCCGTGGTATGTTAACCACTGAGCGCATGCGGCTCTGCTGGGACGCTTGGCTGTGGTCAGACTACTGTGTCGCAGCTGCAGGATAACTGGTGTCAAAAAGATCGTTGTACAGATGGTCATCAGAATCAGGCAAGTCAATTTGCAGCTCTGAATCCATGATCAAGGTGTGAATGCGATCATGCATTGAAGCATGGGCTCTCTGTCCTCGAGAAATCTGGGGCAAACGGTGCTGGATGGTTTGCCGGGTATTAGTAGGCTTGACAGGTTATTAGAGGTGTGGTTGAGGCCTGGCCCTGCTCCCGAACCTAAGTTAACTAGTTAACTTCATAATTTATGGGGAAAAAAACTCACAAATATACAGGAGAAAAAAAACTCGGAGAAAGTCATACATTTTATGAGAAAAAAAGACGTGAGGAAATAAGGTTTTATGCCTTTTAATTGAAAATGCAGTCTAAACTTATCAAAAGCTACTGTCCCACACTTATCACAAACTTATCAGATATCAATGAAGACAAAGCTGGCATTATTAAATCTGCCATGACTTAATAGGCACACTCAGAAACATCCCGGCCGAGTGTCGTCGTCAGACCTGTGGATGGATGAATAATCTGACTGGCCCGCTGCCACCAAAATCAGGAAAGACTGACTGTCGTTCACCCAACAGCATCAACCCTCCACCATCTGTTCACGTAGGCTGTTTCTAGCTGGGCTGCTGGCACTCCATTCATATGCATGTCTCCTGTAGATAATGAGCACACAGCTAAATGAGGCACTGTCTTGTGGTAAAATGTTTTTGTTCTGTTTCTACTGATGCGACAGGGACTTTGGGGAAGAATCATCTAGAACTGGTAGATATCATGAATAAAACTAGACCCTTACTGATATGGGCTGTGTAACAAATGTGTAAAAGTTTAAATAAATAAATGAATAAATAAATCTGGTCACGCTATTATGGCCAATATTCATTATTGAACACAAACACTGCACATTGTGGACTATATATGATAAACCAGATAACATCAACCTGCTGATATATCATTCCGGCTCTACATAAAATCCCCTCATGTGTGTGATCTTAACAATTAGTTTGGGATAAAATTCTGCTGATACCTGAGAACAGCAAAGCCACACTTCATATGAGGAATGGAAATCAGATTTCAAAGATCCTAAAAAAATTGCCACTTTTACTTCATGGAAAACCTGAAAGGTGACATCATCCTGTACTTAAAATCCAACTAATGAAGCTATCTAAAGTGCAGAAATGTCTCTCTCTCCTTAATTATCATTTCATTTATTAACACAAAAGTTGTCCCGTAATCCACTACTTCCTCCTGCAGCTTCAATAAAGATATCGTTCCAATTTAGACAAAATGATTTATGTCTTGTTTTGTAGTAAACCTGTAATGCTACGCTGCCTCTTCTTGGCCACAAAATGAACTTCTCCTTGCTTTACTGTCAAAAACAACACAATGTGAATAGGCTTTTAATTCTAACTTGCATTCACTACCAATACATTGTCCAAACGGAATAAAAAACAAAGGGCACCAGTTGATACATGTAGAGGAGGGCTGCAGGCTTGACTAGGTCCAAGGAGAGATCCATTGAAGCCAGAGAGAGAAATTAAGCCTTCAGCTCCGTTCCTTTTCACTCCCCTACGGTAAAATGGTAAGCTTAGGGCTCAGTGTCTTGCTCATGGATGCGACGACATGACGGGGGGAACCGGGGATCAAACAGTCAACCCGCTCTACCTCCCATGCGATGGTGCTAACCACCCCGCCACCATGCCCTATCTATCCAATCCACTCCCACCCAAGCATCTCAATTGTATACTGGAAAGGGTAATACATAAGTGAAACTGACTTAAGGCATCATTCAGCAGCTGAGAGATGGTTGGGAAGCAAAAGGGAAATACCTGACAGACTTTACAGCTAACCTAACACGTTCTAATCACTTTTATTATCATAGCATCAACCTTCTTGGGTGCGA
Organism: Enoplosus armatus; assembly: GCF_043641665.1. Lineage (NCBI taxonomy): Eukaryota > Metazoa > Chordata > Actinopteri > Centrarchiformes > Enoplosidae > Enoplosus > Enoplosus armatus. The sequence continues at coordinate 29,590,224 of NC_092180.1, read as the reverse complement.
TCAGTCCCAAGTGGCGGTTCGGCCTGTTTTCTTTCTCTCTCTATCTCTATGGAAACGCGGTGACAGCGTTTGTCAGATGTTCGTTGAATTCAGAGTTTGTTACAGTTCTAACTTTACAAAAGTTAGAACACAGACATTGCACAGATTGGAGTCTCAGATAGTCTCTGTGACGTGGGCAGTGTCCAATGCACAGGGCATGAAGACGTAACGCCTCACACCAGAGGAAAAGGATGAGGCTTCATGACTTCATTGAAATCACCCCTTGAAGCGACACTCAATCCTGCTGCGTGACACCGCTAATTGGACTCTTCAATTGGTTGGTTCAAGTGTGTTAACCTGGATGTGCAGCTGATGCATATTGAGTGTTGCACCGGCCCCCTTTAACCTGACACTGCTATTGATAGTTTTGTTGCTGACATTGTCTGGAAGAGGCGCTTGAGAGCTCCAAAAGCTCTAATTTCACCACAGAAATAACCCACACCATTGTAACCTAGACCGCCTCACATCACTTCTCAGACTACCTGTCAATGCTCATTTGATATCAAAGCAACCTCATGGTGACCTCATTTGACTTTTTTGGTTTCAATTGTATCCTGGTTGTTCTTAAAGTGGCCAGTCTGGTAAGCAGCGGGTAAATATTGGTGGTATAGGTACTGAGTTGTTGTGAACTGGTTACAGTGAAAGTGACTTTACTTTTTGTACTTCCCTCCTACATCTACACCAACCTCAAGGAAAGGGGGGTAGCAAGGGAATTCTACTTGACCACCACCACTGAAGAAACAGTAATGCTTGAAGCCCTAGTTGACACGGCGGCAGACATCACCCTAATGTCAACCAAGTTTTACGCCCAGGTTCAAGGAGCCATCGCTTAACTGAACAAGACCCTGCAGATCAAGAAATGCTCCCTGGATATTCAAGCTTACTCAACTGTGGGAACACGGATGGAACCCTACTACAATTATCCATTGGTCCCATGAGCCTGGTGCACCCAACTCAATCCCCCTTCTCACTGGCAAAGACCAACTGAATTGCTTCCAGGCCCTAATAGATATCCAGCAACTGAAAATCTGGGCACAGGTGCGGGAACCACTACCTCTGGTTCTGATAGAACCTCCAGAAGCACAGTCCATGCCCCAAGCACCAACCTCCAGATCAGGGGACAATCTTGGGACTACTAAATGACAAATTCAGAGAAAGAAAGAAATTAAGGTAAAGGGATTATACTGTCAATCTTTGGGTTATACAAAATTACCCTACACCTGTCAGACATGGCCACAAATGCCATCTTCAGAGCGTTTCTGAACCACCCCAGATCAAGTCATCCACATGACAAGTAAGGACTCCCATCACATTGCAGGAGGTGACACACCACCGCACCATGGAAACGCAATCTTAAACTGCTGTAGTTAGCCAGCCCCCAGTAGCTGGTGTGGACAGCCAGGAAGCCAGCGCAGCTGGGTGACTGCCCGAAGGAAGCATAGCCCTAAGCAGGTTCTTCCGACTCAGCGACACACCCGCTGAGAAACTCTGATAATTGGCAGCTCTACAGGGAGAAACCTGAAATTAGCGACACCAGCGACCATATTGATATGTATTCTTGGGGCAAGAACGGGTGACACTGAGTCAAATCTAAAACTACTGGCTAAGTATAAATGTAAATACAGTAAGATTGGTATTTACGCCAATTGGAGGTCACACAAATCAATGTTGAGTCGGTGTGTACATATGCAAAGACAAAGTCGGACTCCGTAGTTTTCTCTGGGCCCCTACCTAATCTGACCAGTGATGACATGTTTAGCTGCATGTCACCATTCAACCGCTGGCTGTCGAGGTGGTGTCCAGCAAACGATGTGGGCTTTGTAGATAATTGGCAGACTTTCTGGAGGAGACCTGGTCTGATGAGGAGAAATGACATTATTCCCACTTTGGATCGAGTGGCTCTCATATCGAGGAATATGACCTTGTTTATTAGGAAAGTACAACCAAGACAACCAGAGTTGAGACCAGGAGGCAGAGTCGCAGTCCTACACGCCTCTCTGCGCTTCCATTAGAGAAGTTACCCACCCAAAACCCCATAAAGACGGCGTCTGCCCCCAGACCACTTAAATGAATTCAATCAAAAGTAAACAGGAGAGGAGTCATACATAAAAACCTAATAAAAATTAACACCACCACTGCTATAGTACAACAGGAAAAATGAAATGTGGACTGTTAAACATCAGATCTCTGTCATCTAAAACTGTGCTAGTAAAAGATTTAATATCAGATAGGCATACTGATTTGTTTTGTCTGACTGAAACCTGGCTGTGTCGTGAAGGATATGTTAGCCTAAATGAATCTACTCCCCCCAGTCATTAATACTCATGGCTCAGGCCTGCCTGGACCAGGCCATAGTTATGCTGCTAGAGACCTGCTCTATATATAAAGTGTCATGAGATGACGTTTGTTGGTGCAAACATAATTGAAATAGACCTCGATTATCTCTTAATCTATGCACGTTTCTTAATTTCATGGGTGGGTTTCCCTTACTTTGCCTGCTTAGAAGAAAAGCAGCTTGAATACATACAATATTAAACAAAGTGTTTAAAACCTCTGCTCTTACGTCTTTAATGTAAGAGCAGAAAGAGGAGCATAAAGCAACATCTAGGGCTTGGTCTGCCAAGGATCAAGTTGTTTCAGCCCTCTAGAGTGTCTGATACACTACAACTGGGCTTACTGGATCCAGCTTCCTCTGCCTGTGTAGGTAACAGTATTTCATTTGAAGTGAGAAAAAGGAGATCCGTAGGCTCTCCATTACCACTGGTCAATGGTTAAGCTGTAAAGCCTCAGCGTTGACAGGCAGCATTCAGCTGCACTCTGCCAGAGCTCAGAGAGCAAGAGACATGGACCTTCCGGCTTTAATGAGGTCTGTATGTGTGTGCTTTGAGTTTCAAACGCACCTTTAACAAGTATTAGTCCAGGTTTCAATAGAATTTTGCCTTTTTAGCACTGAAAATAAAGTTTTCAAAATATTATATATAAATAGTAAAATATTTATTGAACATATATACATATGTGTCTATATACATATATACACACACATATATACATACATACGTGTATGTATCTTCAATCTTCAAACACTGGGGTCGACAATTGTGTCGGACACATTTGTTAAATTGTGTATATAAATAAGGAATGATACTGGCCCAAGAATGCACCCCTGAGGCACCCCACACTGTAATTGTGAGAGCGGACACCCAAAAGCTGAGTAATGAAAACCACAATTAAACATAAACAAAATATGTTGTGATTCACTGTACTTTTGAAAGATCCAGCAATATGGTACATAAACATGCTATTAAGAATTGGTTCATCAGGTGAAGGAAAGCCATGCTGGTGAAATGGTCTTTATTAGAACCATACTGATGTCTGATCGGGTGAATTTAGGTCCATGTGAACTGTTTTCTATACTTTTTGTTCGGGTATTATTATTATTATTTGTCACAGTTGGTGTATGTAGGGTAGCAGAGGCACACAGGGAGTAGGAACCAATTGCAGACACAGGGACAGAACTGATGCAGGTAGAAAGGTTTTATTGCAAAACCAGGGGGACAAAGACTTGCAGGATTGTGAGGCAGGCAGTGGTCAAAATCAGGAAAGCAGTCCAAACAGGCAAACAGATCAGGCAAGGAACAGGCAAGGAACAGACAAGAATCAGAGTCCAAAAATCCAAAGACACACAGCGACAACATACAACAAACTGGCACTGGAGAGAAATACAGAAGGCAGGTGGAAGTAATCAGGACAGGTGAAGACAATCACACAGACATACCTTTATTAGCGCCCAGGTTCCTGGTTTTAATTTGAAACTTAGCCATTATTTGAATACCGGCTTTTATAGGAAAACCTTCAGTATACCAAAAATGAAATCACAAGGATCAGTGATACCAATATTTACAAATGATATACCGATATGCATTTTTTTCACGAGTTTTTCCCCACCTTGCACAGACTAAACCTGTGCTGTACGCTCCATGTGCATGCAGTTTGAGGTATGTGTGTATGGCTAGACGAGCGTACGCTTGCTGGCATTTTGTGTGCGTATTTAATTCTGATGTCTCACATCCCCTGCACCACAATGCTTTTCCTGAACATGGCTGAGGCAGAAGATTGATGGTCTCTCCTCTCATCCACTCTCACAATAGAACCTTTGAGAGGCGATCTGCTGGGTCGGGGCACAGTGGAAGAGGCCAGAGGGTCCTCCACCTCTAGTGACATTTGACCCCCCCCCCCTCCTTTGCTTTGTGCTTGGCTGGACGCTGATTGAACAGGGCAGCGGTGGCCGTGAGAGAAAGGATCCTCCCAAATGGCACAACATTGTGGAAAAACGCTGGGGAACTTTACCATAGAATTTGTCATTTGTTTGTAGACACACAAACACCAAGTCATATATAGGTACAAGTGGAACATAATCCAATAATACAATAATCCAAGATGGCGCCGCGGATGGCTGCCTCGGTCTGTTGGAGCGCATTGTTTTGCCTTATCTGGACACTTTACTTTACTTTATTCTGGTCACTGCACTGTTTGTTATTTATCTTATCTTATTTTTATTTTTATTCTTATTGTTATTTTAGCTTTTATATTCTACTTATTTGTTATCAAAACAATAGCACCTTCAGACCACAGCAAATTCCTTGTAATGTATGTTACTTGGCAATAAACAGTTTCTGATTCTGATTCTGATTCTGATTCTGATTCTGATATTGTCATTGTATTCCTATACTTTGGCAATACTGCCCAGCCAGTCAGATAAAGTCAATTATGTATCTGAGAAATTGATTTTTATTTGCAAACCAGACCTCATGCTCAGCTGAAATTAATGTTACAGTTGCCTTGTTAACATTTGATATGACAGATATCAGTGAAATCATAATGAATAATGGCAACTGGGATCATTTTGTATGACTGAGATAAAAGTAAATTGTGTGTATGTTAGAGGATGGATGTGGTTAGTAAAAAATGGACAAAAGTGCAGTTTCCTGGAGTTTCACTTGTACAGTAATTAGTCTAACAGAGGTTGTTTTTAAGGCATTGTAATTAATTGCTGGCAGTGCATCAGTACATTAGCATAGAATGAGTTTCCTGAAACTGTTTGCTTTCTCCCAGGGGTTTGGTTCTTCCTTGGAAGGAAAAAAAAAAATCTCCCTTTGTCAGCTCACATACAGCGAAAGATTTTTTCGTTCTATTTTTCTTTCCTGTGGATTGGATTAGTGTGTGATAAGACAAAGCAGTGGTCTGCGGTTAGAATGATCAGCTGCCGCCATGCTGTCCTGTGGGACCTGAAAGCACACCTGTCTGCGAGAGAGGGAATATATCAGTTTACATCTGACGAGGGAAAATGTGCTGTTTGTGTATGTGTGAGTTGTCTCGAGAGGGTTGGGTGACCTCCAACGCTATCGGAGTATAACAACATGTAAATACGCCGCTGACGGCACAAGCGGTAGCTAGAATTGCAACGTGCAGATGTGGGACAGCGTAATTGTTTTGCTCGTCCCAAGTCAGGTCCAAGAAATGTATTGTCACAGTTGCACTGTTACAGTTGCATCCTTCAATCAGATGCCGGGTTATTCAGAGGCATAAAAACACAAGCTTTGCGCAGGTACGCAGGCAAGTTGCACAGCTAACTTACTCATTTAGACACCAACATTTGTGAAATTTCAGGCCCAGGTTTAAGAATACCGGAATTTGCCTTAAATGGTAAGGATCATAAATTGCTCCAATTTCAATGGAAACATGCAATCTGTGGATTTGCTCGTAGAGCCGAAGAAAATCTTCCTCAAGTTCAACTGCAACTTATCATAGTCTATTAGCTGTATTGCCCCATCTACGTGTATGTGCCTGTGAGTGGTGTAAGTCAGGGATGCCAGCCCTGGGGCCATACCACTCAGTGTAATTTGACGGAATGACCAGTGATGTGTCAGAGAAGTTGTCCTCGTCTCTGCACTGCACCTCTCACTTCTCGCAAAGCTGAAATTCAGGTCAGTTTCTTCACCGAGTCTGGCAGTGGGCTGGGTGAGTCACCACTGACACAGACACAGAGAGAGCCAGTTCATTCAGCATTCACGGATGCTTATGATGCTTGCACATCTATAAAGGGAAATATAATATCTGTGAGGAGAAAAGACAGAATGCAGAATTTGTGTTGGAAGCTGCAGTAGGCAAGAACTGAATGGAACAATCTAATCACACATTCCGTGCGCTCATGAGTGGTAGAAAAAAGTAAGGAAATCCTTTGCTTGAGTAAAAGTCTTCACCTCCTGCATTCAAGTTTTACTTACTTCATTTTACTTGGTTTGTGGACTACCGTTTGGAAGCCTCAAGTTTGGCATTTTGGCTGTTGCCATCTTGTTTTTTTTGGAACCAGAAGTGACCATATTTGGAAGAGAGGGTGGAGCTGGGGCTCTGACAACTCGAAAACAATATGCACGCCCACCTAACCTGAACCTGACTGCACCTGGCTCCTGGCTACATTGTGCTAAGTTAGCTTGTAAATGTACTTACTGTTAAAAAAATGAACATCATGCTGTATTGAAGAAGACTAGGGAAACTAGGGATTGAGACCATAAACTCATTAGGAAAATGTTTACTGAGGTAATGAATCAAGTGAGAAGTCGGATCGTTTTCTCATAGGCAACCGGTGGAGTCGCCCCCTGCTGGTCATTAGAAAGAATGCAGGTTCAAGGCGCTTCTGCATTGGCTTCACTTTTCAGACCCGAATCCTCAAAGTGAATTGACTACGGAGCTCCCCTCACTGGTGAGGGCACCGTTGGCGGCTCAGCTGTGATTCACAGTACGTTACTTTCTCATTAAAATCCTGTTAAAAGGCAGCAAAAGCCACAGAAGCAATCATGGTCTGGTAACTCAGCTGAAAAATAACAAGCTGCTAATCTATTAACCTTATGTACAGCACTTGTATTAGCTACTTTTGTACTGAACTGAACGTGGATTGGACAAGCAGCAGACTGAACATACTACTAGAGGCGTACAGAGACGCCATTATCTGTATCTGTATCAGTATCTGTTCAATGAACAAAATGATCTCCACATTCTCTGTACATCCCTACGTACTACTGAACTGAAGACAGTCAGAATCAGTATTGGTATTCTACTTTTATGCTCATCACATGCTTCACACAGTAGCCAGTGATCATAAACCGCAAAGAAAAACTTTTTTTTTGTCAACATTGTGGATATCAAAAACAGACCATAGAACAACAATGAAGAATAGAAGGAAACACTGCAGTCAGTGAAAATGAGCCATGACACTTAACTGTCTTTGCTACAGAGCGGCGTTCTATTCAGACCTTGGGCATCGCTAGTATAAACGTAAGCTCCCCTTCAAGCTTCCTGTTGAGAAGTTTTGGTCAACAGCATGTAACATGTGACATGAGGGCCTAAAGGGCAACACAAAGCGGCGGGAAATGATGCACGTCAAAACGTGTACGTACACCACTGCATCATATGCATTGTATAGAGGTGAACAACAATGACTGGACCTTAGCTGATTTTTAAGCAAACATTGCTAGAAACTACAAAACTCAAAGAGCATGGTTGCACACTCAAGGACTCAAGGAATGCAGTTGAATTAAACCACCATTTTACCAGATAACTTGGCCTCACCAGGGTTTCTGCTGATACAGTACACACAAAGCTTATATAGGTTGTGTCTGTGTCTGTAACTGTGGGTTATACTTGGTCACACCTGCCTGTTACATCACTGCACAGTCATTTTACACAGCTCCACAATAGGAAGACTAATGTTGAAAGTATGACAAATATTTTATCAAAAAGCACATTGCAAAGTCTATTAAATGTCAGGGGATTATCCATCACTAAAACAAACTTTAACTTTAATTTAATTTATTATATCATTAATCCAGTAGGCCTCCCACCTTAGTAACAGGTTGTCTATGAGGAGATGTCAGAAGTAGGTGAACAGTTCCTTACATTGATGTTTCTTCAAATGCATTTTTAAGCTCTCATCCTAATCAAACATCCCAGTGTCACCTTATTTCAATTGCTGGTCTTTCCAAAATGTTCCACTGAAACTGACTGTAAGGAATACTATTTTTCACAGGCCGATAGCTGCCAGCTCTCAGTAATTTATTACGGTCAGTTGGTTTCTTATATAGGTCAGTGTGCATCATATAGCCGTCACAAGTAATTGATAGATCAAATAAATGAATTACATGAGTATTGTACTGCATTAAAAAAAAACAGCTGTTGAGGACAGAATTAAATAAATTAATATTTATTAATAAATCCTTGTTCCTCCTCTTAGGACAAAACCAATATATCGCCTATAAATCTCTTATGGATCCATTCCACTACAGAGCCACACCTATTTCACCTCAGCAACTAATGGATGTTTCTGCCCACTGCATGTAAAATGTTTCTGCCTTTGGTGGTGTTTACCACAGATCATGCTGTACCGAAAAGATGACCCACCGATCCACAGGTGACTGTACCTTCACGAGTGCTGCCTGACCTGCTGCTGCTATTTTTTGCCGTAATAATGAAGCTCACCTCAGCCTTCGAAAATAGAACTGTCTTTAACAGACTAACACAAACAGGAAACATCCATTTACATGGCTGCTACCTCCAGCTAATCCATGACTCCTTCCTTTTTTATACTCCATCTGGATATGATTTAGATGTAGGGGGGTGGGGGGTGGGGGTGGGGGGGGCATGCCGGCCCTACCATGCTGAGCCAAGAAATACTTTTCCAATTCGCTTGACTTCCTTGGGCAAATATTAAGGGCCTTTAAGTTTTGCGGGGGGAAAAAAAGGAGAGCGAGGGAGCTGAGCAGCGAAGAATGGACCTAAGAAATAGAATTGTTAAAAAGAGGAAAACCCTAGAAAAGAGAGTGTCCTTCGTACATTCAGAATGTACGAAGGACACTTTCAAACTGTTGAATGAACTTATATAAACTATAGCAAGGATGTTTGCTGTTGGAAAAGCTATTTATGCCTGTAAAGCTCAATTCTGCTAGCTCTTTTGGAGTAGAAAGGTAAGCAGAGCAGAGGACAAGGACAGCGGGGGGGGGGGGGGGGGGGGGGGGGGGGGGGGGGGTAAGAGGAGAAGAGATGAAATTTGGAAGGAAAGGAAAGCATCTGGTTGTGATTTGGACGGAGAGGTAGCTCCTCTGCTTCTCTCCCACAGTATTGTGCTTTTCTGTGACAGACTGACGGAGCTGCAGGAGGCGAGCACTGCCAGGAAAAATAAAAGTACAGGCAGCATGTTTGGAGTGGAGGCTGAGAAGGAGATGGTGGGGGGGGGTTAGGGTTGGGGGTGATGGTGGTGGTGGTGGTGGGTTACTGTGAACAAAGGCAGTCAGTTAGGCCAGCTGCAGAGGGCTAGAGTAATATATAGGGAAAACAGGCCTTAAAATAAACACAGGAATCCGAGATGGATGTCTGGCTGGCGCACACTCTGGGACCTACATCTGGAGGTCTAACTATGTTCTATCATTAGACATCATTACTGCTGCTCCTCCTTTTGCTCTGCAAACTGAAAGCCCCACAGTCAGGGACAAACAGCAACATCAAATTCTGAATGAGTCTCTCTCTCTCTCTCTGTGTGTGTGTGTGTGTTTCAAGGCCGTTACTTTCTGATGGTATTTTTTTTTGCTTGTTAGTGACATGTTTTAGCCCCGCTCATTAGCCAAAGAGAAGGCCTGGCATTTGGGGAGTAAACCGCTTAAGTAAGGCACAGACCGGTTTCCTACCTAGGCCAATTTGTATTTTGTTTCACCTCATTGCTATTGCATCCAGATATTGACATTATTCGAGTCATCATTAACGGCAGATAGACTTACCACAGAATACTTCTCCCGTGTTTAATGATGTATAAACATCATACACAGTTGTACACATCAGCTGCCTGATGTAACATCATATATCAGGCTCCTGTGTATGGTTAAAGTGATGGTTATTGACCTTTACCAACTCTCCCTTGTGATGTGTGACCTTTACCTGGGTGAAACTTGGTTACAAGTTCACTTGTTTCTCCAGGTTCACTAATTTGGTAAGCAGACTTTACAAAGGGAGCAATAAGGCCTCCATCCCACAAAACACACACACACCCACTGACTTAAAAGAAAAATAAGTCAAATCATTTTAATTTCCTAACTACACTTTTCCTTAGGAAACCAAAATAAGTTCCACGCTGACAGCAATGCTAGTAGCGATGCTAAGCTTCAAGTCCTTTATTCATATGCACAACAATTACGGCAAAGCAGTCGTTGGCAATGCAATTTTTCATTTTCAGGCTCTTTCCAACAATGCTCAAACAATATGTATACAGAATGTAAGACATTAAATAGTGCAGAAGCTAAAATATAGGAATATAACACTATATATATATATATATACATACTGTGATGGTTACACAGCTTGTAAACAGGTTGTAAAATAGAATGTATAGAAATGGAGATGTAAACAGGTAGTAACCAGTAATAGTAGTATCCATCAATAAGGAGTGACAGTCCGGATGCCACAGTACTGACTGGCAGACGGCAGTAGACGGGAAAGTTTGTGGTTGGGGTCTTTGATGACCCTGTTGGCCTTCTTCCTTCACCGTCGGGGTGTAGAGGTCCTCCATGGATGGCAGCCCTGTCCTGCCGATGTGCCGTGCAGTTTTCATCGCCCGCTGTAATGCCTTAAGGTTGAGGGCGCGGTGCAATACCAGGCGGTGATGCAGTCCAGTCAGGATACTCTCAGTGGTGAACCTGTAAAAGTATGCTGATGTTTAGCAGGCAATGTTTACACTGTTTACCGTCTAATTCTGGCATGTTAGCATGTTTGTCCAAATCCATTATTGTACTCAACACAGAGACGTCTAGAAGTGTATTTTCCAAAATATTGAATTATTCCTCGAAAAAGAAAAAATCCTGAGGATATGGTACGATAATCTTTTGTTACGGGAAAGAGATGCTAACTGTTAGAGGATACAGGATACGGAACCCCTATTAAAAAGGAAGTGAGGCTTACAAAAAGGGGGGGGGGGTTTAGTACTGGGAGCGAGAGCGGGGACGGCAGCAAACAGTTTTTTGACCACGTTTTTGATTTATGGGCCAAGTAAAGTTTAGTTAAAAGTACATTTTGATAATATAGGAATAAAGACAGAAATAAAAAGGGGGAAGCTTTATTTTGTGGGATGCTTTGAACTCATCTACACTGATTTCCACACACCGGCATCTACAGTGAAGTTATGTTTAGAAGGACTGTAGTTCCTGTTTTTCTTTTGTTGTGGATTATAAACGCAATACGGAATGTGTTCGTTTGTTTTGTTTTGTTTGAACATGAGTCTTTACTCCCCCTCCATCTCCGTGCTGGCTGGCGACTAGAAAAGTTCTAGAACAAGCCGCTACACTAACCAAAAGTTGAAAGAATATTCTGTGCTAATTTCACTTGCAGCAGGGAAACAGTCAGTATACTCCCTGTTCTGTATGAACTGTATGTTCAGCATGACGTCCCCCACACATGGACACTTATCCGTGTTCCTTGACTTCCTCCCTCCATACTTCCCCTTATTTGTCTCACCACCCAGCCGTTTAATGGTGAAAGGATGTGTTTGGCAGACAAGGTCCTTGCAGGCACACAGATTAGTTTTTCTTCTACCTCATGTTATCTTTTTTATGGCTACGGTGTAATAAAGGAAATAGGCTTTCTCCCCTGCTGACATGGACAGTGGCTCCCAGAATTTACAGCTTACAATACTAAGGGCATATTTTGACTGCTGGGGAAAAGTGGGTAAGGCGTGCTGTTTCAGCCGACAGCATTTCTGCAGAACTATCAGACTACAGCTAGATGAGTGCTAAAAGCGTAACTGCCTTCTGCATTTCACTTGTTTCAAGAAATTCCTTGAGCTCATATTCATAGTTAATTTTGAAACTAAATGTAGCCTAAACATCCGTGTGTACACATGTTAGCTTTTGCGCACGGCACCAGACATTTTATAGCATCTGACAGCTGCATGCTCGCCGATTAAGGAGACGTTCGGGATTTTAGAGCCTAAAAGCCCATCAAACATACAGGAAATAGCAGTGGAAAGTCCTCCTGAGGGCTCACAGAGAGGGGGGGGGGGGTGGGGGGGCTTGTTTTTTTAAATGTAGCAGTGACTTCGATCATAATAGTGGACTTATCCTGTTAGCTCCATGTGGGCAATTCAAATCCGAGCTGCAGCATAAAGAGAACAAAAAGATGGCTCCCATATGTTAATCTTTCCTGAGCCGGCTTGATGGTTAAATATGAATCATGTAAATAGGGGGAGTAGCTGCGTATGAAGCTGAAGTGATTTATTGTCCCGCTTTTTAATTACTCGTGAAGTGTAAAGACGCTAAATAAAAAAGTGGCTGTGTTATTTAGCAGAGAGCTTGGGTAAACATACCTGTGAACATTAATTATTATTATTACAGAAAGAGGCGTCAAAGGCAATAACACAACAAGATTACTGATGAACAGGGAATGTAAGCTCCTGTCACATTCGAGATAATTCCAGTGTTTTTCAACCTCGGTCTTGTTCCATTCTCGTTCCTTCCATTGTAGGAATTATGGAAATGCGACAGGTATACCTGGGCAGCACAAGACAGTTTTCCCAAATAACCCTCACCTTTTATACTAATCATTTCAAAATCTCGTCTCTGAGAAAAACCTAAAGCAAGCATAGAGTAGCTCCCTGGCTTAGCTATTGTAGCTAACTGCATAGGGATCTACTTCCAGAGAAACTTGCAAGCTAACCAACGCTTCCAATTCATCTACGCTCACAGGCTGTGGGTTGCTGTGAATTTAGGGTTTGTAAAAATACTGGGATTTTCCTTAAAAAATATCAATTCAATATTATTTCCCTTTTTCTTTCACGGTTCCCAAAGTGCTTTACGGATCAGGTCACATTCACCCATTCACACACCGATACCAACCAAGCTGCCATGCAAGGTGCTGGCCTCCGTCGGGAGCAACTTAGGGTTCAGTGTCTTGCTCAAGGACACTTCGACATGACGGGGGCAGCCGGGGAGTCAGGTGGCTGAGAGACATGAGAGGTCAGATGACCAACAAACTAGCAGTTTGTCCAGATTATCTAAACCACTTGATTTGGAGGTAAAACTAAATATGCGTTTGTCTCACTTCCTCATTGGAATTGTGGCCATTTTCCCCAGATTTCAGCAATTAACTTGGCGAGTACAATCACACAAACACCATAACGAATTATGACCAAAGCCTCAAAAGTAAAGTCCAAGCTGTAGTAAACATCCTCCAGAGATTTTGGTCTTCTGGGTATATATATATACAGTCAGTGTCAGTTCTCCTGTCAGATGTGAAGCTTTTGTTTTTGAGCACGAAATATTCCATTGATCATTTATTGGTGTTTTTTTACTTGACGGTTTTGGCGTTGTTTTGAACTGCTCTGCAGGTATACAGATTGGAGTGAAGCTGATGACAGTAATTACAGTCAGAGCGTTCTGTGGAAAGGTTTTGAGTGCCACTTAGCATAAGCAGTTCATTCTGTTGGCTTCGTGGCCATGTAGTGTGTGTGTGTGTGAGTGAGAAAGATTGTTTTTTTCTTTGCGTCTCAGGGTCAAAGCCCATTTGGATCCATTTTCTTTAGAAACCCTGGCAGCTGAATAGGGAAGGGAGTGTTCACAGGAGAAACTTCAGCCACCTTGGGACAAAAAGAAAGGGAAAATTAGGTGTGTGTGTGTGTGTGTGTGTGTGTGCCTGTATTCATAAGAGTTTGGATGCCCTACTTTGTGTATGACCCACAATGAGTATGTGTGTACGTGTCGTGAAATGTATTATGAATCCTGGCTAGCAGAGTCCAGCAAAAGCCTTCCAGCACATACGATGGCAAGGGGAAAAATAAATAAAGAGGCTACAGACCACAAATTGCAACAGCTTTGCATTATCCGCGACAGAACATGCAAGTCATGCACCACACTAGCTGATGATCGGTGGACAAGAACAAAAGACGGTAACCCTGCTCCACTCACCTTAGTTTCCATTATAATTTACATTTAATAGTTAATTTCATTCAAAGAGGGAGACCACACAAGATTTAAAGAAATGTAAACAATGTTTTAATTGAAACAAAGGCAAAGGTTAAATCTGTAGTCTGCAAGTCAGTGGTGAATGCAATGCTGAATGTATGCATGTGTAGTGTTGTAAAGGCAAAACCAAGGTGTAAACCAAACCAAAAGACCAAACGATGATGGCAGGAGAGAGAGAGAGAGACAGAAGCCCAGCATGCCCAGGTGAAAGACAAATTGGATGGCTCCGCCCACCTCTACCCACAAAAAGAGAACACAAAACAGCAGGAGGAGCACTGACCGAGTCACAGGTCGTCACAGTTGAGCACACATTGAGCTAACTTCTGCACAGTCAACATGGTTAAGTTTTGAGTTGAGTTACCACTGCTGAGGACGCCACCCCTAAAGCAGAGCTGTTGAGTACAGGAAGTGGCCAATCAGACTGTACCGAGAGTCCGCTACGTCAAGGGGCGTTTGGGTATTTTAGGAGACGAGGAAAAAGAAAGCATGGCTAAGGATAATATCTCTGCTGCACCGATTTTGATAGTTTGAAAAATTGTCCATCGTGAGTCCAACGATGTCAGAGCATCGCTAAATGAGGGAGTACTCTTTTTAACAGACAGTACGGTAGATGCTATGTGCCAATATTGTGTAAATAATCAATTTACGAAAAGGTGGCGCTCGACATCCGAAGCATTGTCAAATACGACAATACGAGTCCCTGCCAGTTTCTCCACTGCCAGGCCAACCAGTGGCTCCGCAGCAGCTGTAGCTCAGTCAGGTAGCCCTGTGGCTCAGCTGGGCCATTAATCCCACGCATATTATTCTAATCTGTTTGAAGGCATAAGAGTTTGATTTCATCTCCTTTATTAAGCCTCCAAGAAGGAGGAGCTCTCTTTCGTCCCTCTGGCTGGTTCGGGGTCAGCGGAGGACACGACAGACTACACTGAGAACAACACAGCACTGTAAAGTTGGGGATTTGCCAGCCTCATTAACCACCAGACAAGACTGCAACTCATGTAGAGACATCAATACTGTTATCTGCCACAGACTACATATCCACTGGGACTTCTCCTCTGGCTGCATTTGCTTTCAGTGAAAAGGAGTAGACAGCAATAACACCTGGGCATTCACAACTAAGAGCACTGATCAAGTCATTCAAGTAGTATTGAGTCTTAAAAATTTAGGACAGAGTAGTCGTAAAACAATTCCACCTGTTTCCATCTTCGTAGAATTCTCTTTAGAGAAGAGTTTTTTTCTTCAGTGTGCTGTTCTGTTGATACTTGTGGAGAAGCCTGCTAAAACGTTCAATGAAAAATCCTGAAATTAAGAGACAGGAGAGCACTTGTAAGCATGGACTATCCCGGGCCAAAAGAACCTCCTTTCGATCCGGAGACAAGGAAGTGTACAACGCCACTATAGCGAGACTGAAAGCTGGGATCAAAAAGCAGGAGCGCCCCCATTGTGTGTGAGCCTTCTATGCTCGCTTTGACCTCCTCAAAAAGAAGCGTCGGCGGTCAAGTCTGCTGCGCCTCCAGAAGACCGGCCAGCGGATGGGAGAAGAACCCTGCTGAGGGTGAATATGAGTCGAGCTGCTGGGCTTGATAACATCCCTGGTCGTGTACTAAGAACATGTGCACCAACCAGCTCGTCACTGTCATAGGAGAGTGTCTCTGTTATGATGAAGTGCTTTGAGAAACTGGTTCTCCAAGGATGCCATCTCCCCTGCCCTCCACTCAGCCTTCACACATCTTGAAAACACCCATGAAACTGATTGACGAACTCGCACTGTGGGCTTGAGTACCACACACATTGGACTCCCTCTCAAACAGACCTCAGACAGTTCGGACTGGTGGTCACAAGGCCGGGGGCTGTGTGCTCAGCCCCCTCCCGTTCGCGCTCTACACCCACGACCTGAATCTCGAACTCTGTTGTGAAGTCGACAGGCGACACTGCTGTCATCGGCCGGATTACACACCACGATGAGACTTCATATCGGGAGGACATCAACAATTGTCCAGGGTCATGCACAGAGGACAACCTTGCAGCTCCACGTCAGCAAAGCCAAGGAGCTGATTGTTTCAGAAAGAGGAGAAGACACGCACCCCTGTCTACATCGGTGGAGCGGGGCAACAGTTTCTGGTTCCTGGGAATCAGCATCACAAAGAACCTGTTATGCTCATCTCACATCTCCACCCTGGTTAAGAAAGCTTACAAACGGTTGTACTACTTAAGGAAACTTAAGAGAGCAAAATGTGCGTGCCAAGGTCTCACCAGCTTTTGCAGAGGAGCGATAGAAAGCCCAGGACTGGAAATATTACAAACTGGCATGGGATGTGCACGGCCCAGGACCGGGAGACTCAAACCGCCCAGAAAATCTCTTGAATATTAAACTTTTAAATTCGTCCCTCTCACTCACTGCCTTGTGTTGTAAAATGACCATTAAACAAACCCTTGAACCTTTACTGGCTTTAGTGTAAAATAGATTGTATTCAATCTAAGCATTATTCTGTTATTGCTGCATATTGTTTGCTCTTGTTTGCAAAATCACCAAAGTGGAAGTGAATTGACTTCGCTTCAGAAACAGACAGTACCGAAATACCATCACTTTTTCTCTGAGGCACTTGGCTCTCCCAGCCAGAGGTTCCCTATCCTTAGATCAACCCTAGACCCCTCCACCCCCCACCCCAACGCCTGCGCGAGTCCACTGTTTATGTTTCTGAGTGATGCTAGATGCCATGTCAGACCCGGCTCTCTTTCCAAACTTAAACACAGGGTGCCCGCCCCGATGATTTGCCAACATGCTGACGTCCGGCCCACGTTGGTGTTTGCACATGTGAGTGTGTGTGTGTGTGTGTGTGTGTGTGTAGGTCCACGTTTTAATTTGCTGTGTCAGGACTAAAAAGGATGCAGGGGCACAAAGACTGGTTTGTGTTGCTGTGGATGGCGTGGGGTGACGCATACTAACATAAAGTTAGCCTGAAGCAGACTGGCTTGATGAATAGTCCATTCTATGGCCAACATGTAGCCTAGGGGTCTAAACCTAAAGCTGCATTAAACAATTCTGATCACTAGAGTGCAGAAAGACTCCATAACAAACCCACAGAAACTGCACTGACAGACTTTATTGATAGTCCAGTATAAGTTGTTATGGCAAATGTGTTCATTCAGAGCAACATTAGTATCACAGTGGAGTTGTGTTTGTGTCCAACTGATGACAGAAAGTCCAATATTTATTCTCCTTTTAGCTATGTTTTGTTCCCCACCAGCTCCTGAGAAAAATATCTAGCTTTGAAATGCCAGGAGGTGTTTCAGCCACATTATTTCAGCCGTCCGTCAGACCCGCCTGAGACAGTTACGTTCCTGTTTTAATCAATACAGCTGTCTACACAAGCTTTGTAACAGGTTACGTTGCACTTGCCAAGCATGGCCTGAATTGTGTTTTTTTTTCCACTTTCGGGGCCCTCACATGCCCATGCATGGTCGCAAGTATGGAGTTTGTTTTGAAAAGTGAAACATTATCAAATGTAGAGGAAATGATTTCATGTTGCAAAGTCAGTGAAACAGAACCCTGACTCTCAATACTCAGAGTCAATATGGCACCCGGTGATAGATGGCGACTGCAGGACCTGAAGAGCTGTATCATTTTTTTGTTTAGGGTGGATTTATTTTTTTGGAAGTTAAGTTGATTAATAATGAATTCACCAAATTGTTACACTGAACTTTCAAATGAATGAATGAAATAATTCAAATGAACTTTCCAGCAGCTCTGAAAGTTTGACTTCATGAGTTCAAAGAGGAGCTGGACTGTATAATCACCGGTTTCCCATTAATGAAGTGTCAATAACTTCTGAATAATGAAAGAGACTCAGATGAGGTGCTTTGTGCTGCCTGCTGTTCATCCAGTGAAACTGACAGAGACAGAATGTCTGTGATGCTGATGTTTAATCAATGCTGAGTAATTAAGAAATCCAGCTGTTATTGTGGCTTTACATCTTTAACAGGCTTCTAGTTTCCAATTAAGCTAATTCGTGTCAGCTACAACAAACACGCAAACAAAGCAGACGGTTTCCGGCGAGCCGGCTACACACCCTATCAGCACTATACTGGAACATTTCTGTTCAGTCGAACACTTTAATTGGGGGCTGCTTTGAGTCTCGTCCTGTTATTTTGTGCCTCCTAATGAAAGTCTTTGTCACTTTGACGTTGCCTCTACGACATCAGCTGTCCCCCAAACTGCCTGTCAATTTGGTGACATTTAACCCACAGTGGACTAGGGCTCGTGGGAAGTGGTGTTTGTTAAAAGGTGGAAAAACAGATGTATTAAACCTGCGTTAATAGAAAAAAAAAAAAAATGTTTGGCCACAGGCGGCATGGTGGCGCAGTGGTTAGCACTGTCGCACGGGAGGTGAAGCTGGTTAGAGCGGGTTGGGGGTTCGATCCCCGGCTGCCCCCGTCATGTCGAAGTGTCCTTGAGCAAGACACTGAACCCTAAGTTGCTCCCGATGGAGACCAGCACCTTGCATGGCAGCTCGGTCGCCATTGGTGTGTGAATGTGTGAGTGAATGGGTGAATGAGACTTAGCTGTAAAGCGCTTTGGGAACCGTGAAGGTTGAAAAGCGCTATATAAGTGAGATCATTTACCACTTGAGTGCAACAAGCTTTAAAACCAGTATTGACATAATGGTGAATGGAATAGTAATGTTTTGATAAGCAGTTGCCTATTTATTTACACATAAAAATGCGAGAGCTGGATGTCCAGAATCTGAAAGTTCTGGTTTCTAAAAGAATTAGCCATTATCAACAAATTGGCCCTTATATATGTACCAGCCTGTGTTGCTACACAGCGGTATCTGCATGTTGTCTTCTTATTTGCACAACCCTGGATACTGATCAAAACAATGCCAAAATAGTCATCTGACATGTTATTAGCATAGTTATTCTCCTTACCCACACGCCACCACTGAATTTACAGTCCTGTCTCAAAGTAAGTCATGAGAAATATAATTGCTAACAGCACATCAAATCTCGATGTGTTCTAAGACATTGAACACAGGATTTTTTTTTTTTTTACCATAAATGTAAAATAAAAACAGATTTCTTGCTTCACTCTGTAGCTTTCTTATCACCTTCTATCTTGAGGGGTGTTTCTTTTTTTCGTCCTGTTTTGAAAACTTTCTTTCAAAATCAGCTGACGACCCTCCCGTGTCAGCCAATAGCTGGCCGATGTTAGCCAGACCAGCCCAACAGAGCTAGTCTGGCTCACTGGATGTAGGCTGCCGGGAGAAGTCTGGAGACTGTTCCGGTTCCTCTTCCACTAACTGCGTGTTACTGTTTTCAAAGTCCGTGGTGTCAACGGGTCCTCCAGACCTAAAGTATAGGTAGGCTTCACCTCCAGGACACCGATGATCAAGTTTTTAACAGTAAAAGTTGTAAAATCACATAGTCGTTTCCTATTTTATGTGGTGTTTTCTTTTGCGGGGTTTTAACCAACAAGTGCCCCGTTTTACGACGGCACCATCGCTGCATCCTGGGCTCAGCACCGCCCAAGATGATTGGGATTGGTTTAAGGAAATACAAACAAGCCCCCCCCCCCATCCCAGAACGAGACAGGTCTGGCTATGCGAGACTAGGTCCATGCCGGCGCAGGTGCCTGGCAGTAAACGACTGTAACTGTCTGCAGCTACTTGGCTGTGCCTTCAGCACCCAGACCTTTCACTGAACAGCGCCTATCTGACATTCTACCGCAGGATCTCAAGCAGGCTAGGGCTCCCGTGGGTGCTGTCGTCCCATCTCTCCCATTCTAAGTGGGTCAGTGGGTCCAGTGCGCTCACCAGTAATGTGCCGTCACTGCAGCAAATGTAGGAAGATAATGAGCTGCAATTAGCAGAGCTGTCTTATCAGCTCCCAGCTAATAGATCTGCACTCTAACCCACGCTGACAGAGCGGGCCCTGGGGTGCTGCAGTGTTTACCTATACTGCTCTGTCTTTCTTCCTTTTTCTTCTTTCCTCCCTTCCCCTCCAGTAGCACAGCACAGTACAGCGCAGCACATCTCATGTTATGCAGCCATAGCAGGAGGGTTAAACTGAGGTCACAGTGAAGACAGCTGAGCGCACTGTCAATGTGGTTTGAATATAAGCAGGGGGGGGGGTGGGGGGGAGTAGGTTTATACACATCTTTGGCAATGTTTCCTACAGAGATTCATGGCCTGAATGTTTCAACCACACCTGTCTGGCATTGTTCCTCTGCTCTCGGATGCACGCTTCATTCTTGCTCTGTAGAGCTGCTGCTATGCATGTGTGTGTGTGTGTGTGTGTGTGTGTGTGTGTGTGTCTGTTTCATTCATGATGAGCATCAGCATCAGATGTCTGCTTAATCTAGCTGCCAGAGAGCAATCAGAGGAGCCAGACATGACATGAATAATAATGCTACTCAGAGTTAGACTCAAATGCTCTTTTGGATGCTTTTCTACATCTACATATTACATGTTTTTAAAAAGTGTTTCAGAGCTATTGATTATGCGTTATTGAACTATGTGTGCGTTCATGTCTCATTCATGGTTTACATGTATAAACTGTTAAAACTGTTGTTTGTTTGTTTTTTTGTATCCTGTTTAGGAATACAGTTTCTGATAAGTAGTCATGACAATAAATGAAGAGAATTGAAATGAGAGAAAACAGACAGACAGAGAGAGAGAGAGAGAGAGAGAGAGAGAGAGAGAGAGAGAGAGAGAGAGAGACCCCACCCTAGAAAAGTCTGGAGCACAGGACTGCTGCAGTAAGACAAAAACACACATACACACATGCGCTCTCACACATATCCTTGCCCTCACGTACACACACACACACACACACACACACACACACACACACACACGCATAGAGGAGGCACAGAGCAGTGAGAGTGGGAGAGGGTCCCCACCCCTGTCTGTCTACATTGCAGCAGTGCTGCAGTCAGACAAAGGGGAACAAAGGTTTCATAACAGGGCGGCAGCCGGTGTTACAGCGACCCCTAGTGGTCGGACGACCTTGAACACCTCAACAGTGCTTCAGAGCACCACTCACGGCAACTGGGTGGGAGTATTGTGACATTGTTTGGTGAAAAGCAAAGATGGAAGATGAGGGACTTGGAAAGAAAAAAGCTAAATCAGAGGAATAAGGTGTCAAAAGTCATGAGCCATGGGTCATCAGACCGTAGATAGGCCACAGGGGCGCCTGGGCTTCCGCTACTTAACAGCTTTTAGTTCTCTGAGAAATTATCTTTACACGTATATTTGGGTATGATTTATATAACCAAATAAATTGTTTAGATCAGTGAGGGGCCCGAATCTTATTCACACTGGCATCGCACTGACATTACTCACTTCACAGACAGGTCTTGACACGTGGAGAGAAAAAAAAAAAAAAAAAGAGCGCTGGTAACTCACACTATGAGCACAGAGACAGAGCGCTGATATTGGACGATACAGAAAGATCATGATTATGGCAAATAAGGTGTGGTTATGGCTGGGTAACTAAACTTGGGACAGGCTTCTGGTCAGAAGAGAAGCGATAACTCATTGTGGGTCCGTAACAGGATACAAACTCTGCTCTCGTGCATGAAATCATCCCTTAATCTTGTAATAATTCTTAATTCCTGAGGTTGTCGTGCGCCAGATCAACCCAACTCAACTCAACTTTACTCATGTAGCACCTTTCATGCAAACATGCAGCCTAAAGTGCTTCACATAGCAAGATTAAGACAACACAGACACAATAAAATAAACACAATAGACAACAATAGATGCTATTTGCAAGACTGAAAATTACAACAGTAAGACGTACCCGGCGCACTCCTCTCATGGTTTGTTTGAGCAGATAACAGGCTGCACAGCGACCACACAATAAATACCTACCTCCGTACAGTATACATAGAGTATTCAGTTAGATGAGCTGCTGGTTGGGAGACTTTGGAGGTTTCAGGTGTACACCCTGCAGTGCACTGCATCTGGATTACTTCAACAACAGGCCTACAACAAAGCAAAGAAGATGATCTGCAGTAACGATGCATCACACGTTCACGTTTATCGAACTTTCCATAGCAGTCTAGCAGTAAAATAAGAGAGAGACTTTGTAGTCAGATAACCCTAATGACATCCTCATGACATCATCAGGGTTATTTTTCATTGACAAGCTTAAATGCTGTATCAGGGGTTATTATTCTAGTGCGCAGATTTATGACTTTGCGTTAAAAGGTCTCATATTGAAAGTGAGATGTCAATGTCTTGTTTGATCATAAAGCAGCTCTAGGTGCTGTATGAATACTGTGAAGGGATCAAAACGCTCACAGCCCGTATTCAGACACTGTGCCTTTAAACGAGGCGCCAGGACTTCCTGTAAGGTTTGTGGTGGTGTAGAATATCAAAACGACTTTCAGTGATAGGAGACAGGAGACAGATAGGAGTGATCACAAAAGTCTGAGGGACATATTCTGCTGGCCACTTAAGAAAGATGAGTGGGAAAGTAAAGCAGGGCTGGAGCAGGCTTGTGTTTCTGTGGATGGAGCTGAAAACAACAAACGCTACCGTTAACTTTCATCTGATCCTGCTCAAGCCACATACACTGGAGAAAGAAAAACAGAACGCAAATCTGCAGGGAATTGATAATATTCAGTGTTAGCTTTGAGGTGTTTAATGAGATTAGGTGGCATTAATCATTGAGCCGGTACCTCACTCATCGCTCTAATTTAGGAAAGTCGTCATTTTGAAAGGATGAACCTTCTGCTCGAACAGATATATTTTGGCTGCGGGGCTTTGACTTTAAGCTTGTCATGCTGGAACAGCAGGGCCTTGGCGGCTGGCGCGCACTCTTTCAGGGCCTTAATCCACATTACATTTGGCTGGCGTTCTCCTTCCCACCCCGCATCTTCTGCTCCATGATCAGACTGCATGACAGACCAGAAACACAGAGAGAGGGCGGGGGGGGGGGCATTCCTGCATGTGTCTATCTGTTGAGAACAGTGCACCTTCATTCTTATAGAGGTTGTGTGTATAATTGTATTGTATCGCATATCTTCGTATTTTGTAGGCTACTGTGTTCCACTTGTTCAAAACGAGACATCCTGGTTTGCTGTGATGGAGATGAATCAATCAGTCCCAAGTTTGTGCTAAAATGATGTGCTACCTCAGACCTCCTCCTCCCATTCTCAGCGTTCGGTCGTTCCTGCCGACGGATGAGAGAGATGAGAGTTCACAGCGAGTTCACTGGCACTTGCCTCTGACTCCCTCAACTCTCTTTCATGTCTTCACAGTGAGGCGGCGGCTGCAGTAAATGCAGTCTGTTTGAACACGCCGGGCTTGTCTGTCTGCATAATGAGCGTTTTCTTTTTTTTTAAATGTTTATGCCAACTTCTCTTGCTGTTCATGATAAATATTCAATTACGAAAAAATCTATGAGCGGTTGATTAACATATCCAAATACATCCAGTCAGTCAGCTGTTGCTCAAACATATTTATATAACGTATACAGTGTTTCCTAATTCTTGACAATTGAGCAGTGAGCTGTTCACACTTTTCTTACTCTCATTTTAAATACAAATATATTTAAAAAGGTGTAAAAAAAAAAAAAAAAGATTTGTATATATAAAATGCATAGGAATGTGAGAAAGGCCGTCGTTAAAGCCCAGCACAGCATATGAGCCATACTAGGCTTGCTACTGCCATCTAGTGGAGCTGTTGAATACATACCGGCAAAGAGAACCTGACGACATCATCAGGTAACTGAACAGCTGACTAATTTCATCATTCATCATCACTCAAACAATGAGCCACAGTTTTGAATAGGGTTAGGTTTTATATATATATACAGTCATGGAAAAAATGATTAGACCACCCTTGTTTTCTTCAATTTCTTGTTCATTTTAATGCCTGGTACCACTAAAGGTATATTACCTGAAGAATACAATGAACACGACCAAAAATGCAGCTGATTACATAATACTTTATGTCCTATTTGACATGCTTAAGCTTAATTGTATTCCCAGGGTATATAAGAGGCCATTTCATGTCATAAGCAGCACTGCACATGCAAAGGCCTGGAGTGGTTTCCTGCTTACATTCAAGCCGTAGCACAACTCAGAAGTTGTCAGCTCTCACATAATGCCTAAAGCAAAAGAATTATGTGAAGCCACAAAGGCAGCCATCTTGGCACTGCTGGAAATTGGCATGAGTGAGAGACAGGTAGCCAAAAAACTGAAGATCTCCAAGACAGCCGTTCATTACACCAAGAAAAAACATGGTACTACCAAATTGCTAGCTGGTCGAGGCAGGAAACGTCTTTCTACCCCACGAGATGACCGTGCACTCATCCGTTCCTGTGTCAGGAATCGTCGTCAGACCTCCAGGGACCTTAAAAATGAGTGGGCACTGTCGAGAAATGTGACTTGTTCGGCAAGGAAATCGAAACCGACTTCTTGAAGCCGGTCTGAAGTCACACAGGGCACGGAAGAAGCCCTTCATCAACGAAAGGCAGAGGAAGGCCCGGTTACTCTTTGCTAGGGATCACAAGGATTGGACTGTTGATGATTGGGCTAAGGTTCTCTTCAGTGATGAATCCAATTTTGAGTTGATGCCCACTCCAGCCAACTTACTGGTTAGGAGGAAGCCTGGAGAAGCCTACAAACCAGACTGTCTTGCCCCTACAGTAAAACATGGGGGTGGATCAGTGATGACCTGGGGTTGTTTCAGTATGGGTGGAACAGGGCAAATGCAATTGTGTGAAGGGCGAATGAACCAGGTCATGTACAGGGCTACTCTTAAAAACAGTCTTCTTCCATCAGCTGGAAAACTCTTTCCTGCCTCGAATGACTGGATTTTCCAACAAGACAATGCCCCTTGCCACACGGCAAGGTCAGTTAAAGCCTGGATGGAGAACCAGAACATTCGAACCATGCCTTGGCCTGCTCAATCACCAGATCTAAATCCAATGGAAAACCTGTGGAAAATCATCAAACTCAAAATGGAGAACCACAAGCCCAAAAACAAAGCAAATTTGTTTGAATTTGTGCAACAGGAATGGGCTGCTGTGACAGCAGAACAATGTCAGAAGCTGGTGGAGAGCATGCCAAGACGCATGGCTGCAGTCATCAAAAACAATGGTTATGCAATCAAGTACTAAATCCTGTGTGTATCATGTGACTAAAACAGACAGAAAAGAAAACATGGAATGCCTAAAAGCACTGTTTTTGGCAGTACAATGCCATAGCTATTGATGTAAGAACTTAAGTGATTTTGGTTATTATCAAGAAAACCATGGAAAATGGCTGTCAAAAAAAATCTGAAAATGGATATCAGCTCTTAAATTAAACTCTTATGAGCTATTTTTGTTGTTATCATTATATTTGTCCAAACAAATGTACCTTTAGTGGTACAAGGCATTAAAATGAACAAGAAATTGAAGAAAACAAGGGTGGTCTAATAATTTTTTCCATGACTGTATGTTTGTCAGAACTGGGTACATGGTCTAAATTGTATATTTTAAAGTTTCATCTAAGAAATGTCTAACTTCATTCTAATTCTAATTCAGCTTTATTTACAGTATATAGCGCCAAATCACAACAAAAGTCATCTCATGACACTTTACAAATAGAGCAGGTCTAGACCGACTCTTTATGATGTTATTACAGAGACCCAACAGAAATTAAAATAAAAACTGGGATGCTCTACAAGCTTGAGATTGGGGCCAGTTGCATGAACTTAGTTTAAGACTAGTCTTGGCCTTAGACTGGTCTTAAATTGTCAGGTTAGACTAGTCTTATTAAGTCTGTCTGTTGCATAAATATTAAGACTGACTTAACTTGAGGTAGGAAAGTTTGCCACCTCTCCCCCCCTGAATAAGCCTGAAGTGAGAGCTTGGTTGCCATGGCAACAATCGGTTAAAGACAGAGGTGTATTAACACGAGACAAGCACATTTTACATAAGTGAGAGTCCAACCCTAAGAAGAGAGCGTCCAGTCAGTTACATGATGGACTGCTGTCAGTGCCAGCACTGGGCGGAGAGGGTGGGGGGGCCCCAGGTAGTTGCACCGCTGTTGACCCCACATGGCCCACTTTCCCCATCCATCATTTAACGTTATGTCTTTTCTATTGCGTGTTTGTATATTGTTCTCAGTCTATTTTTATCTCCCTCCTCCTTTGACCCTGTTGAGTAGTTGTGTTTTGAAAAGTGCTATAAAAGTTAACCACTGATTTACTGTAATAGTCTATGAGACTACAAAAAGCAAAAAATATGAACAGTGCCTCATTGTATTCACTTGGTTTAGATATGTGTTTGTGAATGCAACAAATACAGACCACACACACACTCACACACACACAGACAAATCAGAGTTATTAGTCATGGTAGCAGCAGAGCTCAGCTGCGACTGCAGAGCAGAGTCTAGACTGAGTCGTACTTCCCCGCTGTTCTGTCTCTACTGTGTTTGCTTAAATCTTTTACTACCAATTTATCTTCATTTCAGCTGGCCTACAGCCGAGGCCCGCTGCCTGAGGCTCAGCATAATTGGACTACGGTTTGTACAATGAAGCCTCCCCAGCAGGAGAGCAGCGCAGAGACTGAGCAGGGGTTGCACAATGCAGAACACTTCCTGTACTGCACTCCGACTGATGTCACTGTCTATCAAGGAATGCTAAATCTGATACACACATGCACAGCGCATCTCTGCCGCAGCTGGTGATGTGTGTGTGGGCATAAAATATTAGCACCTTCCTTCTCCCTCAGACTAGTTATTGAGTCACTAAATTAAGTCGTGATGTTTTTTCAGTCAGGAACTTAACTAACCGATTAGATTTCGAACATGTGGTCAAGTCATCCAAATAATGCCTAAACATTTGCTGTTACGTTTTCATGTGATGAGAGATGTTGGGACATTTTGGTCTCAGAGTTGAAGGATCGCGTTAAACGTAATGTTTTTACTGGGTGTTGTACAACAATGCTGCCTCTGTGGACTTTGGGATCCATGCATGTACAGATATCACCACATTGCAGTATAATGTATAAATATATCTAAATGAAAACAAACAGAGGCAGCGTGGACCGTGTCAAATGCTGTTTTCTTGTATAGAAACGTTACAGTGATGGTAACAACGTTTCTGTCGATTGCATCTCACAATGCAGTTGAAAGCTCAGGGGAAAAAAAGCTTTTTGTCTCTTGTTAAAAAGCCTGTGGACTTTTGAGTTGAGATTATGCACAGTGCAGCTCTACTATAGTCCCAGTTGCAAATTGAGCGTATGGCTTCACCCTGTTGAACTACCAAGGATGCTACCAAGTCCGAGCACTCTCTATTGAGAATAGCTTATATATTATATGGTGATACACAGTATAATTCTGCAAAATAACTACATTTGAAATGATACCAGGGCAGCTTATACAGTACCATCAACAGAACTCAACATTTTTGATTTAATGGCAGTGGAGATTTAATTTCCTACTAAATGTGTTAGGCTGGACTATAGAAAATATTAAATAAGAATATACATTTTTTAGGCTATACATCATTGTTTGTGACTTTAGAACCCCTGTTTCACTTCTTTACACACCGCTTGTTGTTCATTTGTGATTGAGATTAAACTAGACCTATCAGAAGAGGATTTGCCATCATGGTTACAATACATGACTTATGACATGCACTTATTACATTATACATGGCTATATTTTGATCCAGAGCTGAGCACAGGCTGATACAGCAGCCTCTCTGAAGTGAATGAAATGGTGAGTTGTCACTGACAGATGGAAGTTCACGTTCAACAATCATCTTCCACTGGATCAGTCGGAGATTGTCATCCTCATAATCATTAGTTTGATCATATTATATCTGCTCTTGGTGCTGAGCACAGTCCTGGGATCAGCAGACCCCCAACCTCTTAACGGAATGTGTATGAAATAAAGTACTGATAATAAATTTAAAAAAATAAATAAATGAATATAAGTAGCGTAGAGAGTAAAATTAATGATTTATCTAAAATTCGAAATAAGAGTAAAAAGTATGCAGCATAACTAGTAGTAGCAAACTACTCCAACCAGTACAATTTACTCAAAAAAGTAACTAAGAACATGTAATGGAGTAAATGTAACTCGTTTATGCCCATCTGAGCAGACCCATTTAGCTACCATTACCTATCATGCTGAATTTGTATAATCATATGCTAAATTGATGCATCTTAAAGTCTGCTTCATACTTTCAGCGTCCGTGTGTCCGTGAGGGTATGTGTGACGTAAATGTTGACCACACGGAGGGTAAGCATATAAAGCGTGACGACTGCGCGTTCTCCATATAACAAAATGGACGCTTGTTTTGAATTGTATTATTTGGTCTTTACTTAAGGTGACCAGACGTCCCGGTTTGTTCAGGATTGTCCTGGTTTGTCCGGGACTGTCCTGGTTTCAAACTGGGTGTCCCGAGTCCTGACAAGTATCTGTAAAACAAAATATATCGCTCTCTCAAATATCTCTCTTGCCACCTCAAATCAAATGTGTGAGAGGACTCTGTGGACCATTTGATTGCTGCAAGGTATTTTTTTGACAGAAAGTGCCAGCACTCAGCATCAACACAGACAGGAGGAGGAGGAGGAGGAGGAGGAGACACGGCTGGAGGAAGACGAGACGGTTCCTCAAGCTGTTCCTCAAACTCCACAGCCTGGTGTCACTTAAAAGGAGGACGTTTGAAAGCTCTGGAAAAAGCTACTAAGAAGACCTTGAGTTAAGGTCAGGGTTCTAACACATTTTTACCAAGACATTTCCATGACTTCTCCATGCAACCTCTGTTAAATAGGCCATAGAAGTCAGGAATATAGCCTACATATACGTACCAGTAGCTCCGATGGCTGTTGATGGCTGTAGATAATGCACGGAAAGACATAAATAATGTGAATAACAATGTCAGTTAATAGAATAAAATAGATTGTGACATAAATAAATGAATTTAAATAGCATATAATAATAAAGTAATATAGGTAAGTAATCAAGTACTCGCAGAGCTTCTTGCGGATAAGCGTGGCCTCTTCACTGGCATTGTCGGAACCGAACCTGCCAATACATTGCATGCCAGCTGGTGCGACTGGTGTGTTCATGGTAGCTCCTCATGACGTTCTGCAGTATGGAGGTGGCTTTTACTGCTTTCTCTGCCTTCTCATGGGGAATACCTAGTACCCGATGGTATCCTGCCATCCTGGCCACTGTGCGGTCAGGATGCCAAATGCATTTTCGACAATCCCCCGGACACGAGAGAGGCGGTAGTTATAGATGCGCTCATCTCTGGGCAGGTCCCAGCCAGGATATGGTCGCGCCAGATGGCGTTGGAGCGGGAAGGCCTCATCTCCCACTACCGCAAATGGCATTGGTCCCATTAGCTCAACTCCTGGTAATGGGGTGTCCTCAGGTATCCCCAGCGCGCCATCCCTCAGACCTCGTCCAAGTGGGGAGTTGGACACGATGCCACCGTCCTGCCAGAGGCTCCTACATTAATGACTCAGAACATGTAGTTGGCATCCACCAGAGCCATCAGCACTATGGAGTGGGTGCCTTTGTAGTTGTGATGTGAAGACCCGGAGATTGGTGGTGCCTGCAGAACCACATGCTTTTTCCGTCCAGGATTCCTATGCAATTGGGGAAATTCCATCTCCTCTGGAAGTCCTCCGCAATTGAGAGCCAGTCCTCTCTTGTGGGCACAGGCATGAAGTCAGGGAGGAGAGCTTCCCAAATTGCCTGGGTCACCTCTTCCACTATCCCGGAGAGAATAGAGATTCCCACTCTGTAGCTGTAGGGGATTGTAGTGAAGGAGTCTCCCGTGGCCAGAAACCTATAACAAGAAAATAGTATTTGTGAGGAAATGTAAAGAACCAAGTTCTATGACTACATCATTTTCTGTGCTTCTGTGTACTCACAGAGTGTCTGTTTGCCTGTCTCTTCACATGAGGAGCGCAGTGAGACCCGGCGGAGTGTTGCTTCTCGTCTGAAAAGACCTTAATAGGGTCTTCATGGTGGAACAAGCTGCAGGCATACATTAAGAGAGCAGCTGAGATCTATTTTGGCCTGAGTCCCAAGGAGGTAAGTGCAATAAATAACATGTAGGCTGGACTACACCGCCACACAAATTAATTTGCTACATCACAAATTCATAACATTAATAGTATTTCATTAAAACTAAAAAGTTGCAGTAATTCAATGGTTTTGAAAATACATGAGAAAAAAATCACTGGTGTACAAAATGCAAAACCTACTACAAACCTTGCAATATATAACAATATAGATACAGATAATAAAACAATTAAATAAATATTAAATATATATAAATATAACTATATACATACACACCCACACATGTTCATCAAAGCTCATCAAAGTAGCTGCTAGCTAGCTTGTGAATGTACTTATCGGATGAAACGAAGAGTGTCTTTTAGTACAAGCAAACACCGCTATCCTGATTGACAATTTCCCCCCGGGGATCAGTAAAGTATTTCTGATTCTGATTCTGATTCTGAATCAGGTCACCGTGGTAGCGACTTGTCAATTACAAGGTAGCCCTGCCCTATTGTCTATTTTACAATATGAACATCATGCTGTATTGAAGAAGACTTAAAAATAGTGATTGAGACCATAAACTCATTAGGAAAAGAAGTAGGGTAATTTCTCATAGATTTATAGACAATCTGACTTTTGCAACCAGCTGAGATGCCCCCTGCTGGCCATTAGAAAGAATGCAGGTTTAAGGTACTTCCGCATTGGCTTCACTTGTCACACCCAGAGTTTGGTGCTTGGTTCGCCATGAACGCACCAGGCAACTGTGTTCCCCCGTACTTCATCTTCCCCATGAAGACGTTCCAGGACTACTTTGTGAGGGAACGGCTCAGGGTGGGGGCAGGAGACAGACTTTGTGGCCTTTCTTCAGCACTTCAGCAGACACAACTGCGTGACCCTGGAGTCAAAGTTGCTCCTCCTCCTGGCTCCTTGTTATGTAGGGGGGGCTCTGTACAGTGTTTCCAACAGGAGACTGTAGTGGGTGGACCTCAGACCCTCTAGTGGGGATCCAGGGGCTTCATAGTGACTGCTGGGGGACTAAGGAGAATACAAAAAGGAGCTAAACAGGATCTTTTTTCATGGAATGAGTACACGCCACCCACACCAAGACCTAATGTTTGAAACAGTGGCGCCCAACCCAACCGGTCGAAGCAGATGACCACCCACCTAGAGTCTGGTTCTGCTCGAGGTTTCTGCCTCTTAAAAGGAAGTTTTTCCTTGCCACTGTCGCCAAAGTGCTCGCTCATGGTGGGAACTGTTGGGTCTCTGTAATAACATTATAAAGACTCGGTCTAGACCTGCTCTATTTCTAAAGTGTCATGAGATGACTTTTGTTGTGAATGATTTTAGCAGGAGGAAGAACGTCTTCCTCCCCCTGAGCCCGTGGCCTCCACTTCCAGGCCAAGAGGATCCCAAGTGGTAATTAATTTACCTTCAAAAAAAAAAAATAAAGACTGTAGATGAAAAGAAAAAAGGCCTGTTTTTTGTTATTTGAGCAAAACATTGCTGTGTGATGGCCTCTCTCACAGCCATGTCAGCAGGGTGGTTTAGGGTGATGGGGGTCCACAAAATCGAGGGGTTGTTGGCTGACAGGGGGGGGGGCCCTCTCCTTCTGCATGGTGGCTATATTGTGGAGCACAACACATGCAGAGGGGTCACTGAGCCCATGTAGGCAGGTATAGATGTAGGCAAGCGGGCTTTCAGTATCCCAAATGTCATTTCTTTCCTGACCCTGGTTTTGGTAAGGGCCTCATGATCGGCTTCATTCTCACCCAGACTTGCAGAGAAGGGACTGTGGGTGCAGTGTGTGGCACCAATCACGCTGAGCAACCCCATGAAAGGAGTAGGCTGCATTTAATGCACATTAGTATATGTCATGGGGCCTTCATTATTTATAGCCTAGTCACATATAGGTTAATGTCTACTTGCTATGTCATAAAAGCCCTCTTTTATGGAGGGAGCAAAGTAAAGTAACGCAAAGCAATGCATACAGTCTGAGGGACTGTAAGCACGCGACTGCAACGTGTCGCACTGGCAACACAGGGCTCCAGAAGCAGATAAGTGGTGGTCAATTCCCCCCCAGGGGGAGAACAATCATTTCAAACTGCATTTTCCTTGTGAGAGTGATATGACGAGAGCTTTGCTCACAGTGCTGTTTGAGGCTGTCACGGCCCCTCCTCCGCGACTCCTGACTGTGGTGCCCACCTATTGTATAATTGCCATTATAGCATGAGTGATGTGCGAATCCCTGCTGCACTCTATTGCTATTTAATTTCACGTCATCCATTCTATTTAAATCTCTGAATATGTATGTAGATGTAGGCAGTGAGTGCAAATATGTACATATTATAAATATAAAAATGCAGATGCTTCCACAGACTGCATGATAAAGTAAACAATTAATAACACCCCTGCATAGTCTGTGAAATGTATAAAAATTGCTGAGCTACTGGCTCTGTTATGCTGTGAGGGGCAAAAAAAAAATGTAAGTTGAGTTATTTTGTACATTACATGTACAACTATTTTTCTGGCATGTCTCCTCGAGGGCAGAGTTGCAGTTCCTCTAACAAAATAAAATAATAAACTTTGTCTTCAATCCACTGAAACGTCAAGTGATCTGTCCAGGAGGTTTCGTCACTGACAGTTGAACCATCACCGCCGGCAGCCACTAGAGAGCGCCACAAAGCTGCATTACATGTTATCACGTTAAATCTTCACTGTGGAAGATGCATCCCGGTTTAGTCTGTACACAGCGCACACGGGGGCAGAGGAGGCAGCACTATAATGCTTTAATGCCTCTCTGATTACACACATAAGAATGCTTGGTGGTACATTTTATTGATTTGTTTTTATTACCTGATGTGTTTTTCACAGATAGTTGGGCTATAACGTGCCCCAATCATTTCCCAGCCGGGCTTTATTTAAATTTAGGTCCCCCCCCACCCCTTAAATGCAGAATCTTTGCTTTATACATATATAATGCAACTGCATTAGTGTCAACCTGATGAATATTCACATTTGTTCTAAGAGTGTATAGTTTCTCTTCATGGATTTGGGTTCAAATTGTTTGCAAGCATGTTTTTACTGTAAGATTTTATTATTTTTTCAGAACTATACTGAAACATGAATATGCAGTCTGCGTTTTTGTCAGAGATTGTGCTTCGTCATCAAAGTACAAGATGGTGTAGGTGGAGAGGCCATGTTAGGATGATTTTCTAAAACAAGTAAAAACAACAAAAACAGAAAGCAGTTGACATCATTTTTAGCTTCCAGCAGAGTAGCCCAAATCTGACTTTTTCCTCTCATAAAGGAACAGTCTGAAATTTTTGGGAAATCCTGTTGTTTGCTGTCTTACCCAGAGGTTAGAGTAAGGATTAGGACTAGTTTTTATATTATCTGGTGAATGCGGCCTGAACATTTCAGCAGTTGGCTTGTGTTTTAAAACCTTTATTAAACATGTAACAAATACAGTACAAAAGAAAAGCGAGCAGCTGTTGGAAAAAAGCCCTAATAAACCCAAGGTACACTACCTGCCCAGCACCAAGAGCCAGACAGTCTTGCCAGGACCAGACCAAACCATGCTAGCCTCAACAACTTTATAATGAGATAATACAGTGTAACAATGTTTTGTTTTATATATATATACACCGTGGGGTCCAAAAGTCTGAGACCACTAGTCAAGATACTTCTAACAACTTGAGTGAAAAGTTGAATCTTTGAAAGATGTTCAGGAATTTCAGAAAATCTTTGTATTTGATACATCCCCCTTTTGCTTTTATGAAGTAATGCACCCGAGCTGGCATGGACTCCACAAGTTTGGGCAAAACCTGATGACCCATGTTATCCCAGCATGATTTGACAATGTTCCAAAAGGGCTTCTTGTGATGTCACAGAAGGCTTGGCTTTCTGAGTCTTCAAGTGCCCCCATAAATAGTTCAATGGGGTTGAGGTCAGGTGACTGTGGAGGAAAGTCCATGACAGTCAGGACTCCTTGGTCTTCTTTGGTCTTCAAGTAGTTCTTGCAAAGCTTTGAGGTGTCTTTGGGGTCCTTATCCTGCTGTAGTATGAATCCCTCTCCACAAAGATGCAAACCAGAGGGTTTAGCATGTCTCTGAAGAATGGAGTGGTGGTTCTCCTCGGTCAGGGTGTAGTCGATTCGCTGCAGGGGTCCAACTCCAGTGTCTCTAATTTGGATCCATCAGTAAATAGCACTTTTCGTCATCTACAGTAAAATGCTGGTGTTCCTTAGCCCACCCCAAGCATTTGGTCTTGTTTCCTCTTCTGAGAAGTGGTTTAGAAACTGCTACTGGTCCTCTGAGACCACTACAAGACAGCCTTCTTTTGACAGGACTTCTGCTGATTGGAGTCTGGCGTTCTTTATTTAGCAGATTCTGTATCTGTGATGAAGTTGCTTTTCTATCTCTCAGGGAACTAAGCTCGATGTGTTGATCTTCTGATGGTGTGGTCACTTTTGGTCTGCCTGATCGTGCTTTGGATACAGCTGATCCGTTTTAGAGTTCCATGCACTGCCCCCTTAGAAACCTTTGGTCCAGCCATGATTTGACTCTGAATAACAATTTGACTTCTGACACTTTCACTTAGTTCTCATGCCATGTTTCCCGCTACTCAGCAATGATGTGCTAGAAACTTGAGACGCAGCCAGATTTATAACAGGTGAACACTGGCTGCGAGCTGAGTTCATTGAACGAGCCTCCGATGAGGACATAAAATCTGAACGCATGCTTCAATGGCAGGGATACAACTCAAAGACATCTGACCTTTTGGATGAAGGAGTTAAGTTGGTCAATGCCACAAATGTGCTTAAATTTGATTGCTGACCTAAAAGTAGTGCAGAGTCAAAATATTTCTTCTTCAGTTTACATGTCATAACTTCTTGTGTTTTGAAATGTTTGTCAAACTTGGTGACTATTTCCAGGTCTGTTTTCATGTATAAATGTTTTGGTCACATTTCCTTCCAAATCACATAACAGGAGACTGACAAAAGAGCAGCAACAGACACAATCTCATTTCCACCGGTCAATATGACGCTGCCGTTCTATTTTGGAAATTCAGAGCGAACTAGCAGCTTCAAACAGCACTGTCAGCAAAGCTCTCAACATATCACTTTCACAAGGAAAATGCAGTTTGAAATGATCGTTCTCCTCTCGAGGGGATTGAGTCCACGTTGTGTTGATGTACACAGGATTTATAGTAAAGGTGGTTGATAATCCGTTTGAACTGTAATGGCTGATGATCTCTACACAGATGGATACACTATCTGCAGAAAAACAACATGAACACGTCATATCACTGTGACATAAATCGAAGAAGTGCAGAGTGTGGCGCTTGCACAATAATGACCACAGGTAATATAATTTTACGGCTGACAGGACTTCACGAGTGTGATTGGTTGGACAACCTCTGCTTCATAGCAAAGTCAGAGATGTCTCCTCTGGTTGGTCCTCAGAGCTGCATTAAGACAGATGTGGTCATCTGCACCAAGGGGCTCATATGACATGTGTGGTTCAGGACTACAACTCTGAGACACAATCACGCAAGGCAAAACTGAATCATGAAGCCGTGACAAATGAAGCAGTTATTCAAGGAAAAAACGGGTTGTTGCTCCTAATAAATTTCTGTACAAAAATTTAAATGACTGATCATCTTACCGCTGTGGAGCCGATATGACTTACCGTGCTGACCGGACTTTTTGT
This sequence comes from Enoplosus armatus, assembly GCF_043641665.1. Taxonomy (NCBI): domain Eukaryota; kingdom Metazoa; phylum Chordata; class Actinopteri; order Centrarchiformes; family Enoplosidae; genus Enoplosus; species Enoplosus armatus. The sequence goes on along the minus strand of NC_092180.1, from coordinate 29,554,390 downwards.
CATCCTGATTGTCCATACCGTGATTTTAATATGTTGGTCTATTCTGTACGCACAGGAGAGGGATCCCTATCTCTATTGCTCTTCCTGAGCTTTCTTCAAATGGTTTTGGGGGGAGTTTTACCTCATTCAAGGGTCTAAGGACAGAGGGCGTTGCTATGCTGAACAGATTTTAAAGCCCGCCTGAGGCAAGATTTGTGATTTGTGATATTTCACATTCGAATAAAATTGACTCGAAGAGCAGATCTGTGCTGGGGTGGGCAACCTGACACACAAACACAACAAGTCTGTATCATCAGTTCCTCAATGACTAATCACAAACTGGAGCTCATTTTCTCCCACAAGCTCTCTTTTAATTTGATTTGACAAATTTATGTCTCTATCAATCACAATCAAGACAATTGAGCTGTTAATGTCTGAGGGTCTTAGTGATGGAAGTGGCCTCCTCTTTCTCCTTTCAGACACACAAGGTCCTGACTTGCGTCTAAAGCGTTCAGCCACGTCTTTGTGGTATTTTTCCAACTGCCGAGGAAGGTCGCTAGACGTGGCTGAAAGCTTCTGAAAGACATCAAGTTAGTGGACTTTGTGTTGAATTTTTGCTTTGCCAAACAGCTATTTCCAAGCTCAAGAATAAACCTTCAAGCTCAAATTTCATCATTCAAGGGATCAGTTACTCTGGTCCAGGGTGAATACAGAACGGTACTATCCAGATGGTTTTTAAGTCTTTCATGGTGAGTCCAACTCAAATCTCAACAGTGTTGGATCAGGTAGATAAATTTGTTACTTTAATAAAAGCAGCACGTCCGTAATATGAATTAAAAAAATTAAAACGCACGTATTATCAGCAAAATCTATGTATGAAAAATGGACAATGTGAGTGTTACTATTATTATTATTATTATTATTATTATTATTATTATTATTATTATATTATTGAATTATCATTACTGACACTAGTAATAAAGTGACTGTGTCTTCAAAAACCCTGATTGCAGCCTGGTACATAGGGCACTATCTAAATGACCTTGGAATCAATGTAGAAATGCGTATGGAATCATTATTATAATCATATCTACTCACTGAGATGTATTAAGGTCCTTTTACCTAAAGTTGCATTCATTGAATTGTGGATATTAGAGGAGAGCAAAACATCCCTAACATTCACATTCACTCCAGAAGTGATACATCAGCGGTGTGTGTGCACGACAGAAGAAGCCATTCGTTCAGTCCACAGAGACTCCGACTCTGTCCTCAGAGGCAGCTGTCCTGTCAGCAGCAGAGAGAAGAGAGACTGTCCTCACCGGGATGAGGGACAAAATAGGCTCCATAGGGAGTTTACGGCAAGAATAAATGCAGGGATGTAGTAACCATGTTGATTTTCTTTTAATTTTTTCACCAGATAGCGCATACACATAGACAGACAATATGAACATATCAATATGTACAAAGGCGACAGATGATGTTGATGTGCAAAACATAAACGGACACACGTGAGAACAGAAAAAAGAAACAAACAAAAAACGAGAGGGTGGAAGGGAAAAAATAAATGAATGAATGAATAAATGGAGGGTTTGAATGTATTTGCAGGATGGGTTTGGTTTAGCATTATTATTCCTTGTTTTCCCTTTTCCCATTCCATGCTTACATACCTTTTATATTTGTTTTGTGGCATTAGCCTTACCGGCAGCAGAACGGATCTGAGAATTGTTAAGTATGTTTTATTGAACTGTTCAAGTTTGTTTGTAGAGCTATATCTGCCTTGTTAGGAGATCCAACCATTGTGTGATGTTGTGTTTCTCCCTGCTTTTCCAGATTAATAGCATTGTTTTCAACCATGTTGACAACATAGAACTCTGCTGAATCATCCTGAGTTGAACATCTAGATTTTTCCATCTGTGTTACGACTTTTAAGTTGTGACTGGTCCCCATGGACAAAGTCAGACACGTTGGTCAGAAGTACTCCTCTGAGAAGAGTCAGACAGCCGCCAATTAAACAAGAGACATCTGTCAGGCTTTAATGGTCTCGTTCAGCTCTATGATTCTTCTGCCCCTTCAGCTTCAACGATAGCTGAACGGAGTGAGGAGCCAAGTGAACATAAGGCACATCACGCTATTACTGTCACAAAAAAAGTCCTCATGCAGAGTCAGAAGTAAAGGTTTTATTTCAAACAGAATTTAGGGATAAAAAAAAAAAAATGTTTCTATACGCTTGATACAGAGAAAGATATCTCAACAAATAGAGGCCATGGTGCCAAAAACATTCCTATGGACACTTTACACTTTATGAACTGTTAATCCAGCACCGCCCTAAAGATCTCATAATTACATTTGCTGAGCACATTCACGATGCCCAGAGGATGAACCGTATTTGTATAATCTGCCCATCTCTAGCATCACCCTAAAGCACGTTGATGACCCCCCTTGAAGATGAGCAAAATCATTAGTATGTTGTTTGTTCCACCACTTGTATTGTGGTGTGTAATAAACATTCCAGCCTTTCAGGGACACTAATGGGTCTTAAAAAAAAAACAAAAAACAAAGCTGCCTACCCCAGCTTTAAGTGAACAATCAATTTGATATTTACTCAACTCGTGTTTTTTTTAAATTACACATACGCTCCTAATTCATTCAGAAATGCTTGTGAAAGGCGAGTGAATTACTGTAGCTGGTGAGCTAAAACCCAGTCGGGGTTAGTCAGCCACAATAGCTCTCTGCGCTAGCTGGCTTTCTTGGTCGCCAACGGGACAGTAAGCTCACACAGTTTATTCATCTTCTCGTAACTGTCTGTAAACCATGCATCTTTCCTGGTGCGGCGAATACTAAAGTGGATGGTGCCACGCAAGCTCATAGCTTCCTCCATTCAGTTGAAAGTTGAATATATTGTAGTATAACGTTTTAGTGAGCCCGGCTACTCACAAGAAAATTAGTTGCCTGGCACCATGTACCATTTTTTTGTTCACCTTCATCCAAATTCACATAAACGACTTCAGGTTTTTAGTTTTTATTTGGAAAAAAAATCATAGAATCATGTTGTCACAATTTATCTCCCCGTAACACATAAATAAATATTGTCTGGTCTGTTTGGTGCTGTCCCTTTAAGCAGTCAGTATGGCTGTGATTGGACTGATGAGTGAGTGTGTTTCAGTCTGCTCTGCTGTGGCGTGTGATGCTCCAGAGCAGCAGGTAGACACTCCAGTCCAGTCCAGGCTAGTAGTAGAACGCAGTGTCTGCTCACACGCGCTGACCTGCACACACTGATCTGAGCAAACACAGCATGAGCGCAGCGTCTGAGCCTTTGGTTGGCAGCAGCAGCAGCAGGTCCCTGTCTGCAGCCAAGAGACACAAAAGTATCAGGAAGAACTCCAGGAGGATTTACTCAGCCTACCAGGACCATCACAAGGGGTGAGTCTGGTCACTCTGTTTTTTTTTTTTTCCCCCCCTCTCTCTGTCTCTGTCCGTCTCTCACTCTTTATGGCTGTCGTCTTAAGAGCCTGAAATGACATCCTGTAGGTTACACAATTGGTCATTTACTAAATCGAATCATCAGGAGAAACTACAAAGGGTTTCCTGTCTGCTGTGTTACTATTTACTGCCATCCCGTGACATTCTGACCTGTTGGTCCTTTTTGTGAATATAGTCTGAGCTCATTAATCACTAGTGGGTTTGACTCTGTGAATAAATATATACATATTATAGATATATTGATCAGTTTTGAATTACAATAAAATACAATACAATACAATTCAAAATGGAGTGTAATCTGTGCATCTCTCTACTCTCACTGTCATGCCATCAACCATTTGGTTTAATTTTGATAATAACTTGAAATTATATATGGTATCACAGTTAGTCCAGTGATTGTAAACACTGTCTCGAAATGGAAATATTTGCTGCAAGTTGTGAATTGTGTTTTACCCTTTATGGACGAATCCATGCTTCTCTAGTGATGTGTTTGAATTATGGCATGCTACAGGAGGTAACTCATTTATTGGAAGATGGACCTCCTTTTATAATTTACGCATCAGAAATATGATCGCCCCCTTACCTGCTCTCGTTTATTCCGACATTTTCAAATAAGACATCGGAGTAACTCTACTCAAACAGCTGTCCTCTTCAAAGAGAGAAGAAACACAGACTATTTTCTAAAAATGTACAGAGCATTCATCACAAATACATCAGAAAAATACGGACAATGCCATTGAAGAAGTACACTGGACATACAGTATTTCATAAACACAATGTCATTTATTACTTAAGTCATTTATTTTTAAGATGTTGCACAGGATATATTATACAAGATACGTAATGCTATTATGTTGCAAGAAGTAAAAAGGTAGCTTTTTGGCAAATGTTTTGGTCCTTCTGGTTTGTTGTTAATCTTTTATCCCTGCGCATGCATCGTGATGTAGCTCAAAATCCTCAGTTTTGGTCATTAGGCACTACTAGACAAGATGATTCACATGATGAAATGTATACAATATTGATCAGCCGCATCGGTTAGGAAATGCATCACCATTCACCAGCTATCTACTGAATAAATTGACAGATGCATTTCATAAATGTACAAATGACAAAACACAAAGTTGGAGATTTTGATTTTGTTCTTTTCATCGGTGATCCAAATCTTCAATAATTTGGAAGGTTGTTTACCATTTAACAGGTACATGTTCTCTATTTATCTGGGATTATTTTTTTCTCTTGCAGAAAACACACAGGTTTATTGAATTATTTACATGTTGACGATTTATTGTAAGTTACATCATAAAGCTGGCTTTTGTGTGCATGCGAGTCAAGAAGATGCAGAGGATGACGGCCCTGTCTTTATTTTCCTGATCAAAATTCATTAGTTTATAATTTATGTTTTAAGACAAAGACAAATGATCATTTGTGACTGATGTGGTTTTCTTTGCACATGCATGGTTCTGCACAGTTGAAGCTCAAACATACAAGAGAGGTGAAAATAGGCAAAAACACATTTAGGCTGGAGGGGGACTTTAAACTTTCGGTTTTTCCTTTAACCCTGTAAAGACTGAACCATGAAATAATTGCCAGAAAATTCAAATTATTTGAAACTGGAGTGTTTATTGAACCTTCTGAAAAATAAAAATAAAAATAAATTAAATATATGAGTTTTAATTTGTATCATTTTTGTACAAAAACATATAACACACAACATTTTTAACCCATTAAACTTTGAGTTTCAATGCCATCCTTTCTCACATCAGGGGGCACGCTAGAGGTTGTTGTCTGATTGTATACATCAGGTTTTTCAGGAAAAAAAAATATCACACTGATGATGTAGAGGTCTCAAAAACTCATGTATCAAATATGATACACTTGGCGTTACAGGGTTAAAAGCATCATCAGGAGCAGGTGGAGGCGTCAGGAAACACCAGCTGATACGTACAAAGCGTGCCTGCTGATTGCTCAGGAGCATCAAGTAGGCTTAAAGCAGAACTGTAGTAAAATAGAAATTCACATAAAAGTCAGCCTGATATAGTTCAATTCAGTAGTTCATGTTGACAGCTAATCTAATGAACTACTATTGGTAATGTGCAATAAGAACGCATTGACTGGTAACTGGTCTCAGTTTAGAAATTTTCTAATTTGATCAGTTGTTATTTGATGGGCGCGCACGTTTTTCAGTCACTGAGTGGTATGAGGACACACGCTTTAACATCTTGTCTTTCGCTAGTAAGCTGAACTGCCAAATATGATACTTCCAACTTCATCATAGACCAAATCAGCCATGCATAAAACAAGCTCACAGTCAGTGTGCACTGGATTTGATCCATTTACAGACAGAAGATATCCTCTCTTTTTACTATTCACCGTTGCACTGCTGACTTGAGGAACAGCCACCCTCTTGAGTGTCGAGCACAGCTGGTTATGTGACTCAGACATCGTGCTATTGGTTTGATTTATGACTGACAGTCAATGTCATAAATGTCAGACTACTTCAGATTTATTTTTACTATTTGGAATGGGTGGACAAAACTATTAGTAACAATGGTAACCTAATACCTTTTTTTTTTAATTCAGTTTGTGTTTGTGTCTAAGTGAAATTTTCATACAGTCCCTAGTATGACGTTATTATTTTTTTTCCTTCTTTTCTTTAAGATGTAACAGGCCAAGCCATTTTTCATTGTGCCCCTGTGTCTTATCCTGCAGCTCCTCCGACGATGAAGATAAAGAGGATGAGCGGGTGGACAGCAATGACCCAGAGGAGATGTTCCAGAACATTCAGTACCAGAAGGAGATCATTGCCAACATTCGGACCAGACCCTGGCCAATGAGACGCAAGCTCAAAGTCCTAAAGTAGCCCACAATTTAATTGTTCCCTGTATCTGCGGAGTGGTAGTTTCCTCTGTCCCTCCTCTTCTGCTCTTAAACGCACACAAACATACACCATGTGTGTGTTTGTAAATGTATGGTAATTTGTACAAGGCATTTGTATGAGATGGGTTGTGTAAATGTTTGGTTTTTTTTTATATACTTGACCATTTACTACAATTTACCTTGTTACCAAAATGGCTTAACGTGTGAAACGTAACCCTACAGCTGTTAACCTGGTGCCAGGTATCCAAATGCCACATGAGCCTTGTGGAAGTTCCCACTTCTAAAGAATCTCATCCCTAAGTGTTGTGATCAGACACAAAGCCTTGAAGGCTGTGTTCTAACATTTGACGAAATGTAATTAGACTATTAGATAACAGGCTGAGCCAGAGAGAGCCAGAGGAGATAGAGAGCTTCTAAGATGTGCTGACTACATGCCATGGATAACAGGTTTTATATGGGCAGTTTGTTATTACTGCAGAGGTTTTATTACCATCATCAGGGATGGGATGCAAGTCTGCGTTTTTACACCCTATTTAATCTCAGGCTGAATGTCTGCGATAACTCTTATTGCAATAACAGCTCATATTTCACATCACAAATCCGTGATTTTTACCTAGATTCCCTGACGAATGTTAGTTTGAGTTTTTCTCTCTTTTTTTTAACTCCAACCTCAGCCCTCGCCCTAACTAATGGCATGCTATCACAAAATAAAACCACATGGACTACACAATTGTAAAAGCTACAGTTGTTTTCCATTGGAGAGTGTGTAAAGTGCACGTTGAGTGCCTTCGTAGATTAATTCATGGCTCATAGCTCTCTGAATTGTGCCCAGTGCTGTGACAGGAAGAGCTGGTTTCACTATCTTATGGACTATAAAGCTACAGAATTACTTTAGACAGTTTATTTTAATGGGACCAGTCTGCTCTGGTGTGGTTTTAGGAGAATCCGGGTTTTAGTACTGGTTTGCACATTGATTTAAAAATGTTAAGGCCGTAGTAATTAGCATAATGACTTTATTAAAGAGTACACATTTTGGAATACACAAAAAAGTGAAACGTAAGAACTTATCCTATTATCTTCTTTCTTGTGAGCTTCCACCTGTGTGTGTTTGTTTCCCAGGCAGGCCAGAGAGATTGTTCTGAAGTATGAGGGCCGACTGACCAGAACCAGAGGTTACCAGACCGCAGGAGCTGATGTACGTATGCACCAACCATTCTCTGTCATTTACAGTAGTTTTCATGAAAGTTTCCATATTGTAAAAAGTGAGTTCCATGTCTTGTTTGATTCTAAAGCAGGTCTAGGTGCTGTATAAATACTGTGAAAGGATCAAAATGCTCAGTACACAGAGAAACGCACACAGCCCGTATTCAGACACTGTGCCTTTAAACAAGCCGTCAGGACTTCTGTAAGGTTGTGATGTCACAACTATGCAGTCGCCGCACTCAGCCACGCCCCCAGCAGGTCATCTGATCCAGGCGCAGCACCCCCACCAAGTACAGGGACGCTCATCCACCCTCTCAGTTTGTCTAAGTTATTGGACGCTCTGCTCAGGACTACTCTTTTTTTGGAGGTTGCTCAGTTTGTCTCAAACGGCTTGTTTCAGACAGAGGGGGGGAACTGAGGGGCTGCAGAAAGGGCCAGCACAAGATACATAAGGACTTTTTTCAACTGTGAATCATGCAAAGCTGCTCTAGTGGAGTCCCAGAATAAAAATATAGAGCTGAAATGAGCAGAATATGGGACCTTTAACATGCAGTAACGCTGATCACAGCTTTAAATACAACTTTGTTGAGTATGAAAAACAGTTTGTAGTCCACTATTAGAATTTCAACTTTGTATAATGTTGCATATGTTAACCTTCAAGGGTTCTTTGTGTATGTAAAAACCAAAGTGAATTTAACCACCCCAGATTAGTGGTTTAGATTCTTATTAGATGCCTAGTATTCTTATTAAAATAAAAATAGTATTTTAATAGCAAACCAGAGGATAATAGTCCCTTTAGAATAGAATATTTAAGGATCCAGAGACGGAACTGTGGAGTGTGAAGGACGTATGTGTTTGTTTACAATATTGCAAAGATGGATCGGAACAGAGCAGACCTTGTCCACAACACGCTAACACAAAGATGGCTCCTCTGGCTGACTCTTTGACGACCTCTTTCCTTCGGTGTGTCACTGTGGGCAGCTTCAGTAAAATATGTGCTCTATACTGTACAGCCACACCTACGTTTGTTCTATCCGACTGTATGCTGAGAGGAGCTTCTTTGTGTTATTTCACTGCACTGCAGTAACTTGACGATCGGAGCCAGAATAATAAAACACGTTTGATTTCTTTTTGTGCAGGCTGCTGAGTTCTTACTTTAACAAAGCTATTCTCCTCCTGTGGGCTGAACACACACATGCACACATATACAGAGAGAAAGACAGACAGAGAGAAAGAGAGCTATGCAGCCGTGGCACAGCAGCATGAGTGAATTTATAGCCTGTTGTTATAGCTCGGCTTAATTAAAATGCTCAGGCTGCTCAGGCCCCATTAGAATAAATTGACTTTCAGTGAGCAGTGTGATGATGAGTTATTAATTCTACAGTTCGGCTCCCAGTCAAAAATCTGAATCACTGATTCATAATCATCATCTCCGCTCTGATTTCATTTCGCCACATCTCAAGATAAGATAAGGAACACTTCACGGAGCTTCACATTGTTCCAGTTCTCACGTGGATTACATGAGCAATGTGCTACAAAGTTAGATCCTGAGAGATGCAAACTGCATGAGACAATTTGTCTGCAATGTACTGTAATAACATATCGTTAAATGAATGCCATTCACCTGAGACAGCCAAGACAAGAGTGGTTGTTTGCTCCAACACTTGAAACACCTATGATTTACATTTACTCGAGAAAGACCTCTAATGGGCATGCAGGTGTCAGAGGCAATGGCAGAAGTAGCGTGTATGATGTATTTTTATGATTATGTGTTGATGGGAAGTTGACACTACCCAGCATTACAAAAAAAAAAAAAAGTGAACACCTGATCATCTAATTTTATTTTGTTAATCTCTGGCACTATGGCCTTCAAAGGTGCCATGTTCTGCTCATTTCAGCTCTATATTTTTATTCTGGGACTCCACTAGAGCAGCTTTGTATGATTCACAACTGAAAAAAGTCCTTATGTATCTTCTCCTGGCCCTTTCTGCAGCCCCTCAGTTCCCCCCCTCTGTCTGAAACAAGCCGTTTTAGACAAACTGTACAACCTCCAAAAACTTGAAGAGTAAGTCCTGAGCAGAGCGCTCCAATAACTTAGAACAGGAATTTGCTGTTCATTTTGTGCGCCTGTTGCAGTACGAATGGACCCATATACTGTAATGACAATCATTCCTGCTTGAGAAGCAACACAAGAGTGACTAAAAATGTCCGATTTCTATAGTTATAAACCCAGTTCTCAGAGTTGGAGTTTATCTTGAACCATTGCTACGTGGCCCAATAAATTCACAGTCAGCACATTCTGATTACAGTCCATCATGGTGTCAGGTGTGTGTGTGTCAGTCAGATGTGACACTATGTCAGATGTTTCTCAGTGCCCTTTAAACCTCGTTTTTTTTCCCCCTCCTGCAGCTGCTGAAGAAACTTTCCCGTGTGCTTTACAACATTGTGGTTCTATTCATTCCCTGGGAAGTGAGGATCAAGAAAATCGAAAGTGAGTCATTTGCTTGCTCTGCAGAATGAATTTAAGTAATTCTATCAATGAATACTGTGCTGTCATTTATTTTGTTTGATATCAGTAAAGTACTTGTGAATGTAGTGGAGGGCGACCCCCCTACTCTCAGTTGACAAACCATTTTAGCACTTGAATTCATTTTATTTCAGGACACTCATATGGTCATGCTATGTGGTGTAAATCATATAGGATAGATCTTTTCAGGGCATAATAAATATAAAAAATTAAATATAAATATCATTAATAATAATGATAATAGATTTTTGTTCATATTGGTTGTGTACCACTGCATCACTTGTGACGTTGTGAAGTTGTGTGCAACATGTCATGTCATTCTCAGTCAGATGTTTCCTTTTTGTTGAGGTCACTTTGGGTCTGGCGTGGCCTCCTATTTCATCTTCCTCCGCTGGCTGTTTGGGATCAACATCGTCCTCACCATCATGACTGGAGCCTTCATCGTCCTACCTGAGGTCAGCGAGTCTCTGCGTACTATACGAATGTGCATTTATCACACTGCATGTCAATATGTGGATCACATGTGAATGGTTGGGTTAACAGTGATTCATGATTTAGTGCTTTTGTCAATATATCACATATCACATCAGTACAATAACAATAATTCCATATTATTGAGGTGGTTCAACACTATTCATAATGAATAATTAAAAGACGCAAAGCATTAAAAATTAGTAGTAAAATAGTACCCTATATCCTAATTTTACCTTAATAAATTGTATATAAAAACATACTTTTTACTACAGCCTATACTTTTGGAACTGTTGCTAATTCCTTAGCCATAGAATTAGCAATTGCCACATTCATTAGTTTTGAATAAAGATCTGCTGAATAAATGCTTATTACAGCCACTGAGTCAATGAAACGGGACACCCCACCCCACCCGCCACATTCTAAATAATAAAAATAAGTACAAGGAACATTTCAATTGGGTGGGTATGTGGAGCGGGGAAAAATAAATTAAAAAGTATGAAACAACCAATCACAAAATCCACACACGTATCAGCCAACCGGGCACCTACATATAGATGAGCTGCGTATAGGCCCTTTTATTGCAGACGTCATGGTTACGTCACGGTGTTAGCTTACACTTGTGCTAATACCTGTGTTTGTAGCCCACACTTCACATCACGTAAGGTTAAATGAAGTGCTGTCTGTTGTAGGTATGGATACCGTTATGTGTCTAAAGGTTTGTCGCACCCACCTCATCAGAAATTGGGGAACTCTGAGGAATAGGTGACTTCTCTCGTTACGCTAACTCTTTTAGCGCTTTAGCTAACTTTGTTAGCTTTTTGCACGGCCAGAGACAAAACTCGTCTGTTAAATCTTTGCATTTCAAGTCTCGTAGGCCTACATGACCATTCAGGACATAGTTATAGGCATAAAAATTTATACACCCTTAGTTTCTTTTTACTATACATGCTTGGTTTCTCTATCAGGTAGGTGTAGCGCTAAATGTCTGGTCATTCCACCGGAGGTAGTCCTGTCGGATCGTCCGTCCACTGAGTGAGCGTGTACGGGTTGGCCAATCCGGCCCCGTTGGTTCATGTTCACTTTAACCGAGTGAGTGACCGCATATGTTAAGAGAAACTTGTGTTTCCTTCTGCCATTGTTAAAAAAAAAAACAACGCAACAAAACTAAAAAAAGCTAGGGTTAGCTAAGGTGCTCAGGGAATTTTTCGGGTTCCACCTAAGCTCCACCCACAAAGAAATGTCATAATATTTACTGACAGAAAAGGGGGTCTATATATGGTCAGGTGGTTTCTGGTCAATTAAGACCACTCCCCCATGCCTCTCTACCAGTTTGGGAATATGATTGGCCAGAAACCACCTGACCAATTTACCCAGCCCATCTTTGTGTAGGTGCTAAATTGGCTGATATGTGTGTGGATGTATATGATTATTTGTCTTATACTTTTTTTCAAATGGTTTTCTGCTCCATACCCACCTTATTTAAATGTTCTTTGTAGTGCGCACAGAGAACGGTGATAAATACGTTAACACGCGTTAATCTCCCTCTGTAAAATCGAGGTTGTGAATTTGATGATCGGAAGAGAGGGAGAAAATGTGTGCAGAGACTATTAGTAGAGATAAAGATTATTCCCAATATCCATAATGATACACGTCTGA